>NW_026055685.1:701997-1403995 GCF_023758065.1 Alternaria ventricosa | reverse complement strand
AATTAGTTGTTTGCTTCAATTCGTGCTCATATTGTTCGACTAAGATTGAGATCACGGGACTTGATGACAAAGAGGGAGGCATACCATTACTGTCCGCAGGTACTATGTTACTGCTTCTTCTTGCGATGGCGACTTTCTTCGGTGTTGCGGATGATGCATGGGATATTGATGATATCGTGCTTGCGGTGTCTGCTGCTATTGACGGAGACCTTATCGAAGATACTGTGGGTGATGTGACGGATTGCGTTGTTACTGATGGCGATTTCAATGGGCGGATGGGATGTATTGGTAATTGCACCGGTTGTTGCTGTGGCTGTATTTGCGGTGCTGGTTGCATTTGCACGTGCTGCATCTGCTGTACGTGTTGTTGCTGTTCTTGCTGCTGCTGGGCGCTCTCTCTAACCGGACTATATCTCCTTCTCTTTTTGAACAACTGTGGCCATGTTCTACTCAGCGGACCCCGATGTCCGCCCTCATTCCTGTCGTTACCGGGCGGTCCACTCGGCTGTGGATATGGCTGCATGATTCATCGAGCCGCAATACCAGACGCTTTTGCGGTGGATGTGATTTTGTAGAAGTCTCCGACGAGCGGTAGTCGTAGCAACAGTGTACCAGATGGCAGAGGCGTGCCTAATGCGGGTTGGATGTCAGACTGGGCTACCACCCACAAGAGGCAGCAACAACAATGACGGGGTATCGAGACAAGGCGCCAACAAAGACCAGAGCGAAAGCACAAAAGCGACGGGTCCAAGGCTCTGGGGATCTTGAGCTTGTTCAGCTGGGTTGCGCACGTACAGCCGCGTAGCAGGCGGGTACAGGTGTTATGCGTGAGCCGTCGTAGTCGGCCTCATCCATGGGTCGAGAGCAGCGGTCGCAACAAGGCGTAGTAGACGCGCGATCTGGAAGGAATTCCGCGCATGCTTGCACTGGGCCGTTAAAAGCAAATGGCGTCCGCAGCGCGACTGATTGTGAGCGAAGCTTTTGCTTGGCGCAACCCAAAGACGTGGTGTTGCTGCTGACTTGGAGGTGCGTGAAGGCGTGGCTGAGCCAACCAAACCTCGCCCCGTGAGCACATGGGCTTGGCGCGTCGACGCATGCTAAAGCGCCCCTTGTCTCGAACCCAGGACGCCGAGTGCTTAGTTGCCACTCTTACTGCTCAGCGCTGCAGTCAAGTGACATTCCCTCCGTGCGCAGGGTCGAGCCTCCGCTGCGGAAGCTACTCCAGTCTACCGAGACGGAACGTCGCGGAGGTCACCTTCTATATTCGGAGTCGTCGATGAAACAGCCGATAGCTTACATATAGTCGTGGGGATCAATGAGCGCTGGACAAGAACACACGTGCTGGATATCACTATGGAAAGTGTTGTCGCGGCTTCTGCCGGCCCACGATGATGTGGTCAGATCATGATGATCGAGGTCGTGCTCAAAGTATTGTCCATCTAGCGGTTCAGAGGGAATACCCCGCCTAGTCTGCTAATGCTATTTGGCTGGACATCAAGGTGTCTGCATGCACATGTCGTCTTTTTCGCATTGTGATACGTGGCCAGACGAGCAAATTCCTGTCGCATTAAGATGGGAAAGTTATATTCGTTATGAACCTTATCCAAATGATTCTCACATGTCGCTAATCCAAGCTGTTTGTTCTACTGGCCATCTCGTGGCTTTCGTAGCTTCGCTTGCCTTTGACCTGAACTCCAGGTACATATTCCAAATCCTCGTCCTCCAGATCGGTATCCAAGTCCTCCTCACTAAGCATCTTGGGATTGAGTGAAAATGCGCCTTTTGGTACAAAGGTACTTGTCAAGACCAGCACACTGATGATAGTGAACTGTACAGCAGCCACGTTCAACACTGCCCCGTGTATCTGTTCGTTGTGGCGATCGGATACGCGGTCGATGTAGGTCCCGAGGGAAACGGATGCGATCGCGTACGTGACGATGTATGTGCTGTAGAGAAACGCCATGACGGCACCGAGTGCAGATACGTTCTGGGTCTTCGACTCGATGCGCGCTAGTGATGCCTGAATGTATGCGGCGAGCGATACGTCGCCGGCAGCCCACCCGAAACTGATGGGGAGGAACGTCGCTCCCACGATCCAAGCTTGAGCCACGTCGTTCTTGGGTGGGTGCCAGAAAGGTAGATACCAGACTATCAGGAGAGCCAGGGCGTCTAGCCGAAGCCATGGTATCGGAGTGTGAACCAAGTTTGTGAACATGAACACGAAGAGCGCTCCAAGCAGTTCACCGAAGTTTGAGCCTCCCACTATGATCTGTGACCATGCTGAGTTTCCGAAATAGCGGCGTGCTACGGCAGGAGCAATTGCGTTCTCGAGGTATCGGTGAGCATAAAGCGCGACAGCATATCCGGGTAGTAGCCAGATGAACTTGCGGTGTTTGAAGATGATCTTAGCACCAGTTCCAACGGACTCGAAGAAGAGGTAGAAGCCGCCTATCACGGCCTTGACATAGGTTGGCTGACTCTCCAAGATCAGAGACCTACCCTCCTTCGGTATGCTGGCTTCCTCGATGAAGTACCAGAGTATGGATGCGGCGGCGAAAAATATGGGCGTGATGATGAAGCTAAAGTTGTTGCCGAACCGGGGAATGAGCGCAAGTGCTGTGCAAAAGGCACCAGCAGTGCCGCTGATCTCGTAGAAGATATGGACTAGAGAGTCCATACGTCGAAGCTTTTGGATGTTGCCGCCGACCAAGTCGCGCGGAATGACTCGCCGGATCAATTCGACCATGCCGTAGACTATACCACAGACGCAATCTAGCGTTCGTCAGCAACACGGAATCAGATAGAAACATGTACCTGCTACTCCTTATAGGACCCGCAAGCGACAGCTCTGGCAGCAGCAGACATGAGAGCAAAGGTGACCGACATATCGAATCATTTGGCAGACTAGGGCTATGAACTTACAAATGGGGATCATGGCGTCGGTATCGTAGTCACCATAGTAGCTGAAGTCATCCTTTGCCAATCCGCGCGGTGCGAACTTGCCGCCAGTTGCAGCGTCCAAGATGAGCAAGACGCTGCTCATGAAGGCGAATATGAGTACTGCGCATGCCAGAACGTTCTTCGTCGGATATCTCTTGATGAGTGGCGCGATGAGTATAGATCCGACACACTGGAAGGCTTGATTCAGTCCAGTCAAGACGCCGACGCGTTGGAACGTAATGGAGATGTGCGTTGTCTTCTCGAGTTCATCGTATCGGTTAGTCGCAAGCGCGATGACAGATCCGTTGAATGCCTCGAGGCCGAACTTGTACATCATGATGCCAGCGATGTAGATGGCGATGTTCCGTCGTTCGACAGGAGTGTAGATGTTCCATGTCTCCCGCATGACAGCAATAGGCCGGACCATGGTGACAGTCGGGGCACGTAACGTGCGGTGGTGGTACTACGGGAAGAGACAGCTAGCCCGCAAATGCGGAGAGACCTGGTTTATACGTCCACGATACCGGAACGCTGGTGTTGTGGAGTGGACCAATTGGGTGAGTGGGCTATCGCATGCGGTACGCTACGGCGTCCCGTGGGTGTTCATAGAAAACGACGCCCGCATCGGTGACGAGGAGGCATTGCAAGTGCCCTGTCGTTCGTGTTAATGGAAAAGACGGCGTGGAGCGTTTGCAAGCCAAGTTGCACGGGCATGACCCCAGTCGTTGTGAGGACTTGGCGCGCCCGTCAAAAGCTGGCCATTCAGGTGACCCACGTGGGCCGACAGCTGGACCGCCTGGGGTAAGCACCGAGGCCGATAAGAAATGCCAACCCGAACAGTGCGTTGCAGACGGACAAGGTTTATCGTTCAGCTGTAGTGGCTGTCACAATGCGTGTATTAGATGTCGTATCGTTGCTTGTGATAAAGCGAACGAGGTGTGGTGAAGATGATCTCTTAGCAAAGCATCCTGCGCAATGTGCGGTGCGCGTCCGTTCTCTTGACAAGCCCATTCAGTACCGAAAGATACATTGGAGTGGAGATAGGTATCCCGCGCCTGCAGAACTAATGTCGCTTGTGAGCGGCGCGCCACCCTAGGTGCGCATCAGTGGAGGTGAGACGTCACGGAAGCAGTCAAGTCAAGTCAGTTGACATGGTGTAATGGGTTCCTGCATTAGAACCAAAAGCCAGTATACAAGGATACACTGGATGCTCGTTTAGATCTCGTCTGTTGAAGTCAGTCTGCTTCTTGACTGCAAGCTGGAAGACGAAGCTGACCTGTCTCTGCCTTTAGTTCCTGCACCAGTAATCGACAGTTGCTATCTTTGGTACTAGAGCTATGTCATAGAGATGGCAGAGACTGATTTTCGGATGCTAGTCTCTCCAGGCAGTAGTGCCATACCTTCAGGGTGGTGCACAGTGGCTGTGGGTATCGGAAGTGATCATAACGCCAAATAGCAGACTCGCAGAAGCTCAATCAGAGTCGTCCTCCCTGTGCCGCCTGGCTTCTTTAGCTCTGGCAGTCCTTTCCTCGTCTTCAGCCTCCCTCTTGGCCAGACTGTCGCGCATTCTCTCCTCTTGCTTCCTCCAGTGACTTCCTTCTTCATAGTCTGCGCTGATGCCGAGGGCTTTGCGCAGCCTCTCGCTCTCTTCTGCTTTTGCTTTGGCTAGGTCGTGGACTTGGTGCGACTTGAGGCGCTTCGCATTAGGACCGAGATCTTTTCCGTCTTTTCGTTCTTGATCGAGTTTGCGGCGTAGGCCTTCGCACTGATCGTCAATCTCGTCTTCGTCGACGCCTTCGTCTTCAAGCTTGTCGCGCAGCTCAAGGACCTTGACTTCGATGTCGCGCTTTGCTTCGTGTTCAAGGATCTCGGCGTCTGGCTGCCTTGGGCGGTGTTTGGCGTGTTCCCAGTCTTTGGGGTAGGGCTGGATCTTGTCGCGCGGTCGGAGGAGGGATCGGTTCTTCTGGACGTAGCCCGAGGTTCCGCTACCTCTTGGCGTGGTGAGGCCTACGTTGTCGGCCATGATGGTTGGAGAGGTGGTGGGTGGAGATGGGTGTCGCGTTGGGGCGTGTCGCCGGCGAGAATGATGGATGGTTTGCGGAGAGCTCGGAGGTGAGCACGGAGGCCCAAGCGCAATGATGGAATGGCTCGCCCCACCAAAACTTTACCCTTGGTACTGCGCAGACTCACCCAGAGATGGAGTCATTGCCTTGCGATTTAAAACTTCTGAGATTTCGCTCTCATCCCTTCTCACACATTTTACGACCACCATGACTACGCAAGACGCCACAAGCGACGATACCACCTCCGGGTCGGTGGAGGTGGGGTACAGAGAACTGCCCTTCCCACCAGTCACCAAAGACCACATCCTGAACTGCTCATACCACAAATGGCATCCCAAGTTAGTCTCTACTCCTTCTCGTTCTTAGGTCCTCCTCTAATCCCAATAGATACCGCGCTGTAACACCCAAAGCGCGTCTCATCCCCCTCCCAGCCGCCTTCCTCGACTACCTCCGATCAGACGGTATCATCCTACCTCCCGAAGAGAACGACGACCCTTCATGGTCAGACAATGACAGCGGAATATTTTCGGGTGCGGACAACAATGACGACGATGACGACGAAGGTCAAGACCCGAGCGCCAACTGGCGCGACACCCACGAAGCCATCGAGCGGACCATCGAGGAGTTGGGAGGCAAAGTCGCACCCAAGCTGAACTGGAGCGCGCCAAAAGACGCGACTTGGATAGCCGCAACCAACAGCATGGAGTGCCGGACACCAAACGACATCTACCTGCTGCTGAAAAGCAGCGACTTTGTCACACACGATCTGGCGCACGCCTTTGACGACACAGCCAACCAGTCTACAACGCCAGACCCGGAAATCCCATACCATCTCGTCTTGAGAAAGTGGATTACGCTGAACCCGAGCGTCGAGTTCCGATGCTTTGTGCGGAACCGCCGGCTGATTGCCCTGTGCCAGCGGGATCTGAACCACTTTGATTTCTTGTTTAACATGCAGGACAAGCTGCGCGATACCATTCAAGACTTCTTCGATGCGAAACTGCGCGACACTTTCCCCGATCCCAACTTTACCTTCGACGTATACGTACCGCCACCGCATGACAAGGTTTGGGTGGTCGACTTCAACCCATGGGCTGTGCGGACTGATCCTCTGATCTTTTCGTGGATGGAACTCCTTACTATGGAGGTACCCGACGCAACACCTCTTGAGGAAACGACTGTGCGTTTCAAGATCGCTCAGCCGGAAGACAAGGGCGTGCCAGTTGGGGCAGCTGGTGACACTGTAGACGATGATGAAGACACAGATGACGACGAAATTGAGGAGTTATGGCAGCCAGAGTTCCGCCTTGTACGGAGAGATGACCCAGAAGCATATGGCTTCTCAACTCCACAATACAGTGCGCACAAGCTCCCCAAGGATGTAGTAGATGCAAGTAGCGGCGGAGAGGGTCAATTGCGAGAATTTGCGATGCAGTGGGAACAAGCGCAGAAGTTGGCTGAGCAACAAAGAGCGGAAGATAGTGAGGACGATTAGCTCGACGGACCTACCGTAGCGCAAGGGAGGAGTCATAACTGCATACATCTTGGCGTAAACAAACAGACGTTTGCAAAATCGTGATTGGGCGTCTGTGGCTGTTGGCCAGCCTCGTCGCGTGAGGCTCTGGGTCCGCCACCGGGACTCGCGGTGACTCGCTCCTGCAGGGCATCTGTTTGTTTCACCGCTCCACCCCCCACATCCATGATTCGTCGACATCCCATCCTTCACCCAACCTTACAACAACACGTCGTTGGACACGTTGTTTTTGCTCTTGATCAATTTCTGCTACAATAAATTCTGCTAAAGACCCATACTTTTGGCACCATTGAATACCACAAATTTTTCACCATTACGATTACAAGATGAGCGTGACGGATAGCAGCAGCTACAGCGGCTTCTTATCGATACCCACTGAGATACGATGCCAAATTTACGACTACCTCCTCACCGAACCGCACGCAATCACGATCAGTGCTGGCTACACTACGTGTTTTGGCAACAGGATACAGGACCGCGCACGCAAGACGGAAATTCCTGGTCTACCACTCGATCTCGCGCCGCTGGCACGCCGCCACCACGATGCATCTCTCCTCTCAGTCGCGAAGCCACCCACGATCGCCGTCGAGAATGGACACATGGAAGACATTGAGGGCGAGAAGCTGGGCTTCCCCGCTGCGGTGGCGCTGATGCTGACGTCTCGGTTGATCAATGACGAGTTGAACGATTGTGTTCGCAGGCGGAGACATATCGCGCAGGCGCGTTCTACTGTTGATGCCGATGGAGTCGTTCACGATAACGAAGAAGACCAGGATGGTCTGTCACTTTACGTGTCTTATCCTTATGGCGTCTTAGTATTGAAGCACCAATACCCATACCTGTTGAAACAAGCGCGTCGAGTCTACATCTCTGGGTACTACACACCCCAGCAAGAGAATCAGCTCGATCAACGAGATCTCCAGACAAGCCATGATGAGGGCTTGACGCCATCCAGCAGCTTCGCAGCACCATCCTTCACCACCCCATCATCAGGGCCAGCAACGAGCTTCACGCGCTCTTCCTCCCGACGAACAGCCCGCCACGGCGTCTCCGTCAACGCCTCGCGCCCGCGCCTCCGTCTCGACCCTCCCCTCCCTCGCGAATCCCGCCAAACAACTAGCATACACACAACCTTCCCGTCCTTCTCCGCCTCCACCTCGGCCGAAGCCCCCGCCGCGCTCGCCCACTTGATCACGACCCTCTTCCCCAAACACACCACGCCCCTCACAAAACTCACAACCCGCATCCTCTTCCCAGGCGAAGACTCGTACGGCTCCGTCTGGGGCGACGACAACAGTCCTGTCTCGCACATCCTGCGCAGTATCCGCGGCGGCAAGATCGATATGAAGGTCTTGAGGGGTAGTCTGGGAACGGGCCTGAGGCTGACGGCTAGGCCGAAGCCTGAAACGAGGATTGTGAGTACGAGTTGGGTCAATTGGAAGAAGGGGGATGTTGCGGCGAGGGGTGCCGCGGGAACGGTGAGGAGGGCGGGTGGAAGGTTGGGTGTGAGTGATCTGGATGCGTTTTTGATGGGTGAGGAGGGTGCTTAGGATATATGTTCTTGTTTACGGAGAGGACGAGGGTGTTTGTGGAGGACTGGCATGGCTACTGTGTGGCATGCATATGCAGTTTCCTGGACTGCTGACTATATGTTTTTTCTTTGTACGATACATTCAGTGATACATCATTTATCTTTATCCGAACGAGCGGTTTGCCAGACCATGCGAATCGTCTGCTCACGTCCAGCTTCTTCATTCAAGTATTGGTATCCTTCTTCTGCTCCATCGTGGCTGAAGGTATAAATTCCAAGTCCACAGTCTTCAGAAGATGCACGCGTTGTCAGATGTGCTCTTCAATCGTTCGGAGCCGGTCTCAGAGTCGAAGATCGAACGACGTGAGATGCCAACATGTTAGTCTCTCCAAGCGCGACGCTGGGAAGATGCTCGTATGTCGCGCAGAAAAACTGCCGAGGTGGAGGGGAACAAGTAGAGTCCTTCGGGTACGCTGATCCTATGGATCGAGAGTCTTGCTGGACGTCCAACGCAGTCCCAAGCCCTTGCTCTCTCACCAAGTAATCCACTTAACCGACCCCGGAATCCCAATCGCCAAATCCCTCGCATCCGAGAACTCAACCTTGACCGTCCGATCACTATCTTTCGGATGCGTCAAATAGAACGCAATAATGCGCAAATGCTCCGGCACCTCCAGCTCCGCACATATCTCATCTTCCTCGATACCCATCTCCGCTCGCGCACGTTCTTGTTCTAACCTCAACGCCTCTTCCGCAATCTGCCCCGCCAGCATGCCATCCCAGAACCCTTCCCGTCGGGGATGGCTCAACATGAGCTTTACAGCGCGCTTGCGCAGTGCTTGACACGAAGACGGTGCGCGCACAGCGATGGCCCAGAGTGCGGATGTGGGACCAACAGGTGTTTGAAAGATAGGTGTCTGCGCGCCTGAAAGAGGGAGGAGTTTAGCAGCAAGTTCGAAGATGAGGACGAATTGTGCGGCCATGTCAAAGGGTTCGACGAAAGGTTTCCGCGCGGGTTTGAAGTCGCCTAGACAGGGGAATTTCTGGATTAGATCGGCTCGTGGGGCGCGGAGGAGGAATTCCATTTGTGCTTGTGTTAGTTCCAATGCCGTGAGGGGTTCGGTGTATTGTTCGCCGTAGGCAGGGGCTTGTTTCCACAGATTGTCCATGGTGAGTTTGCCGCGGTGGTAGCGGGAGATGAGGTCGAGGTATTCGATGTATACTTCTTCGACTTCGTCCGCGGGGCGTAGTTTTGTTCTTTGGTTGAAGGCGTGGATGCTGTTTAGTAGGCTCTGTGTGTGTCCCAACATCGCATGTAGTGCAGACATGCTCAGTATGCTCGTTGAGCTGCTCAGTGGTTTAGTCTTGGGCTTCGCGACCCAGGATGGTGAAATGTGCGTTGGCATTATCGCCCTGATCTGCGTATCGAATCCCACAAAGATGGTGCGTATAGACTCCAGTTCTATTGGGTGATCAAACTTTTCTTTCCCTTGGTCCACTTCGTTCAACATCCGGATGCCGCTGCGTACGTGTTCGATTGCGTCTCTTTGGTAGCCCTGCAAACAACACATGCTGGTGAACAGGATAGCGCAGGTCATGAGCGTGATCTTATCTGATTTGACTACTTTGTCGTTACCCTTCGGCTTTTTCAACAAATCCTGAATTGCTTGGTTCGACTGACGCAAAGCGAATTGTAGGTAATTATCCAGCATGGCTGTCTCGGTTAGACGTGAGTCGCAGCCTTCGGAAAAGCGTCGATACATAGCGCCCAAAGCGATGATGCAATGTTGAATCGCGGGCTCACGATGAGCGGCTTGAAGCAGTTCTCGTTGCCAGAACGGCGAATCAAGGAACCCGCGCAAATTTGAGACGGCATGTGTCATGAAGAACTCGAAACTATCTCGCTCCTCTTTGGTATCGAGACGAATGGCTGGAGCGATGAACACTGGCGAATGAGACCGCGTCAGGCTCCAACTTGATATCGACTGAGGTGAACTTCTCGATGACTCTGGAGGCGAGGGCGTTGATGGTGGCGGAGGTCTGAAAGTCGGATCGTAGCCATCGCACGTACGGCCCGTTGAGGTGCATCGTCTGCAGTTCGGTTTCTCCTCATCACACTTGACTTTGCGTATTCTGTACAGATTAGCAAGAGGCCA
The DNA here is from genome assembly GCF_023758065.1 of Alternaria ventricosa. NCBI lineage: Eukaryota > Fungi > Ascomycota > Dothideomycetes > Pleosporales > Pleosporaceae > Alternaria > Alternaria ventricosa. The sequence continues at coordinate 1,393,771 of NW_026055685.1, read as the reverse complement.
TTGGATGCACAGCAGTACTAAAAGACGATATGTTCAGCTTCGAGTTCATGTGTGGTGGGATTCGATGATGATGCGGCTTGGAGCTGAAGAATGGCTTATCGGTTGACGTTTGGCGTTACCTGCCCGTGGGCGGCGTGTGCTTCGCGGGCTATGAGCCCAGCCACAAACGTAGTGCAAGCCATACCGTGCTATGGAGATTGGCACACTTTATAGTTGACGCAGCGACTTACTTGCAAGTTTTACAACCAGAGCGAGCTTTGGGTTTCCAGGCTCTCTGGCGTGGTTTACCGGATACCGTCGCCATGTTAATCTGGTTGAGTTTCGTCTGACCAATGGGAGGGGAGCCAGCGAAATTCAATTATACGAGCGAGCGTGTAGCAAGTACGGATTGAAGGATGTACGACCGCGCAAATGACATCGGTGGTTGAAGAGTAACTTGTGAGGCTGCATGACACTATGCAGCCTGGCGGCGTGGTCGCCCGCACAGTTAGGCTACCGCGACTAGGTTCGCGAGCAGAGGCCCACGGCTATTAATTATCGATCATGGCCAATTACACCATAGCACGACAGGGTTCACGATCCTCCTGGGCGTAATGCCACGAGAGAACTCGACGGAGTAGCATCCTTCTGGTCCTTAGTGAGCTGTTATTATTAGATTGTGGTATAGTCCACGGCGATTGATGCGGGGTTTTTAGACCGATTGGGTCATTCAAAAGGCATGCACCACGAAATGTCGCATGAGGCGCTTGGTACCATTTATCAAGCGGCCATTGTCAGCCTTTCTTCGTAGCTACTTGCATTTGCGCGAACGAGAGTCGCATAATACAATTATACTTTTGTTGATCGATGTGTTATCGTATAGGCGATCAAAAACACTGATCATATTACTCAGAAATTTCGCCAGAGGTTCTGGACGAAGCCTTGCTTCACTCGTGGCTCGGTCTGCGGTTCTGTCTGCACATATTCGTCCTTCGTATCCAAGTCCTTCCTCATTCCGGTGTCAAGATCAACCTCTTGGCTTCGCCTGAATCTTGTCTTGAATATGACTTTGTATCCCGCAAACATGATCCCGAATACCGGCAACATAATGTAAGCGTCGACAAATGTGCCTGCATCGAATGGGCTCAGCGTGGTCCAACCCTGGACAAGAGCAAGGAATATGTTGGCTGATACTCCAAAGTAGGCATTCCACGGGTAAGCTAGCGACTTGAAAGGTAACATGTCGGGCGTTCGACCTTGTGCTTTCCAAGCTTTCCGGAAGCGAATGTGCGTAAAGGAGATAGAACCCCAAACAAGGAAGGTAGAGACACCGCTCAGATTGACGATGTAGGAATACGCCTGGCCACCTCCAGTGCTGACGTTCATCATGGATATCGCACCGAAGAGGTTCGTGAAAACAATGGCGTAGATTGGGACTCCACGGCTGTTCGTCCTCCCAAGAAACTTCGGCGCCATTTTCTCTTGTGCCATGAAGAGTATCGTTCGAGACCCAATGTAGATTGAGCTGTTCGCAGCGCTCAGAACTGTGATAAAGATGAATGCATTGATCAAATGCACGCCTCCTTCCCATCCAGCGTTTTGGATCGCTATGGTCATAGGGCTTTTGAGTGCGCGGCTGGCTCCGTTCGCTAGGCCGTCCGCATTCGAGGGGCAGGTGAGCCCGAAGAAGAAGGCAACCCCTATGTATACGAAGAGAATTCGCCAAATGACTTGTCGAATTGCCAGAGGAACAGCTACCGATGGGTTTCTGGTCTCTGTAGCGGCCACAGCAACCGCCTCGACACCGGCGTAAAACGTCGAAGCGAAAACGAAGACTGTGGCTACTCCGCGGAAGCCGTCTACCCAGGGGCCGGGATCGTTCCAGTACCGAAATCCGAGAGCTTCATCTTGCCCAATGAGACCGCCAGAAGCATAGATGATGCCAAAGATGAAATAGGCGCAGAGACCCGCAAGCTTGATCAGGGCAAGCCAGAACTCCGCTTCGCCGAAAGACTCGACGCCCAACATCTGGAAGCCTAAGAATGCAAACCAGAAGATGAGGAAGTAACCCCATAGAGGCACCTCCGGACCCCAAAAGACCAGAATAGAGGAGATGACATTGTACTCGTTGGCTAGCACGCATGCCCACACCAGCCAGTACTGCCAGCCCACCGCTACTCCGAATGCTTTGTCGACAAATCGATCGGAAAGCGTAACGAAAGCACCACCAGTCGGATACAGTGTTGTCATCTCTCCCAAAGATTGCGTGATGCTAAATGCGATGAATCCGATAACGCTGAAAGCTATGAGCAGAGATGCCGGTCCTCCTTCTGCGAGGGCGCCACCAGTACCGACCAGAATACCAGGTCCAATGATCCCAGCGAGCGCCATCATGGATAGATGACGAGTTTTGAGGCCTCGCTTGACTCCGCTGGGGTCCATCCGTTGGAAGTCATCGTCGCTATAGTTTGCCGTGGGCGACGGGTGCTCGGCGTGAGCTTTCGAATCAAAGAGGGCCATGTCGAACCGGAAGATGGTGGTCAGAGATACAGATGCGTAAAACTAGGCATACCACCGTTATAAGCGACCTCCTAGTTTTTACTTGGCGTGGGAACGGTAGATCTGTGACGAATAATAGCGGACTATGGCTTGGTGCATGTTGCGATTTTTAATGTGGATTGCGCGATAACAGGGTCTGAGTAGTTTAGTAGCATTCTGACGAAAGGCGACCATGAGCAGAATCTCTTCAAAGCTGGAAGGGTACGTCTCGTCCCAATTCTGGACTGGTTGTTGCTGTGTTGATTGCAGGCTTCAGAGTAGGATAACAACCGGGTGGCGGGGGCAGAATAGCAGTCGCGATAAGCTTGGTCCACCTTAGGCTTAGCTTAGTGGGTTTTCGATCCTTCACCTTGGCGTCACTTCTCCCGGTAAACCGCCACCCTTAAATCCACTAATCCCGACGCCAGCGACCACCCGGCATCATGAATCCTTTGCCGATAGTTCGGATCCAAACTTGCAGCAGAGTACCTAAGTGTTTGCTGCTTCACAACGACCTGTGCACGAAGAACGCAGATATCTTTTCGTATGAAGCATTCATTGCGATTCGTTATACTCTACAATACTCATTATCCATATGTACCCGATTTCCATCATCGATCATTGGCGCTGAACCAGCCAGTCCATGTATTAACATTGAGGTAGAGTGTTCATCACATCCACCTTAGTTCTTGTTGCCAATCTCCATGCGCTTCTTGAGCTTGTAAGCGATGGCACGCTTCCTGGCGGCGGCACCCTGTGTGAAAGCAACAGATCCGCCGAAGGGACCCGCGGCAGCACCGTTGCGGACGCGCATAACGCAGACGTTGTTGACACCAGCGACAGTGGCGTCGCAAGTCATGCCAGCCGGCATCTGTACCTTCATGGCAAACTCGGTGTTGGTGGCGAGCGAGATGCCCTGAACACCGAGGCCAGGAACGTCCTGGGTGACGGTAGCAGGCTGCATGGCAGCCTCGTCAGTTCCGCCTGAGGTACCATCAACGTCGGCAGTGAATGGTCCAGCACCGTCCTGGTTGATCTGGAAGGAATGAGTTAGCAATGCATAGAAAAGAGTAGGAGTGATCGCTTACCTGGCGCAGAGTCATGGTGACGGTACCGTCGTCAGCGCATGTGGGCATGCCGCTTGTGGCACCCGCTCCTACTGCGGCTGCAACGCGTGACTCGGGTGGGCCGTTGACCTTGTCACCACCTCCACCAAGCAGTCCAGCGATGCCAGTAGCACCGGCCTTGTTACCTCCAGCACCACCAGCGCCTCCACCAAGAAGACCGCTGAGGAATTGGCGCTTCCTCTGGCCAGGCTGTTGAATGTTGTCCTCGACACCAACACTTCCAGAAGCACCGTTGTTTGCAGGAGGCGCGGCACCCTGTCCCATGAAGGCACCAACCATAACGGCAGCATCAACGTTGCCGTTACCCTGTGTGCGACCAAGAGGACCAGTCTTGCCACTGGCGATTTCGCGGTCCCTGATGATGGCAGTGTCGGCCTGAGAACCGCAGCCGCTGATAATTGGTTAGTGATCTGTTTGAAGAATAGAAGGTTACAAGACCTACTTGGAAGAGCAGTCGCGAGGAGTTCCGTCTTGGATAGTCAAGCCCGGCATGGTTACTCCGTTGGCGCCCTTGATCTCAGAGACCACACCGTGGGCAGAAACGGCAGCCGCAAGGGCGAGGACGAGAGCTGGTGAGAAGTGCATATTGTATATGTGTGTTTGGGATCGAGATCAACTCGGTGGATTAAAAAGTATGGGTAGTTGGAAGTAGAGGTGGAAAGCAAGAAGCACCAGGCTAATGGAGAATGAAGTATTAGTAGAGGAGTTGAAGAGTTGAATGCTGATGATGATTGTAGAGCCGGCTTCAACAAGGCATCTTATACCTCTTTCCCATTGAGCTGCATTGTCGATCTACATCGCATCGTATTCTCCATTGGGATGACAGCCGCCCACCGCTCCACCCAGCTCGTCATTGGCATGTACAATTCAGTATGGATACAGGCAGGCTCTTGTGTCAAGATGCGTTTTCGAAGGTCTTCCGGCAAGGCTAAACGTGCTTGGCGGCAGTGAGGCGTTTCCCTCCCATACTTGGCTGTGGCGGAGTGCCGATTACCCAGGCGCTGAGAGGTGTCAACGTTCCGATACTCAGTTTCGTCTGCGCCTGGGGATGAAGGCTAAAGGCGCCAAGGCGGAAACTCTCAATGCAAGATCGTGGATTTGCGAAACGCTGTCTTTGGAGTTGCAGAATCCCACTAAACAAGCAAACGCATGTATGTTTCACATAATACCACCATCACATTATTGACTTATCAGAATATTCAACTCACGTCAAAATTACTCCATGCTGAAGGTCACAATCAGCACTGATGAGTTACTCATGTGTGAGGTTCTGTCGTAGTGCTGATCGCACCGTGGTGTCGTTCTTGCAGCCCGCACCAAAACGAGTAACTCCACCCCGCGCGCATGACAAGTCGCACCAAACACGGTTGATTCCGAACATGCAAAACCACACACTCAAATCTTCGGTTTCCAATCACTCGCAACTATCCTATTCAGCATCATGTTAGGCGAATACTAGTTGCCGTGATCCACCCGCAGCTGCATAATGTTGCAGGCCCGTCGCCACTAGCGTTTCACCAAACGACACGGTCGATCTTCAAACATGAAATGCCTGGTCCCTCAAACTCGAGCCCTGGTGGAATATGCGACGGGTACTGTGATCCGAGGCTGGGGTGGGGATTCTGAGTGTGGCTGCGATGGTTGGTAAGTGGATGGGTCGAGGTGTTGATGAAGTGGAGTGGCCAAAATGGGGCAGGCGGCGCGAAAGCTGGTTTGGGAGTCGCGTCTGGACATCGAGAGTATCAATCCAGCGCTTTCTATTACGATAACACCTGATCCTCGTAGTGTCATCCTACGCTGTATCTCAAACTGCTGGCAATGTCACCAGTAGCTGGACCGTGGCTACCAAAATAGTCCCACTGGTGAGTAGCCAGCTAGCAACCACGAAACCACTCTGTACGTCTCCAGTAAGAGCCGACCAGATTATTCCAATCACAGCGCTCACAACGACTCCGCCGACAACGATTATACAAAGGCGGTGGAAGCATCCTTCCTCTAGTTGTAACCCCCAGCCAATGCCAAGATCTGGGTGCTCATCGTGGTTCCAGGGTTCTGGACGATCAATACGTTTAGGAATGTGCTCGAAGCCTATGCTACCATCCAAACATCTCGAGTTCGTCGAACAAGTGAACCGATGCATGAGATGGTCGTTGTCCAGCACAGGCTCGTAACCTCGGGGATTAGGCCTCAAGGCATAATGCCTTTCGCTTTCTGGAGGTACGCCACGCTGAAGGTTTGTAACCTCGCTGCGCTCCCATTGATTGAACTACTCGCAGAGTCAGAACTGTTTTTCGATACAGTAGTTGTCTCTTACCCTGACATAGTTGATCTTCTGGACAGTCCATATGCTCAGATTGCGGTGAGCCCATGAGAAGTTTGCAGCATACGCTTCACGAAGGTTGGCAAAAAGCTCACGATCTTTAATGACTTGCGTTAATGGTAGGTCATGGCGAAGCTTCAAGTACCTCTTCACTTTAAAGCAAACATGAATGAAATCGCCAGATGGAGGAATTGTCACAGTTGACGAATTCGTCGATGTTGGTGCTGTCACTTGCGACGAGGTGACTGGGACGACTTGGATTGGCACCGATGTACCGGGTGAGGATGTGCTTTGGGTTGTAGTACCTTGGTTTAGCGCTAAAGATGTGCTGGCCGAAGCCCTCGCATTACCACTGCTACCTGTGTTTGGTACAAGCGCTGGGGTCTTCTTTGGTCCGGCCGGAACAGAATTGCGCGTATTCCTGAGATCATCGGCGGGCTTTATGGCTAGCACTGGCCTTGATGCTGTATAAAGTGTGGCGGTCACGTATTGTTTCCAGAAGTTTTCTGCCGTTATTTGAAGTCGCGATATAGCCGTATCAAAGAAGTTGTTCCAGATATCGAAGGCATTGTAGGCCTCAAGAGTAACTGTGTATCCTCCATTCTGAAGCTCTGTGGCAAGTTCTCTTATCGCGCCGGGCCTAGACTCCATGTAATGGCCGAGTCCTTTGAATCCGCAAGTCTATACGTCATTAGCAATGCTTCCGATAGCATACTATTGTGAATATTCGTTGTTCATGGCCAAGAAAGTTTCTACGTGAGCCGTTCGACTAACTAACCAAATGTAGTGATAGCGCAATAGCAATTGTGGAATCGAGAGAACGACACGAGAATACATAGATGCCGTGATGCTACAACTGCGTCCGGAACTTGCACCAAGATGATTACGTGAAACTTTACTTACACAGATCCAATACATACGAAAGCCCTGGACTAACTGCGGTACATCCACCTCGCGAACCATAGATGGGTTTGTGGAAGCTTTAGATATACGTGTCCTCGAGTCTCGTGCGAGATCCAGCACCTCTCTAGTGGAATCACTGTTCACAATGTGCGCAGCAGTACTAGCGACTTTTGAAGTCGACTCGTCTGCTCCAAATGGTACCGCGAACTCGATGGTAGACAGTTTCTTTTTAGCCAGCAAATTTGAAATCCGTCCCGACATATAATCGCATACATAGCATGTTCCGATGACTTGATATCGCCAGCTTTCATTCTCCATCTTGCGGAGTACAATGGGAACGCTGCATCGTGGGGTAAAGCAGATCACTCCCCGCTTGTCAGTTGTATAGCATGTGTTGAAAGATGAGGGTACACTTACAGTCGTCTGCCCTCATATAAGCAGGACCAAGGCCTTTGATCGACCACCTTCTGCTTCTGAATAGCCTCCGGCCTTTTGTCAAAGCATGCAGATCCTCGAAAGCTTTAAGAAGTTTCGATAGCCGAGTGGAGTAATCTTCCCTACTTTCAGAGTCTTCCGCTAATCGACTAATGCATCGAACGAGATTGAGACTTGGATCGAAGTCTACCCCCTCAACCTCGGTCAGTAGCGTATGAGCAAGCTTTGGGGCATCGGTGATGAAATCTTCAGACAGCCATGATGCAGGAAAGAGTGTGTCCGAAGTATCATCAACATCAGTGATGCTTCCTACTTTGTCGAAGAGGTAGCCTCTGGTGAGTATGTGGTCGCTGTTTAGCACAGTGAGCGTTGGTCGAGTGAGTCTTAGATGGTAACCGTCGAAAAGATTGTATGGCGAAGCTTGCCCAGGAGCTTGTATTAGAGGAACCGCGTAATCTGTTTCGTCAGTCTGATTCAATAGCCATGGCTTTGATCGAGGCCATGGCCACGAACGGAAAATGACATCCAGGCTTTGGGAGTACTTGACGCAAGACATGTAAAATGTTTTCTGGACTTCCTCCCATGATCTTGAATAGTCGGGGAAACCTTCGTTCGATTTCCACAGATGAGCATCTTTAGCAATCCCTAGCAGACCGTATATCTTGTCCCGTGGATCAGAAGCCTTCGCAGTCGAGAACTTGAACACCAAATCCTCCAAGGTGGACGTAAATACTCTTGTGTATCCATCTTCACCGAGACAAGAGCATTTGTCGATGTTGAGTACGAAAGAAATGGCCCTGTCGACGTGACTATCGACATATGTTGACAATATGGCTTTGTTGTGAGCGAACTCTCTGCGAGAGATACGAATTGCAGTAAGGAACCACATCCAGTCAAGCGAAGAATTTCCGTGGAGAATGGTAATATGACGGGCGACAGCGATTTCTTGTACAACCCATATACGTGTGAAGTACAGGTTCATCAATAAGATTTGTACAGCTTGCCACTCTGTGGCGTATTCTTTGCGAGATACCGGGTCGTTCGTGACGGAGCCCGCCGCGAGGCGGCGCAAGAACAGAAGTACATCTGGAGTACTCTTAGACACTTCTCCTGTCCAGACTAAAACTTCCTTGGCATATCGGAAGATGCGTCGAATCATGGAAAGCTGATGGCCTCGTTCGATCAAATTGGCCATGTTAATGCAGACGGCGTCGGCCCAAATCCGTCGCGCGCGTTCCTCATGCCGAATTCTCAGTAGGGCGAGCTTGAGATTCAGAGGTATTGGTAGGTCAACATTGTCTATGGAGATGAAGCCTCCATAGATGTTTGTCTCCCATGTGTATGAGAGAGCTTCATATTGGTCCTCATCCACGACGCCGTCGCTTCCCATTGTTCCATTTGGCATCAATATTTGTCGTTCTGTGTGGCCTCGAAGTGGGTCATTGTAATCATCTGATGGATACAGGACGAGTATGCGAATCTCGTTGTCCTCCAATGCGTCTCCTTTGATGATATCGGGTAATTGTTCGCCCTCCGCGGCTCTTCCAAAGTCGTGAATGTTGTCTCCCTGCAGGATGCCTCTCGCGATTGAAGTTGGTGATCCTTGGCCCACGTTTCGTTCCGATGTGCGCAAATTGTATTCCGCTGAGTAGTCCCCAATCTCGAGATCAGGTAGTTCATCCCCCTCCATTGTTCTTCTAGTGACTGTTCTTGTGCTCGAAGAGCGAGGTGGTAGGGGTCAGCTCAACGTTGCCGAAGCGAAAGGTGGGACTGCGGCTGAGATCACTTCAGGCGCCAACACAGCTGGTGGCGTTCACGCCATGCAAGGCCAACAAATGCCATGGCCATATGCACAAGCTGCATGCAAACCGGCGAGTTCACCTGTCATAAGTGGTTAATAATTGGCTGGAAGTCAGCAGTGCCGAACCTCCCATATGCGACGACAGTCGCAGGACGTCCAGTAGAAGGCGACCCATACAAGATAATACTACGATTTTCCCTATGTACACAGTACATCTAACGCCATGCGCAACCCCTCACTTCTGCGATAAACTCCGCTAAATGGTATATACCCAATACTCATTACCACATTAGTTTTCCCGTGCCAACCGTTTTGTGCCCAGCCGAACTCAAAAAACCTTCCTTTTACTCCAATCCCGTGCCCCTCCTCCCCAAGCTCGGTCTCCCCCCACTAACACTGCCCCTATGCATCCTCGGCCCACCTCCACCATGCATCATATCCAAATCAACAGGCGTCCCCGCGCCCAGCGCAAAACCATACGCCTCAGCTCCTTGGCCCGCGAAAACTCCATCGTCGCCTAGACTGTGTTGTGGTGGCGGCTCCACGTTGAAAGGCACAAAATAACTGCTCATCGGATCGAAGAAGTTGTTGTTGTTCGCATTGTTACCAAGACCCGTGGCTTCGAGGTTCCAGAAAGAGTTGTTGAAGTCGGTGGCTAGGTCGGGGAAGGGGGAGAGGTTTGTAGGGTCCATTTGGTGGGCGTGCGAAGGGTGGATCATTGTAGGTGAGGTGTTGATGAGGGGAAGCGATGGGTGGTGAGGGTGCTGTTGGTGCGCGTGGTGGGAGCCTGCGAAGTCGGCGAGGAATTGTTGGGGTGAAGCATGTTGTTGCTGTTGTTGGGCGAAGAGAGCAGCGGGGTCGTAGCCAGCGGCGATGGCGGCGTCTATTGCGTCTTGCGAGGCCATGTTGATGTTCATTTGCTGCTGCGCTTGCAGTCGAGCGGCATGGTTCTGCTGGGACTGGCTGTTGTGCCGTTGTAAGCGTGGTAGATCTTGTTGATTTGCCGAAGCGAGATCAGCAGGTTTTGAGATCGACTTCGACTTGTTCTTGCGCGCTTGTTTGCGTTGCTGATCGGTTTTCGACGGTGGAGATAGCGATGCGAAGAACTCCTCCACACTCTGTAGGTCGCTCTTATGTCCCAGAACGGCATCAGTGCCTGGCTCATTCGGATTCGACTCTGCTGCATCTTCGTAGTCCGTCTTCGAAACACCGTGCGGGTATCGATCGAACCAGTCGCCATATTGAAATATGCTGCCCTTCTTCTTTTCGCCGCTCGCATTCGGCCCCTTCAGCTGCGCATCGGCGTGTTGACGGTACAGCTCCTTCAGGTTTTCTGCAATGTAGTGGAACATGCCCCAGTACTTCTTCATCTTTGTCAGGTATTTGACGTTGTATGCCAGATACTTTTTCGATTGCGCTTCGAGCTTCGGGTTCTTCGAGAAAACACCATGGACGTGTACGGTCGAGGAAAAGAAGGCGGAGTAGCCGGCGAATGGTGCGACGACGTTGTGGTCCATGGCTTCGTTGATGAGCATCGAGATCTGGTTCGCGGCATCGAGCGCGGAGCGGGCGGACTCTGTGAGGAAGTCATGCGGCATGTCCTTCGGTGGTCTGCTGCCTGCAGTCGAAGGCAGCGCGAATCTGTGCATGAACAGCATAATCTGTTGCCATAAGATGTGAAGATACAAGAATGAGTTCGCAGTCTTGCCAATCGCATGACTCTTCAAGTTCTCTGGATTGTAGACAAGCATCTCAGGCAATGCAGCCTTGAACTCTTTCGCCTCTTTCTTGATCGCGTTGTAGGTCGAATCGGCCGACCACATGGGTTCTGCTTCGCGTTCCTTTCCCCCCAGGTTCATGTACTTGATGAGCTTGCCCCATATGCAGACTAATCGTATGGTGTATGCCGAGACGCCCATGTTATCGCGCGGATTCGCCAGTTGACCGCTGTCAGGTGGAACGGGGTTTGGCACGTCGCCTTCTAAGTTCTCGGTGGGTGCGTGTATCTCGTGTACGTATAGGTGCTCTTTGACTGGTAATTGCACTTCGATGTACTGCTCGTGTACAAAGAGTGGTCGGTCGGTGCCGGAGGAGTTGAAACGGTCCATCAGGAAGCAAGACCACATGGTCCGCCGCCGTATCTCGCGGTCAGTAGCGCTCAGGGGTTTCCTGTCTGGCTCGTTGACCAGTGGATCGTACTCGTTCTCCTTGTGCAGTTGCAAAGCGTATGCCATCCTCTGCGCCATACCACCAAACATCCAACTCCGCCCGCCTTGACAGGTGCCAAACTCATGGAGTCCCAGCAGCAGGTAGACTATTAAGATGGTGATATTCGGTGCGTCGTATCGTTTCAGGGCAATCTCGCGCGCTCGTTCAGCCCAGCTGTCGCCCCGTAAGAAGCATGGCTCTGTCCGTAGTTGTGGGTGGTTTGAGAATCGTGCCGATATGGCGCACATTGCTAGTATCAGTACTGGCGGAACCTTCCCGGCTGCTAGTCTCCGCATAAAGCTCGGCTTGTGCAGGAGTGGATAGCTTTGTCCGTAGACAAAGTCAAAATACACCTCAGCCAAGTGTTCTTGGATCTCTTTTGACGGCAAGCTCTCCGCGCCCTCCGTGAGAAGCTTGCTCTCATCTGACTCCTTGCCGTGCGATGTCGACCCAGCGATTTCTGGATCTCCTCCTTTTGCTTTCGACCATTCGTCCAACTCGTTGCCAAAGGCTTCTTCTGCGGCGCGTTTCTTCGTGGTGGGTGTTTTGGGTGGGGCGCCGGGGATAGCGGGCTTAACGACGGATCTGCCCACATTCGCAACTGAAGGCAGGCTTTCCTTTGGTATCAGCTTGATGACACGATCCTCCATGCGCTTGAGCCTCTTATCCAGCATCGCCATATAGTCCGTTCTCGGTGCAGCCTTCCGAGTGGTGACCTTGTAGACACATGGTATCCGGCTCCGCAGGCAGTGTTTGCAGGCTGGCTTCTCGCCAGAGCAGCGAATCTTTTTCCTTCGACATGCGATGCAAGCGAGAGGCAGCCGTTTCCTCTCCTTGCCAGCCTTTGTCTTCATCTCGCTCCACAGTGGCGGATCTTGCACATCGTCCTTGCTTCTCCGCGATGTGGTCGAATGGTTTGTGCCGTCGTTGCCGCTGTTCATGGCATGCGCCGAAGCATCGTTCATTGAGTCTCCAATTGCGAGCATACCCATGGCAGGTGCGCTCTCGGGACTGGTGTTGTTTCCGTCGCGGCCGGGGCTTCCTCCAATGCTCATCCGATTTGGATGCGCACTCCCGCCACCACTCATACCTTCTTCGCTCATGTTGCCAACGCTGCCTCTGTGGTCCGCATATCCAGCCTCAATCTTTGGTTGTATGCCATCAAAATTCGACGCGAATCCTTGGCTCTGCGCGAACGTCATGTCGAAGTCGGAAAACGAGCCCATGATGTTGGACGGACTAGTCCCAGTCGCATTCGGAGAGGCTCGAATGTCAGGCAGGCCGAATTCAGCCAGCATGAGCGAGTCGTCGTTGTCGAAGCGCGCGTGCGAGGGCGTGGCTATGGAGGTTGCGGTTGCGCCGGAGTCGGCCATGTTCTCGACGACTGCCTGCCGTCGTGGAGCTGTCGCGTAGCGCCAAGGCAGTCAGTCTTACATCAGGTTCCAAACTTCAAGATCAGAAGAAGAAATATTTCATATGCGCCTGCACCCAAGGCCCCAAAACAACATCGCAGGCAGAATCAGGCGTCGAGACGTCCAAACGTCGTGTGCTTGGATCGGAACGCCGGCCGAAGAAGGGGAAATGGTAAGCTCCGACTTCTCCACAGGATAGTTACGGCCCTTGCTTGGAGCGCAGTGGGGGCGCTAGTCTCTATATCAAAGCGCGAGTTGGGTATGTGGGGAGGTGGATTGAGCGTCAGCACGCGCGACTGGAGCAGAGAAGCAGCACGCAGCCAGGCCGACACAACTCGGGGCTGGATGAGACAAGAAACGAGGTATGACGACGGTGGGTGATGTATGAAAGCCTTCCAAGAGGTGCTTGCTGCGGCCTATCCCTCCGCCTATACTATGGCTGCATTCCCCATGCCGCCTGTACAAGGGACGGAAGCATGGCCATGTAATGGCGCCCTTGCGATTCGTACGCTTGCCTCCCGTCGACGTCCGATTAAACCGCGATCAAACTCGTCGGCCCACTCAAGTCACTGGCCGCACGTTGGCCGATGCAAGCCACACAATCCTGCCCTTCCCCACATGGCAATCCTTGCACGTCGAGACCCGGTGCTGATTATTCAGACATCACAAAGCAGTTTCCAGTGCCACCATGCCTCGAGCGGACTGTGATCGCCGCCCAGGCTGTACGTTGCCTATCCTCATACAGAGCTGTAAGGCGCCTCATATGCACATATATGATGTATAACTCTACACCGGCTCTGCACATCACGAGCGCATCTCCGTGGAGCCAGGTGCGCTGTGGCTGGCGAGCCTGACGGCGGGACCCGTCGTGTGCCAGGTGGTCGCTATTCTGCGGGGCGCCCGCCCTGTTCAACGTTGCGACACGTTAGACGCACGCGAGGTATATGAGCTCTACATTGCGCTTCTATATAACCCATATGTCTTATTTTCCGATTCGACCATTGGCGTCCAATCTCCGGCCTCGCCCTTTCGCGCGAGACTGTGCGCCGGTCGCTTAAGCCTGGTGCCACGATGTTGCCTACAAACATGTGCGGCGGGTGCATCACGAGGGTAGTGCACAACCATCACCATCTAACGTGGACAAGTGGACCATTTGCAAAGTAAGAAATGCGACTACCACCGGGAGAATACGTTTCAATATTTGCGGCGCATACATACACGTTCGTCGTTAGGACCAGAGGTAGGCACCTGTGGGCTGTTCGTCTCGGGTGCGTCATCGATTCGGGCGTGTCGACACGACCAACCCCCTGCCCCCAGTTTAACGTTACGGACTGAACCATGACAGGCCTTCTAGCTGCCTTCTGCGGGCACGGTCCAGCAATCGTGCGATGATTTGAGATAACCCATCTTTCCTGGTTCGTAATTGCATTTGTCCTGAGAGGGGGCCGTTCTACACGGATCCCTGCACGTCACCCTCATAATATGAGTGGCTGATTTATCCATATTTTCTTCATCTCGTGCTGAACACTTGACCACGCGCATATGGGCGAATCTGTTCAGGCTTACTAGTTGAATGCATTCAATTCCATGTTTGGTTCGATGGCACTACACGCTGCAACTCTGGGACTAGGTGTGTGCATTGTTGGGGCCATATGCAACTCGATCCGAGGTTACCGACATTCGATATGGGAAGATGGAGCAAGCGCCTATACGGCCATACGCGACAGCCGATCGATCCAACAAGATCAATAGATCCTGCTGCTGAATCCTGAATTCTGTGCATCCCATGCATAACGATATCTGTGGTGCTATATGTCATCGAGTATAATCACTAGGGGCGGCCTTGTTACCCATGCGCCAACGCCAGACGTTCATCCGTAGTTCTGTGTAGTGTACCCAGGTTGCTCCACATCCCGATGGCGCGTACCCGATGAGCCACGCATGACTGCAGACTGCATCGATTCAAACGGCCGAGCCAATACCATGGCTAGCCTAGGAGTGAGGGTGTGATTGTCGAAACGAAGGTGGAGTGTCCACTCTTTACAATCACGTCGATCCCATCTTTGTTTACATCCTGTCATCACCAACAAAGCCTGTAGAATTTTTGCTACTTAGGAAAAGTATTGATGGATCACTTCTGAGAATGAGATGAGTAGGTTATCGATATGAAAACTTTAAAGTGATCGAAATTCATAATATCACCACTCAAGCAGACTAACAGACCAAATATTAAAGGCAACTCACCAAGCATCACACATCGAAGAGCCACATACAAAGAGCGACACTTTTATTTCCAATCCCCTCATTACAACCCCTCTAGCAGCGTTACATACAAACGAGCGACAGCGCGACCATCATCGCAAAACACATAGCAATCGTTAGTGTGCATCATCCCTCACTCCTTCACTTGCAGCAAGCCATCGCCTTGCCCAGGGTTCATTCAACGCAGCCACTCGCAGCCATGATGCATCCAGCTTTGGCAACTTCAGTCTCAGCTGCGCCACCGTACTTGCCGTAGTTTGAGTAGGGGCTACAAGGGAATCATGTTAGTGTTGATCCGGCATATGAAGACGTGAATGGTTGCAATGAACAAATGAGGAGAGAAGGCTGACTCTCCAGGAGAGAGACATCGGAAGAAGAGAGAAAGAGGGGAAGAAGCTTACATATAAGACTTGTAGAAAGAGTCTCCTGCAGTTTGAACCTCCTTGGGTTCGTCACGCTTCTCGCTGTTGGCCATCTGATCCATCATCTCCTTGGGCATATCCACGATATGGCGCTTTCCCATCTTGGCGTCCATCTTCGCAGCTTCGGCTTCTACAGAAGCAGGGTACGGAGTATAGTTCTCGTAGTAGACACCGTAGGTGTCGTACTTATCGTACTTATCGTACACCTCCGCTTTGGATAGGGGCTCGTCGCGCTTCATGTTCGTGGCCGCTGATTCTACTGGACCGTTAGAAGTGCTATTATTCTGAGGGTCGGAGGGCGAGAGAACGTACCTTGCTGCATTTTCGCTGCCTCTGCTTCGGCTGGTGAAGCATAATCTCCGTACTGATAGTACGGGCGGTAGCCGGCGTATTCCTTGTAGTTGATATCTTGAGCTTGATTCGCGGAGTCGTCACCTCTCTTATCGAGTGGCATAGCTGCCGTAAGGGCGGCGAGGCCCACGAGAACCAGTTCGAGATGCATGGCAGGGAATGATCGGTCGTAAGGCAACGAGGAGTTTCAAGGATGTCGAGGAAGTAACCTTGAGGGAAGACTGCTGTGGTGAGTGTCCAGTTTTGCCACGGGAGTCACCTTTTTGTACATGTTGGCTTGCGGTACTGATGGAGTACAGTCGCGATACAGGGTCAACTGTAGCGAACATGGCGTAATGTTTCATCCGCATGCGCGTAATATTGTATCTGCTCGCATTGACTGCAAGCATTGGGGAATCATGTGCCAGACAGCTCATGCAGGTGCAATGAAGTCGTTACTGTAGGTTGTGCAGAGACAACATCGGTAAGGTGATATGGTCCAGAGCTCTGGGAAGGCGTAGTTCGGATGCGCTCGACAATGTACACCGCCTTCAAGTGAAGCAAGCAAGACGTACTCTTCCGGTGTGGAAGCTCACTGGTTGATAAGTGAAAATCGGGACAGGTGTAGCTGTGCGTCGTTGCTATGGAGTCAGCGTCATGTGTCCAGACTAAGTCGTGATAGTTAGTCCGGCATACGTGTTTGCCTATTGTGACCCCAATTCGGTGTAAGCGCAGAGCGCATCTTCATAGCAGCAGGGCGGACTAAGTCATTCGGTCAAACTATGGTAGCGTTGGGATACCTTTACGCAGGTTCTTCAATAGTACGGTACGATCGTGACGAGTACGGCGACTGATGCCCCAATGAAAGAAGGTCGGATATTGTTAGTGGGGATTCCCAACACATGATAGGATGCGGTGCTGCTAGCGGAGTGATAGATTTCGCCTTTCGCATCGCACGACTAACGTGTTTGACATGTCTGACGCCCATCACAGTGTCACTGCTTGTCCTACACGGCTGGTTAAGTCGTACTGATGTCCAATTCGTACCAAGAGTCGTACGTGGAAGATTATAGGGATAGTGGTGTTGAGGCCCAGTCGTCTGGTAAAGCGACTTGGGAGGACTCGCATCCCTTGCTGCGATAGCAGGCCTGTTGCGATTTTCTTGCCACTCTCTCATCGTCGACCAGTTTTGGATCTCAGAGCGCGTATATCTGATCTGCAATCTCGTCATGTTCGACATCCTCCGCAATCGTCCTCGACACGAGCGGTTACCCCAACACGACTCCGAGAGCCATGACGACGACGACACTCTTTTGCCTGGCTCTTCTTCGTCGACCTTACTGACGCTCAAATCACCAGCGTTCGAAGGATCGAGCCGCGATGTACGAGTCGCAGTGAGGACCCTCATAGCATGTACCATCGTATATGTTAGTGCTGCTCTGTGGATAGCCTTCACTGTGAACAGGTCAGCTTTGATCTCAGATCCAGATGACTTTTGCATGGATCATGTTTCACGATACTGTATGTAATGGACTCGCGAAGAACACTCGTCCTTACTGATGGCAACAGCACCGGTCGTCCGAGACGTGAAACCAAATTGGCATACGCAGTTGTTCAACGGTAGCTTCCTCCATCAGAACATCTATCGACAACCAGCAGGACCAGAGGTTGATGCTGCATGGGAAGCACTGGGTATCAGCTGTAAGTCGATCCTCTAGCGGTACCGGAAACAAGCAGAGTCAGCCCTGATTTCGATGCTAGATCGAAGTGTTGTGATACCCGAGGACGAAGCTGAGCGAACCGGATTGCGGCACGACCAGGTGAAAGTCAGCCAAGAGTATGGGGGTGGCTTCCCAGCAAACGTGGAAGGCCTCCATCATCTACACTGTCTAGTATGCAGCAAAACTAGCCCGTGGATAGCACATCACTAACGTTTTCAAGGACCTGCTCCGGAAAACACTACATTGGAACTACGAGTATTATTCAGCTCGAAAGGAAGGACCTTTCGTCAATAGCGAGTACATCGTGCGAGTACACACGACGCACTGCTTGGATATAATAAGGCAGGTGCTGATGTGTAATCCAGACGTAGGTGTACTTGGTCAAGTGTGGTGGCAGGCCGACACTATGCCAGACCCGACGCCCTTTGTGGACTTCAACACGAGGCACCGATGTCGGGACTATGAGCAGGTTCGAGAGTGGGCGGAGGCGCACCAGCTCCCACCGGAGACGGAGGTGAACATGAGTCGTTTCTACGAGATGCCGAAGCCGGGAGATTTCATCTTCCCTGAGATCCCCTGAGGGTCGTGGACGCTGAGTATGTCAGTGGACGTAGCTGGGGAATTTTCGGTCCTTCGTAGTACTATGGAATATCTCGCACGTGTCCTTTCCGTGAAAGCCTGCGCGATATGGGCTGCGATAGTAGATATATGACGACTGGCGCAACACTAGTTCAGTTCTGGCGAGGCTTGACGACACCATCGTGCACAATGTAGTAGACGACTGTGCTGTCCGTGTCTACCGATGCTAATAACACGCGCTTGGTTGTTCGCCATGGGTTGGTCGGGCGATCCCCCTCAGCTGTCGACGCGTCTACTGGCGGCGGCACCATGGTGATGGCATCAAAGACCTGGGCCAGCCGACGCAGCGTCCACTTCTCGTTCAGCCTGGTAGGAAGTATCCATTCGCGCTCAGGCTCTGCCTTGACCTCCAAGCCACCTGCCTCGCCCTCGGCGCGCGCCTTCCGTTCGCGGTCGGCCTTCTTCAGCAGCTCCACCTGCTCGTCGGGGTGTACGTAGAGGCGGCGCGGGGGCAGCCCAGAGACCATCGGGCGGGGAAGGGGCTCGTGGGTAGTCGGTGAGTGCGTGTGTACGTGGAGGTCGGACCAATAGTGCTGGTACTGGAGGTTGTGCAGTATCTGGCGGGCGAGCGATAACTCATTCGGAAGGTGGCTTGATGCTGCGGCTGCCTCGGGAGCGATTGATACGAACGTCTGCAGCGCGGCGGGCGCAACGGCACGTTTCATGTCTGTCGTTACGGCGACTGTCGTCATACTGGAGGCTGGGCGCGGAGAAGCGCTGGGGGATTATTGGCGGTGCAAGGTTTCGCACGTCGACGAAGCTACTCGGTTGTGGAAGGAGCGAAGATCTCAAAAAACACCCCGCCAGTCACGCGAAGGCTGCCGAGCGACTATGGGAAGGGGCGACGCGGCCTAGGCAGCAGACAGCGCCCATTCTTATAGCTTGTCCAGTTGGGTTATTTTTGCAGTTCAAGACTCCTTCGAAACTTCCAAGAATCATTCAGTCATCTTCGCAAGGCCGTCGTCATGCTCGCAGCAATCTCCATCCCCACACTTCTGCTTCTGGCTAGCGTTGCCGTTGCCCAAGACGATACCTCAGTCGCGACCTCGCCATTCGTCAGTCCCACGCCCGAGTCTGAAGCCCTCTATACTATTCAGACTCAGACCGTTACTGATGATGTCGACCCATGGTCGTGCTACATGGAGTGCGTTCAGCCTCCATGCCCAGCGTGTAAGCACATCCTCTTCGGCCTGTCGCGCAATATGTTAACAATGGTAGGCACCGGCAGCATGATGAGCGTTCCCCCAGTTTCTATGCCCAGTGTAACGGACGTGTCCGTCATCCCTCCGGTTTCCATGCCCACCGTGACGGATGTGTCGATTCCACCACAATCTGGCATCTCGGTCGTCACAACCCCAGTTTCCATGCCCATTGCAACGGACGTATCAATCCCCCCTCAAGACTCCACTGGCGCCATGTCAATTCCTGAGGGCGAGACACCCATCTCTAGCGGTGCTGTTGACACGCCTTCTTCGATCCTTGGCTCGGCCGCGAGTGCAACTAGCTCTGGTCTACCAGAGCAGACAGAAAACGCTGCCGCGGCGAGGGGTCACGACATGCCGGTTGTTGTCGCTATTGCCGGCGCTCTGGCTTTCTTGTGAGTATGGGGTTGAGAGCGAGGGTGTTGGACTGTTCAAATCAATTGTTTGTTATGTATTGCCAATGCGACGGCTGCGTTGGGGCGCGTCGGAGCGACTCCGGTTGCCAATACTGCATGCACTCGAACGATGGGACCATTGTAGAAAGTCGCATTCGCAGTAAAACTCTGCTGCATACGATACATAAACGAAGAAAAAAAATCACCCAAGACTCTAATGTATCTCGCAAGTCTAACCGTGACGCGCGGACTGCAACGCCATTACGTGTGGCGAAGTACCTCTCGCGTATTCGTATAGCGATCTAACGGTGGCTTATACGCGCTGCACGTCAGTGGGTCTGGGGTTGGCAGGAGCCGCGTCCACAACAATCTAGGCCGTCTCCTTCCCACCACGCCAGCGCCAACATCATATAACCTTGGGCGCCCAGCAGTCGCAACCATGTCGATTCTAAGACGGCTCCTGCTATTCTTCGAAGCCGGTTTCATGCCAGCACCCCTATACCGGCCCAAGTGATAGCAAACGGAAAGCAGGGATCTCGCCAAGGCACTGTGACATTGCCAATCGTACCAGCGATCAACCACTTGGCTGACACGTCGAACCGCACACGCGCCTGAACGGGGCGAATCCCCTACAAAACAAACGCGAAGGTGCACTTCGCTCTCAGCAGTCATGCCTTCCTCGAATAGCAACGTACCAACGCCAGTGCCGTTCCCTCAGCCTGAGGGCATTCGCAACCCCAATGCATCGAGCGCTACCGCAGAATCGACCAAGACCCGCGAACGAACTTCCACCAATGCCTCCATCGTCTCGAACAAGATCCGTACCGCAACTGGTAAATTGATGGACGTGAACCCGCCGCCCGGCATGTGGGCTGCCGCAGGGACGACTGCCGCCAAAGCACCCTCGATAACGGACATCAGAAAGGGCTCATTTGGTTCTGACGGATGGAACGAAGACTCGCAACGGAAGAGAGCAGGTTCACGAACGAGCCAGGGCGAGCAGCGGTCGCGCGCTTCCACCAACGCTGCATCTCCGATAGATCAATCTGAGCGTCCGTCCTTCGGTGCCCAGCGCAAAGCCTCTTCAAGCAATGCACTGGAAACCGAACCCTTTCCTGCTCTGGCTGAGGAGGATACACGACAAGTCGCGGGGTACGATGGCCACGACGAGCGCCCCAATACCGGCATACAATCAAAGCACGGCTCCGATTCCGCGACAGAGCACTTTGACGACGATAGGCCGCAGCAGCCAAAACGGACATCCTCAGGACGGGTACGTCTTCTCCTCCACCGTCCAGACAAACATGCTAATCATGGCGCAGTATGCCAACGGCTACGTACCACCTCCCAAGCTGCCGTGGAAGAAATCGTTCATGATCGGGCTTAAAGGCTTCTGGAAGTGGTTCCTCACACCTGCCGGCTTCCTCATCACGCTCTACGGCCTAAACGTCGTCGCCTGGGGTGGTATGCTCTTCCTCCTACTCTGTAACGCCGCACCCGCCATGTGTACACCTACCTGTGACGACATCAACTCCCCGCGCCGGAAGTGGGTCGAGTACGATTCGCAAATCCTGAACGCACTCTTCTGCGTCACAGGATTTGGTCTCGCGCCGTGGAGGTTCCGCGATTTATACTATTGGGCTTGTTGGAGAATCGGAGGATCAGCTCGTACGGAGACGGGCATCAGACGTCTCGCTGGCATACATCGGGGATGGTTTCGGCTGCCAGGTTCAGATCGGTTGCCTGACAAAGCAGGCGCAACTGTCGTCGATCCTGAAGATCCAGCTGTACCAATTCCCGTCCAGATGATCCCCGACCCACCACCCACGGCGATTCGCGCCCCACCCACTAAGAGCTGGAAGATGGATTTCGTCATCTGGATGAATGTATGGAACACCTTCTTCCAGGTGGTTCTGTGCTTCTACATGTGGCACTATAATCGCATCGACCGGCCTTCTTGGGCTACTGGTCTTTTTGTGGCTCTAGGATGCGGAGTGGCGGGTGCTGCAGGCATCATGATGTGGCACGAGGGCAAAAACGTCAAGAAAGTCGAAGGTGTGCCCATGCGTAGGGATTATGGAGACCAGCGAGACGACGAAGAAGCGCAGAACATTCCACTCGTGACCACAGGAGTGGCGACGAAATCCTGAGAAATATGCCCAGCGCCTTGTGTTGCGCAGCCAGGGAGGCTGAAGACGCTCATTGGAGCGGGACCCTCCCTTTCCTTCTTGGCGTTTGGCCTAGTTGTGGCGTTTCGTCGAACACAACATAGACACATTTTCATGATCGATACCCAACAGCCCGCGGGCATTTTAGCATCACTTTTTAATAGCGTACCCATGACCATTTCTGAGTCAACATTTCTTCGTTTTTCTTTCATCACGTCAGCTTTCCGTCGCGCAAAGAAGGTGCCGGAAGTTCCCTCCGGACTTCGCCATAGATCAACCTTATGTGAGCCTCGTGCTGACAAGCTTGCCGAGCTCCCCGGACAGGCCGAGCTGCATGCTAAGCGTTCCCGAAGCAGATCCGTTGATCGAATGACGTATCAACGTCGTACTTTCTACGGACTGGTGACAGTTGCACGCGCTCTTGGTATTTATTTAGCCAAGGCCTTGTGATTGTATTGTCTTTGGCATTTTGCATCTTCTTCCACATCATATCTATAAACACTTTCAGTCATATCTTTCTGCTTTGCGATCAACAGCCTCGTTTGCAAATACCCTGAAAGGCTACAAGAGATGGCAGCGCAAGAATATTATCTAGGTACAGCGGCTGCGCATGAACTGCCAGGCAGCCACCCGCCAAATCCATATCCACCGCAGCCACCAAAGCCGCCACAATACCAACAACCACCTGCGCAACCTCCACGACCACACGTTAGCAATCCTCCATATGCGAACACTCCACCTCCATCATACTCAGCATATCCTCAGCCACCGCCGCAACAACATCATGGCTACCCACCTCAACAACAACAGCAACACCAGTACTACCCCGAGAAGAAGAACGCCCAAGCCATGACAGCACCATACCCTCAAACACCACCAGCAGGCAGCTACTACCCACCCCGACAGCCGATGCCCCAAAACAACGGCTACCTAGGCGCCCCTCTACAACCCTACAGAAGCCACTCGCAACCCGCGCGCGTGCGCTTCGCAGACCAAGACTCGGACCGCAGCACAAGTCTAGGCTCCGTATCCGACTCGGACGACTACTCCCCACCCCGGCACAGCAACAGCAGCAGACACCACCGCCATCACAGCCACTCCACCCGCGACCGTTCCACTTCCCGCGACCGCGACCGTGACCGCTCGCGCAACGAACCCAGACATAAGCCACGCAAATCACACTCGTTCGACAAAGCGCACGAGGACAAGCACAAGAACAGAGACACGTTCCTCGGCGCAGGCGCAGGCACGATAATCGGGGATGTAATCTTCCCTGGTTTGGGCACAGCAGCCGGATTGGTGCTGGGTGGCTACGGGGGCAGAAAGTATGCCGATCAGAGGAGTAAGAGCGATTATGCGGGGAGTGAGAGGAGGAGTCATAGGGGGAGCAGGAGGGCGGGTGATGATGGGTGGGATGAGAAGACGAAGACGTATCGGAAGGGTGCGGCTGTGAGGTGATCAAGATGACGACCATGATTATGATTTGATCATGCTTTTGATGATGCTACGATTTCTGTTCTTTCTAACTACGGTTTATGACGGGAATGACGTGGGATGATGAAGGAATGACCTGCTTTACACGCTGCTGGACAGCACGACTCTAGTTACTAGTATCAATGTATTCTCAACTTCTTACAACACACCTTCCATTGCATGGTCGGCTTAAGTCATGTGAATAAACATTATTGTAATTTGGCATGTTCGTCTTCGATCGCTCGAGAGCGATAGCGCTACATGTCCATCTACCTGTCCCTGAATTTTCGGCGCACGTCTTCAATCGTCTTCGCGATAGCGTTGCAACCGTCTTTCTACTTCTCTTCCTTTAACACTCCAGGATGTATGTCTTTGACCGGCCGTGCGGTAGCATTCCATCCTCCTCCACGATATTCATACATGGATGTATGTCTTCAACCGATCTTGCGGTAGCATTCCATCCTAAGCCTCCAGATATAAATACAAACAAAAACATAATGGGTGCACGTCTTCAACCGCGCAAAGCGGTAGCATCACACCCTGATTTTGACATCCAATCAGAAGTCTTGGAAGAGACCTTTTAATAAATGCCAGGCACGATCCTGTACGGGACAAGCTCGACGTAGCGGTCCCAGTCCTTGCCATATTTCCTGCGGCACTTCTCTTCGTCACGGCGCTCACGGTGGATGAGTAGGATGGCAAAGTAGACCATGAAGAAGTAGGTGAAGATCATACCCCAGCCCTTGGCCTCACCAGGGACGGCGTACTTTCCGTAGCTGTTCTGGTAGAAGTAGGCGTCGGTTTGAGTTGCTGTGATGGGAGACTGAGCCGCGTTCTTGATGAGGTAACCGGACATGGCAGTGGGTAGAACGTAGCTCCAGCTCATAAACCAGTCACCAAGGTAGTTGATGTGACGCGCCATACCCCACCAGCCACTGATCAGAAGCTTGGAACCTGCGGCAGTCTCGATACACTTGAGGTGCTTGACGCGCGGGTCATTGGGGTCGGTCCTGAATCGGTTCTTCTCGTTGTTGACTGAGCGGAAGATGTAGTACCCGATACCCTGGACGGCCAACACGCCAGCGATACCAACGGGACCGAGATCAACGGGGTAGTTGGATAGGTAGCGGGTTTGGATGGAGTAGGTGAAGGGTACCCAGACGAGGTCACCGAAGGAAAGCATCATCCCAAAGCCGTCGGCGATGATGTCGATGGTGGTAAGGATGGCGGGCTCCATGAACAGCGCGTCGAATGTGTACACGGTATGGGCGATGGTGACAAGAAGAATACTGTCAGTGACGCGGCCGAAGTTGCGGTATTGCTGCATGATGAAGGCCAGGTCGAGGATGATCCACCCCAGCATTCCAGGGCGAAGCTCGCACCATGCCTTGATATCAACTTCTCCGAAGATGGGCATGTTGACACGGGGGTTCAGCTCACGTCCGATAAACCAGTCGTAAAGCATGTTACCAGTACGGCCACCAGCAGCAAGCTCGCGCATGGACGGATCCTTGGGGTGCTTGACGCTGAAAGAAGCGACGTAGCAGTAAGTGGCCAGGAAGTAGGAGATGAGAATGTTGCTCGTCAGGATGCCGACGTAGTTGTCGGTGATAAAGGTCCAGACGGGAAACTCGGCACCCTGGGAGATGGTACCGGCAGCGAGAACAGTCATGATGAAGAGGGCTGAGTTCCAGGCATTGAACCTGTACTTGAGCCTTCCGCCGCTCCTCAGCTCGGTACCCTCAACTTCCTGGCCGGGAAGGAATCGGTAGAGGAACAGACTCAGGAAATAGTAGGCCAGGGTACCAAGGAAAGCCTGGGTGTTGAGCAGACCCGAGAAGCCAGTCCATCCTACCTCCTTCTTCAGCTGCTCGAGGGTGAAGCTGTAGGGGTGGAGAAGGACAGGTGCCGGGCATCCAGAGATGTCATTGCACAGGAACGTGAAGACGTACACCAAAACTGGAAGACCGAAAGAGATGATGAAAGCTCCGGGGCTGGAACGAGGTTAGCGTTGGGATCGTCAGGGCGCGCAAAAGTCGTGGATGGACTTACGGTCCTAGAAACTCATAGCCATGAGGCTCTTCAGCCAGCGACTTGGTCGCCTTGTCAGTCTTCGCTTTCGACATGTTTTCAATGTCGAATTGTCGCGTTCTCCAGCTCTTTCCGTTCCGGCTAGATCCGCCGAATGAGTGAGCTCGAGGAATAGGGGTCCGGTCACGTCTTCACAACAAAGGTTCTTGTCGCAGTTGTTGTCTTCGCCGAGGGTGATTGTCGCGCCGCCTGAATCAAAGACAGCCACGGGTGCAGTGTCCTATATAGCAATGAACGAGGCTGGGCGCATCAGACGATGAAAGGGATCTCGGATTCTATGGCAGCCGTAATGACGCGCACACGCCATCTTGGCCACGCTAACCACGTTTGGCGCTACCGCCCGTCGATACTGCCGCTGCAAGGCACTCGACATGGGGGCGCGGCGGCCGGAAGTCAACGTGTTGCGAAGATGGACAATCGTATCAGCTCCACCTTCACCGTCACCACGCCTCGACCCTCACAGTGCGTAGTGCGCCGATCACTACGCGATGATATCCCTACTCTACTCGCTCCTGCTTCTGGCAGCGTCGGGCCCATTCGCAACGGCCGCTTCGGACAAACAGCTCAAGCCATGTACCGTCATCTCACCCACGTCCGAGCGCTTCTTCGACCTGAACCCTATGCGCCGCCAGCCACCATCGGAGTCGGATGGCAAGAAAAGTAGCAAGAAGGAGGGCGAAGAAGGCAGCTGGCATGCCAAGGGCTACGATTACAATGCCAACTTCACGATTAACTTCTGTGGGCCTGTAGTGGAGGAGCTGGACAAGGTGCAAGATCTAGACAAGGGCCTTTGGAGAAACGTCAGCGCATTCTACGAGAGAGGGGACAAGCAATGGGCCATTGGGTGAGTCTGACACCCTACAAAGTGAGGATAGAAGGAGGGGCTTAAGATGCTCGTTCACGACCAGGCAGAAGGATCCACTGGAGCGCAATGCTGACATCTTGCGATTTCTAGTCTCGAGAACTCAGAACCCATCTTCCGCGGTCGCAAGCTGATTTTAAACTACACCGGAGGTTCGCTCTGCCCAGATCTGTCCTCGAAATCGAAGCGCGCGCTCGAACCAACCTCTCTTGACACCCGCGAGATCATTGATGGCGACGACGATGACGACAAGGACGACGGAGACAAGAAGAAGGATTCCAAGAAGACGGAGCGCCGCAAGACTACCATCATCTCTCTGCTTTGCGACAACGACCCGCTTGCGAAAACAAGTGTGTCCTTCGTCGCGGCGGTAGACGACTGCTCGTACTTCTTCGAAGGCCGCTCACCCTTCGCATGCGGCGGCGTACACCAGGATACCCAAGCTCTAGGCCCCGGCGGCGTCTTCGGTGTCATCGTCATGATCGCTGTAGCCGTATACTTTGCTGGTGGTTGCGTCTACCAACGCACCGTCATGCACCAGCGCGGATGGAGACAGCTGCCCAACTACGCCATGTGGGCAGGCATCTGGCGCTTCT
Organism: Alternaria ventricosa; assembly: GCF_023758065.1. Classification (NCBI taxonomy): domain Eukaryota; kingdom Fungi; phylum Ascomycota; class Dothideomycetes; order Pleosporales; family Pleosporaceae; genus Alternaria; species Alternaria ventricosa. The sequence continues at coordinate 1,366,887 of NW_026055685.1, read as the reverse complement.
TCTCTGTAAGTCTACTCCGCTGTTGTCGTAAAAGGAGTAGTAGTAGCGCCCGGTGGTGATGACAGACGTTCGAATGTCTTGTTGGTGTTGCTGACATCGTGAAGGACATGTTCATCATTCTTACTTCGTCGTGTGCGCGCTTCATGCCTTCCCGCCGGGGCTACAGTCGCGTCTCGCTCGGCCAGGACAGCGGACGGAGGGGACGAAGGAATGAAGATGAGGATAGGTTAATAGACAACCTGGACGAGGAGTGGGACGATTAGATGTGACAATACATTGGTATCGGGCATGGCATAACGACGCGGCGTTTATAGGGTTTGGTTAAGGACAATAGACGCTCAGGAGCTCATGAACAAAAAACTTGTTGACTTTGACACCTTCTGGGGAAAAGTGAACACCAGTGTGTTCGGCTCTTCTTTGTATGGAGTGCTGATACATTACCTGTGGGTTTACTTTCACGAGTACACGTTCGTGGAGATTTTTTGAAAAGACTGCATTGGTAACGCACTGACACCAGATACCCACCCGGCCCAGAGATGAAGGCACTCTGATGGCTATAGAGACCATGCACTCCGGAGAAGTACCGACTGAAATTGCAAAATAGATCGCTCCTTCCCCCTCGTATCAACTGATTCGGAGAAGAAACCATCCCATTCTGAACGCCCGCTTGACAATTCCACTAACGCCTGGGGTATAAAGCAGCGAACTATGAAGCAATACGGATATCGACGGCTAAGTTGATGATGTGTCGTGAGCACACCTACATTTCCTCATCTACCTCGTCGTCGACTCGGGCACGCCGGTCAACATGGTCGTCACCAATCTTGGACATAGATGATCCAGTCTCCATCGGAGCTGCCTCATCAACGTCCTCCTCGACGGAGTCCTGTGCGGAGTCAACGATGCTGCGGTCGTCCTCCATGTCAATGTCCATCTGCTCTTCTGCTTCGGCCGTACCGTCTGCTGTGACTTCCTCTGCTGAGATATCGCCGCGAGCGATGGGCTCGAACAGCGCATCGATGCCTTCCAAGATCTCTCTGATATCCGACCTCAGCTCCCTCTCTTCTTTTGATTGCAGATTAAGGGGCTGACAGCCAGCCGCGCCACCAAGCACTCGGGTATAGTCCCTGTTCATCTGCACGAAGATCTCATCAGCCTTGGCTTCCATCGACTCTTGAAGTGCTTTACACATGTCCTTAAGGTGCTTGTTGACTGTGGCGATAGCTTCATGGAACATCCTGTGTCGCTCCCGCTCCACGTGATTCTCCATGTGTTGTTTCATGCGCTTGTAAGATCCAGCGCCACGCTCTTCAGTGCACGCATCGTATATGCTATGCATAATGCCCGCGATACAAGGGCTGAAGTCACGGTTCGCTTCGCGCTGGAGTTCGTTCATTTGAGTGATGAGCGTAACCCCAAGATCCTTGAATAGCTGCTCGTAGTTGCAGACCTGTGTCTTCAAGATTGAGAGATTCGCCAGGCCAACGCCGCTGGTCCTCGCACGCTCTTCTATGACTTCGTGAAACTTGTGAAGAAGCGTGCTTGAATTGCCGATGTACGCATCAAAGGCTTTTGGAAGGCGCGTCTGGAAGGCTCGCTCCCAACCCGTTGCTAGTTGCTTGATGATGGGATCCACAAGATCGGAGTTGAAGTCACGGTGACCGGCCGCAGAAGAATGATAAACGTCGTCGCGTCGGACGACTGCCTTGTAGGATGCCCACGCGAGGCCACCTTGATCCTTGTAACCCCAAGCATGTGCTGTAGCTGGCGCAGTTTCAATGGCCTTGTTGATGAGCTCTGGGCATTTGTCGAAAATTTGAGTCTTCATCTCAGATTGCATCTCTTTGATACAAGCACCGATGGCTCCCTGTAATCCGTCCATTAAATGAGTAAGCCGCCGCTGTAGGTAGTCTGCCTGCTTGAGCTTGTCCTCGTCCGTCATCTTCGAACCCGCCCCGTGGTTCGACATCCAGAGGTTGAAAGTCGTTAACATCTGGCATACGCTGGTCAAGAACGCGCGGCTTGTCTGGATGCGTCCGCCTTCAGTAAGCTTCTTACAATGGTTCTGGAGTTGAGGCACTTCGGTTTCGTCTGGTGTCATGAAACCAGGCACCTCATCATCCTTTTGCATCCGGCCACACATCTTCTGGTACGCTCGACTGCTGACGCAAAAGACTGGCAGAGACCTAGCAACCTGACTGTAGTCGCGCATCTCCTCGTCGGGGTTGAAGTTGTCTTCATCTTCTTCGGCCGCGTTTTCCTGGTCGATTTCCTTGATGCCGGCAGCGAAATCTTGCTGAATGGCCGATTTGGAGTATTGGTTTCGGCCTGCGATACAGATGCGGCTGATCTCAGCTTTGATTTCATCCTTCTTCGCTTCCAACTCTCGAATTTGAGGTTTCAAGTCGTCGATAGAGTGCTTGATTGCTATGCCTTCTCGCCTAGTGTTTTTCTTTGTTTCCCTTAGCTCCTTCAGTTTCTCTTTGATGTCAGTTTCTGATAGCCGCTGCCTTTCTCCCTGGAATGTAACTTCATCGTCGCTCCCAGACTCATCGGAATCGGAATCCTCAAAATCATCATCCGTATCGTCATCGAAAGGCAGTTTCCTTTTACGTGCGTGCTTGTTCGAGACGGCCTTCTTGCGTTTGTGAGTCTTGGGCTGTGGTGCGTACACAGATTTCCCGTCGTCCAACTGCTCCTGGAGTGATTCCCACACCTCAATGTCCTCACTTGCGCTCGACATCGCGAGCTTGTAGACCTCTCGCGATTCGTTCAACTCTTGAATCTTGCCCCGGATTTGCTTTATTTGCTCATCATGGCGTTCTCGTTCTTCTTCAAACGCCGCAACATTCTCTTCAAGCCCAAGACTGTCGATTGCTTCAGTGATAGAGATGTCATCCGTCTTCGAACAGATGAACGTAACACTGGAGAAGCCGCCGTCGTATTTGAGCTGCCGTTTGAACGAGTCTCCGAGCAAGGTCTTAGCGGCTTTGTCGTCCACAGCTCGATTGATAGGAGCAACGATCCAGAGACCGGTGCATTGCTTCATGTAGCCCTGAGCAACAGCGGCTCTCGCGGCGTTACTGTCGTGAACACCCGGCAAATCCACAATGACTGCACCGGTTGAGAGTGCATGACTCTTCGTATAGATTTTGACGACCTTGATCAAGGGCCAGTACTCGGTTTGAAAAGCTGGCTTGGAGACCTTCTCCTTGTTCTTGTCCTTCTTTGCCACCTTCTCTTTGCTGTCCACGTAACGTTGGAGCTCTCGATAAAAGGACTGAGGTCTAGCCGAGCGGATCTTTTTGGTAGTCCCAAGTACGTCGACAACGGATCGCTTGGCCATGAGCAAAGGAATGGTGCAGTCACCTAAAGCATCCTTGGCGACAGACGGGTAGACGGAATGGAACTTTGCCCATGCAACACCGGCATCAGAATTGGGATCCTGTGCCTCGCGCGAGAGAGAACCATTCTCGGAAAGGAACTCGCGCAAAAGAACTGTGAGTTCCTTCTCCCAGTCCGCCTGGCTGATGAACTCAATCTCGGCGCAGTATTTAGAGCCTGGGTCGGTGCTGCTGTTCCACGAGATCTCGGTAACCACCGCAGTGCAAGCACGCATGCAATTGGTAGGAACGAGCCGCTCTTCGTCAAGCATAGCGTTGATGACGCTGCTCTTCCCAGCTCCAGTATTGCCCACTACACCAACCACAGTGCGCTTTCGCTGCGCTTGAGGGATGAGCTTCTCAATGGCTTGTACCCATGCCGCAGCGTCCGCATTAGATGTTGAGTATTTCAGAAACTGGTCTTTAAGGCTTGCGAGAACTTTGAGAGATGTGGATACGCCAGCCTCAAGAATGTTAGGGTCTTGTAGCTCAATGACTGAGCGGATGCATCGGTCAACGGAGCTCAACTCTTCTTGAACATCCTGTTCCGGCGAGGCATCTCTATTGAAAACCTTTTCCGGATCAAAACTGCTTTCCGGCTTCACATGGCCATCCTGGGGAAAGGACGTATGTTGCAAAGGAACTGGCGACTGTCTCTCCTCCTTGACGGCGGAACAAGTGTTCATTGGGTACATCGATGGTGCCGCGGGATGCGCCTCAGTAGCTTCACGATGAGCAGCTTGCGCTGCGCCTGCCGTAACTGAAGCAGCGGTTGGTCGAGAGCTCGCCTGGCGGAAATTGTCCGCTGGAATTGACGGTGTGCTTAGTTCACTAGAAGAGCGCCGTGGTAGCTGATGAAATTGGTCTTGCACAGAATGTTGAACAGGAGACCGTGACTGAGACCACGGCGGGTAGCTATCTGAGTCGAGTGCAGGTGCGCGGCTACTCAAAGTATTGGCATGCCTCGATGTCAACGGCGAAGCAAAGCTGTGATTATGTCGAGTTGCCGAATGGCCTGATGCACCGTGAGAGAAAACGGAGGCTGTCTCAGCACCATAGCGTAGTGGCTCTCTTCCCATTGTTCCAGGGTTGGCATGGTTGTTTACTGTTTGCTTAGCATTGTGACCAGATTCGATCTCCTGGTGCCGACGCGCGATCTCGGCTTGAATGAGCTCTTCCCTGAGCGATGTAGGGTCTTGTGTTTGATGTTGTACCGTTGCGTTGAGCGGGTCTACGGCATTGAAGACCACGACGCTGTCTTCCGGCACTAAGAAAGACTTGACGATATCGCTTTGGTCGACGATACAGCCTTTGTAACTAATGCGAACACTGTTAAGATCATGCCGTCTCTCGTAAGTATCCTGAATCTTCTGAATAGGAATTTTCTAAAAGCAGGTCAGCGAATGGGCGTGGTACTGCATCGGCGCATTCTAGGTATATTCCGCGCGCATTGATGCCGCCAAAACATCTTTATCTCGGAACAGGGAAGGCTGTAGAGCTTACATTGTGGCCTATCATCCATAAGAAATCGGTTTCCTTGAACTCATCCTGGGTGGACTTGCGGTGATCGAGCACACCAATCCAGCACCGGCGTGCTTTAAGCTCCTGTTGTGGTACAACACGCTTGGCGCGTCGATGAAAGTCGTCCCAGTCCATGGCTAGGCTATGCTCAGGAGTGAGATGCTGCGGCAGTGTACTGATGTATGCAGAAGCTGATTTGACGCGTTAGGCGGGAGCTACCCACGGGTGCTTGCAGCTTGCGAACTAGCGATGGCGGGGTTGGCGGGGTTTGCAGGATGGTGTGACTGAATGCATTGAAGCATTGGCCAGCTGTTCGTCGCTAGTGCGTGTAACGGTGAATGAGGAGATTGAATGTGTTGGATGTGACCAACGGTCCCTGAAGAGCAAACAGCGGGGCAAACGCGTCTGAACACGCTAAGACACGCCAGCACATGACGCCAAGCCTCTCGACGCGTCCCGATCTCGCTGCCGTCCTTTCGTCCGAAACTTCACTCTGTGATTATCATAACATCACAACCGTAATGATTCTACGCGATCATTGTATTTTTGAAGCGCAGGCTTTGCTCCCTTCACAAATTCTAGTATTCACACATCTCGATCGTTACCTACCTATACCTGCAGTTCGTCACCACGACGCGATCTATTCACGACAGGAATGGAAGCCTAGGACAGCACTTATACAGTAAATTGAAGCTGTTTGCAGTGTCGCACCTACTGGATCGTTTACCTGGATATGTTGCGAAGGTGCGAAGGTGCGAAGGTACCAAGGTGCCCCAGCCACCCACATACGCTCGGGACGACAGCGTTATTGCTTACGCATCTGTCAGCCATGAGGCGCGCCCAGTCTCTCAATGCGCTCAACAAAATTGGTTCCAGCCGGCTCAGGCACATGTGCGCGCACGTAAAGCGGTCGTTATTACATTCGTCTCTCGACTTACCCACATGCCACTGTCCGAATCTACTTCGAGGAATCGATGGGTGCCGCTGCACAATGCGTCCGTTTACCACCCCGGTTCACAATGATCAAGTCTTTTTTACGATGACTTTCTCATGCTTACCACAATGTTTGTCGAACTTATAGGAACGAAGTGTTGTTTCTGCATTGTTCTAGTCTGGCCACTCTTCTTCCTAGCTGACAGGCATGTCGTTCATTTGACTCACCGCTTTGTCTCATTATGTCGCGGTTGACTCTCCACAATGGTCATGCATCCACTATGTATACTTCATTGGATTATGGCGAGTACGGGTGCGCAAACACCCATTCCATATCCGCAAACGATGACGGAGCAGACGCCGCTGCGACAGAAACGTGTCGCCCCAGAAGCCAACCCCGGTATCAACGGATTGATCGCAGCATGCAACAAAAACGACAGGTTCAAACTTTTAGAAGACGAAAGTGTTCTGCCTGGAAACTTGCGCAATCCAATCCATCCGACGTTGAGTTGGTTCGATAGTAACGGGCCTATGCGGCAGATGCTTCGGTTGGCATCACATTTTCTCAGCCACGACACCGTCCTCGCTTTCTTTGTACCGCTTCTATACGGACGCGACTTGATAGGCATAGTTGAGGATGCGAAGAAGACTTACCTCTCAGACCCGCTCGCGAATGCGTCTGAAGAGAAACGCAGTCAATATCTGGCCGGAGTGCGTGAGGCTTTGCATTGCCTTGGGCACAGCGTTTCCTTCCACTTCCTACCGTCTGCGAAGCGAGTATACGCCCGTTCGCTGCGCGACAATACAATTCCACACCATGTCGCGTCATGTTGTCCGGCGTTTCAGCGCAAATTTTCTTGTAGGATTGAGATGGCGGACTGGTTGCATAACTTTTATTCAACTGGTGAGTACGAAGCGGCGTCGCGATGTGCGCAGTTTCGACACGATTTCCTCTTCGCTGCAACACTCGTGCATGAGATTACTCATGCTGTGGGGATATTGCGACGAGGCAATACAAAGGAGCCGCACATCCGAGCTGACTGTCCAGAAGCTGAGTGGGGCTATGGCTGGGAGCACTTCATGTTCGGCACCGTAATCAACCCTCAAGACTTGTCGGGACCAGGCACTCACCTTCTCATGCGTAAGATATGGGTAGATCGAAAGACGGCCAGCCAAAATGGAGGTAAGGAGTACTGCGATGTACCCATATCGTATATAGCGCAATGGTTTCGCAACGAGACATGGAGCATTGTAGCCAAGTATGGGCCAGCTGCCGTTGCAGCACCAATCACTAATTTCAAGATACGACTGTCGGACCAGCGTGGGGCCTGGGTAGTGTCAAGTGACCATCCAGAGATCGAGAAAGATCTGAGAACGCTGCAATCTCAGTGGCGAAATCGCTCTTTGATTCTAAGTCCACAAATAGGGTCGTCATCATCACCAGCTGCTCGTTCGCGTTTTGCTAAGATATTCTGGCACCTTGTAACTAAGGCACAGTTGCAGAAGAATAACGCACCGGTTCCACTTCGCACTTCTATTATATCGCGGGCTGATACGAGCCCCACGCCAAAGCTCGCTCAGACCATACGAGCATGCTACAAGCCAACAAAGAGACATGCTCTTGTAGGAAACAGACTAGACTACCCTGATAGCTGCGATATGTCTCGAAAGCGGCGCGCAGAGTCACGAGACGAGTACCGCCGCGTCAGCAAAGCAATGAAGCGGTAAGCTGTGGCAGCGACCCGAAAACCCTAGGACGAGCTTCAAAGTTCGTAGTTATCCCATGGAATATCATTATGTTAGAGTGAGCGTAGCACAAAGTCTATACCGATTCCGGAACGAAGTAAAGTTCTAGACTTACAAGCGCGCACACACACGTGGTGCGGTCTCAACTACTCATCCACATCATAAGTGATGTAGCATATGACGAAGTCTCAGCCAACACAGTATATAGGTCTCAGTTTAGCAAACCGTAGTAGTCACCTGTAACGTCTCACCCGTGTTTCTCTCACTTCGTGGACGCTTGCTCGTCATGCCAATATAAGAGACTCAGCCCCAGCCCCTAACGTACACTCCTCTTGATAGACTATTCCAACCAAAGCTAAGATCTTCAGCGTTTCAGATGCCTGATAAAACGTCACTTCCCATGCGGGACACATATGTTCATGATCTGATACCCGTCGCAATATGCTCCGCAGCAGATCCTTGCCACATTTGTTGGGAAAGTTACACCAAATGTCACGAACCGGTTCTTCTGCGTCCTTGTGGGCACATATTCGGTAAGCCATGCATACAGGAGTGGTTTCGAGAAGGCGCGAATACATGTCCACTCGACAGAAACAAGCTTTTCATGTCAACAACGGATGTGGAAGAGACCGAAAGCTGGTCTCTCGTTCCGTTCGGCGCTTTACGAGACCAGGGTGGAAGAGACGCGCCAGCCAGTGATAGAAGAGGTGGAATGGCCAACAGAACGCATGCTGCACCGGAGCAGTATTTGTTCTTCGGTGGCGAGATCATTGGGATAAACAGTCGCCTAACACTTGAAGGCTGTCGTCGCGTCGTTCGCGATCTCTGGTATGTAAGCAACCATCTTTACCATCAGATGCGTAACCATGCCGATGATCACGACCCGCTATCCGTCAGCGAAGACACGCTCAGAGAGTCGATACATGATGCGTTGCCTCGCGGTATCGATGTAGATGACCACGCTTGGCCGCTACTTTTCAGCATGGCAAGGAGTATGCTCACATCGCGAGGAATGGCCTGGGAACACGGATCGGAGGCAAATTTGCGTAGGGAAGATATGATGGGTTGGGGAGAGGAGCTCTGGCGCGTGTGTGGGGGTGTTCAGAACCGAGATTAGATAGAGATGCAGATAATGAGCTTCAGGTCGGCCAATATTCAGTGTGTTGCTGGTGGCTAGTCATATAAGAGACGTCTGAGGGTTTCGCTTCTGATGTTCTCATTTGCTTATGTATTCCAAGGTTGAAAGTTCCAGGTTCGCGGTCACTCAGCGCGGCGGCGGGAAAGCTCGAACTAGCCAGGTACCAGCGGACCATCCCGAGATCTCTTTGCACTCAACGAAGATGCCTGAAGACTCACATTAACAGTACAATGCACCTGGTATTCGACGTGTTGTGCCGGACAATAAATGGCAAGTTCTTTGGCTCCCAAGGGCGTGACAGATTTTGTGCCGTTCTGAAGTTTCCATCGAAGCTACGGAATTTCTAGAACACCACCACTGGGCACGGACTTCCACCCTCGCCGTCACCAACTCGCTCCCCACCTTTTGCTCTAAACTCTCCAGTTGCTCAAGATTCCCGAGTACTACCACCAAGTCTCATACAGTAGTCGCCTGGGTCCTATCCAACGACGTCCACTTGCACTTTTCGCACTGCGCAGGCGCACACGTGGGCCCGACGCCGGCCGCTACCCGGTCAAAATCCTCACCGCTGGCTTCACTTGGGTCGCGCGACAATAGCAAGACTTGAATACTTACACAACCCGCACCTTATCTATTCAACTGTATTCACTCCACGGTCACCGTGGTCAGATAAGTCCGCAATAGCTCGGCTCCCACATACCCAACGCTGTTTCCTATCTTCCACCCAAACCAAAACAGCTTTCGTCAACACTACGACCATGGCGCCCACATACAGCATGCCGTACACTCCCGCTGATTACGTCGCTTCCGAAGCACTACTTCCTGAGGAATTCTTCGGTTATGCCGACATCCCAACTCTAGTGAAGATTCACGAGGTTCTATGCAATAGCGAAACACAGGATGACGTCGAGCTCGCTACGTGGATACAGGAAAGATATCTCAGCGCCCCCAGGAACGCTTCCGAAACAGAACTGATGCGTACCGCGCAGGAGTTCGGCAGATTGGACAGGGCTTACCGTAGGGTGAGGTCTCTTAGTGGCAAAACCCAGGACAAATGGCCAATTCTCGACCTACATTTCAAGGAGATGTCATCAGCTATGGTTCGAAATAACGCGCGCAGTGAAGCCGCTCCCGGAGTTTTGTTCTCAATTGACGGATTGCAGAAGAAAGCTTGTCTAGCTGGGCAGCCGCCCAACGGATTTGTCACCCCTGATGGTAAGTAAGCTCTCGCCCAATCCTGCCTGCAAATACTGACTTTTGCTGTTACAGCCTCCGCAGGACCAAAGCTCCAAGTGCCGTTTACAAACAAGCCTAGCCGGTACCAACCAGACGTGCAGACTTACCCACGTCCGACACGGCAGACTCCTGTACCACTTCCTTCCAACGTTACTTCCAAATCATCTGGAGAGCGGAGCTCTGAGAGCCAGACCGTACCTCCCGTTCGGTCCCAGATTCCTGCAGCCTCTTCACAGAGCATTCCGCAGCATACAGGTATAGTACCATCACCTAATTCACCCAATCTCGCTTGATTACCTCACTTTAACCCACATCGCATGGCTCACTTTCGCTTTTGCTTCCTTCATCATGCTGACAAAACGCTAGATCTTGCCTCACAATCGGATGTTCATGCAATGTCTCAGACCGAGCCACCCCCATCAGGCTTGCCTAAAACCGAGGAAGCTCTTGGCCAAACCTCACCTAACGACAAGAATGGCGCTCTTCTATCAAATCCCATAGGCGGTATCATATCGCGCAACATCAGCTCCAACCCCAGTGGGGACTTGCAGGCAGAGTCGGCAGTACGAGATGCGGGCGCGGGTAAGGTTCGCGGCCCAAATGGACGCTACCTACCCAAGGACGATGTCGAGCCAGAGACCAAAAAAGCTAAGAAGCCGAAGAAGGCAGTCAAGCCCCGTACGGGCTTGAGAAATATGAAGAAACAGGAATCACCTGCACCAAACGCAGTCGGCGAAAAAACCGAGACTGCACCAGCCGAAGATGAAGATCTGATGGCAGATGTCCAGCCGCCTTCGCCTCCAGTGTCTAGCCATGAGGTCGAGGAGATGAATGGAGTGGAAGATGTCACATCTGTCAATCCAGCTTCTGAGATCGTCGTACCATCCACAACTGATCTGGCTACATCCCCTACAGCCGTAAACGAGCAAGAGGCCGAGATGGAGGAGGAAGTAGCGTCTGGCTCGGGATCTGCCTCTGCGTATCTTCTTGCAGCTGCGGCTGATCCAGTACCGTCAAACTTGGACAAGCTACCTCCTAACTCTAGGAAGTCCATCAAAAGAAAGAGCGAGCCAACTGCCACGTCTGGAGACCGTAAGCGGGGTAAACACGGCGGAATAGTCGGCCGCCCAAGGAAGTCCGAGCAGCAAGGAAGCGACACATCAGATCAAGCGCCAGTTCAGCAAGAAGATGAGAACGTCACAAGGACAGAAGATCCACCTCAGATGGTAACGCGTCGAGCCACGCGACGCTCTGCAGCCGCAAATCTGAACGCTTCCGAAACCAGCAAGCCAGATGCGACGTCAACGGCAAACTCTCCTATAAAGGCACCAGTCGACCAGCCGCTCTCAACTTCGAAAAAGCCATCGAAATCCAAACGAAACCCAAGAAAACCATCCGCTCCCGACGAAGACGAGATTATGAGTGGGACCGAAGATGGCGCAACGGCTAGTCGTGAGGAGACTCTTAAGCCTACTCCCATTGTTAGAGAAGCCAGCTCTACGCCTTCATACGCTTTGGGAAGCGTTGCAACCTCGCAGCTTCCGGATAATCATTTCTTGAGCATCGGTATTAGCAGGACCAGCTCCCCCGCCCTTCATCCTCAGCCGTCTTCGCACCAGCCCTATCAATCACCTTATCAGGCGGTGCCACCAACGCCACCACCTACAGTTGTTGCAAAAGCGCCCCTCATGAACGGCACAACATCAAAGTACCCGCCAGGTCACGTGGAATATCTCGCTCGCATCACTACAAGCAACGGCAGCACAATGGACTTACCGATCGAACAAAACCAAATCGAGAGCACAGAGATGGAGGTGATCAAGAGATATGCCGAGTACAACGCTGTACCCAACGCGGTGCCAGTATTGTATCCTCAGTTCCGGAATATATGGGCTTTTGCGAAAAAGGACTAATGCGGAGAAGGGATACTATGGGGAACTTCAGGCTGCACTGGACGCGGTGACTGTACGGATAGCATAGGCATGAAACTATTACAATAACAATGATCATCGTTGATTCTCATGATATCCAATCCTCCTCATTTCCAGACTTCAATGGTGTCTCTCCTCTTCCTTAACCACTTTCCTGCCCCTGCCATCAGCGTCTCCGCCTCTGCGGGCCCCTCCTATCGTACGGCTCAAACCTTCCATACCTTCCACTGCCGGTATAACTCCAACCACTGTCGCCGCTGCCGTGGATTTGGTTGTATCGTGTCTCGCCGCGACGGGCTCCGGGCTGGTGCGAATACATGCGGTCGGGGTGGAAACCGCCACCGTTATTTGGGTCTTGAAGCGAGTTCTGGTAGGGGTAGTACGAGCGGCCGCCTGGAAACATGATGTTGAGTGGGTTTTGGTGGATATATGTGTGGGTGTTCGGTCTTAAGCTTTGGGGGCTGGCTGTGGTTGCTTTGTCTGTTGGGTGCAAGCTGAAAAGTACTAGTAATTGTTTTGTTAGATGCTGATGTGCTTGATATGATGGATGAGTAGAAAGGAAAGGCAGAACCTTGAGGATTTATATACGAGGACTGGATTGATGAATAGTCTACTGCGACAGCCAGACATGGACTCGATGCGTATTCTGTGTGACTTGGTGTCTGGTGCGTGAGTTGACACAGGTGTTGCCGAAATTCTATAAGACCACATCTTGTATAGCGTGATCGTAGGTCGTGGGAAATTTGGTCGCTGTCCGATATTATTGAATTCAGCGGCATCCGTAATGCCACCTCTCTTCACCTTGCGCTCCCTGACAGTGCCTCAAGCTGACACCCACCCTTGCCACGTCCTTTCCATGTAGACGCATGCTTAAAAATACCCTCGGGTCGTGATGCACTGTAACAGGCTTTCGTGTCGATGGACCGTTGGTGTAGAATGATTGTTGCGACAGACTGATTTGAAGAGACGCGCCGCGATGGCGAACAGTATCTAGGTAGCTGATGTGGTGCGATAACCTCTCCAGTGTGGTCACTCTCCATGGACTCAATACTGTCCATGCAAAGCAGAGAATTGCATCGGATTCCATGCTCAATGACCCGTTGTAGAAACGTCTCGGAGCCTCGAAATTGTTCGCCGACGCGTCGTCTACGTCATCGCTGAGCGCACCACGCGCCGAATCCGTTAGCCTAGAGGCCACCAGCCACCACAATTCCCTCATGTCAAACACTAGACAATGTCAGCACGATACATGCGCGTCTTCTACATCTCAGCCCCCTAGTCGCGAATCATGATGATCACAACAGAGTGTCTAGAAACCGAGTCCAATGACGACAATCTGCAGCTCCGAGGTCTGCAGCTCTATGCCCCCTCGCTGGGGCTCTTGCGGCAGGCGGGAGACGGCAAGCGTACCGAAACGGAGGTTATCCGTACGAGCATGCCAATCAACGCATCGATCGCGCGCACATTGAGCCATGCTCACGAAGAGTTTCGCTTACCGTGAACTTCTGCAAGATGCTGACATGCAGCAAGAATGTTCAACGACGTGCAACCTTGGGCTTTGTGCCACGGTCGACATCAGCCTGCAGCGACGGTGACACCTTTCCCGACCGCTCATACTTTTCCAAGCACGAACAACAGTCAAAATGAGATGTCCAGGGATCTTGTTGGCGCTTGCGCTCTTTGTCGCTGGATCTGGCGCTGAGCCTGTACCGCGGGCTGTGAAAGCACCCAGGGTTGATCTAGGCTACGCTGTCTATGAGGGGCGTTATGATGCCAATACCAGCATCAATATCTTCAAAAGGTAATCTTCCGTCTGAGATCTCCCTAATCCTCCAAGAGTTGACCTTGCGCTGCAGTGTTCGGTACGCAGCGCCACCACTCGGCAATCTCAGGTTCGCCGCTCCTGAAGCCCCTGTGCGAAACAGAAAGATAGCATCAGCTTTGAGCGATCCACCAGCTTGTCCGCAGACTGGCGCCTCTTCACAGACCCCAGCGGCTTATGGCTTCACCTCCGCGATCGGGAACGAGGATTGCTTGTTCTTGAACGTATACGCGCCGGCTCACGCGAAGAACCTGCCTGTCTTCTTCTGGGTTCGTAAGTCATCTTCCAAGCAATGCACAAAACGTAGCGGACCTCGTTAACAGGATCAAGATGGTGGAGGATACGGGCTATTCAGCGCCTCCGGGCTAGACCCCAGCGAATTTATGACCACCAATAAGAATGACTTCGTCAGCGTCATAATTCAGTACCGCCTGGGCGCTTTCGGGTTCCTCTCGAGTCCAGAGGTGAAGCAGCATGGTGCGCTCAACGCTGGGCTCCTCGACACGAACTTTGCATTGAAGTGGGTTCAAGCCAATATCGCCAAATTTGGGGGCGATCCTAGCAAAGTCACTATTGCAGGCGAGAGTGCAGGAGCGAGCGCTGTTCTCTATCAATCTCAAGCCTACAGTGGGCGGCAAAAAGAAGACCTCTTCCGTAATGTTATCACAGCGAGTCCATGGGTACCCTATCAGCACGATTATGACGATGAACAGCCCGCAGAAGCCTATGCGGCGTTCCTTGAAGCATCCGGCTGCTCAAAAACGAAGGAAAGCATGAAGTGCCTCCGCGCAGCGGATACCATCGTTCTTCAGAGTGCCAGCGCCAGAGTTTCGGAAGCTGGACCTTTCGGTGCCTTCGCTTTCTTGCCAGTAACAGACGGTACATTTGTCCAGGACCGCCTCTCCACAACCCTTACTTCAAAGTCGCTAAAGGGAAGGCGTATCTTGTCGGGTAACATGGCAAACGAAGGCGTGCCACTTTCGCCTCCCACCGCACGCACGCTGCAGGACTTCCAAGACTACATTGATCTGACATTTCCCGACTTCTCTGCATCCGACAAAGCCCGGCTGGAAAGAACATACTCGTTTCCTGGGGATGACCTTGACGTGAAGCCCAATGCTACGCGCTTCGCTACATCTGGTACTGGTCTACCCACGGCACTCAACATGAGTGAATTCGGGACAGGAAATCAACAACGCCTATTCAATGTCTTTGCAGAGTACGCCTTCGTCTGTCCAAGCTACTGGGCCGCTGGAGCTTTTACAGAAGGCTGGAAATATCAGTTCAGTGCGCCTCCGAGCTATCACGGGTATGATCTACAAGCATTATGGAGCGGAACTCCAACCCCCGGCAAAAGCTTCAAACACGCTTTCCGTAAGATATGGGGCAACTTCATTACGAAGAACTCGCCGGTGATAAGTGTTGAAGACGCGAAGGGTGGCGTCACAAATTCGACGGTTCCGCGTGCGATTGGGTACGATTCGAGTGACATTGCTTGGCCAAAGTGGAACGAAAATCAGCCGGTACTACTGAATATGAACGCTACAGGCGGCATCCCTTCCTTCGTGCAAGCGACGGACGACCTTTACTACTACGTTTATAGCGATCCAGGCGTCAGCAACCAGATCAGTTTGGCCGATGCAAATGCATGGGAGGGTGGAAGGGGCAGACGATGTGAGTTTTGGAAAGCTTTGGCAAGCAAAGTACCATATTGACAGGTGGAGACGTGTATGGGCTTGATTGTGAACTACGCTATATCGAAACTACAATCCCAGTCGCTGGTCCATCGCGGCCAAAGATGTACCCAAGATTGACCCGCTTACACACCGTCATTGAACTCGTAGTCTTTGTCCCATCGCTATGCTGGTCAACAAAATGTACATTTATGTGTACATCGTACTTACAGTGTCCCATGGCTTGCTGCCATCGACGAATCTCAGATCAGTACCAACCCTAATCACGTTGTTTGGATCGTGATTCAATGTGGATGCGTGTATCTCACTACTGTTAGCCAAGATATACGCCAGCTCGAGCCCCAGAGTACCTACCGCAAACGGGTTGTGGAGGACTACGTCGCCCGCTTCGTAGTTTGTCACCAACCAACGCCTGTCAAAGGTGTCAGAATACTCTCGTGGACCGTCAGCGAGCAGCCCTGTTGATAGCATGTTCTGGTTGAAAGCGTTCCTTGTTTCTTCCTCGCTCAATCCACTTTCTGCTGCCTTTCGGTTGAAATCTTCCTCTACTTCACGGCCAAGCGTATGGCCTACCAGACTCGTTAACCTTGCTCAATCCTCGATCCCGAAGTAGAGGACTCACCGTTCTCCAAGTAAATCAAGCCTCCTCCAGTCAAGCTTACATCGCCCATGGGTACCCAGGCAGTGACACTCGTCGGTTCGCCATGCCGAAGGAAGATCTGATCATAATGTACGCCAATGGCCTTGTTTCCTGGTGTATTGTTGCGCAATAAGCTTCTACGGACTCCCAGAGTGTTGTCGCCCCAGTTGGTCATACGAGCAATGAAGTCTTTGAGTGCCGGGTGCTTGCAGAACGTCTCTTTGTACCAGTCTGCATAATGCGCTTCGAGCGCCAGACTAACAAATTTCTCCGCCGTCGCTTCTCCTGGCTTTCCATTTCCAGGGGCCGCACCAGCGCCAATACCAGGGAAGTCTGCCGCGTCCTTCTCAGGATCGAATATGCCATCTACTGGCTGGGTGCCAGGTTTCAGCACGCCGCTCGATGCGAGCGACGTGAAGTACTCCTCCCGGGCTTTGAGGACATCGCTCCTCGGTAGTAACCCCTTGAGGAAGACATATCCATCTTCATTGTAGCGCCGACGCAGCTCATCCATGGGCATATCTGGAGACGATTCCTTCAATTTTCCGACCTGACCTGGTCGAAGCAACCCGTCGTTCACGAAGAGTTTCTTGCCATCAAAGCTCGGCACGTCTTGCTCTGGTGATAGTGCATGGGGCATGATGAATAATGTGATGAAGTAGCAACGAGCTTCGATTTGTCTGCACAGAGAGATACTCAGGTAATATCTAGGTGTTCAGCTTACTGTCAAAATCTTCCGGCAAAGTAAACGTGGTGTAAGCCTATCGCCACTGCCGTGACTGTACACGACAGACGAGTGTGCCGGGGAGACTTACCCCTTTTGTCCCTGCCAAGCTGTGGGGTAGGAAGCGGGGCTAGTCGCCGCTGTGACACGCTATCTTGATTTTCCGAAGCCGCGACGCGATCACCAAAGCCCGTCCTTAGTAACCGGCGGAACATGGTTGGACACGACTCTGCTCATCTCGGCGGGCATTCCTCGTCCTGGACCCTTTGTGCATCGTTATCGCGCGTGTCCCAGCTTCGTAAATTAGCCCGCACACGCATCCTTCGCGTTTCCACGACCACGTTAAGGTTTATCGCAAATGCCATGGTACGAGACTTCGCATCCTTTGCGCACGACCTGGACATCGCTTAACCGTTCGTAGCAATCGATGCCGCACGCGTCATTATCGATGTAAGCTTTGAGCCTCGAGCTAGTGGTGCCGACATACTGATGACGCTATGATAGGTGATGGCAAGCAGCCGGCGTGTGCAAGGTGTGCGCAGGCGAAGAAAGAATGCGTCTACGAAAGCGGTAGACGGTTCCGGCGGTCGTCAATCTCAGATTCGTTCAGTGTTGAACAACCTTGGGTGTCGTACCCTCCACGAAGTAAGAATTTACCCGAGTCCGTTGCATCTGTCGCTGACACAATTTGGCAGTCCAGTTCTTGGACGAATCGAGCGAAATTCGCTCTCAATATGTGCAAGATGGCTACTCTCCATTCGACAGCCCTTCAGTTCATGCGCCATCACCCAGTTGCACCCCTGGAAGTGCTCCGGGTACCGCTTTGACTCCAAACTCAACCTTGTTCACCCCTACGGAAAACCTCACAGTTCTGTCGTTACTAAACTCTGAATCTCCTGTGCAGCACCAAGCACCTGCGCCTCCAGCATTACATGGCCAACGAGCCAACACGAGCACATACCAGCCACATCATGAAGAGGGCGCTAGTACCTTTGTGTATCAACAGCCTCCCGGTGAGCCTGTGCTATGGCCGTTAGAGCATGAGCAAGAAGCAATGCTTCTGCAGCACTACATCGAGAACGTCGCCTTGTTTGTGAGTACTTTTATCCGGAGAAAGGCCTATTATTGACAAAAACAAGTTCGACATGGTAGACACCAGAGATCATTTTGGTGTTCACATCGTCCAGATGGCCAAGCAGAATAGTACCCTGATGTATGTAGTGTGCCTACTGAGGATATGCGTTGGCAAGCAACTGACCACCACTCTCATTCAGGAACGCCATTCTTGCGCTATCTGCTCGTCAGCTCAGTCGAACCACCGATTTCGACCCTTACATCGCAGATGCCTACTATCAGCGATGCTTTGACACGCTGATTCCAGCGCTGAACGACAACGTCACCATCAAAGAGGAGCCATTGCTTGCTGCGACCGTCATCCTGCGGCTCTTGGAAG
Source organism: Alternaria ventricosa (assembly GCF_023758065.1). NCBI lineage: Eukaryota > Fungi > Ascomycota > Dothideomycetes > Pleosporales > Pleosporaceae > Alternaria > Alternaria ventricosa. Next base: position 1,348,666 of record NW_026055685.1, on the reverse strand, counting down.
AGATGAACATCTCGATTATCGGCTCCGACCCCCAGGGCCATTTGTTCGGCACCCAAGCTATTATTCGCGCTGCGGAACAGTCATACGCTGCGACATCTGGACCTGATCGGCGGCAGGCTATCTACTGGGCTGCTTTCCGTCAGGAACTGTGGATCTCACTCATGACGCAACGCGCGTTCAAATTACACATCTTCCCCGCTGATCGCTCACTCGAGCCGGCTAACGACTCCATCTGGGCTACACGAACGATTGCTCACCTCGGTGACGTGAGTAACTTCGTCTTTGGGGAAGGTAGAAACAGCATTGCCCGCTACAACCAACTGATGGACGAGAACAGATCCTGGACACAGTGTAGGCCTGACAGCTTCGACCCATATTATTTTCGGCAAGATCGAGACGGTAGCGGGAGAAACTTCCCGGACATTCGCTTCCACCAAAAGACCCACGTTATGGGCACCCAGTATAACCTCTTAGCTCATATGCTGCTGATTGTACATGATCCGACAATTCCACAACTTGGACCAGCACACAAAGCATCACGCGCTATTGTGGACAGAACCGTTCAAGACAACGTCCGCACACTATGCGGAGTGGCCCAATCGAACTCCAAGTGGTTTCCTTGCAAGTTTGTTGCCTGCTTCGCGATCGCATTAGGTAAGCTTATTCCGATCTCATAACGCGACTTTGACGAGGGGTTGTTGTGTGTAACATTTATATTGCTCTCATATCTAACATTCCCAGTCGGCGATCGCTTCACACTTCGTGAGGATCAAGAACAGCTTCGCGATCTATGGTATGCCTGTGAAAGATCGCATGGCTTTCCTCCCACAGCGACCATTAATCAACTCGAAGACTCGTGGGGTTGGCACAACTCTTGAAACACATGATGCGGCTGTCGCCGACGGCTTCAGCTACCTCATCACGCGTTTGGACTCACCATAAGCCCTGATTGAATGCATTCATGCGCCTCGGGTCGAAATTACCGGGCATATAAGGATTAAATCCCATTCCGAAGTTGAACTGGTCCGGCTCATCTTCATCGAATCCCGCTCCATAGAACGGCATCGGGTTGCTATGGTCAGCTGCATGGCCGGGACGAGCCGGGCCCTCCCACTTCGTGAAATGATGCTTTGGTCTGCGATGTCCCGCTGGCGGCTTCCCTTTGCCGTGCTCTTCGGCTAAATCGTAGACTCTATGCAGCCTTTTGTCGACAGGAAGCCGTTCCTTTATCACCGCATATTCGGCTTTGACGTTCGTCAACAGGGGATATATGCGCACCCGCGTTCGAAAGTCTTTGTCGAGAGTTTTCTTCAGTATGCCACTGAGTTCTCTCGTATAGCTCGAGCCGGCCGGTCGTTCTTCGTCCCATCTTTGACCATGAGGGAATTCTTTGCTTCGCGGCCCTTGAATTCCGGTACATGCGCAGACCATGCTCAAACCTAGTTGCCAGACATCTGAAGGGCCGCAGAGGAGTGGAGCTTCTGGAGCATCGAACCCAGGCGTCCCCCCTGGCCTCATTATAGCGCGTTCTACACTAGGTTCAAGCGACAGATAGTCTTCAGTTACAGCTAATCCAAAGTCGGCAAGCTTCGCTATAATTGTATCCCCTTCTATCGTCAGCAGGATGTTCGCAGGCTTAATGTCGCAATGATATATTCTACTCCAACCCGACTGAAATATCTCGTCATCGGTCATTCTTGGCTGCGGGCCACGGTGACAGTACGTAAGGGCAGCAGACAGTTGATAGAACCATTCCCATATCTTATGTTCGTTGACGTGAGCTCCCATAGCAACATTAAGCGCCACATCTGCCAGGTTACCTACCGAGCAATACTCCAGATATACAGCTCCGTCTGGTTTGTGCTTATCGAAAAAGTGGTCCACCATCTTAGCAATATGTTCGTGGTCCTGGACCTGGTGCAATATCTGGATTTCTTTGCGCGGTACATCATTCTCGAACGCGTCTCTGTTGAAGCGCTTCTCAATGAACACCATACCCCGAGCTTTTGGACTATTACATTGGACTTTGCTTATGCCGCCGTTGAAACCTCCGCCCATGCTACCAAGCTTCTGGATCACTGTCCACTTTTCTCTCGGTTTTGGTTGATAGGTTACGGATAGCTTCTTGCAAATTTTCGGCATCGCAGTCCCAGGATACCGCCGTTGGTGTGGAATATTTAGGGGTGTGGTCAAGGATGGGTCCAGGGAAGATTTGGTTAACGTTGTGGAAGATGGCAAAATGCAGGTTCAACAGACTCATTCTGTTGTTTGAGTAGCCTGCGATCGGTCTCAGCGATCGTTTTGTCACGATAGCCCTTCCATTGTCGTGTTGAAGGCGGAAAGTGCTGCATCATGCTTTTGTGATGCTGGGTATGTAACCTAGAATCCAAAAGTACACCTATCATGCCGATTTATAAATCGACCAGGATGCAATGCGCGTCTCGTGGTTCATATCTGTCTCGCTGATGACTCTTCATGTGACGTGGTGTCTTCAAGCATAGCAAACCTTTTGACTTCAAATAGTGAGAGGAATCACGTACTTCTAGTCACAGAGTAAATAAGGTCATCGTCATCTCGCAACAACTTTACCGCAATATCGCATCAAATGTCACGGAATTTAAGATCTCGCGGGCGTGGTCAACGGAAGGAACCCATCACAGATGATCCCATGGATCTTGATTACTCGCCAGACGATGTGGAGATGCAGGACCCGCCGCCAGAGGCTCTGTCACGCCTCAGACCTCGAAAGCCTCAATCTTCGCAAGCCGTGACTACGGAAGAGTCGCCATTCTGGACAGACCCTTCACATAGAACGCCCTTGCCTAAAAGTTCGGCCCCTCCAGCGTCGTCAAGCTTAAAGACACCTATGACGTTAGATCCTCGGAACAATCATGTTGGCCAGCCTCCCGGGTTTGTTCGTGAAACAGCTCCTCTCATACGTGAGGGTCGCGAGGAACGCTGGCCAGAAGGAGTACTAAGCGGCAGCGCACTGATCCGGATGCTAGAAGATCTATCGCGCAGCACCAAACGCGAACACTGGCAGATCTGCGTCTTACTAGATGGCTTCGCCGCAAGATTTGGTCGCTTCCACAACCCCGATGGTCTCATAGTGGCGGATGCATATGAGACGTACATGCTCATGCTCGCACGTAAACTTTGGGTTGACGAAAAAGGCGAGTTTGCTGGGGGAGATGTTTTGTGGGTACCAGGACTAGAACCTAGAGCCATTACCGATCCGAACTGGGAAGCCAGCGCAAGGCAAAACTTACCGGAGTTACCTGTCAAGCATTACCAGCCGCCTTGGTTGGCGGCGGAGAATCAGTATATGTACCGCGTAATGGAACGGCCACAAAAGGGGGAGGTTGTCTACAAGGGCTGGATTGATGACATGAAACGGGAAAGAGACATCCGAGAGGGTGAGAAAACTCATCAAGGCACGTCCGGCGATGACCCTCTTGTTTCCACATCAAATACAGAATGAGGGATAGCAGGTGTCAATACTTCCATGGTTTAGTAGCAGGCGGTTCCGTTTTGGCCTAGACAGCAATTAATTGAAGATACATCGATAACAAGAATGCTTTAGGTAGTCGTAGAAATGTGACTCTACAGCATGTAGTCAACGGTGGATGTGGACAGCTACATCGATCAATACCTGGGTAGTCGCGCGGAAGAGACACACTATCATGACGTCATTACTCGGAAACTGCACTAGGCTTATTAGGAACGGAAATGCTCTTCACTCCTGCACGGCAGCGCAGTCCACTTCCCCTTACCCAGATATGCTGATTAACACAGGATTTACTGACAGTTAGATGGAAAAGCTTTGCGCTGTCGCTCAGCCTGGCGCATGATGTACAGCGTGGGCACAGGAAGCTTGGGAATGGCCGCCGAGATCCCGACCGGAAAACGAGCACCGACTCAACGCGAACGCGAAACACTGCACATGCAGTAGGAGCATCGTCGGATACATGACTTCAGTCGATCGCTTAGGCGAAGACAGCCGTCTTCGCTGGCCTGTATGCGACCCCCAGTCAGCTGCACCTGCACCTGCACCTGCGAGCTCACCGTTCTTCCAGACCCCCCGAACCATTACCCCTCCCCATCCTCTTTATTCTACAACGACGTATTGTGATCACCGCTGCAGCTTAAAACTATCAACTTGCTAATCCCTTCATCTTCCCCCTTATGCATCATCTGCTATTTTCAAACATTTGTTGATCGTTCCGGCCCGCGTGCATCTGACGTGCGTTTGCACAGCCTCAATTCCGGGTTGGCGGGCATAGTAAACCACAACTCTTGGTAGCGGCGATAGCGACCGTGCCTCTGTTCCGTGTAACGTTGCGCTTAGGCTTGCACATGCCCAACCCGCGGGATGGTTTTTCGGCGCAGAAGCGGGTGTGTTACCCAGGATGGGAATGGAAACCTTAGAAGACGATCGCAGGGACAGTGTGGTGCTTTGCATGCAGCTGAATATGGTGTGTGGTATTGCCACATGGACGCTTCATAAGCCATACCGTACGCTTCGGCGGTTCGAGCCTCATTGATACAGTATGCATTAAAAAATGCTAGGTCGAGATCTTGGCCCGCTGGGTATACTACAGCATACAACGTGCGCATGATAAGCTTTTCCGCCCCCAAACTCCCCGCATATACTTTACTCTCCTTCGAGACGTACGTGCATTCCAGTGGGTCCTTAGGTACTTCCGTGTTACCATTGACGTGGTTACTGATGTGTAGACTGGTCAGTTGACTACGCGCAGTCGCATGAGTGTACCATACATGATCCCCACGCCTTCGTCTTTTCACAGCATACGGAAGCTAGCACCGTGACGGTATCTGGGTAAGCTAAAAAAGGTGGCATGAGAAGGGTGTGACTCAAAACTTCAATGATTGGCCAGCCTCCATAAGTACGTATTACCGACCATGTTCATGCCGCTCTCTCGCCATGCAGGATATCGACTGGCCGGGTACATCACGCAGTCAAATTTCCGATCCGCACGAGGCTGTCCGCAAGGCATATTTCCATACCTTTATCCACTCGCACATAGCTGAACGACTCTCTACTGAACAGTTAATAGTTTGCTTACAGCGAAGTGACAACGTCAAACATGCTATGCGCGAAGGGATGTGCTGTGGGTGACTGCTCGGTTCAAATTAGGTGTGCCAGCGCGATACCCGCCCAGAGACACCTGTCCAACAGTATTGACTATGTTCCCTATCATGAGTATCAGCTACACCAATATTCACTTTGGAAATTGTATCCATGCAAATTACTCCTCTGTACACATGGAGTCAATCAATGTAGGGGCCAAATTCCCTTTCCGGTAAACATCCGACCCTTACAAGCTCTATTGGCATAACACCAATGTAGCCAATACAAATAATCTAACGATACGCCGGCCCGGAACAGGCGATCGCGGGGGCGGTGCCGCAACGCTGCATCATCCCCATAATCGCAGCGGTCATGCGAATGTGGTTCACTTCGATACCAATATGTGTAGAGAACTACGGATAGATGTACAAGAATTAGGTATCTGGAACGATAGACCGGGGTCAAATGCAGCCTGGATATTGTTTGGCCCATCGAAAAGCCGGCGATGTGGAATAGCGAGTCCAGATTTGGGTCTGAAGCCTATATCGCGAAGGCTGACGAGATTGACATTCGCATGCAGGAACGAGAACCTTGATTTCATACAGTATATTAGTTCTAATTTGTCCGAATGACCTCTTTCTCCACGATCAAATTCATCTCCGCGTACCCCTCCATCTCGCTTCTAGTTCGCGAGCCCTTGCTGACGCCTCTTGTCTCTTTTTCGCTGTCATCTCCGCCTGGCTTTGTTGATAGTCCGGAAGTTCATCGTCGGATCCCTGAGGGTCATTCAGCCCCAGCAGGTTCAGTTCCGCTGTAACGGCGTCCATTTGCGATGGTGGCTGCCATTGCAGATAAGCGTCAAGAGGTGGGTTGGGCACCGACATCGTATGGTTTGGTGCAGGCGCTGCTCGTGACGAGATAAGCGGCGGTGGCTCAAAATTCTGCCAGTCGTCTCTTTGTTCCCTTGCAGGCCGCCGTGTCGGCAGAGTCCTCGATGAATGCTGGGGATGTTGAAGAGGGATTGGGATAGTATCATTAGTGTTTCTTCGGGCGAAAAGTGAACCTCGAAGCTGCGGTGGGCCGGTCGGTGAAAAGGCCTCGTTGTCGTCTGGCAGGCCAGTCATCGCCTCTGCGAAAAGATGAAATTGAGACACGTCTGTGAATGCCTCGGTGGGAGAGCTCCATGTTGTGTGCGGCCGTGGCCGGCCGGAGGCGTTGTCGCGGGCTGTAACGCCGAGCGTAGATTCGGGGAAGGTACGCGATCGTGGTGTTGATGCTGTCTCGAAGTAAGGGTTCATAGAAACAGCACGTTGCTGTTGGGGCCGAGATGATTGCTGTTGTGCTGGCAGCGAGTACGGTTGATACTGCACCGCGTCTGAGTAATTTGAGGCCGAAGAATGCGCTCGAGGATAAGTCGCTGGGTCCTGATAACTAGACTGACCGAACCCGTAGGGAGAGTTCGGCATACTTCTCGAGTAAGTATGACGGTGTTGGCTGCTTGTGTCTACGTTCAGGCTGGCCGAGTGCCGTTTTGGTTGATATGGTTCAGGTCGGAGGTGAGTTGACTCCGGTTGCTCTTGAGATTCGCGTCGGAGAAACCCTCGCAACGAGGTTGGCTTGCGAGATCGCTTTTCTGAACCGGACGGCGATGGTGGTAGTGGTTTGTTAAGGTTCGACGCGCTCGTAGAACATACACTGATTCGCTGCGAGGTTGCTTTGTAGGCAGATGGCTCTAATCGACTACCATGCTCTTGTTGTTGTGCAGAAGAGGCAGGCATATTTAGCCACAGCTCATTCTCAGTCTGCAAGCGGCTGGAACGGTGATTGTGTTGTGCCATGTATTCCTCGTCTTCGTTGTGCGTCGAACCGCCTTGGAGGTGAAGTATAAGTCGATTGGAGGACAGGACTAGCTTGCCTGTAGATGACATATCGTCAAGCTTATAGTTAGACGATGCGGTCGGGATCGTCAGCAGCTGGGCGCCGGGTAGCATCCTAAAGAGAGCTGGTTCGTATGCAGATATGTCCAAGGCTAAACGCAGGGGTGTGCAGACCAGGCCTAACAGCTTGGTGTTGAATGTGGACGTGAGGTGCGGCTTGAGGGCGTTGCGCTACTGCACCACTGTAGTATTTGAGCGAGTTTAAACGATGCTAATAGCCGATTCGTAGATCCGATAGCTCCAACTGTTCTATGCTTCCGAAATCCCGGGTGCGTGGTATCGTCAGTGGAACAGGTGCGGTACATATGGTTGGCGACCTTAGTGCGGCGTAGCAGAGGGGTGGCGGTGGTCGTCGGGCGCAGGGGTAAGGCGTGAGCTGGTAAATTGCTATGTGTAGATGTCGGAAGGGACAATCCTTACAGAAGGACGTGCAGATTGCTTAAACGGTGCATACTGAAGACATACCAACGGGGCCAAGACAGAGAAACTCCAATTGAAGCTCAGATCTGACGGAAATGGATGTGAAATTAGAGGACTCCATATCTGGGTTCATCTGAAAGGATTTTGAGACGCATTGCTGGCCTAACTTTTCAGGCCAAACGCCCAAGCTTCAACGAGGCTCGCCGTCTTCGATACGGGTCCGGCACCTGAGAAACCCTTCCAACGCCCTACGCATTACTGACATGATATTACCGAAAAGTAAGCGGTGAGGCTCAAGGCGGTACGTGGTCACTCGACCTCTGTGCAGCCAGCCGCTCGCCTCTGCATTCAGCGCAACAGCAAGGAGGGCGCTGAGGGAACGCGCCCAGCGGCAACAATCCTACTCTGAGTATGCAACGAGTCGGGCAGGTGGCAATGGGTAGCGGAAGACGCGATCACCAAGGGCCATTGAGATGAAAGAGAGTACGCCAGCACTGCCTCTCCTATCTCCTAATTTTAGATAGCGGGCGCGCTAAGCACAAACGTGGCAAGTATTTCGTAACCGAGGCTGCAACGCATCCATGGCATCGGTCCCCTGTCCGCGTGCATCCTCAACCATCACTGTCGCGTCCAGATATCACCACACCTTCTCAGCGGCAACAACAAGAAATCTTGCGATGCTCATGTCTTGTGCATCGCGTCGAGCCGTTGCTAACCCTGTCCATTTTGCCAAAGCCCGCATTGGCTGAGCCACATGAACGCACAAATGCTGATGCGCATCAGTGCAAACGGGCGATGACATACATCAGCTCGGCATTCCATTGTCTCGTGATGCTTTCAGCTGCGGCAACAATAAGGAAACATTGCTACTACCCTTTGTTTCTAGTACTGGACCACAATGCGCCGGAGCGTTACGAAAGCCTCTCGTCGTCGCTTTAGCAAGCCTTGGAAGACTGTTTAGCCGCGGATCTTGGGCGTGACGCTTATCAACAAGGCAGACTTCGTCTTCATCATCTTCCGCCTTGACATCGTCTCTCGCGATGTAATACAGTTGGCGATGTCGAGCCATGGCGTCACGACGCTGGCCTTGTCTCATCAGCCACTCCCACGGAGGACCTGCGTCAACCCCACAGAAATCGCTCGAAGTCTAAATTACAGGCACTGCAATGTGTCTAAGGTCCTTTGCCGGTTAGCCCGGTGGTGACGTGTGTCTGTAGTAGTCTTGCAATCGTTAACGAGATTCAGTATCCATCAGAACTCGGGTTCATCACATGGTGGGCAAGGAAGGAGGCGGTGAACACGTCTCTCGCACATACTGCGCCAAAGCTTGATGGACAATCCAGAACTCGCAATTCCCAAGAGATTGCACAGAACTTATCAACGAGATCGATTCTGCGCATCGATGCCAGGAACATCTTTCAAACAAGTGGCAACTGCGCATTTGACAGTACACAAGGCCACTACACTGAAAATGCACATCCACGTAGCCGCGACACCCGTGGGCTCGATTGCCCCAGCCTTGGTATGACATCGAGGATTGTCGATTGTTTTGTTGATCGTTTGTGAGTTTACTCCCGTACAGCCCCTCACTGCCCGGCCTTAGGCCTCCAAACCAACACTGAAACTCGCATGGACAGCCGCCTTTCGCCTGGTCTCTGGTTACTTTGGCATTGGGGCTGTGACCGGCAGGAATCGACCTGTGCAAGAAGTGGAAGTGTGTATAGTGGATGAGCGGGACCAGAGTATGCTTTCAGTTGACCGTGCACATGCCAGATCACGAAAGCCTTACTCTACAGCCTAAAGGGGAAGCTGATTCATATCCGGAGGATGGTATTGCGCAAAACTCTGTCATGACTGGATCCATATCTTACATAAACCCTGATGCTAATTCGGCAATACCTCTTAAACTTCGGAAACGACTATCTCTGGCTTCTTCTGCACGCGCATGGGTGTCGGCTTGACCACCCCGACCTTCGCCGACCAAGTATCGGACCGATCATCTTCAAGTTGGATGTATTTCTCGCCATACTCCATTTCCTCAGACCCCTGCAGTCGTCGCGCTAGCATATTTCGTGCTATAATTGCGTACCGTGCGAGCACGAACAGCGCAATCATTCCGCCCGCATAACCCAAGACATGCAGAACAATGCTGGCGTTGCCGTGTGCCGGGTTCATCCACTCATACACATAGAAGCCCTGAGTATACCGCGTGAGGTACGAGAGCCCAAGGTAAATCGACAAGACCCCAAGGACAACGGACAGATGATGCCACGGCTGTGGCTCAGTTGCTGATAATATGATCTCAGTCGCGGCAAAGACGCTGTTGAGACCGTGAACGGAGATATTGATCCACTGTTCGAATCGTCCAGCCGGCCACCCAGAGTTCATGGTCCCCCAGAAGACGATCGTGACCAAGAACGGGAACGAAGTCATGGTGGAGTAGTACATGCTATGCAAGAGCTGCAAGTACTTTGGCCAAGTGTGTAACCATGTTCGTTGCCGGAACGCATACATGAAGGTGTGTACGCTCGAGACGAGGAAGTAGAAACCGAGCGACCAGAAGGTGAGGTAGGTGAAGAATGAGAACGACTGCCCGATAGCTGCATTGCCTTGTTGGATGGTATAGGATCCTATGTTCATATCTTTGAGTTTGATCGTAGCCGTCTCATTCGCCAGCCAGGTGTAGCATGTTATGATGGTGGTGAAGCAGTATATGCTGAGCAAGGCGCGGATGCATGCGAGGACGAAGGGTGAGACGAAGTGCGAACGGACGAAGTTGTATGACGGATCGAAACAGGCCCTGGGCACCCCCCAGGTTTCGTAGGTGAAGAATTTCATGATATTTGAAATGAGAGTGGAGTTTATGAGAGTAACGAGCGAAGTGCAGATGGCCTGCTATGAACGTAGGCAACTCCTAACGCAGAGTTTGGAGGGTTGTCGGGTAGCGACCCGTGTCTCAAGAAAAGGAACAGGCGCATAATATATGGATCAACCGCACGAAACAATACTCAGAGGGCTTCTTACCGCACTGATGTTGTGCAAGATGGATACAGCAAGCCACACGAAGGCCTCAGTTCAGTGAATGCATCCTTTAGCAACGCCACAAGATTTCTATCACATACCAACATCTGCATCACTGCGCTATCGCTATGCAAAAGTCAGTAGTACCAACCAAATACTTTCTAGAGTACCGTCTATCCAAGCCTTTACGCCAACCCTATGGAGTTCAGTACGTGGCCCTCGCGCTGTGATTCCTCAGCCCTCGCAGATGAAGGCTTGTTATCATCCCACAGGCGCCTACGGGGCTACCGAGGGCTTTCATACGAGTACACCACGCTTCGCCTAGCTATTCGTTGTGATGCTGGAATTGGTTATTGTTCAGCTGGGCCAATGGCGTTAGCGAAGGGGTAGCGCCCAAAAGGGTGTGGTGCGGACCGCATAAGTGCTAGTTCGAGCACCAGCCCTACGGTAGCCTTGCTTTTCAGCGCATGCTACGTGCGCCCAGATCGATCGAAGTGTGCGGAGGTCGTGATTCATCGGACGATGTTTGCATGTATGCGAGAAAGTGCATTGCGCATTATAGTGTGCGTTGGGAGATTATGGGAAGATACCCGTGGACGAGTCGAACGGTCCGGAGGTCGTGTGCCCGCGTATGAAGGAAGCCCCAAACCTCGCCAGCTAAAAAGCTCCGATGCTGCGCCTCGTGCAACACCTACATGTGCACTACCCCCGATCCATTTCTCCTTCCCCAATAAGCGCATCTATCACAAAGCACATTCGCGCAATCTTCAAGTTCGCTTTCCCGATGACGTCATAAAGCTATGCATGATGCTTCCAAAGTTCTCAGTTTCTATCTTCACCTTCATCTACGAAAAGCACTGCACGCCGAAACGTCGAAGCACAAGACCCATGTCGCTTGCTGCAATATCAATCTAGTACTTGGGTTCGACATGTATGAATCGATAAACAGAAGGAATTGTCAATCAAGGCCATTGAAGAAGATCTATTAGGTTATTGTACATTCGCGACATGTGTAGTTGGTTGTGTAGTCGACAGTATGGACTGAGACCCACGTCTATCATTGCCATGAACTTATCGTGTGCATGAAAGCCCTTTGAACATTACTAGCTACCTCTTACCAGGATCAGGTAGAATTTTGTGACACTCGCAGAAGGATAGAGTCGCGACGTGAACTCCAGTTGCAGTATCACCTACGAGCGGGACCCTTGCGGGACTTCTTCAGCCAACCTGTTTCCTTGGCCTTGATGACAACGTTGATACCGGCAGCCTCACAAGCTGAGGCAAGCTTTCGCAACTTTGCGAGGGCCGAAGAATTCTCGGTCATGGGCTTCCTGTAGCTAACGAAGAGTGTTGTGAAGTCAGGGTACATCCCTCCAGTGGTTTTCGCGATCACAAACAGGTGCATTACCAGCAACATCTTGTCCCAGCTGCAATCGCGTAAAATCAGCGTCTGGAGCAAGTTGCTCATCGTCATGATCACGATTCGATGATCGGTCCGATCCTGGGGCATTCCGTTCACCTTGTCGGGCAAAAAGTATCGCGTCTCAACATCCAGATACTCCAGTACCCAGTACCTAGGCAGTGGGCTCATGCGCAAGAAGTCAAGCTTGGGAACAAAGTCCATGGAGCTGATTGTGATTTTCTTCAGCACAAGATCATTGTGGCCCAGTTGATCAACCATCGGCAGATCTTTGTTCCCGATGTAAGTATCGTGAGTCTTGTAGTACTGCACACCGCTGACCGTATACTCGAAGGTCTCGAGGTACCTACAGGCTGTAACCATAGATGCGACAGCTGCAGGCGTTGCATAACAACGGAGGAAGCGAAGGGTGTCGATGTGTAGCGTGTCTATCCCGGGATTTCGGATCATGGGCTGCGTCAGACTCATATCAGAGAATATCAGCTCATCCAAACTTGGGAGTGTCATGATATAGCGACAGCTGTCAGAGAGCGTCCGGTCGGTGATGTCGGATAATTTCAGAACGCGGATTGCGGAGAAATCGGCCGTGCGTTGAAGAGACCACCTGAAAGGCAGACAGTGTGTGCTGCCGCACAGGACAATGGTATCCAGGCGGCGAAGGATTGAGAACAAGAAGAGGAGGATGGCTCGGTCCTCGCCACGCGAAAGCGCTTCACACCATTGCTGTTTCGCGTGCGATGACAAAGCCCGGAAAGAGTTTATGGTTTTCTTGTATTTCGCCATGGTGCCATCATCGAGTGGGTAAAGCTCAGTCGGGCGGAGATGGGGCGAGCGTCGAGTGATGATGAGAGTAGTGAACCCTGAAGCCATGGCCATGACACGATCAGTTCTGTTATCGTTTGTGTCTGAGCCGTAAATGGGTTGTTGCCGGATGACACCTCCAGAGGTGAATAGGTACTCAGCCAAGTCGAACGCGGTGCGATTCGCTTCGCTACTTGTTTCGAGACATTTGCCAGCTTGAAGAAACTCGTTTGCGACATGCGAAAGGACGTTCGAGGCATGGCACATATTGACCAAAGCCGAAGGGGCGTCGGTGACATAATCCAGGGTATTACGTTGGAGCTCGACGGGCATGGCGCTCAGGCAAGGCTTCACCTTGTTATCGTAGTGCGTACGGGGACGGGAACGTGGAGGTCCAAACGCTTGCCTTTGAGATGTCAGTACTAATTCAGAACAACCTTAGCATTGTTGCTCACATGTTGGCCATGATCTTGAGCGTTTCCAGTTCAGTTGCTCTCCGTGGTGGTAGATGCTGACTGCGAACTTGCTCGTTGTCGCTCGTCTCGATTGACCGTGTGGCTGCACACGACGAAGCTGGAGGACTCCTGCGTAGCAAGTGTAGCAAAGTAACTGTGCGAGACATCAACAACAGTTTAGCAGGCGGCCAGGTATGCAGACTACTCACGGTGAGGTCTGTCGGACTCTTGTGTTGGCGTTGAAGTACCGCAGTAGAAGCCGCTTCGTTAACAAAATGCTTGAACTCCGATGAGACGTTTGCTATATCGTACGTAGTAGCAAACTCTCGTGAGGTTCGGTATCGCTTCTGCTCACAACGTCTGTCAACGGTTGCTGCACGCGAATTTGATAGCCCTTCGATCCTGAGCTATGCAGCGAGGGGTAACTTACGAGCCAACTTAACTGGATGATCGCCCGAAAATCGTGGCCGGCGACTGATGTATCGTCGTGGTGGGGTAAGGGAGGGAGGGAGTTTGTACGCAGTGGCCGGAAGCTCGGGCGTCAAGATACGCTAACTCCCGGAGCGCCGCCTACGGAACGACGAGGCTGACTAGACAGGCCTGCTACTTTGATGAAGCTCTCTGGATCTCCCTGTACTCCACGTCGAGCCTGAGTAGACATCTTAGGCCAGCTGCAATAGGAGCAACTTAGAACGCGACCGACTGAGGAGCTACACGAACCGACGCCCCAGCCGACCCTTTCCCTCGCTGCAATGAGCGCGAACATCCCCCACAGTAAGGGACACTGAGAGTTGCCCATTCAACAGTCGAGCAGTCGCCAAGAGAGACATCGACTGCGCCTCTAATTAGTGTATCCCCCTGTTATTCGCGGTGGAGCGACCAGTCGTGCTGACCAGGCGACAGCTTGCCGACAGGCATGACTCCTATAGCAAATTCAGCTACACTACCACATCTTCCAGTGGAGCGCCCTGGTAACGAGACTCGACGACACCATACCTGATGTGCTGACGGCAGCGGCAGCCTCCTCCGACTCTCATCGACCGACAGAAGACCCAACCGCCCTCCCCACACATCAGCTATACCATACGCTGGACAACGCCCCGATACACCCACGAAGCCAGCATACGCACCGAACACAATGAGGCGATGTTTGTCCTCTCGATGCAGCTTGCGGACAAAGGGCTTGGAAAGGGGGAGCATGACGCCTCAATGGGTCCAGAGGCAACCACGAACCAGCTGTAACGCAGTTTCGCTGTCGGTCTATCGTAGCGCATGTTTAGTCGTCTCATCTTGGTATGTCGATACACATGGTGCACGATCGCCGCCTATCTGGCAATCGCTGGATCCCAACTCTTTTTGTCTGACGGATGCCCTTCCAAGATGGCAAATAGCCTACCGTAATACCAGGGCTCAGACGAGCACCTCAAGTATGCAAGTGTAGAAAGATAACCATCACCGTCGCTGGAAATGCTGCAGCGAGCCGACCTCTTTTGCAGAACACCAAACGAACAAGAAAGCAAGAGCAGGTCTATGAAAGGGGAAGCGATAAGTGCTGGCGAAGTAGACGCCCACAGGGAGTCTAAGAAGAATCTTTTGGCCGAGGGCATTCCGACAGCGTCATACCCCAAGCGAGAGCTGTAGGGATGATGAAGTTACAAACTTCATGGAGACGGGCGAAGTTTGAAGTGGGAGTGGAAGTGTCTTCGGGCCGCGCACGGGCCATGCCCCACCAAACTTCGGACGCGTCTCCCCAGCCAACTTGCCATTCATCTTCGGTGTCTTGGCCGCAATGCCAGATAACGTTCGTGGTAAAGAGATATACTCGGCAGAGCTTGGAGGACGCGCTACATGGGCACAATCTCCGGTTGTCCAGACGTCGAGCTGCTTGTCACAGCCTGCACCAAATCGACGCGACCAACCTCCCTCGTTCCTACCTGGGTAGTTCTTGTCAGCCAGGAGCCAACGCCGATATTGAGCCAGTAATCCAGCGCATCTCTCTACCCATCGATCATCGACCTCTCTGTCTGTATCTGTGGAACGGACGGCCTACCAGACTCAGCAGAAGCGGGGTTATGCGCAGCTCTACTATGTCCCAGCGGCGCGTAGCAGACGAGCTGGCATCCCGCGGTTCGGCCACGCTCAGGTGGATGACACTTCGCGTTCTCTTCCCTTGTCTACGCGCATTCCGCAGGCAATGTAGGGTTGCATCAGGCGCGAACGGTGGATCCAGAGAGAGGGAGCGCGGTAAGCCGATCTGCTTCAGGGAGCCCGCGAGGAACTTGAGTTTAGGAACGCACCTATGCGTTACAAGTATGTGAGAAAGACGCTTCTCGAACTATGCGTGGCGGGAGACGTCTAGTGTGACAGTCCTTCGAGCCCTACTCAAGTCGCTGCGTTGACAGAAGGGCTTTGAAAGGTCCGATCACGCTATGGGTAGCGTCGAGGGCGGGCGGAGGCGACCTTGGAAACACGTTGGTGCACCGTGCACCAGCGATACTGTTCTAGATGAAGAAAAAGAAACGTCACGGCAACTGGGTCCACGGTGCGTTTACCGGAACCCTACAAAACATCTGCTCAGATCTTCCCAAAAGCATAGCAATTGCTCAGGGATCTTACGCGTCAGCCTTACGAGTTCAGCGTGCGGTCAATCTCTCATGAGGGCAGACTCAATTCTTGTCCCATACTACTTATCTGCCTGCTAGAAGAGACTGTTGTGCAAGCTCTCCACGCAGACGGAATAGGGACATCCCGCCAGAAGCAGTAAACTGGGTCTTACAGACGCACACATCGCGATGTACTGCTGTAGTGGCAAGACCTTCTTACACTTCTAGCCAGACCCATTGACATGAAATTCGGGATACCATATTTGCAGCAAGCAAATGCTCGACGGGTGCGTAAGACTCGATATGGGTCGAGTCAAACTTGGCGCTGCAGCAGACCCAATTTCACGAAGTCCGTCGTATCTAGTTTTTGGAGCCCTTTATGGCGTCAAGTCAACGGATTGAAGAACTCAACTTCACTATGCGCCACTCAGATTAAGGATGACCTGTGCGTCGCAGCGCCCTTGTCAAGCTTAGTCTTGATAGACAGCTCAGCCATACAAATAATCCTTGTGTTCCGTTCTGCCATGTCCAGCCTCTTAGAAGAGTAGCAATAGATCGTCTTGCGAGGCTCGTGTGCCATCGGTAAGCTGACAGGAATACGCGCTACGTCATGTCGAAGATGATCTGTGACAATATTTGGTCGATTTGAATTGGTGACATGGGATGGCCATGCTAGGCGCGGGCTTAGGATTCTACCCACGGAAGTTTATCGCGCAACACACCACGACGAGTCCTGAAGCAGAACATCTTTAAAACCAAGCAACACGATGACGATCGTATACATTGCGGTTTCTAGACGATGATATTATCGTCTGGTGTCTTTTGCTCATACTAACGCAATATAGACACGCCGACTACATGCCAAACAGATTGCGATGCCAAATGCACTAAACCCCAAGGGCCGAGCTAATAATCTTAAGCCCTGGAGCAGGCCGCCGCAGCTCACAATCCTAGCGATCCCGCAAGCTGGCCACCTTATCTTGGCGGCTGGTTCTCGACGTGACCCTTTAACTTCAAAACAGGCTAGGCTGATCATGCGCGTCCTTGTGGCCTCATCAACCCGTGGGGTTCTCACAACATTCCGGTCAGAGTCGTTCCAACCCACCTCGGTCGTTCCTGCAGGCCCCTCCGACGACAAACGTCGCGTTGCGCGATCGCGACTGTGTTTGTTAACGCACCCCGCGTGGTGTTCAGGCTCAGGGTTGTTTTTCTGCGCTCTGAAGTCTTTCCCGCGCAACGATGCCTCAGAGGAGCCCTTTCCACGGATGAAAGCGCATTGGCCCACACTTCACTCAACATCGACGCAGATGCACTCGCAACATACCTAGGTAGCTAGTCGCTTCGCGTAATCGACAAATATTTCTTGGCCGATTGTACCATACAAACAACAAACTGCATATAGTGTTGGACATTACTAGCGACTAGCATCACATTAAGATGTCTGAGGTAAGTTGACATCAGCCTCAATACTAGGCTTGGCCTACCAGCCGTTAATCAAAGCTGACTAAATGCAGTCGCCTGCTGGTACGTCGCCGGATCGCGACGGCATATATCCATCAAATGGCCAGACGTACGACAAGTACCATTTCCAAGAAAAGAACGTTCACATGGACGACATCGAGTTGGACGACGAAGAAGAAGATGAAGACATAGATCAGCTTATCGAAGATCTGGAGTCGCAAGATGGCGAAAACGCCGACTACGAAGAGGAAGAAGCGCAGCAACCAGGCGGCGCACGCCTCATCCCAGAAGAACTTCTACAGACTGACACGCGCATTGGCTTGACGTCCGCAGAGGTACTCATACGGCGGAAGAAATTTGGCGAGAACAAAATGAAAGGTAGTTATACTTCCTTCCCCCGCGATCAGCCCTTGCTCACCATATGCAGAGGAGTCAACGAACAACTGGGTCAAGTTTCTCATGTTCTTTGTCGGACCAATTCAATTTGTCATGGAAGCGGCTGCCATTCTCGCTGCAGGACTCCAGGACTGGGTCGACTTTGGTGTCATCTGCGGCTTGCTCCTCCTGAATGCGAGTGTAGGCTTCATCCAAGAGTACCAGGCTGGCTCCATCGTGGAAGAATTGAAGAAGACGCTGGCTCTCAAGGCTACCGTATTACGCGACGGCACCCTGGTTGAAATCGAAGCATCTGACGTGGTGCCTGGCGACATTCTACAAGTCGAAGAGGGCGTAATTGTTCCAGCTGATGGGCGCATCGTTACAGAAAATGCATTCGTACAAGTCGATCAGTCCTCCATCACCGGGGAATCATTGGCTGTCGACAAGCACCGAGGAGATACGTGCTACGCATCTTCTGCAGTCAAGCGCGGCGAGGCTTTCGTTGTGATCACAGCTACTGGCGATTCGACGTTCGTTGGACGTGCAGCATCGCTCGTTGCCAGCGCCTCTAGCGGGCCCGGTCACTTCACCCAGGTACTACACGGCA
The DNA here is from genome assembly GCF_023758065.1 of Alternaria ventricosa. Classification (NCBI taxonomy): domain Eukaryota; kingdom Fungi; phylum Ascomycota; class Dothideomycetes; order Pleosporales; family Pleosporaceae; genus Alternaria; species Alternaria ventricosa. Next base: position 1,330,471 of record NW_026055685.1, on the reverse strand, counting down.
TTGGCACAATTCTGTTGGTTTTGGTCATCGTATCGTTACTGGTTGTCTGGATAAGCTCTTTCTATCGATCCAACGACATCGTCACCATCCTGCGGTTCACACTCGCAATAACGATCGTCGGAGTGCCTGTCGGTCTTCCTGCTGTTGTAACGACGACCATGGCAGTTGGCGCAGCTTACCTAGCCAAGAAGCAAGCCATTGTGCAGAAGCTCTCTGCTATTGAGTCGCTTGCTGGCGTTGAGATCTTGTGCTCCGACAAAACTGGAACGCTGACAAAGAACAAGCTCTCCCTGGCTGAGCCATATACTGTTCCGGGGGTGGATCCGGAGGACTTGATGCTTACTGCCTGCTTGGCCGCATCGAGGAAGAAGAAAGGCATCGATGCCATCGACAAGGCTTTCCTCAAGTCTCTACGCCACTATCCCCGTGCCAAATATGTGCTCAGCAAGTACAAAGCCATCCGTTTCCATCCCTTCGATCCAGTATCCAAGAAAGTGCAAGCAGTCGTCGAGTCACCCCAAGGTGAGCGCATAACATGCGTCAAGGGCGCTCCACTTTTCGTGCTTCGGACTGTTGAGGAAGATGGTGAACTCCCGGAACATGTGGTAACCTCGTACAAGAACAAAGTCGCGGAGTTTGCTACGCGCGGCTTTCGCTCACTAGGTGTTGCTCGCAAGCGAGAAGATGAAGGTTGGGAAATCTTGGGGATCATGCCATGCTCAGATCCTCCGCGTCACGACACGTATCGCACGATCAACGAAGCGAAGTCTCTGGGTCTTTCCATCAAAATGCTGACCGGTGATGCTGTTGGTATTGCGCGAGAGACATCACGCCAGCTCGGCCTAGGTAAGGGTAGAAATCTCTCTACGTGACCCTTGACTGACTCTGGATATAGGCACCAACATCTTCGATGCTGAGAAGCTCGGTCTGAGCGGTGGCGGCGAGATGCCTGGATCAGAGTTCTACGACTTCGTTGAAGGTGCGGATGGCTTTGCAGAAGTGTTCCCACAGCACAAATACAACGTTGTAGAGATCCTGCAGCAGAGAGGATATCTTGTCGCGATGACTGGCGATGGCGTGAACGATGCCCCTTCGTTGAAAAAGGCAGATACTGGTATTGCCGTACAAGGCGCCTCTGACGCTGCCTGCTCTGCTGCCGATATTGTGTTCCTCGCTCCCGGTCTCTCTGCGATCATCGACGCGCTGAAAACCTCGCGCCAAATCTTCCATCGCATGTATGCTTACGTCGTCTACCGCATCGCTTTGTCATTACACCTCGAGATTTTCCTGGGTCTGTGGATCGCCATCCTAAACGAGAGTCTGAACCTACAACTGGTAGTGTTCATCGCAATCTTCGCGGATATTGGTAAGCATCATCTTACGCGTTCTTGCTGCATGGGCTAATGAGAAGATAGCGACCCTAGCTATCGCATACGATAATGCGCCGTACAGTCGCACCCCCGTAAAATGGAACTTGCCAAAACTCTGGGGGATGTCAATTCTCCTGGGCGTCATCCTCGCTATTGGTACTTGGATCACGATGACGACAATGCTGCCTTACCTTACAGGCGAGCAGCAGGGCGTCGAAGGCGGCATTGTCCAGAATCATGGCCAGCGTGACCCCATTCTATTCCTCGAGATCACCCTGACTGAAAATTGGCTCATTTTCATTACCCGCGCCAACGGCCCCTTCTGGTCATCCATCCCTTCATGGCAGCTAGCTGGCGCGATTCTGGTCGTCGACATTCTCGCCACATGCTTCACCATCTTCGGCTGGTTCGTTGGAGGGAGAACGAACATCGTTGCCGTGGTCCGTGTTTGGGCCTTTTCTTTCGGCATTTTCTGCATCATGGCGGGAGTGTATTACATTTTACAGGGTAGTCAAGGATTTGACAATCTCATGCATGGAAAGCTTCTCAAGAGGAAGCAGAAGCAGAGGAACCTCGAGGATTTCGGTGAGTACAATTGGTATCAACATTTCGCAGCGACAGTTGCTAACAGTCCTTAGTCGTTTCACTGCAGCGTGTGTCGACACAGCACGAGAAGACGACGTACCATGAGAAGACGAAATAGCATTTCGGTCTTGACGGCGGGTTGCAACCAGGTCAGCGATCCAGCGTCACGCTGTAATGCGGATGGATTGATCTTCCTGGCACGGACGTAGGGGCTAGTAGGAGGCGTTTGGTTGTACGGGCGGCAATATCGATATTCAATCATCTTCATAGTATACCATCTTGGACAAGCTGTATCCATATTTCATTAGTCATTAGGAAAGGAGCCGCTGTGCTGGACGTTGTAGATACAAGCACAGTAGATACGGCGATTTTCACAACATCTCGCGATGCATTCTACCAATGTATTCGCGATGCATTTCGTTACCTGTATAAAGCTATATACTATCTCCTTTTGTTCTTGCATTTCGCTAGCCTGCGGTAGCTTGAGCGACCAGTCCAGACGGCGCATCTGACATGCAGGAACAGAATCCTGGAGGCGGGCAGCTCGGTACGTGCTGAACCACTTGGTTTCCAGGAGACGGCCGTCCTAGTAACACAGTAATCGAACTCTGAGCTTCGAGATGGCTTGGTGAAATACACAGGTACCATCGGGTTTCGGGGGAAGGCGCTCGCGGTGACGTCGCTTGCCAGCATCACCCCACCTTCGGCATTGGGACACGCGCGGCATCCTGGTAATCACGTAACACAGTAGGACTTGACCACCATCACACTCCTTCTCAGTTGATGCTCAATTACGTTCGAAGCATAAGTTGTCGCGCTAGATACCAGCTCAATTTTAACCAGCCTGCGTTTCACCACATCAGAAAACCTTTGCTACCACCAGTACAGGCGTTCGCAACAATGGCCAACCTCAACATCACCATCCCCAAGTTGAAGCTCAACGATGGTACTTCGATGCCAATGCTAGGCTACGGTACCGGTACTGCCTGGTTCAAGACTGGCGAGGAAAGCAAGATCGACCAGGCTATCATTGACTCAGTCAAGATAGCGACCAAGCTAGGATACACGCATCTTGATGGCGCTGAGGGTATGCAAATCGTCGCACTCTATTCAACGGGTCTAGGAATTTCACTAACAGTTGGCAGTGTATAAGACCGAGACTGAGTTAGGCACCGCGATCAAGGAGAGCGGTATTCCACGTGAGAAGCTGTATGTCACGACTAAAGTCAACAACGACAACATCAAGAACATTGCAGGAGCTATCAAGACGAGTCTGGAGAAGTTGCAACTGGACTATGTTGACCTGTATGTCATCCCAATCTATACCCGCCATCGAAATTCTGACAAGCATAGGTACCTCATCCACCAGCCGTGGTTTGCAGGCTCAGACGAAGACCTCCAGAAAGCATGGGCCGACATGGAAGCCGTTCAAGCCTCCGGTCTCGCAAAGTCCATCGGCGTCTCCAACTATCTTCCCAACCATCTCGCTGCTATTCTCAAGACGGCTAAAGTCAAGCCGGTGTGCAACCAGATTGAGCTGCACCCCTACCTGCAAAGGCCGAAACTCCTCGAATTCCACAAGCAGAACAACATTGCCACGGTCGCCTATGCGCCTCTCACTCCTGCCACGAAAGCCAAGCCCGGTCCTCTGGATGACTACGTGGAGGCACTGACGAAGAAGTATGCTGTGGGCGAGAACGAGATCTACCTGAGGTGGTGCATGGATCAGGATATTGTGCCCATTACGACAAGTGGAAAGGAGCAGAGGTTGAGCGATTACTTGAGGGCGAACACTTTCAAGCTGACGCCTAAAGAGATCAAGGATATGAACGAGATTGGACAGAAGAAGCATTTCCGCGGATTCTGGGGACACATCTTCAAGGACGATGATCGGTCGTAGTGTAGTAACTGTATGAAGCTGCACGTGGGTCATGTCTGATGTAGCAGACCAAGAGTATATAATCATGAATCTTTTGTTAACACAAATTTATTGGCCTTTTTGATGTTCTTTGAAAATTGCCTCTGAAGTTCCGGCATGGGTGAATGCAACTGCTAGGGCTGGGGCTGGGGCGACCCCGTTAGCGCCAAGACAGGCTCTCAATCTTTCGGCGCGAGCTCAGCAACTTCCAACTCGACTTTGACCTGTCGCGCATCACCCTTTGCACCCACCCACATCGCGCGATTGTATACACAAACCGGGCCTCGCGTAATATCAAACATAACGAGTCCCAGTGTCGCGCCGCGCAATCACCGCCGCCATGTCAGGCGCAGTCGCAAAGGGCAAGAAGCAGGTGAACAAGAACGCCTATCGCCGGGCGAAGAAGAAGCAGCAGCGTTCTGTAAGCAAACCACAAGCATCGCATTGCGCGTCGCAAAACATTGTACTGACAGCCATACAGGAGACACCGTCAGAGGCCGCTGACTCTGCGCGTGAGAGCGAATCTCCCGCACCCGAAAGCGACAGCAATAACGAAGCACAGGCGGTCAAGCCCGCGAACCTTCTCACCGTTGACGACATCGCGAACCAGTACGACCTCGACGACCCCGTGTTTGAGGAATACAAGAGCGTCTTCGAAAAGTTCAGAGAGCCGACCGAGGAGGAAGCGGCGACCAAGGACGAGGAGAAGCCGGAAATCTATCTCTCCGACGACGACATCCCCGACGAGGATGAGGACGATGGCAAGCCCAAGCTCTCCAAGAAGCAGCGGAAGCAGATGAACAAGTTGTCGGTCGCGCAACTGAAGTCACTGGTCCCCCGGCCCGAGTTGGTTGAGTGGACAGATGTGTCATCCTCAAATCCACAGCTGCTCATCTCCATCAAGGGAGCGAAGAACGTCATTCCCGTCCCGACCCACTGGTCGCTCAAACGCGAATACCTCTCGTCGAAACGCGGTATCGAGAAACCTCCGTTCGCCCTACCCAAGTTCATCCAGGAAACTGGTATCGCAGAGATGCGAGATGCAGTACTGGAAAAGCAAGCAGACATGACGATGAGGCAAAAGCAGCGAGAGCGCGTCCAAGGAAAGCTCGGCAAGCTCGACATCGACTACGCAAAACTATACGATGCCTTCTTCAGGCGACAGACGAAACCAGAGTTGACGCGGTATGGCGAGGTCTACTACGAGGGCAAGGAGTTCGAGACTAACCTCGTGAACCTCAAGCCCGGCGAGCTGAGCGAGGAACTCCGCGAGGCTCTCGGAATGATGCCAGGTCATCCACCCCCATGGCTCATCAACATGCAACGCTTCGGCCCTCCTCCATCTTACCCGAACATGCGCGTCCCTGGTGTAAACGCTCCGATTCCTCCTGGTTCCTCCTGGGGCTTCCAGCCTGGCCAGTGGGGTAAACCCCCGATCGACGACGCTGGCAAGCCACAGTTTGGAGGCGATCTGTATGGAACAGCCATACTGGAAGAGCAACAACAGCCTACTCACGTCGGCGAGCCTGTAGAGCGTGGTATCTGGGGGGCACTACGAGCTGAGGGCGAGAGTGAAGACGAGGAGAGCGACGAAGAAGAGGAGGAAGACGAAGATGACGAGGAGGGAGGCGACGAAGACGCGAGCGGCATCCAGACATCGATGACAACAGCATCTGCCATGCCATCAGAGATCGGAGGAGCAGAGAGCATTGGTGGAGAGTTCCAGCTCCGGAAGCAGCGGAAAGGAATCGAGACTGAAGAGCCGGGTGTGCCACGCAGCGCCGGTACAGTACTTCCTGAGAAGAACATCTCGGCAACTGGCTTCTTTGGCGGCGAGCACGCTTATGACCTGGATGCGGCTAGGCGCGACGCGCTTGGACACGCACAAAGGAAGCGCAAGGCTGGAGACATCGACGTGTCGGTTGATGTCGACCAGTTGGCGGATAGTGACAAGCTTGACAAGGACGCACTGAAGAAAGAGTATGAGTCAAGGCAAAGAGCCGAAGCGCAAGGCCAATGGCAGAGTATCGATCAAGATGATTTGGCAGACATGATCAACCAGGAGAGCAGGAAGCGCGCGAAGCGGGAGGACGAGCGAAAGACCAGGCGCTAGGCCTGTTGGTCAAGAGTCCGCAAAGGACATGTGTTTTGTACAAAAGATTACGGATTGCATTTTTCAAGAGCTCTGTCAGCGAGCCGGCGTCACGGATGTCAGTGGTCAGTAGGGCTTCGGCACATTCAGCATTGGGATACGGCGTTACGTGCGGCAGCCAAGGTTGACCGCAGTTGAACATAATCAAGATGAAGAATTTCTCACTTCCAAGGACAAGAATGACGGAACAACTGTATGCTGATTATGGAGGGGGTGGTACGTCTCGTGTCGACGAAAGGCTTGACGGATGCGACATGCAGGACAAAGGATGTGAAAGACAATAGCTGAAAACGTGAGTCAAGGGGTCGTGCCATCGGACTGGGACGACAGATGCGCAATGTCTTGGCTACTGAGGAGTGGATTAAGGCTTCCATTTGGAGAGCACCGAAAAGATGTAGCGATGTCAGGAGCGCAGGGAGGAAGACACCAGATGCTGTCTGAAGTGCTACCTACGGAAATCTGGATCTACCGCGCACACGCACACAGTACCCTCTCTCGACTGCCCGATTGCACATCCGGCGACCCAGTTGAATGTGAATCAAACGGTTGGCTGTTTGCAATGTGACTGACCCACGGCCAGTGCTCGCACGCCTCCCCCGCACGTGACCTACGAACGCGTCCAGTCGCTGGAGGCTTGGCTCTGAACTTCTCTTTTTGCGACCTAACACACGACCAGCTCCCACCGCCCAGCAAGCGCAGTCTTTAGCTATCAACCCGGACTAATCGCTACGGCCACATCATTTAGTATTGTTTACCTGCGATAGGCACAGCACATCACCTTCGCCGCAGAAATGGACAGGGATCGTGAGCGAGATCGAGGAGACCGAAGGTTTGTCGACTCCAAACCAAGGGCCGCCTAGGCTCGGATGCGCAAACATGTTCCCAGGCATGCGGCATCTACTATGGGCGCATCTACTAACACCGTCATAGAGACGACAGGTATTCCAACACATATCGTCCTCGTTCTCCTGGCCCTCGCCCACGCTCTCCACGCGGAGACAGCTACCGAGCCCGTTCACCTCCTCCACGCCGCGCTTCGCCGCCTCCTCGTCGCGCCTCGCCCATTCGTCGCGGTATAGCTTCGGCAGATACATATGTTCCTGGTGGCCGTTCATCGCGTCCGCGGAGTCGATCGCCTGGTTTCCGGAGAAGATCCCGGAGCCCACGTCGCGACGACAACTGGAGGGCACGCCCTCGATCACCGCCTCGCCGAGCATTCTCGCCGCGACGAGATGAGCCTAGGCGTGATGACTACAGGGCAAGGTCACCGCTGCCGCGACGGGACCGCGATCAGTACGACTCGTATACTCGCTCCCCGCGACCGCGCGAAAGGTCTCCACCACCGAGAGAGCGCGATGTTTCCCCAGCTAGGAGCCGGGGTATACGCTCGCCTGTTCGTCCGAGCCGGTACGAAGAGCCGCGCTCCCGGGTGAATAGGTATGCTTTCAGTCTCCCTTCGTGACATGCCATTTGCTGACCTTATATGAAGCCCTCCCCGCAGATACTCGCCGGCCCGCGACACTCGTGATACGCGCGACTACCGACGCCGCTCACCCTCTCCAAGACGCGAGCGCCCCGACCCTTACACTGCGGATACATGGAGGAGTCGCAGGTCTCCTTCACCAGCGCGGCCAGCATATGCTTCGAACGATGCGTCGGGTAGAGACTCCGCAGCGACGTCCCGCCGCTCCTCCCCACCACCCATCCATCCTAGCCGGGCTGCCCTCGTCGAAGACCGACCAGTCAGAGAGCCCGCCTCAGCACCACGATCGCCTTTCCGTGAGCGCCTCCCCGATAGAGGACGAGACTACAGTCGCGAGCGAGAACGGTCGCCTCCACGTCGACGCGACAGTCCTCCGACAGGACCGCGCGGAGATAGAGACTTCGCGCCTCCTACTGGACCATCGTCGTCTTCGTACCGCAACGGCGATAGCAACTTTGCTAGAGCTCCACCAACGGGACCTTCCAGCAGGAGCTATCCCTCCCCTGCGATATCCCCTCCAGTTGGACCTTCGAGCTTGACACCACAGGCTCCCTCCTTCCCCCGGGGCAATAATCCTGTTCTAGCAGCGCCGACACGACCGCGTGGTGGTGGCCGCGGTGGCTTCGGAGGATATGAAGGACGAGGAGACTTTTCTGGGCCTTCCTCGCGACGAGGATCTTGGGGCGCAGGACCACGAGGTGGAGGTTACTACGGTGGTGCGCCATCCGGTCCGCGCGGTTCCAGCAGCGGACCTAGTGGAGCAGCACCCTTTGCTCCCTCATTCCGCGGATCTAACAACTCCACTGCTACAACCTATCCCCGTACGATGCGCTTCCGAGACCATCTCTCCGACCTCCCCAAGGAAATCCCCGGTGGCCAAAGAGCACCCGAGCTGTATGACAAGAGCAAGATTCTGAAGCTGGAGGCCGAGGCGCAGAAGTTGAGAGAGATGATCGATAAGAAGGAAGATGCGAAGAGGCAAAAACTCAGGGAGTGGGACAGTCTTGAGCGCGAGGCGGATACGGCCCAGCTGAGGGTTGACCTTGCGGAGGGTTCACTACGAAGCATAAACGGCGAGGCGGATGTCAGCGATGCTTTCTAGTACCGGCGTTCGCTGGGTGACGATCTTGCAGAACACGACTGGTGATTTACGGCTGGTGGCTCCTTGGCATGAGGTTTCTTGGGGACTTGAGATGATAGTTTTGATTTGGCTTGCATCTGGATCTTGGAAGATAGCTTTCTGGTGGCATAGCGTGCGTTGAATGGCATAGCATTGGTAGCAACCGAATCCTGATCACTATATGCTTGAACTTTGTCTGTAGATGACTTGTGCTTTCCCTGTGATGATTCAAAGCAGACTTTTATAGCATTTCTATACCAACAACACAAGCTAACCTAGGACTTTTGTGGTGCTCGTGTAAGTTGTAGGCGCATTCTCTTTTTCTAAAGTTCGCTCGCACGAGTCTGGGTGTCTGCATTGTTGGTCACTCACCCAGGGATGCTGCGACTACTGCGGATTACCGATTGGCCAGTATTAATTCTCACTTCTGACTCGCCGAACGCCAAATGTTTGCTGCAGCTCGTCGGTCGAACTAACCTACTCATCCGCCGCCTCAACCTTCGCCGACTGCTTTACTGTCGCACAAAATGGTGGGCAAAAAGGTACGGAGTGTCGCACGATTATCGCGATCAGTGACTAATCTGTGTGTAGGAAGTCGCGAAGTCCGAAGCTGCCCCGCGCGGGGCCGCGAAGGCGAATGCTGCGACTGCTGCTCCCGCAGTAAAGAAAGTTGACGATGCTATGGACGTAGACGCTGTCGGCGCAAACCCTCAGACGACAGCAGGCGACGACGCGACTGACCTCAATCCCAACGCTTCCACATCAGCAGAGGCGACGCGGAAACGAAAAGCGCCGCTTACCCACGCCAAAGACGAGTTTGCCGCCCTCCTCGAGCCCTTCTACTACGGAAAGAGTCTGACCGATCCGATCAATACTGCGCGCGACAAGTGGAATCTTCTACCGGCCTTTCTGAAGACCAAGGGACTGGTCAAGCAGCATGTCGACTCATACAACCATTTTGTCGATGTGGAACTCAAGAAAATCCTCAAGGCCAACCGTTTTGTCCGCAGCGATACCGACCCCAAGTTCCTCCTCGAGTACACAGACATTCGCGTTCTTTCCCCCAATCGACAGGAAGAAGATGATCTCGACCACCACCGCAGCACCATTACACCCAACGAATGCCGATTGCGCGACATGACATACGCTGCGCCGATAGTAGTGGACATCATATATACCCGTGGGAATTCAAAGGTCAAGCGGACCGGTATCAAGATTGGACGTATGCCTATTATGCTGAAAAGCAACAAGTGCGTGCTTGCAGGAAAGAACGATCGCGAAATGGCAGTCATGGACGAGTGTCCGCTAGACCCGGGAGGCTACTTCATCACCCGAGGGCAAGAGAAGGTCATTCTAGTCCAGGAGCAGCTGAACAAGAATCGTGTCATTGTTGAAAGTGCCAAGGGCATCATGCAAGCCAGCGTTACAAGTTCTACACACGAGAGGCGAACCAAGACGTACGTTATCCAGAAGAAGGGCCTCATGTACCTTCGCCACAACACGCTCTCCGAGGAGATTCCGATCGTGTTCGTGATGAAGGCACTGGGTGTACACTCCGACAAGGAGATCATACTCTTGATAGCCGGCGAGGACACCGCGTATCAAGACAACTTCGCTGCCAATTTCGAGGCGTGCGCAAAGGAAGGCATACACACTCAGGAGCGAGCGCTTGAGTATATCGGCCATCGCGTACGACTAGTGAAGAAGCCGCTCGGTACCTCGCGCAGCCGAAACTATCACTTAGAGGCTATCGAGTGTTTGTCCAACGTCGTTCTTCCTCACGTCCCAGTGGAAGGCACAAACTACCGACCGAAGGCACTATACGTCGCTCTCATGGCACGTCGAGTTCTGATGGCCATGCAAGACCCGAAGCTTGTGGACGATCGCGACTATGTTGGAAACAAGCGTCTTGAGTTGTCTGGACAGATGCTGTCACTCTTGTTCGAAGATCACTTCAAGCGCTTCAACCACGATTTCAAGTTGAGCATCGACAAAGTACTGAAGAAACCAGTCCGAGCGCAAGAATTTGACGCCTTCTCCCATTTCAGCGTGCACAAGAACCATATCACCATGGGTGTCGAGCGCGCCATCGCGACCGGAAACTGGAGTTTGAAGCGTTTCAAGATGGAGAGAGCTGGTGTTACTCACGTCTTGAGCAGACTGAGTTACATTGCTGCACTCGGCATGATGACGAGAATCAGTTCGCAATTCGAGAAGACGCGGAAGGTCTCTGGTCCCCGTGCGCTGCAGCCCTCGCAATTCGGCATGCTGTGCACCTCCGATACACCTGAAGGAGAAGCTTGTGGTTTGGTCAAGAACTTGGCGCTCATGACGCATATCACAACTGAAGATGACGATGATCCAGTGCGCAAGATAGTGTTTATGTTGGGTGCCGAGGATATCTGTTACCAGACCGGAGAAGAGATCCACGCAGATGGTGTGTATAGCGTATGTCTCAACGGTACACCCATCGCAGTTACCGACACACCCAAACGTTTCCTCAACAGCTTCCGGAAACTGAGGAGAATGGGACGCATCTCCGAGTTCACTAGCATTCACATCGATCACGACCACTGCGAAGTTCATATTGCCACGGATGAAGGTCGAATCTGCCGGCCGATGATCATTGTCGAAAACCAACGGTCCAAGGTTACCTCGCGCTACCTCAAGGCGCTTCGTAAGGGTACCATGGAGTTTGAGGACTTCCTGACAAGAGGTCTGGTGGAGTATCTCGATACCAACGAAGAGAACGACACGAACATTGCTTTGAAGGAGAGCGAAATCAACCAGTACACTACACATCTCGAAATCGAACCCTTCACCATCCTCGGTGCCGTTGCTGGTCTCATCCCATATCCCCATCACAACCAATCGCCTCGTAACACTTACCAATGCGCTATGGGTAAGCAAGCTATTGGCGCGATCGCCTACAACCAGTTCAAGAGGATAGACACACTGCTATACTTGATGGTCTACCCACAGCAGCCTATGGTCAAGACCCGCACCATTGAGCTCACCAAATACGACAAGCTGCCTGCCGGTCAAAATGCAACCGTCGCTGTCATGTCCTACTCCGGATACGATATTGAGGACGCGCTCATTCTCAATAAGGCCTCCTGCGATCGCGGCTTCGGTCGTTGCCAGGTTCTGAAGAAGCACGTTACACCACTGAAGACGTATGCTAACGGTACCTCCGACCGTATCAACGCCGGCGCTCTCGATGTGGATAACACCAGCCATCAAGCCATTGGACAAGACGGAATCGCACAAGTCGGAGCCCGGATAGAAGCTGGCGACGCCTACCTTCTGAAGTCTATTCCCCAAGATACGGCTGGGCCTGCAACGAACGTCTACAAAGACAAGCCCGACAAGTACAAGATGCCCGACTGCAGCTACATCGATAAAGCCTGCATCACCGAGAACGAAGCCGGAACGACCCTGATCAAGCTCCTCATGCGCCAAACACGACGTCCCGAACTCGGCGACAAATTTTCCTCCCGCCACGGTCAAAAAGGAACAACAGGTCTCATCGTCCAACAAGAAGACATGCCCTTCAACGACCAAGGTATCTGCCCCGACATCATCATGAACCCCCACGGATTCCCCTCCCGTATGACAGTCGGCAAAATGATGGAGCTCCTCTCAGGCAAAGCCGGTGTTCTAAACGGCACACTAGAATACGGCACCGCATTCGGCGGCTCTACCGTGGAGGACATGTCGCAGATCCTCGTAGAAAAAGGCTTCTCCTACACCGGAAAAGACTACCTAACCAGCGGCATCACGGGAGAAGCCCACCAATTCTACACCTTCTTCGGCCCCATCTACTACCAGAAACTCAAGCACATGGTGCAGGACAAGATGCATTCGCGTGCGAGAGGTCCGCGCGCTATCCTTACGAGGCAGCCTACGGAGGGTAGGGCGAGGGACGGTGGACTGCGTCTGGGTGAGATGGAACGTGATTGTTTGATTGCGTATGGTGCTAGTCAGTTGCTGCTGGAGCGGTTGATGATTAGTTCCGATGCGCATAATGTTGATGTTTGTGAGAAGTGTAAGTCTCTCTCTTCAGTTCAATTTTTGAATCTTCTTTGAGATCTTTACTAATGATGATTATAGGTGGTCAAATGGGATACAGTGGCTACTGTAAGCTTTGCGAGAGTGAGAAGGCAGTTCGCAAGATTACTATGCCGTATGCTGCTAAGCTTCTCATTCAGGAGCTGGGTAGTATGAATGTCAAGGTGACGATTGGGTTGGAAGATGAATTTCCAAGGGACACTTAGGGAAGGAGAAAAGTGGTTGCATGATTGGCGCTGATCTTGGACGGTACTGGGCTTGGGTGCATAGCGTGGCGTTTGTCATGATGATTTTACACACATTGTACACGATTATGGAAATGTTTCATTTCATAAGATGGTCTATAGCCTACATCAACATAAAAAAATGCAAAGTAGGTGACCTAACGTCGATGTAGGCTCCAGGCCTGTTCGGGTCTTTTCTTGTATAAGGTGCGATCGATGTTGTGCATTGTGGCGTTACGAGATTCTATTCCCGTGCTGGAGCGCGTAGAGTTCTGGGTCGGATTCGGTATGAGATATGACGAAGAAAATGTACTCAGCCGCATTATTGCAAGCGAAGGACAGTCCACGATGGCAGATGTTGTTGATGGGAGGAATGATGAGGGCGGCGGGGGGCGTCTTCAAAGCGCGCTAGCCTCACCCACTTTACGCGGTCGCGTCGACCGGAACGCGGTGCACTCCCGAGTAGCAACCATCACACCTTATCACAATGGCTACCACGCAGCGCCTCCGCGCTCGACAGGCCCGTAAGTAAATCGGGATCACAACTAAGGATTGCCATCCTGATTGAAGCTCTAGATGCCCCTGGCGCAACCTATCTCGCATACACACCCAACGGAAAGAAGCTCGTCACAGCCGGAGTCGACAACTACTGCCGCGTCTTCACTACGGGCTCCGATGACGAGCCAGTCACGATAGATGAATGTCAGGAGAACAACACTGCCGTCGTAGCTGGGGTACGCAATACAACATGATCAGGGTTGGGTCAACATACTGATCCTTAGGCAGAATGGCTACTTCATCACCGGCTCAGAGGACGGCACAGTGAGCAGGTTCTCGCTCGACAATGGCAAGTTCGAAGAGATTCTGGTCAGGACTACGCTCCCAGTACGGGATGTAGCTCTCAGTGCGGATGGGAACTGGATTGCCGTGGCCAGCGAGTACGTGTGCGACTCTATTCGTCCGATCTGGTCACTAACGGACGCAGCGAACTCGTCGTAAACCTCGTAAACGTCAAAGACAAGAGCATGAAAAGCCTGCGCGAACAGCCTCGAGCCGTCAAACACGTTTCCTTCGATAAGACCGGGACCCAACTCGCCGTATCCTGCACCGACGGCCATATCTACATGTACAACCTGGAGGGTGGAGAGCCTGAGATGGTCAACAGAGTGGAGGGCATGATCAAGAGCCTAGAAGCAGATGCGGAGACGAGTTCGAAAGTTCTTTGGCATCCAGATGGGCGGGCTTTTGCTACACCCACCGCCATGCGCCAGATACAGGTCATGTCGACGAGTGATTGGGAGAGGCAGCGAGTCTTTAAGACGGGTCATACAGCCGATATCACCGCCGCGGCATGGTCGCCTAACGGTGCCTTGTTGGCGACGACCTCGAGCGATCTGAGCCTATGCATTTGGGATACCAAGACGCAGAAACAGCTCAAGAAGCTCGACGATGTCAAGGCTACAATACTTGCAATGGCATGGCACCCAACGGAGAACATCCTCTCGTACACCAACAACGAAGGCGAACTCTTCATCCATACCGACCTCGTTCCCGACGAACATCTCCCCCTACTACAAAAGCCCACCGTCTCCGCTCCTTTCTTTCACGACCCCTCGGAAGGCCGAGCCGGTGTCCCACAACCGGCAAAGCTCACAAACGGCAACGTACAGACTCTTCCTGGACGACCGAGACAAAGGAGTGGAACTCCGGACTCGTTAGAGGATATCCTAGGCCCAGAGTTCCAGGACGATGAAGCTCAAGTGGATGGCGATGAAGAGATGGAGGATTTCGTCATTGACGACGATGGCGCTGGATATGCTCCTGCAATCACAGCTGCTAAGAAACGTCCAAACGGACATCTTACTAGCGGCGTAGAACCAGCCTCAAAACGTCGCGCATACAGCTCAGCCCTCTTCCGTCCCCAAGTACACGAGCCATTCCAACCAGGTAGCACACCCTGGCGCGGAAACCGCCGGTTGCTCTGCTGTTCATTAACCGGGTATGTCGAGACCGTGGAACAGGAGGGCAAGCATCACACAGTAAGCGTCAAATTCTACGACGAGCACACGTTCCGCAACTTCCACTTCACCGACGTCTTCCTATACGACAAATCATGCCTCAACGAGAACGGTACACTGTTCGCCTGCCAACCCAACAGCACCGGTGACGGAAACCCAGCAATGATATACTACCGACCGCATGAGACATGGACGACGAGAACCGAATGGCGGACTAATCTGCCGACTGGGGAATCCGTTACTGCAATTGCACTATCGAATTCATATGTCTGTGTAACAACATCGACAAACTACGTGCGCATATACTCACTCTTCGGCCTCCCAGTGCGCGTCTACAGGCAAAAGAGTTCCCCAGCAGTGACATGTGCAGCGTGGCGCGACTACATTCTCACGATTGGCAACGGACCCATCCAAAACGACCTCAGCACCCAACTCCTCTACACGATCGAAAACATCAAACACGACATCGTCTACCAAGATTCCGACATCCTTGCCCTACCCCCAGGCACAACTCTAACCTCCGTCTTCTTCTCCGCAGAAGGCGACCCCTACATCTACGACTCCTCAGGCGTCCTTCTCACCCTCCTCGGCTGGAGAAACACCGGCCAAGCGCGCTGGGTCCCCATGCTCGACACCAAGCTCCTCTCGCGCCGCGCCGGCGGCGGAAAAGAGGAGTCCTACTGGCCCGTCGGCGTCGCCTCGTCACCCACAGCCTCCGAGGGCATAGGAGGCGCAAAATTCCACTGCATGATCATCAAAGGGCGGGAACAATACCCCTCAGCACCCGTCCCGCACCTCTCCGAATTCGGCTTTGAGATACCGCTCACAAGCGTCATCGACAAAGCCAAGAGCAAGAAGAA
This sequence comes from Alternaria ventricosa, assembly GCF_023758065.1. Classification (NCBI taxonomy): domain Eukaryota; kingdom Fungi; phylum Ascomycota; class Dothideomycetes; order Pleosporales; family Pleosporaceae; genus Alternaria; species Alternaria ventricosa. The sequence continues at coordinate 1,314,670 of NW_026055685.1, read as the reverse complement.
CAGAAGAGGAGGCGAGGAAAGCGACATGGAAGATGAGGACGAGGACGCCAACGCGCCTCAGACCAACGAGGAGAAACAGCAAGATCACGAACAAGCCTTCATCCTCGCTTCAACACTACATTCGCAACTTTCTTCCACCCTGCTCCACACGCGTCCGACGGCGTCGCAGGAATCGGCGCTGAGTACGCTCGAAGTGGCGATTGATCGTGCGCTGCTTCAGTTGCTTGGGTTGGAGTGCCTGGCGGGTGAGGACCATGGGATGAAGGCGCTGGAAATTGTTAGCTTGATGAGGGATGCCAATGGCAAGATGCTGGATTTGGCGGGTAAGGTGGCGAGTAGGTATGGGAGAGAGGTGCTCGGAGAGAAGATTAGGGAGTTGGCGGAGAAGAAGGCGCTGGCTAGGGATGATGCCGACGAGGACGACTTCTAGTTACTGGGGTTGGATGATGGATGTTGTGCAATTCTGGCTTGGATATAGAGATGATAATGTTTAGGTAGCACCTTGATCAAGCAAAATACCGAACACCCTGGAGCCTACATTGACTTTAGGCGAGCTACTCCGCGTGGTTTCACCTAGATGTAGGCAGTAAACCTATTTAGTTTCTTTTCTTTGTATGAGATGGTAGCCTAGCGATGGTTCGTTAATCAATCAATGGTCTTGTAATACTTGATCAAATATTGAATCAAAGGAAATACGGAAGACCATGGAAAGTGCCGTTTGACAATTTATTGGCATTACTAAAGGTAGTAACATAGAAAGAGGACAATTGATCCCAAATCGCTTCATGTATGGAGAAGAAGGTACGCTAGAAGCTCTCCTTGTAAACGCCGTAGCCCGCCATTATCAATCTGGTACTTGTCTCTCTTCAAAAGCGAGGCTTCGAACAAGAAACACTCCAATCAACAATGTAGAGCCATACTGCTCTTGAACACGCTACACAGTACGGTAACAAGCCGTCTAGTACTCAGCCTCAACACCCTCATCATCCCCGAGGGAGTCAGCTGCGACCTCTTCGTAATCGCGCTCCAAGGCAGCGAGATCTTCACGAGCCTCGGAGAATTCACCCTCCTCCATACCCTCACCAACGTACCAGTGGACGAAGGCACGCTTGCTGTACATGAGGTCGAACTTGTGCGAGAGAGCAGACCAGGCCTCGCTAATGGCCGTGGTGTTGGACAGCATGCAGACAGCGCGGTTGACAGCGGCGAGGTCACCGTTGGGGACCATCTGGGGGGGCTGGTAGCAGATACCGACCTTGAAACCGGTAGGGCACCAGTCGACGAACTGGACGGTGCGCTTGGTCTTGACCTGGGCAATGGCAGCGTGGGTGTCCTTGGGGACGACGTCACCACGGTACAACAGGCAGGTGGCCATGTACTTTCCGTTGCGAGGATCGCACTTGACCATCTGGTTGTTGGGCTCGAAGCAGGCGTTGGTGATCTCCATGACCGAGTTGGCCTCGTGTGCGGCCTTGGCGGCGGAGATGACGGGAGCATAGGCGACGAGAGGGAAATGGATACGAGGGTAGGGGACCAAGTTGGTCTGGAACTCGTTCAGGTCGACGTTGAGGGAACCGTCGAATCGGAGGGAGGCGGTGATGGACGAGACGACTGAGTCAGGTTAGCAGAGTGGATTTCTAAGCAGGCTCTGGCAGCTTACCCTGGGCAATGAGACGGTTGAGGTTCTCGTAGTTGGGGCGCTCGATTCCGAGGTTCCTACGGCAGATGTCGTAGATGGCCTCGTTGTCGACCATGAAGGAGCAGTCGGAGTGCTCAAGTGTGGTGTGGGTGGTCAGGATGGAGTTGTATGGCTCGACGACCGATGTGGCGACCTGGGGCGCTGGGTAGACACAGAACTCGAGCTTGCACTTCTTGCCGTAGTCGACGGACAAACGCTCCATGAGCAGGGCGCCGAAACCAGAACCAGTTCCTCCACCGAAGGAGTGGAAGACGAGGAAACCTTGCAGACCGGAGCAGTTGTCGGCGACGCGGCGGACCTTGTCGAGGACCTGGTCGATGAGCTCCTTTCCGACGGTGTAGTGACCACGGGCGTAGTTGTTCGAGGCATCCTCCTTGCCTGTGATCATCTGCTCGGGGTGGAAGAGGGAGCGGTAAGGGCCGGTGCGGACCTCGTCGACGACGTTGGGCTCAAGATCGGCGTAGATGGTACGGGGGACATACTTGCCCTGGCCTGCGCAGTGTTAGCAGTCAGAATGGCGCTCCGGGGCGAAAGCGGCCTACCGGTCTCGGAGAAGAAGGTGCTGAAGCCGTGGTCGTCGTTCAGGGCCTTGCGCTCCTCGGTGAGGAAACCATCGGGCTGGATGCCGTGCTCGAGGCAGTAGAGCTGGAAGCCGAGTCAGTATATCGCGCACTGGCGGTGAGCTATCCGCAGCCCCTTCTTCTGCGGTATAATGGAATACAGCAGAGGCAGAGCGTGTCGTCGGGTGCAACTCACCTCCCAGCAAGAGTTTGCGATCTGGCAACCGGCCTGGCCGACTAGACGCGTACAAAGTCAGCATCAACAAATAGCCAGGGATGTCCCGCTGCAGGCGGTCAGGGCGCGCATGGCGCAAGGGACGACATACCGTTCAGACTGATGACTTCTCTCATGGTGGCGTAGAGCAAAGGTAGTAATTGGGGTATCGAAATGGAGTCTCGGGGGAACCTGGGCGGCGAGGGTTGAAGCTGCTGTCGGTGGGAGTGGAGCAGTGGGGGAGAAGTGCTGTTGTGTTGTGGAATCGAACTTTTAGACCAAAAGGGTCCGCCTATCACGGACCACGGCGCTAAGCTACACGTCCAATGCAGCTGCCTGGCCGTTGCGCGAGAAACACGACCTCATCCGACGAATTCAAGCCTGCCGTTCCTCTGCGTGCCCATGGCGCTGCTCTGGCCGACGTGAGAGACAATGAATTGCTGCCCTCCCACCTCTCCCCCATCCTCACGTGCTGTCCGCCAAAGATGCGCCTCTCCGCCGGGCTGCTCTGCATCGTCACACAGGCCTGGACGGTGAATGCCAACGTCGAGAAGACGATATTCCTTGGTCCCAGCCCTGTGACTCTCTCCAATGTCCGCCCCGGGCTAGATGACCTCGGCCTGCACTACCTGTCGCCCTCGTCCACCATCCTCCCGATCCGAGTCCCTGTCCAGTTTCCCACCGAGTCGCTGCCCCGCGGTCTCGAGTCCTGGTACCTGCTTCGCGGCCTGCAAGACGGCAGGAGGTACGAGGTGCGCATCTGCTGGCCGGCCACCGTGAGTCTACTGCTCCTTCCCGTTGCATATCGCCTGCATCATCCGATTGTTTGTACTGACTTGCCCAGCAACCCACCGACTTCTGGCTTGACACCTACTCAGTCACCCACGTATTTGATACTCCCGACTTGATACCCTCGTTATCAGAGTATAGCTCAGTCATTCGACGCGACCCAGTGGACGACGACGGAAACACCAAGGAAGCGCCGCCTGCAGCTCCAGAGTCGGTACTGTTCTTGCGCCTCCAGGCTGCAGCGTCCTACTATTCGACCAATCGCACATTGATGGACTACCCGCCTCCAGTTGATGTCGACATCAGTACGTCTAATCTCACTAACATGTCATGCGTCGTCTAACAACCACAGTACTCGATCCCTTCATACTGAACGTCTTCCCGCAATCACTTGGCCCAATCGCGATATACATCACCGCAGTCGGTGTAGGAGCCTGGTTTCTCTCCGGCTACATCTACCGCTGGCTACTGTCTGTCGCTGCAGACTCACCCAACAAACCGCATACCGATTGAACAGGCCTGCAGACTACATCAAGACAAAAACCTGCAAAGTGGGTGACCTAACGTCAACGTAGGCTCCAGGCTGTTCAGTTTTTTTCCCTAGGTTGGCGTGCAGCAACGATGTCGTCTCCAGCGCCTCCTCCACCACCACCTCCGCCGCCGCCGCCGCCGCCGCCACCGTACAGGCCACCTTCCAGCGATGAATGCGACAGATTGTTCAATCTCCTTCCCGCCGAACTGCTCCTCATGATAATCAACTATGCGGGTGTCGGTAGCATTATGAACCTTGCTCTAGCCATCTATCCTACCCTGCAGCGGCATCGGATCGCCCCGGAGCTTAGTGCGCACACCTACTTCAGCATAGTACGCGTGGATAGGACCTCGAATACAAGCAACAGAAGACGACCCCTACCGCAAGGTCTTGATCGGATGCCCATGGAGCTGTGGTTCCAGGTGGCTCGAGATCTGGAGCCAATCGACATCTTGTCCATGATGTTTGCTATTGGCGCATATCCGCGAGAGTGAGCAAACAATGGCTGAAACGGGATGCGATAGCCAGACAGATACCATACCATATAAAGAAAAAAGCCGAACATGCCTAGAGCCTACATTGACGTTAGGCTACCTACTTTGCATGTTTTTATGTTGATGTATGCTGTGACCACGAAAACGTAGGCTGTGGCCTGTTCACTTTGTCCCTAGGTTGACGTTACCGGAATAGCTCGATATGCAAGCGTATCTAGGGTTTGCTCAGACACTGGTGCTTGCTGTCGAACACACCCTGATCTTTCGACTCTGGACCAGGGTCGGTACCTGGAAGAATTGTGAACGTTTTGCTTCTGGACGAGGAATGAGCAGGAGTACGATGGTGCAAACGACCACAGCTGTATGATGCGGAGTAGGAGGCTGGAAGTACGCATGTTGCACGGACTTTGACGGCTCAACAGATGCCAGCTCCTCACCCACCGCAGTTGAGCGACGCTAAAGATTACCCCATACCTAAACACGCCCTAGGGCCTTCATTAGTCACAATCCGCCGCGCTCGTCCCGTGAAAAAGTTCCTGGGCCAAGTAAACCTCGGTGCTTCGCAATCATCTCATCTTGAACATTTCTAAAGGAATCCTTCCGTGGAAAAAAGCCACAATGGTGCTCACGGACGAAGAGCAGCCTCTGCTCAGGATAATATCGCATGACTACGAAAGCGTCCAACAAGAGAATGATGCCGAGGAAGCTGGAAATGACGCGCTTGATTTTGAGCCTCTGGACCCTGAGGACCCTCGCAATTGGTCGCCAGGTTTCAAATGGGGTATCGTTTTGTTGCTTGCTCTCATGGCGTTCACCGTGTATGCATATTCTCCCAGCACTTCAATTGCCAAAAGAATTTCGACGCTGACCACGTCTCCAGGACGTTCACTTGCATTGGCGTGGTACCGGTCGCCAGCAAAATCGTCTCGGATCTCGATGGGAAGCATTCGAGCTCTGCAAACAGCGCGCTCCTCGTGACTATCTGGGAACTTGGAGAAGCCGCTGGTCCATTACTTATCGCACCGTTATCAGAGATTTTTGGACGCTATCCTGTCTTCAACGTTTGTAACATCGGCTTCATCGCTGCGACTACCCTAGCAGTTTGCAGCCAGAACAGCAGCATGTTCATTGCTGCGAGGATGCTCACAGGTCTTTGCGTCGCTTCAAACGTCCTCAATCCAGCGATTATCGGAGACATCTTCGAGAGCGAGCAACGCGGCTCCGCAATGTCTTTGGTTATGCTTGCGCCGCTCATTGGAGGAGCTATCGGCCCTGCCATCTCGGGAGCAATTGCGCAGACGATAGGGTGGCGACGTATGTTGACTATTGCCGCCGGACTAGCTATCGTGTGCGAGGTTCTTTTTCTGGTCTACTTCAAAGAGACGTACAAGATGGCTGTCTTGAGAAGAAGAGCAGCGAAGACGATGCAGGAAACTGGAAAGGTTCCCGAGTCGAAGAGCACGCATGAGCATCTAGCGAAGCTTTGGCACTCCATCACCAGGCCTTTTGCGGTGTTGTTCGGTTCGAGCGTACTCATGCTTCTCTCGCTGTTTGCCTCGGTCGCGTTCAGCTTCTTCTACGTTGTCAGCGTTTCATTACCCTCGATCTTGCTGGACAGGTATGACTTCGAGTTCGGCCAGATTGGTTACACTTTCATCTCGTTCAGTAAGTATCTTGATATGCCTGAACCCACGGCAGCTAACAGATATCTAGGCGTCGGATCTTTCTGCAGTGTACTAGTATGCAACTTTACGCTCGATAGGATATACGTCAAGCTCCGCGGGCCCGACGGCGAAAAAGGAAAACCCGAGTACCGCCTTCCTCTTTCTATCCTGGGGGCGATCCTCTTGCCTTTCTCGGTAATTGCATACGGCTGGATCGCAGAATACCGTCTGCCTGTACTCCTGCTTCTCGCCTCAGTGGCCTTGATGGGGTTCTCGCTCCTTCTAACTGTTATCCCATTGTCTGCTTACGTCGTCGACGCTTGCGGCATGTACTCCGCATCGGCCATGACGGGCGTCATCGTTACGCGATGCCTTATGGGGACCTTCCTGCCACTCACGACTGGTCCATTGGCTGACGCACTTGGCTATGGGCTGGGCTTCACTCTTTTGGGCGCACTAAGCTTGTGTTTGGTCATCATCCCGTTATGCATCTTTAAGTTTGGGGAGAAGTGGCGACAGCATTCAGAATTCACGAAAGACACTTGAAGCACCTTACACAGGAAAAAAAGACTAAACATGTCTAGAGCCTACATCAACGCTAGGTCAACTGTTTTGTATGCTTCTACGTTTATGTAGGCTGCGGGCCTATTTATCCTTTTGCTTGGTCAACGTAGAACGGTAAAAAGCTGCAACGTTAGCTCCTGCCATACAAACATTTTGTGTAGAAGCCACTTCCTCATGTTCGCATAGCTCCTACGAGTTATTTCCGCACTTTCTGGGAAAGTACCCCTCATCAATGCCGTACAAAAGCTGCACCGTTCCTCCGTTCTCTGTTCCTTTTCTGCATTCCATCATCAACACCCACAAGCTTGTTGATCAAATCCGAACACATCCTTCCAGCATCCACAAGCTTAGCACGCCATGAAGTTCTTTACCTTAGCTCTCGCAACTCTGCTAGCCCAGACGGTCACGATCGCCCAAAGTTTATATGACCAGCAGTCCAGCGGCTTCCGTCTTATCCTCAAATCAACTGTCAATGGCCTCAATGAGTACATGCCACAACCCTTCAGCTCTTTTCCTCATTCTGACAGATAGCAGCTACGCACTCGGAGCTTGCCACTGGTCCGCACCCTACGCGGGCCTATGCCTAAGCAACGATACGACCGCCACCCCTGCACGTCCCTTCACTACCTTCTACCACAACCTATCCTCCTACAACATCGACAACCAGGGTATCCTCAACTTGCCCGTGAGTCTTTGGGGTCGCGACGATCCCGTCTCGTCCGCAATGCGCTTCGACTACGAAGCTGGAACCAATCTCGTGGAAATGACCTTCGCGCTCAGGACCGACATATACCAACTGGTGTGCTTCGAAGAGGACGACGCTAGCATGTACATTGCAATCGACGAAGATGATACTGGCAAGGTCCGTGATTGGGTTTTTCCACCGAAAAAGGTCAAGAATTGGTACATGTGTCCCTCGAGGTATAACTTTAAGTTGTGGACGCTGGCATGGAAGATTGGAGTTGTGGGCGAGCCGCAAAATCCTACTTGTTCAAAGGTCGACGTAGTGAGGGTGTGGGCTTGAGGAGATGAGGATTCGAAATGTTTTGTGCATCCAGGTGGTCCGTTGTTGTGGACTGGACTGTTCTGGCGACAGGTGTAGTAGTCAAGGTGTCTTTTCATTGTTTAGGCTTTGCCTTTTTGTACCAGTACGCAAATTGATTCTTCTTATCTTTATGCTCACCAACGCATGATATCTTTGAAGTTCCTCGCGATAAGCCGACGCTCTTTGGATACCACAGCGTGCCTCAACTCTGCGTAGTAGTCCTCTTCCCCTCAACAGTTGCCACATGCAAAACAATCAGCAGGGTAGGTTATACATATCCGTATTCATTCACCGGCTACTCCCTACGTGATTCTTGGACGGTGATGTTCTTACCTAGGTAGTGTGAACATCGCTGCATTACTGATTAGGGGGCCCTGGATCATGTTCAGCCGGTCCAACGGGACAAGAGAGGTCGACATTAGGGGTCTCGGCCTCAGATGCTGTAGAATCGGCTTGGAGATGAGGTAAATTATGGCAGACGTTGGTCGCGACAGTGGTTCCCGAGCTTGATGGGGGCGGGGAAGCTTGGAAGCTTGGCGGGTGCGATTGCCGCCCAAAATCCGGGGCTGGAAGCTATCTAGGTAGGTACGCGACGTCCCGTCTCTTCCCCAGACACCCATCTGTCAAACAGTGAGCTTGTCCAGGAAAGATGTCCCGATAAGCGAACCAAACTCAGTATCTGGATACCCAGGCTATCTCCAAACGAGCAACTGCGCATACAGCCGAGGCCCGTCACGACTCTCTTCCTCAACTGACCACGCAAGGTGATCATGTCGATGAAAAGAAAAATTGTAGCCCCCCGCGGGGACTTCCGCCGAGATCCGTTGCTCACGTCGAAGGAACCTGGTTCTCGCCCACTGGTTAGTAGGGACAACATACCTGGAGTTGGCGGAGATGATCGTGAGCAAGGGACCTATTGATCCTCAGCTCGCACCTGGACACCTCGCCGGTAGAAGAGAGTAGAACGGCCTGTTCTACCTGGCAAGTATGGATGTCTTCAGTGCGAACCAAGGAAGAGAGGACGCAACACCATACTATCGCTGACAAGAGACCCCCACCTCAAGACGGTAGTAGAGAATAGCTTTTGACCCGGCTGGTCAAACAGCAGGAGCTAACCCCCGCCTCAGAACCGGAAAGAATTCTCCCTAGCACTGTTGAAGTGCCCATTTAAACGGCCGAGTGGCGTGAAAGGATCACCCTACGAAGACTCTCGGCAGCGATAGGATGGGGTTGCGGATAAGAGAAAGGAAGAAACCACGGCGCTAAACTGCCGTCGTCAAGAGTCCAATACCAAGGTCATCGAGCAGTACCAGGCGTGTAAGATACTTCCGAAGCTGTTGAAGGTTCGTTGCTCTAAAGAGACCGTCGACGGCGGTAGTCAGGCGTGTGGAAGGGTTGGAAGAAAGAAGTAGCTGGGCGGGCACAATATATGACCAGTGGCGGGTACACGAGCCCATTTCTATGACGTTCTCAGGGCATATATTCCAGGCAGCAAAGTGAGAGCGCGCCTCAGTCTAGTGGATCCGAGGCAAAGTGAGAGTGAGTGAGCCAATGAGTTCGAAGGAGGGAGTGGGAGGCAGCATGTCTCGATGTATACTACTCAGGTACCAGTACAATGTCGCAGATGAAGCCAACCGCGCTACGTCCCCGTCTTGGTAGCCCAACATCTCACCATTACGTGATGCTGTTCCTCTTTACTTCTCGTACTACCAGTGCTACGATACCTAGGTACCTAGGTAATGTCGGCCGCTCAGAATATAGCTTCAAGGTCTGACCAGCATCCTGGCTCTCGACATATTGTTGTTCTGATTCGGACATTAGGAATAGTCCAGCGGAAAGTGAAGTACGGAGTAGTACTGGCCTAGGTGGTATGTCTGAGTAGGCCCGTGCGTTCTCGCGCATCAAGCATCGCCCACCAGAGCGACATGATCAACCTCACGACCCGCTCAACCGACGCCACGATGAAGACGTCACTCGCCACCCTCTCGTCCTTTGCAACGCTCACAAGCGCTGCACGTCTGCTGCTGCAAATTCCGAACACGGTCCTGGTCAATCCGTCCACACTCCCTTCGACCACGCACGCAACGCTCCAGTCCTCCGGCCCGCCCCTCGACGCCTATCTCACGCGCTCTAACACGTTCAACTTCAACAATGTGAGCGCCGGAAGCTATCTCGCTACCGTGCATTGCCGCGACTACGCGTTCGAGCCACTGAGGATCGATGTCACCGTGGAGGAGGCGGCAGAGGGTAGCGGGGAGAAGAAGGAGATGATCAGGGCATACCAGACCTTCCTGGGTAACGAATGGGACAACAAGGGAGAGAGCCGCGGCGAGGGAGGCAGTGGCTTGGTGGTTGAAGCCAGGCCGGTGGGAACCAAGTACTTCTACCAAGAGAGGCAAGGCTGTGAGTTGGCATCGCGACAATCCCCAATGGGGAGATTGTGCTAACACGCTGCAGTTTCACCGCTGTCATTCTTGAAGAACCCTATGATTCTCATGGCGATAGTGTCCATGGGTCTCATCTTCGGCATGCCCAAATTGATGGAGAACAGTAAGTCTCTCGCAGCCCGTTAGGTACTGCCAAGGTTACTAACACACGCTTAGTGGACCCCGAGATGAAGGAAGAATTCGAGGAGATGAAGAAGAACGGTGTCCTGGGCTCCGGAAACACCAACACTGCATCGCAGTTACAGAACTTTGATCTCGCCTCGTGGATGGCCGGTAAGACCGACTCGGGCAGCGCGAGCGCACGTACACAAAGTCCTGCGGGGCAGACGAAGAAACGATAGACAGCGGACACACAGGGTCTTGGGGGACAGCGAAGCGCTCAGGTCCTTCGACACAGAGTATGCCTATATTGGCAGCGAGCAATATACACTATCATCAAGCTAGGACTGCGTTCTTGACTTATGAAGGAAACGCACATACTGCATCGACTCGTCCACTATATGGATGTCTCCCACTCAGTCCCCAGCATGAGCAGGAGAATTCTCACAGAACCGGACATCCGGCGATTGCTAGCGGTGTTCGCATGCACATGTTCCTACCTAGGTATCGCTTCATATTCTCTTTCTGACCTAGCTGTCTGGGCGAAAGCCATCACAATGCTTGATTCCTGACTCATCTACGCAGGATTCTACAGATAGCTGAAGAGCCTCTCGTCGTAGTCAGACTTCGTAGGCACGTCTCGCCCCTTCTTCATCAATTAGAACCAAAGCAGCCCGTCTCACACAAGCGATGCTGCTGTATCTTGAAGCTGTCCTTGTATGTAACGACATAAGCTGAACTCCAGCTTCCGCCCCGCAGCTTATCCAGGTGTTGTAGTTGCTTATTCACGCTCTTGACTTTCCATCTCGACCAATCGGGTAGGCGCTAGCCCCGGTAGAGGCAAGCCACCACCCTTTCGACCCAACGAGACAGCATCGGTACAATTACGCTGCGGATTATATACGGTGCTGATGAGCTCCTCTACTTGCTTTACGACATTTTCCAGTTCGTGACGAGCAAGATGGTTGATACTTCACGAACACCAGCTGCCGGCATGGACGATCCAGCAAGCACGACAACAACCGTACAGCATGATCTACATCAACACCACCATTCACATCTTGGTCATCACACAGGCAAGATATTGAAACACTTTCTGAGACCAGATGGAAGAAAGGTTCACATTGCGAGCTCACCTGATGAAGCAAATGACATGAGGAGAAAGCTGAGCAATGCGAGCGAGAAAGAAGACTTCGACCTAGTCATCCATGGATCCCCCGAACATGTTAGTTCCATGAAAAAGGAGCAGGAAAGTGATGATTTGAAGCTCGCCCTACTAACGCATATAGATCGAAGCACTCCGCCACACCCACGCCCACCACACAGCACACCACCGCCAACTGCACCAGGACCACGGCGACCTAGCCCAAGAATTCGAGCGCGTAATCCGCGACCTCGACACGCTCTCCACCGAGCTCCACATGCTAACCTCGCACGCCGTGCAACTCGACGCCAACTTCTCCAAATACGGTTACTCAGCCCATCTACGCACCAAAGAAGACAGCCCTTCAACAGACTCCCTCACCGACTCCTCCTTCGACAAGGAAACATGGCACTCTGATCGCCAACACGGTACAGCAATCCACTTCTACCAAAAGCCAATCGTACGACAATACTTCCACAAGGGCCTGCTGTGGCGCGCAAAGGAAGCACAGGAGGTAGCTAGCTACGAACTCTTCATTGACCTCTTTTACGTCGGCATTATCGCCATCACCGGAGATTCTGCAGCTGAACATCCCACCGCACAGTCCTTGCTTCGTTTCGCAATCACCTTCATCATGGGCTGGAAGTTCTGGACGGATATTGGGGTGCTAGTGTCGTGGTTCGATAGTGATGATGTGGTCAGGCGGGTTTCTGTACTCTTTCTGCTAACATGTCTGTTGGGTTTTACGACGAATATGGTTGAGGCATGGGAGAGGACGTACGCACCACTTGTGGGGTTCTATCTCGCGGCGAGACTGTTTGTGACGAGCTGTTGGTTTTGGTACGCATGGCGCATTCCCATGGTGAGGGGTAGTATGCTGGGGAATGCTTTGCTCTCTTTGATCCCAGCAGCGTTTTGGATGGCGAGTGTGAGTGTGGAAGAACCGGACCGACAGGGACTTATCTGGGTGGCTATCTTGTTCGATCTCTTCGGTCAGTTTGCCATGGTGCTACTTCAGCGGCCGGGGTCGCCCATCGCGCCGTTCGTGCCTGACTCTTGGAAGAGGAGTTTGGAGTTCTATCCCGCGACAAACATTGAGCATCGGATTGAGCGGACGAATGCGTTTGTTACGCTGGTGTTTGGGTCTTGTGTGTTGGGCTTGCTGTACCAGAGTAGTGTGGCGATGGGGATCAATACGTTCTTTGGAAAGGCGGTGCTGGGTTTGGTGCAGACGTTTGTGCTGAATTGGGTCTACTTTGAGATTGACTCGTTCAATCTACATACGCATGCTATTCGACGGCATGTGTTCTCCGGTAAGTCAGCTCCCCAACTCTCCAACGCGGATACTAAAAATCATACCAGCGTTGACATGGTTCTCCGCCCACCTCCCCTTCATCATGTCCTTCGTCCTATCCGCATCAGCCCTCGGCGTCCTAGTCCGCGCCCACGACACCCCCTCCGCGCCCCTAGAATCCCTGTCCGAAACCTTCGTTTCCCGCTCCGAAGACCACATCTCCGAAGGCCTGGTCTGGTTCTACTGCGGCGGTCTAGGCATCTCTCTCCTCTGCCTTACCATCATCTCAGCAACACACGTCCACCGCACGATTCCCAATCAGCGCCTCCGCAAGCCCGTGCGTCTCTTCTTCCGCGCAGCTGTTTCTATCGTCATACTCACACTCCCTCTTGCGCACCTCGATAGCCTGCGGTTGATAGCAACGACCACGGGACTAGTCGTGTCTGTGCTGGTGCTTGAATTGGTTGGCGTGGCGTGCTGGGGCGAGAACTTCTTCTGGGAAAAGGAGTGTAAGAGGGATCAAGCGACGTATAGTGCGAGATGTGCAATTAAGAGAGAGGAGTTGGAGCAGAGCGCTAGGGAAGGGACAGTTGTGGATGTGGAGGAGATTGCGAGGAGGGAGGGTGGGGAGAAGGGCGTTGTTGGTGTCGTTTGAGTGGACGTAATCGGGATGAGTTGCCCTCGTTTGTTATACTTCAAATAGCATGTCAAATTGTTCTTGGTAACATTGTAGAATGAATGTCTTTTTACCATGGAAACTTATGAGATGTTTCAGATGTCGTCGCTAAATGCCACAAATATATGTTCTACGTCAACATACAAACTTGAACACATAAAAAGATCAGTCATCAGCTTCCTACTCTTCTGCGACCTTGGTCTTCTTCTGTTCATCATGGAACCGGATGGTTCTCCCAGGAACGACTCTTTCAGCTGGATCCGGCGCCTCGCCATTCTCACCACCAGCCTTGACTCCTCCTTTCGGCGCTGCACCCTCCCCATCCGAGACCAAGGCGTTGACACTGCCCATTGGTACTGGTGGCTGACTAGCTGAGCGGCTCGTACTAGGTGCTCTTGATGTAGCTCTCGATGTGCTGGCAGAGCTAGTCCCCGAACTAATTATGGACCTACCGATGCGCACGACGCGGTTTGGCAGCGAATCGCCGCCGTTGCGAGACCAGCCTGGACGGCGGCGAACGCGCGCTTCGGCATCGGTGATGGTCTGGTCGTTTCCCTCGATGTGGAAAGCGGGACCGGTGTCTTCGGGGGAGTTAGAGCCCGTGCGGGCAAAAGACAAGGCTGTGCTGAGGGTGCGAGGGATAAAGAAACCGACTTTGCCGAGAGGGATGGACAGGCCATGAACCACCTAGCTGAGGTTAGAAAACAAGGTCCTAAGATTACGGAAGACGAGTGTACTTACAACTGAGCAGATTACCAAGAACCAAATAACCACGTTCATGACTTCCATCAGGTATGCAGCATCTTCCCTGACTTCGCCGTCGACCTGGATCTTGGCGAGAAACTCGAGACTGATGTAGAGGTAGAAGATGGCGCTCACACCGATGGGACCGAAGAAGCCCACGAAGAGTGCTTGTCGCTTTTGCTCAATCTGATGAATCTGTTTGTGCATAGCGAAAATGATGGGAAGACGGCGGAACAGCAGTACGAGGATACCCAGGGGAATGAGTCGGTAGATGGGAATGACGGGCGAATGTGCGAAGAGGCGCCACGGGCAGACAGCGCCGAACCAGATGAAGATTGATACGTTCAGAAGCATATCGATGGTGGGCTGGAATGAGTCGTCCATCGTTTCGAGGCGGAACCAGTCATCCCACGTGAACGTGTTGCCGGCGATGAAGCAGGCAAGCACGTCGTCGCTACCAATCATGCCGCATGTGCCAACAATGAAGAGCTAATCACGCGGTCAGCAACTCTCACATCATCAAGATGGTCATGAGAAACTTACAGCCAGGGTGATTGCAAACACCAAGAAACTCTCGCGGTCTACGTATTTCCGCTCTTCAGCCCAATGCAGTAATTCCTTCGCAATCCAACCCACTGCAGCTCCGTAAACCACACTGAGTATGATCGTGTAGCCCCAAGTCTCGCCGAACCACAGGCCTACTGCGACCCTAGTGCTGTTGTCCGAGCCTTGACCGCCATGGCCAATATGCTCGATAAGATAGAGCGGTAAAAATAGGAACGGGTACCCAAGACCGTCGTTGGCTCCAGATTCAGCCACGATAATTTTCTGCAACTCCTTGGGAATATTTGCATCCGCAAACTTTCCTTTGACGATGGAGTTGGACAACACAGGATCCGTGGGTGTGACACAAGCGCCTACGGCCAGGGCATGCAGGAAGCTGATGTGCGGGACCATAGCGAAGACGAGCAGACTGGTGACGATCCACATGAATGTCATGCCCGGACCGAGTAGCAAAGCTAAACTCTTCCATTCTGTCTTCAAATACTTTGACGGAAGCTGCACGCCTGCGAGGACAAGTTGGACACCCAGCACCAGGCGCGTGAAGTACAACGTGATGGTATCCAGCACTTCGACATCGTTGAGAGCGTATTCTTCTGGTTTGATCCAATTTGTCGCATGTGGTGAAAAGATGAGTCCAGCGATGAGTGATATTACTAGAAACACGCCGGTTAGTTATGCGCTTCTATTTACCAAAGATCCCCATGATCCATGCCCGGGCGATCAGCGACTTACAAGCTTCACTGAGATAATACTTCTCTTTCATCAAATAGCTGACGAGGCCGAAAAGCGTAATGAACCCTCCCAATGTCGCACAGACAATGTTGAAGTTGTTGACCGCCAAGGTAGGCATGGCTGGCCACCGAACCCTGAACGGACCCTCAAAATCCGGCGAACGGCTATGTCGGCTTCTTCGATGTCTCTGCTAGACTCTCGGCGAAGCTTGACGGCAAAGCTTAACAAATGTCTTCTCCTGCTTCACGAGGTTGTGAGAGACGACTGAAGCGACTGCAACCCTCTCTTTCTTGTGCAAAGTGATGTTCGCCTTTTATGTAGAGTTGTTCGGTCGATCCGTGGGGTAAATGTTAGCGTTTCGGTGATACTTGGGCGGTCTGCGATCACAAGACACAACGACGCCAAAAGCTTGGTGGTGATGACAAGAGGCTTGGTCTGCACAAGAAAGCAACAGGTGGTAATATAAGTGGAAAATGTGGGGAGTGGTTGGCATCTTGAAGAGATCGCGACGAAGGCGAACGTGGGTCGCACACGCGTAGCGCCTTGGCTGACGGCTTGTACAAGGCTGTGTGAAGGCTTGGTATTTTGGAATTAAATACCTCAACCTTTACAGACATGCCACGGGACTGGATTTTTGAACAACCTGGCGCGGGTACCGCTTCGATTCTCTACTTATCGCGGATCACGTGCCGAAATCGAGAAAACGTGTCACAATGCTTATTTACAATCCCAATAAAGCCCAATATTCAACCATGACCAAATGCACATCTAAACGTTCGCTGCTGCTGCTACCTGAGGACCATAGCCGACTTGTGGGTATGGCTCTCCAGGTGCCATGAAGTTTGTCTTGGGGTTCTTCTGGGCCTTGGCTGCCGAGCAACGGGCCATTGTTGGCGAGCTGTGTTATAATTAGTATGGTGTAACAAAGTGGGTGAGCAACGTGGTTGTGACTTACTTTCTCGAGATGGCATCTGTGAAGAAGAAGTTCTCAATGGGGTTCTTAAG
Organism: Alternaria ventricosa; assembly: GCF_023758065.1. Taxonomy (NCBI): domain Eukaryota; kingdom Fungi; phylum Ascomycota; class Dothideomycetes; order Pleosporales; family Pleosporaceae; genus Alternaria; species Alternaria ventricosa. The sequence goes on along the minus strand of NW_026055685.1, from coordinate 1,298,404 downwards.
CGCTTGACCAGTCGCTTGTGCGCCCTGGTTCTGGTCTACTAGCTGAACCTTGCTCAAGCTGGGTAGCGATGCGGGCTCAACAAGGTCGTATCTCCTGAGAGCAGGTGAGATCTCTTCCATGCGGTCACGCAGGGCCTCAACATCGTCGTAGGGCAGCTCCGCGCCAAAGTACTCTGATGCTGCTCGGACAATCTTCCAGTCTTCTCTTGAAGCACCAGGGAGGCCAACAGCGGCACGGGTCATCTGTACACGACCCTCAGTGTTGACGTATGTGACTGACTTCTCGGTGTATGCGGCACCAGGCAAGACGACATCGGCGAGCTGTGCGCCGCGGTCGCCGTGGTGACCTTGGTAGACAACAAAGGCATCCTTGGGGATGTCGGCTTCGTTAACCTCATCCGCGCCCATCAGCCAGACAAACTTGGCCTTGGTCTGGGCGACCTCGGGTGAGGGAACGGTGAAGCCAACCTCGTAGGCGCCCGTTCGGGAAGCTGTTCGCTGCAAGATGTTGTAGCCGTTCCACTCCTCGGTGTGGAACTTGTCCTTGTTCTTCTCGACAAAGGATCCGACCTGCTCGTAAATCGACTTGGCGTCAACATGCTCGGTGACTCCGCTGCCTACAATGATCATGGGCTTCTTCGCCGAAGCCAACTTCTTTCCGAACTCCCCGGAAAGAGCGCTCTTGAGGTCGTTGGCGTTGCTTCCAAGCTTCTCGTACTCAAACGTGCTCTCGAAGTCCTCACCAACGTAGCCAATCTCGAGGTCTGTCCTCAGCCACTGCTTTCTGATGCGAGCGTTAAGGACGGCAGCCTCCCATCGGGGGTTGGAGCCGATGAGGAGAATGTAGTCGGCATCTTCAACACCGTAGATCCTTGAGTTGAAGGAGTAGTTTGACCTGACGTCGATTCCGTGAGCGATGGGCTCGCTGCCACCAGCCTGGTCAAGAGCCAGGTTGTCTGAGCCGAGTTTGTTGGCAAGATCCTTCATGGCAACCAGCGCCTCAGTCTCGACGAGGTGGCCAGCTACAACCTTGAACTCGTTGCCCTTGGGTGCGATCTTCTTGTATGCGTTGCCAATCTCGACGAGCGCTTGCTCCCAGGTGGCGGGCTGGAACTGATCGTCAACGCGGACTAGTGGGTTGACCAAGCGCTGTGTGCTGAGAGCGTCGCAGGCGAAGCGCGTCTTGTCGTTGATCCATTCCTCGTTGATATCGTCGTTGAGTCGCGGGATGACCCTCATGACCTGGATACCACGGGCGTCGATGCGGATGTTCGATCCAAGTCCATCAAGAACGTCGATGGACTCAGTCTTGTATAGTTCCCATGGGCGGGCCTTGAATGCGTAGGGCTTCGAGGTGAGGGCACCGACGGGGCAGAGATCGATGACGTTTCCGGAGAGTTCGGTATCAAGGGCGGTCTCGAGGTATGTGCCGATTTCCAGGTCGTTGCCACGGCCGAAAGAACCAAACTCAGGAGCACCAGCGATGTCGTTGGAGAAACGGACGCAACGAGTGCAGTGAATGCACCTGTTCATGGAGGTCTGCTATCTGTAAGCCATGTTCTTGGGACCAGACACTGTAGAATCCTACCTTGACCAATGGGCCAACGTTCTTGTCCTCAACCGCACGCTTTCCTTCGAGCTCGTGGAAGCGGCCGCGGTCGGCACCGTATCGCATGGACTGATCTTGGAGATCGCACTCGCCTCCCTGGTCGCAAATGGGGCAGTCCAGAGGGTGGTTGGCGAGCAGGAACTCCATGATGCCCTCACGCGCCTTGTGGACGAGAGGCGAGTCTGTCTTGACGACCATACCGGGCTGTACAGGCCATGCGCAAGAGGCGACTGGCTTAGGAGCCCGCTCCACTTCGACCAAGCACATGCGGCAACTTCCAGCAATCATCAACTTCTCGTGGTAGCAGTATCGGGGGATGGTAACTCCGGCCTTGTCGCAGGCCTGGATGAGGGACGAGCCGGCTGTTGGGGCGCATTAGAACCGTGTGTGCAGTCACGAGGGGGTGTGTTCCGGCTTCGTACCTTCGATTGATACCTTCTCTCCATCTGACACGGGCGTTAGCATACCTCGCCGCCCGCAATGGGGAGTGGCACAAACCGATAGTGAGCTCAACGTCTGCTGGGCGGCGGGCCGAGGCACTCAAGGCCCGGCTGCCATTGAGGGCTGCGCGGAAGGCAGGCCTCCGCAGCGACCGGATCATCTGTTGCCGCAGCATTGTGAGGCTCTGAAAGATGGCGATGGACTTGTGGCTGCGGAGCTCCAACTGACGTTCACGATGGCATCGCTCAGGCTTGGCGACTGAATAATCCAGCCGTGATTGGCCAGTGCGCCGCTCGCGCCTGCCACAAAATTCTCGCCGGCCGCCCTCCGACCTTCTCTTCTTCACTCATTTCGGGCACAATTTATTGTAGGAAAGTTTGGCACTCTACCTAGCTATCCTCTATTACGTGCCCAAGAGCACGACTCACCGTGCGAGGTAGCTGGAGCAGACGAGGTTTTCTGATGATATCTTGTTCCTTACCAACGTCGCTACATTTTGATTGAAGAAGAAGCAGCTTTGCTTGTGTGTGGTGGAGCTTGAGACGGCTCAACGCTCGATGATAGGTGGTGATGAAGCTGCAGATGCTTCCTACGCTGGCCGACGGCGTGTTGCTCTCAATGAGCCACCACATGTGGCCACCATTCTTGCCATCATGCCTATGCCGAGGCGGTGTGCGTGCAGTAGAGGTTTTCCGAACTTGAACCTTGCGGATATTCGTGAGACATCATTAGCAAGCAACCGGGATAACAAGGCAACGGCTTCGATGTATGAAGTCTATCGTTCGCGTGTGGAGGGCCCGGTCAGGCTTTCATACATGTATGCGGCTCTGCTAACGTCACGTTTACGCCGGGTCACCGCGGACATCGTGTGCGGGGAAACTCAAGCTATCCATCTCACTTCTTCACAATCACGACTGCATAGTGGTTTCTTCTGATTGAAAAGCTTTTGAAATTGTTTGATCCCTCAAGGGCCTGCGACAAAAGATCTACACTACACCGAAATCATACCTTGACTGGTCTTTCTAGTCTAATGTGCGCCGCAAGAAGTAAAGTTTGCAGCCTCGTCGGGCGACTCCCGAACGCCGTGGCAGAATAGTCCGCTCTAAAAAAATAAGATTCGTAATCATCGCTTACTCGTTGTCACTCTCAGGGCCGACCTCCATCTTCGCACTCTTCTTGGCACCGGGAGCATCGAGCTTCTGGGGTGGCACACCGAGGCCGTTGTGGTTGCGGAAGAATAGAACACCCTTGCCCTCGCCCTCAGCACCGACGCTGGGCTCGACCCACTGGCACCAGCGGGCACTCTTGTACAGAGCCTTCAAGAAACCGATGGGACCATCCTTTGTGTCAGAGCGGTAGTGCCTGCCCATGATGGGCTTGATGGCCTCGGTGGCCTCGTCGGCGTGGTAGAAGGGAATGGTGGAGATGTAGTGGTGGAGGACGTGGGTCTCGACGATGCCGTGAAGGAGGGTGCGTCCGATGAAGCCAAACTCGCGGTCGATGGTGGCAGCGGCACCACGAGTGTAGGTCCAGGTAGTGGCATCGTAGTGGGGCAGGGTGGGGTCGGTGTGTTGCAGGAAGGTGATCATGACAAGCCAGTGGTTGACCCAGAGGTAGGGGATGATGTACCAGACGAAGAGGTTGTTGAAGCCGTAGCTCTTGCCGATGAAGGTGAGAGCAGCGATGACAAGAGCGATACCGAGGTCGCTGAGCAGGATGAGGTGCTCGTCGCGCTTCTCGTACAGGGGGCTGGAGGGGTTGAAGTGGTTGACACCGCTGAACAGGCCGTTCTTCTTGCCCTTACCCTTGCCCTCGATCTGACGCTCGTGGTTGTTGTGGCCGGTGACGTTGGCCATGAGGTACATGGGCCATCCACCGAGCTGCTGGCCGATGGTGTGGAGCAGGGTGTAGATGGGAGTCTCGTCAGCCAGCTCGGAGATCTCGTGGATCGCCTTGCCGACACGGGTGGCGTAGACCTCGCGGGTCTTGGGGACGAAGACCATGTCGCGCTCCATGTGGCCGGTGGCCTTGTGGTGCTTGCCGTGGGAGATCTTCCAGGAGAAGTAGGGGACAAGGAGAAGAGAGTGGCAGACCCAGCCAACAGTGTCATTGAGCACCTTGGAGGGCGAGAAGGCCTGGTGGCCGCACTCGTGGGCAAGAATCCACAGACCAGTGCCGAAGAAGCCCTGGAGGACAGTGTACAGGGCCCAGAGACCAGCGCGGAGGGGCATGTTGGGGACTGTCTCGGGAGTCACGTAGTTGTGGAACACGTAGAAGGTAGCGGCGAGCGAGGCGAGGTCGCGGGCGACGTAGCCCAGACCACGGATGGCAGAGCGCTCGAAGCAGTGCTTGGGGATGGCATCGCGCAGCTGCTTGATGGTGTAGTCGGGGATCTCGAACTCGTTGCCGTATGTGTCGAGGAGCTTGCCGGTAGCCTTCTTGGATGGCTGGGGCTGCTCGTCCATCGAGGACAGCGACGTGTTGGAGGCTGAGCCGGCTGGCGAGTCGAAGGGTGACGCCGAGACTGAGTTGGCAGTCGAATCGGCGGTCATGTTCCTCTTCAGCACAGGCTGCTGGGCGCGGGCAGTTGAGGTTGCCATGGTTGGAGAGTTTGTGGTGTGGTGGTGGAGGGGAACGAGGGTTGGGGGTGGGGAGCAAGCCTGGGCAGTTGCAGCACCAGAGGGCTATCAACTGTTGAGATGCAGGGCAGGCTGCGAATTGGAGGGTGTGCCGGGGCTGGCAGGTGGATGAAGGTCTGTACGACTTTCAGAGAGTGAGAGAGATTAGGTGAGGAAGGGCGCTGTGTGTGCGGGACAGGTGGGAATTTAAACCAGGGCCGTCAGGGCGGTGTCGATGAATTTCTGGGTATGCGCCAGGGTAGGAATGGGCAGGTCTACAAGCCAGGGGCGTTCGAGAAGCCGTTTCGCTTCGATAATCAGACAGGTCCGGCTCCATCAACTAGCACGCTTTCTCTCTACACCTTGTGCATCCCTCTCCACTCGGCAAAAATTACTTTCACCATTGCCCTCCCTCGCCACCGCACTGGACACGGACAGCACTGTCCTGGTCGAGAGGCGTGGTACACGGTGCCATCTCCACCGGCATGCGTGTCCAGCAATGCATTCTCTAGCTCCCCTCCCGCAACAAGCCAGTCTACATGGGGCCCTGAATTTTCAGCAGATCGCTCTCATCCGCTGGCTTGGCGCGTCGCTAGGCACGAGTATGGCAAGCAGACCGCTTGTTTGTGCCCATCACCACCCGCACTCCAGCGCCTCGCCTAGAGTCGAATCCCGCAGGTACCAGGTGGATATCTGCCGCGCTTGAATGGGTGGCGATGGTGGGTTGGCGCCGAACCAAACCCGATATACTTTTGAGTGTGTAGGCTACTGTCTCCTACCACAAGCAAAAGCAATGCGCACTGTACGGAGGCCCGCAATGGCTCGAAAACGTTGTGGGCGCACATCGCAAAAAGTCGGAATGCCTCCCACGGATGGTGCAGGCTTCGCTGCAGGGTCTGGGCTAGCGCGCCAGGCACCATTCAACCAGATTGATTCGCCGCAGACCCCGCCGAGGTTCAGCCTTCGCCCTTCGAACGGGTCTCCACACGTGGAGGGGTCCTTTGGGCCACGTCTCGAGCTCCCATCACATCTGCCATCGCTACCAGAGACCTCTTCATGGCGTGGCACCGCATGACGGGCTCTTTGACGCTTATCTACTGCGGCTGTTCAACGGTCGGCTTGCATACTTTGTCGGTCCCAACAAACTATACATCGTCGTCTCACATCTAGCGACTGCCCCGTACATGTCCAGGTGCATCGCTTGGCGCTCTCGGTTACGCTAGTCTATCTTATCTTTGCTAGCAGAATCTCGCAAGCCATACCACAACGGTCCTTGAACCACGTCGACTTGGCCTCTAGCGCAGTACTTCTCTTACACCTGTATCACGATACTCAGAACCCATTGCAACCGATATGCTTTGCTCGCGTTCAAGGTCTCTTGCTGAGACTCACCTCCGTTCGGGCCGTTGTAGCAAGACGTCTCACATGTTTCGCCCCGAACACACCCAGATGATCTCAAACTTCTACTTCTCCATCACGAATTCGTTTATAGACTAATCCAATTCTGGAACTGCGTTCAGCCTTCTCTCGGCCATCTTCGATAAGTGTGGTCTTGGTCGCGCTGTAGCGACTAGCACCTACGTCCTCGGGACTTTCACATGCCAACCCCACTACCCCATCACCACCGGCAAGTGGATCACGGAGAATATTGAGCGGAGGATCGCCCCTAAATCACGTTCAACGGCTTTATCGGGCCCCTCAGATCGATCCTGGGACTTGTAACCTTGATCTTGGCGCATACTAGCAAGCGACGAGCTTCAATGGCGATTTCCACATGTTACAAACGTCTTGCTGGGGCGGCAAAAATATCAAATGCACCGAGGCAGGACTCGTGCTGGAAATCGATCACTCTAGTCACGAACCCCAATGGGTTTTTCACGTGTCTCCGAGGTAATCTTCACACTTGGCCACTTTCCGCATACATGGACCTTCAGTGTAGCACTCGGTTCACGATCAACACAACACATGCTACGGTGAAGCATGCCAGCCTAGGAAAAACTTGAACACCCTGGAGCCTACGTTAACGTTGAGTCACCCACTTCACAGGTTTTAGTCTTGATGTAGTCCGCAGGCCTGTTCAGTTTTTTTCTTGTATGAGGTGGAAGCACCATTGTTTATCAGTGTTCATTCCTGGCTTTGGGCGTCCTCCTTATATCTCCAAGTGCTGACGAAATATAGCGGCACACGACTTGCTTCAGCACAATCAAACATGCGGAGATTATGCCTAGATTTGCCTCGACCAACGTCCAGAGGCCTCGCTCTATGAAATCCCAGGTTTCGTCTCGTTGGTTGCGTACGCTATTAGCAACGGCTGTAGCACGTAGTATTGACGTTATTGTTACGCTACCGATACTGTCAGTGTATGTACAGCATATGTTGATGAACACGCAAGATACTTGTCTACACAAGCAACACTCACAGCCCGCCAAGCAAGAATATGCTATATAGTAGAATCATCTCTTGGAATTTGAGCCGTAGCTTTGAGATCTCCCGAATGGGCAGTGCCAATACGATCACATCTGTCGAAATATTGATCGCGGCGTTTGCGACCCAAAATTCCGAGCTGTCGATGCAGTTTCCTTCGATATCCTTATCCCAGGATCGTTGGATCGGGACGCATTGGAAGATAGTTGCGAAAACAGTGGCAATTCCAGACGCGACAACGATGGCAAGTGCGCAATAACACATCCAACGGAAGTGGCGTGAAATGAGGATGCTTGAGATGAAAATGCGCTTGTACAGCAAGATAACAGAGATTTTGTTCAAGCACACCACGACTTTGTATGGTGTCTGCGCGAACCAGAAAAACTTGAGGCACGTCCGCAGCTCTTCGGTCGAAAGATCAGCCTCGTGTTTGCCATAACCGTACCGAACAGATATGTGAACAAAAGCCGACATTGATATGGAGAACAGCTAACACGTATTAGTCGAAGTACGGGCGAGCATACAACGAACTTACCAAAGACACTACGATCGCGTAGTCATCACCGCGTAATGCCACATCTCCTCGAAGTCGTACGACAATTCTGGCAACGACCGTGAGGCCAGCGACAATGATCATTACAAGAGATGTCAAGTACAACTTCCATCCTTGGCTGGCTTCACGATCTGATGGGAAACCCATATTGAACGTCATGTCTTATGGAAGTCCGTATCGCTCGACAAACTGCTCTATGAGAAGGACGTCACTAAGTCGAAGCCTCAAGTGGACAAGGTCATCATCTGAATGCTTTGTTCTCATCCTTCGGTTTACAACCAGATGCCTGTGCCGCAGAGCCCACACAAGCTTTTTCACGTCTCTATGTCATGAACCCAGCTTCACTGGCTGTAACAACAGCTCATATCGCTATCAGTGGAGAGACATTATCGAATGTGGAGATCTTCGGGACGGGTGAACCGATCAGTGTTTCTCCGACCCCGGGAAACACATAAGCGACAATCCTTCACACGTCGGCCTCCCATTTGAGGAAAGGCGTCAAGGAACCTTGCATGCGGCGCAGTTGTACGAGCTGTCGTGCAGGGTAGTTCGGATATAAGGACATCGAAGGCATTTCCAAGTATATTCGCGCACGGCAGCGATCGAATCTAAGATTGCGACCAGCGTTCTTATTGCCTCCTGCATCTCAAAGAGCACACAATCCTACGGACACCAATTCTCAGCCGCACATTTCTTTCGTCAATCGCTGCTCTTGTAAGAAGTGATTAAATCAAGATGCATAGTCTTATGACCCTATCATTATGGCTCTGTGCCATTGACTTGTCTCTGGCTGCGCCGAAGAAATCTTCCTACGAGCACGTGAAGACGGAGAATGGGCAGATCACAGGCCATCGTTCACCCAAAGTCAACGGGGTCTGGGAGTATCTGGGCATCCCATATGCGCAGCCACCACTTGGTGCTTTGCGATTCGCTGCACCTCAGAAATACAAAGGCCAAGGCGATTATATTGCTGCCAACTTTGTAAGCATTTACTTGGCATTACCAACCCATGGTATGCAAATGTGTTGACGATCAGAACAGGGGTAGTAGGTGTCTGGTATTGATGCCGTATGTATTATCAGGCTGATGCTATGCACAGTGGCTGCCCACAACAACCTCCCAGCTGGCCCAAATTTCCTGGATTTACTCCTCAAGCGTTAACTGTCCTTGACTCCGGTACGAAACCCAGAAAGAGAGTGCATATCAGTGCAAGACGTCATAACGACAGCTCGCGAGTTCGTGCATCTTGACACACACGAAGTACTCTATATTCTATTCTCAACTGTGCTAACCGTTCCAAGTACGTTACCATTGATACACAACACTACCCACACCTGCCAATAGGTACTGATTTGAATCCTTGTTTCAGTTTGCTGGTGGTGCTGGAATGCCCACAAGGGAGGACTGCCTTACTCTGAACATTTGGTCAAAGCCAAGCGTCAACTCTGCTAACGCGAAAAAACCCGTCTATGTTTTCTTTCATGGAGGACGTAGGTCATCAGTCGCCCTTCCATCCCTACAGTCCACATGTCTTACTTGAACAGGCTTCGCTGGTGGTTATACCAACACGCCCTTTGCCAATGGCCAATACCTCGCAAACAATGAGGACATCGTCGTCGTTTCAGTCAACTACCGCCTCAATGTCTTTGGCTTCCCTGGTGCACCCGATACAGACACCAACCTAGGATTGCGGGACCAACGTCTCGCAGTGGAATGGCTCCAGAAGAATGTCGCAGCATTTGGCGGAGACGCGAAGAAAATCGTCATATCCGGTCAATCTTCCGGCGGTGCAGCTGTAGACTGGTGGTCCTATGCGTACAAGGAGAACCCTATCGTCCACGGTCTCATGTCCACATCAGGCAACGCATTCAGCTTCCCTATGAACACACCAGAAAAGCAACGATCCAACTGGCTCGACATCGTCAACCTAGTAGGCTGCGGTTCATCAAACGACACACTATCCTGCATGCGCCGTCAACCCTGGGAAGTCCTCTCAAAAGCCGCAGCAAAGATTCCTCCCAGCCCAGGCGGCAGTCCCGTCCGATCAACACCGCCTTTCTACCCTCTCATCGACAACGAAACCATCTTCTCCGACTACCTCTCCCGCTCCGCCACCGGCGACTTTGCCAAACTGCCGTATTTCCACGGTCACAACGACCACGAACAAGGCTACTACGTCATCCCAGCTTTTGCCCAAGGTCGAAACGTGACGGAGGCGCAGGGCGACCAATTCCTCCTCGAGTCCTTCGTCTGCCCCGTTTCCCATGAAGCCCATGCACGCATCGATGCTGGTGTACCCACGTGGGTCTACCGATACTACGGCGACTGGAACAACACCCGTCTGTATCCTACATCTGGTGCGTATCATGGGACTGAACTGAACATGATTTTTGGTGGCTCGAAAGATGCTAGCGGCCTTCCTCAGACACAGGCTCAGAAGGACACAGTTAGGCTTGTGCAGCGGGCTGTTGCGGCGTTTACTGAGGACCCGGAGAACGGGCTGACGAAGCTGGGCTGGCCGGTCTTTGATCCGGAGAAGAAGAGTTGGGGTGAGATTGCTGTGGGGAATCGAGCGGAGATCTCGTTTGCGAGACCGGAGAAGTATGATGCGAAGTGTGGGGATGTTGTGTTGGGGTCTTTGCAGGGGATGTCATAGGAGGTATTCAGGTGGAGGCTACATGACACAACCTTCGAATCTTCAGCCTGACCGGGTCGCCTATACAGTATTCATTGTATCGTTGGGGTCACTACTGAGCCAGAAAACAGCAACACTGGAGCGGAGCAGCTCGTCGACTGACAGCTATCATGTACCGAATAGATGAGCGAGGAGGATACGGCAATCCTCGGAGTCTTCGAGTGCATGCGCGAATGTAGATATAGTATTCAAAGCCTGACATAGAGTCAGCGAATGACGGCTACAATGGCATCATCGTCAGCATGCTCTTATTCGTAACCAGACTCAAGCAAGAAGTCCAAAAGTTACCTAATCAGCTGTCAGCGTTGCCAAGCCACCGTTCTAAGGAAGAGGGTCGAGCACCCTAGTCTGGCATTGTGCTTGATGGCCGAGCAATTTATGGTGGTAACGGAGACGTTACGCACCGGTGCGCAGTGTTAGAGTACCACTACAGCCGTGCCTTTAGCGCTCTAACATCCAACTTCTTCCAAGCCAAATACGCTACCAAAGCCACGACACTTATCCGCCCAACAAGCGCCGTAGCCACAGCCCTCCTGACAAGCGGATAGTAGCCCTCTAACATCGAATTGACTGCGGCGCCTCTCGCCATCATCTTCGCTCTCCCGCTTTGTCCCCACCCTCTTCCTACCCCCAAGCCAGCTATCCCGACCTCGCCCGGCTTCTCTTCCTCCAAAGACCCAAGCGCTTCACTGCCAATGCCAGGGAAGTCTTGTGTAGGCAGCCCCGTCGTACCTTGGTTGGTTGTCGTCGTTACGCTCGACGTAGCTGTGCTCATTTCCAAAGACTTCTGCTTCCTGAATCGGTACGACATGGCCCACATGACAAACCTGACGTCCCAGTTGGTAAACGTAGGATATGTCCATAGTTCTAGCGCGTTGTGTGGTGGCATGTGTTCTAGGAAGTCGCTCACGACGCCTAATGTCAGACCCCACAGCAATAATGGAGGCTTACGGTCCCTGGATCTACCCTCGGGACCAGCCAATGCTTCTCTGATGGTATTTGTGACACTCTGAGGTGCTGCTTCGACGGGTATGAAATCGGGTATGGTTGCGCAATGTGTCGAGTTGGCTGGCACGAGTTGTATGGCAGCGAACATCATCTTGCTCAGCATAGCTTGTAGGAACCAGCGCTTGATGCCCAATTCAGACTTTGCCAGGCGCGCTGAGACATCGGCATATTCGTGTGTACGGAGGGCTGGGGAGAGAAGGGCGCGGATGGGTACCCAATGCGAGGAGGCGACTTCGGTGGGCTGCAGGCGTTGCTGTGGGTAGGCGGGAGAGGTCAGGAGATAGATGTACGGGCATAGTACCATGAGTCTGCTTGTGGTCAGCTAAAGTTCGGGAGATCGTAGTGTCCACGGATTGAGTCTAAGGTATAGAGCTGCTGAGTGTGACGACGTACGGTACCTTGCCCCAGCTCGTCGTGACAATCCGCTGCGGTAGATTGCCGACCGCGATCGCATTGGCAGGGCTCAGATCAATGCCAACCTCTTCGAGCGCTTCTCTAGCTGCTGCTGCCTGGTCATCCTCGTCCTCTGGATCCCTCTTTCCACCTGGCAACGCAACATGTCCGTTCCACTTATCACCGATTCGTGCGGCTCGCTTTATGAAGAGTAGCTCGGGGTCTCCGTGCTTCACCCATTCTTGCGAGAAGAAGGCGCTTAGTGACGACTCAAAGTCGAATTCGGAATGCGGCTGTGCGACAGATGATCGTCTGCGTCGAGGGGGCAAAGGACTGTCGGAGTTGTCAGGCCAATGCGAGTAGTTCGGCTGTATGCGCAGTATGAGGGCTACAGAAGCGCGTTTAGGTAGGTTTGGCGGACATGCGACATCGGGATAGGGGTTCGCGTTGAGCTCTAGTAGGATAGACTGGAGATGACTGATGAGGTCCTCGGCACTACTATGCGTTGTCATGATGTCTACGGGACCGCAATGCGTTGGAAGCGGAAGTACGCGTTCGAAGATGGATGGGTCGGTAGGCCCACGGCACGTTGGCGAGGGTGGTGACCTGTCGCGGGTACTGATGTGCATACCAAGTGACACAAAAAAGAAACGCGCACCGCGATGAGATCTCAACGGCGGAGGACGTGATTCTTGAGAGGTTCAGCGATTGATATATGCGTATCGCAACGGAGAACCGAGGCGCGATAATTGACATGGCCATGGCGATTGGCTCATAGCTCAACACTGCGTAGAGGAGCTGACGAGCGGTGAGTGGACGCCATGATCGGTACAGAACATGAATCTGGCGAGATGCGCAATGCACAGCGGGAGCTACGTGTATGTCCACAGGATACGAGCCGTAGTGATCTGGAGTTTGCGTCTCGCAGTCGCGTAGCGGAGACGAGCTCTGGCCAATCGGGCTAAAGCCATGGAGGGGCAGGCAAATGAGGTCACTTGTGAGCCCCGCGACGCCAAAAAAACTCCACAGTGTGTCGTGCGCCATTGTTTTGTACCCCAGATCTCTGCTTCAATTGACTGTCTCTCTCCAATTGACAACTGAACATTCAAATCATAGTCAACATGGGAGGCCAAAAGACAGGTAAACGCACGCTCCCAGTACCCATGGATTACTCCTAACTCTTTGCGACAGCGATTCTGTCAGTTTATGACAAGACCGGTCTTCTTGACTTGGCCAAGGGACTGCACGAATGCGGTGTCCGACTGCTGGCCTCGGGCGGCACGGCCAAGATGATCCGCCAGGCCAACTTCCCCGTAGAAGATGTCTCTGCCATCACCAAGGCGCCTGAGATGCTCGGTGGACGCGTCAAGACGCTCCACCCCGCCGTACACGGAGGTATTCTCGCGCGCAACCTCGACTCGGACGACTCAGACCTCTCGGCGAACAGCATCGACAAGATCGACTTTGTCGTATGCAACCTGTACCCCTTCTCCGAGACCGTCGCGCGCATCAACGTTACCATCCCAGAGGCCGTCGAGGAGATCGACATCGGAGGTGTTACTCTACTCAGGGCTGCCGCGAAGAACCACTCACGCGTCACCATCATCAGCGACCCCAACGATTACCATGACCTCCTTACCGAACTCAAGAAGGACGGCGAGGTCTCAGAGAACAGCAGGCAGCGCTACGCGTTGAAGGCCTTCGAGCAGACCTCATCATACGACACCGCCATCTCCGAGTTCTTCAGGAAGAAGTACGCAGGCGACGGCGACCAGTTCCTCACCCTCCGATACGGCGCAAACCCCCACCAAAAGCCCGCGACGGTCTCGATGCCGGAAAAGTCTCTGCCCTTCAAGGTGCTCTGCGGCTCTCCAGGATACATCAACCTGCTCGATGCGCTCAACGCATGGCCTCTGGTGCAGGAGCTGACCAAGGCGCTCAACTACCCAGCGGCAGCCAGCTTCAAGCACGTTTCGCCTGCGGGTGCGGCTATCGGAGTCCCCCTCAGTGAGGTGGAGCGCAAGGTATACATGGTCGACGACATTGAGGGCATCGAGAAGTCGGGTTTGGCACAGGCCTACGCTAGGGCGCGTGGTGCTGACAGGATGTCAAGTTTCGGCGACATGATTGCCCTGTCCGCTGAGGTCGATGTCCAGACTGCGAAGATCATCAGCCGCGAGGTCTCCGACGGTGTCATTGCACCCGGCTACACCGACGAAGCTCTGGAGATCCTCAAGAAGAAGAAGGGTGGAAAGTACCTGGTTCTTCAAATGGACCCTGACTACGTCCCAGGCCCCGAGGAGACCAGGACCGTATTCGGCATCACGCTCAAGCAGCACCGCAACGACGCCAAGATCGTTCCTGCCGATACTTTCAACACCGTCATTGTGCCAAAGAACTCTGGAGCTCTTCCAGAGCCTGCCCAGCGCGACTTGACTGTCGCCACCATTGCGCTCAAGTACACCCAGTCCAACAGTGTTTGCTACGCGCTCAATGGCCAGATCATTGGTCTCGGAGCTGGTCAGCAATGTAAGTTCGACATACCCTATGGCGTGAGCAACCACTAATTCCTGTACAGCACGCATTCACTGCACTCGCCTGGCTGGTGACAAAGCCGACAACTGGTGGATGCGTTTCCACTCAAAGACGTTGAACCTCAAGTTCAAGAAGGGAACTAAGCGCCCTTCAAAATCCAACGCCATCGACCTCCTGTGCTCTGGTCTCGTCCCCGAGTCAGGCATTGAGCGCGACGATTTCGAGGCCAACTTCGAAGAGGTACCCCAGCCATTCACCGCCGATGAGCGCAAAGAGTGGCTCTCCAAGATGGAGAGCGTTGCCGTCAGCTCCGATGCCTTCTTCCCCTTCATCGACAACGTCTTCAGGGCGCACCGAAGTGGTGCCAAGTACATTGCTGCGCCTACAGGAAGCCAGAACGATGGTGCTGTGTTCGAGACGGCTGAGAAGTTGGGTATCACCTTTGTTGAACAGCATATCCGGTTGTTCCACCACTAAGGAATTGGTGTGAGAGACGCGACGATACTTGCTGATGAATTTAACGTGCATTGAACTGGCCAGACGACCGGTCTGAATGATATGAGATTACGATACCTTCAAAATGTGGATATTTCAACCTTCCAACGTGATCAGTCGCTTCTATTCAAGTGACCAGCTTGGCCTATCCCTGGCGTCGGAAGGCTGGCCTTTTGGCGCGTTCAATGCGTGATGTGAAAGTGAGCTCGATACAGCTGATCAAACCACCATCGCCGTGCGAAGCCACATGACGCTTGTGTATCTAGTCAAATCCGTGCTGTGCAACGTAAGATAGGCTGATAGCACCGTAACTAGAGCCTCATTGCAAGGCCTTAGTGATGACCACTTCTTATGCAAGACGACGGTATAAGCGACGTGTCGTAACTCGTCATGATAGGATGTGAACGGTTGCAGCGAGCAACAGCACCTGCTTCTGCCAGATAGTGATCTCATCTGACCCTGCCTACACCCGTTATCTTATCCTCCACCATCTTCATCAAAACATCCTTATCCTTAACAGCCTTCACCCTCTCCCCCTCCAGATCCTCCAACTGCCTCTCCAGCTCCTTCATCCTATCCACCTGCTCTCTTTCACTCCAATTCAAACCCGGTAGATGCGCAATCAACCTCTCAATCTGCTGCTCCTTCAAGGTAATATCCTGTGCCATTTCTTTCAGATCGGCTTGAAACTGCTCTGGAGAGGGTTTAGGTGGCGCTGCGATTGGTTGTTGTGAGGGGTCTTGCGTCGAGCCTTGTGTGTTTTCGGCGGCGTTGCGAGCTTCCAGTTGGGCAAAGGTTTCGAGGGGCTGTTGGCCTTCGGGGACGCTTGGTGGGGCGTTTTCGCGGATTTGACGGAGAGCGGCGGACATTTGGTTTAGGAGCTGGGGTTGTTAGGAGGAGGGTTGGTGGGTTGGTTGGAGGGCGGTACCATGTCCAGTTCATCTTGGATTTGGGTGAGGATGTCGCCCATGGTGGCAGATGGATATGTTGAATGCGTGAAGGTTTCTAACTGTGAAAGAATAGATATGAAATCGGGGTTCAAGCCGCGAGTTTGGCGTGCTTGATCTGAATGTGCATGCTACAGGGAATCGCGTCCGAGTTGTAGAATGCGCCGGCTGAGCTAGCCTAGCGCGTCACCGCCATATTCAGGGCTCAAAATATACGCGAATGCTCTTTCCTCCAATTCACCCCACTCGACGCCCGGCACCCACTTTCATTCTTCGTCGCGTCAATCCTCGTGTAAATATGTCACATTCCAAGCGCTATCTCAGGATACCGTGATGCGACCTTCCCTCCGCCCACTATGGCTCCCACAAACCTCGTTCCTCGCACGGCTCCCCCGAACTACTCCGCACCGCGTCCCACGCCGAATCGCGACCACTTCAGCGCGCAATGCTGCGCCAATTGATCTACCCAAACTGAGACTTTCGCCCGGCTCTCTGTATCACGATTCGCTTACTACGTTCCTCGAATATGCGAAGGAAACAAATCTGAATTTGACCTCAACTCTCGCTATTGGTACTATCTATGAGTACATGTCGGCGCAGGCGCTCATGCGCCTAGGCTTCTCTCTCTTACGTATAGGTCGTATGGGGGATGCGGGCATAGACTTGATTGGACACTGGGTGCTAGGGCCTCTCAGAGAACCCATGCCCGTCATCGTACAATGCAAGGCAAGGAGTAATAGTGTCAACCCGAAACATATCCGCGAACTCGAAGGATCCTTTCAGGGTGTACCACCGCATTGGCGCAACAAGGATGTCTTGGGGCTATTGGTAACAACGAAAAAGGCTACGACGGGGGTGATGAAAGCTATAGCGAACAGTTCGTGCCCTATGGGCTTCATACTCATATCGCGGGAGGGATTAGTGGAGCAATTTGTTTGGAACCGGGCGGCAACTGAGAGAGGGTTGCAAGGAGTAAGTGTCACGGTGAGACATACCCCGCGGGCTTTACTGGAAGATCCCGAAGAGGGATTAGAAGAGGACACGAAGGTATCAAAGAAGAGTCAGGACAAGTTCAAAACTTCGGGAACGATGAAAGACATACAATTGACCTGGATGGGATCGCCCATCTTTCCAGACAGGGACAACCTCGACCAGGAAACCCTCAAGCTCATGCGCCAGATCCCAGCCAACATTGTGCATGTACCCGCCCCTGTCGTTGAAGTGGAAGAGCCACCCCAAGGGCATTCCAAGGGTTCTGTAAAGGACAAGAAGAAGGCCACTCCAGTCGTTGCGCCCAAGCTCGGTCGGCCCTTGAAAAAGTGGTCCGAGAAAGTGCCTCATCCACGCGGAGGCCAAATCTCAGGCACCTTAAAGAAGCCTACCGAAGGTCATACCCTGGGAAGACCTCCAGGATCGAAGACTAAGCGTAGAGCGGGCGATGAGCCTGCGGTGGTAGAAAAGCCACCAAGGCCACCGAAGGACCCTCACCGTCATAAAAAGCTGAGGCAGCAGATACCTACCTGCCGTCCACGATTGGGAAGACCCCCTGGATCGAAGAACAAACCCAAGGTACCTGTTGATACTGGCTGAGATGGGAAGACTTGCATTCTTTTTGTAGAATGCGGTCTATCGAATTCTCATTTGTCCTACCAGGGACACCCACACAAGCGCCGACTATGAGCGTCTTATTCCGTGCACGTACGATTTCAGTCACAGCTACGGGCTGTGCATGTAGCCACGCGGAGCTGAGCGGGGCAATCGACAATGGCGCATGAACGAGGCGGGCGAGGCAGGGTACACAGTCCGGCCAAACATGAGCATGATATGACGAACATGGGAATTGCTCACACCTGCACTTTGTAGAAGATCATTGAGTAAAGATCATCCTAGTCATGTGGACAATGCGGAGACATGGGTTTCCGGCTACGCTCCCAAAATTCCCATATCTCACCACATGGCCATTTCAGGAGCAGAACATGGATCGAGGAAACAAACAAAATACTTCATTAAGGTCAAAACGTGGGATGCTGTTCGTACTCAACTCGCGACACGTGGGCGGACGCGAAACCATACATAGTACTAGATAATAATACAATCCTAACACATGTTGTACAAAGACAAACTAAAGTATGCCGTGACCTAATTGTCTACTGTGCTATCAGTAGTCAAATCGATCTGGCAGCACGAGAGGAGCAACAAGTGTCCATGTGTAAATGCCGTAGCACACCCATGCGCTGATGATTTTTGCCCAACTGGCCCAGTACGTCCGGCCGACAGGAACGAAGCTACCGGATACATCCTTCTCGTCGAAGTTTGTCGTGAGGAGAGTGGCGACCCATGTTGTGCTGAGGAAGAAGATGATGTGGAAGAGGGTGTAGTTGTACTGCGTTGCGTTGCGCTCGTCATCGCGCGGGTTCTTCTTGCTGGAGGGCTCGTCGTCCTCGTCCTCGCTGTCGGAGTCGTCGAGCGCAGACGCGGGGAGGGAGCCAGACTCTACAGCGGCGCGTAGGGCAGCTTGGCGCATGTCGCGACGGGACTCGGGCTGCTGTGTGACAAGACCATGCTCGTAGTCTTCGGCGCCAACCTGTGCGTAGCCGTTTCCGTGAGGGTTGCCTTGGGCGCCGAGAGCGAGACCGTATGTTGCTGCGCGGGTGGTGGTGTAGGCAACTGTGACGAATGTGACAATCGCGCCGATGATGATGGTCGCCTTACGGGTTCCACGGGCGCGAATGAGGGGGTTGCATTGATGGTCGTCGGGTTCCATGCCTACGGCAGACAAGGTGAGGTAGGTGCAGTAGACAGCTACGATGGCGGATTGGGCGAGACCAGCTCGGGGATTTACGTCCTGTACTGCGGGGTGGATCGAGGCGACGGACGAAATGAGGAGCAGAATCAAGTTGATCTGTCGATGTTAGTTGATTTTGGCATATGTCCAGAAGTCAACTTACGGTAATGGCTGCCTGGTTCATGCCGCATCCACTCTTTGCAAAGAAGATGTACATGACAATGGTCATGGCGATTGACGCTAGGTACATGGACATGGCACTACCCACAAGCATGCCTGTCCAGACGCGCGACTCGGTGGTTTCAATCTTCTCCTGGCAGTACTCGGCCCAGTTGTGCGCCAGATCCACGAGCAGGATGAGACCGATGAGAAGGAACAGACACGCGCCAACCATGGCGAAGTAGTTGCCCCAGACGATGAAGAACGAGTTCGGGATGAAGAAGGTCAGGACAATCATGCCGATCCAGCCCATGATCTTGGGAGCCCAGAAGCCGTTCTGTATGGTCGCGCGACCGTCCTTGGAAGACCGTACTCCGATGAGCATAAGCGCCATGAGGACGTGGAAGAAACCGAGGGCAAAGTTGATGCGCTGCACCGCAACGTATCCGTAGCATTGTTCGCCGTGGCACTTGATGTCGACGTAGTCCAGAGTGAGGTGGGCAAGCTTCTTCATGGCCCAGTCGGTGAGCATGATCCATGAGACAATCGAGTTGATGAGGAGGATGAGCGCGTATGCGATACGAGTGGCGATGCTGCGCGCAGTCAGTATACGATGAACATATCTCCCAGGCTCGTAGTCCTACCTGTTACCGCATTTCCCTCCGCAAGAGCCCATGACGGCGCTGCATGTCGCGGCGCCACAGCAGGAGGCGGCAACGCTCCAAACCTGGCCATGTTAGCGGCGCGCAGTCGCGACGGAGCGTGTCAACATACGGTGCCCATGGCGGGCATAGCCAGGAAGGGGACGGATAGTAATGCACCCATGGTTGAGATGCCGTGAGTCGCCTGGGGGGTGTTGTGGAGAAGCTGGAGGCACGAGGAGGAGGCCGGTGACGTTCCTGCGCATGCGCTTGTGTCGCGGCTCCTGCCGCCAAGTCACGCCTTGGCCATCTTATCTCCGATCAGCTGCAACGGCCATGCTTCACTCAGACTCTCCATTCACTCGACAAACATCGGTCTAGTGTCTTGGGGTTCGCCTGACTTCTTGTTTGCCTCGCGCTATAGACTTCTTTCGTGTCCCTCATTCTTTGCTTGCTTCTTTTGCATATCTTTGCCTACGGTATTAGTCCCTCGGCTTAGCAAGTGCCGATATCAGTTACAGTCCGCGATTGCGCAACTCGATATCTCCCGCACTCGATGATCAGCGCACTGCAATAACACCTCATTCACACTGACCAAAATGGTCGCCGAAGAGCAGCCTCCCACCCACAAGAAGACGCGCATTATATCCGTCGTCGCTGCGACCGCAATCGCGCTTGCTTGTGGTACAAATGTACGTCTCCGTCATACATCTGAAGCGGGATGCTAACAACCCCCAGTATGCCTACTCAGCATGGGCACCGCAGTTCGCCGATAAGCTCCAACTCTCTGCAACCCAGAGCAATGTCGTCGTATGCTGTCCTACGTACCTCCTGAACACGAACGTCGTCTTACAATGATAGGGAACGGCCGCCAACCTGGGCATGTATGCGTCTGGTATACCCATGGGCATTATAACGGACAGGAAGAGCCCGCGACTTGCTGCAATTATCGGCATGTTCGCGCTCTTCATTGGCTACTATCCCATCAAGCTCGGTAGGATAACTCGTACCTGCTCGCCAGAATGTTGTCTGACTGTCGCCAGCGTATGATGGAGGGCCTGGCTACATGAGCGTTGGCCTGATATCCTTGTGTTCCTTTTTCAGCGGTGTGGGCAGCTGTGCTGCCTTCCAGGCTGCTTTGAAGACGGGTAATACCCCCATCAACCTTCGGGAGACTTGTGCTAACACTATCAGCGACGCTCAACTGGCCTACTCATCGTGGGTCAGCCACTGCTTGCCCACTGGCTGCTTTTGGATTGAGCGCCTTCTTCTACACCCTCATCGCAGGCATAGCATTCCCAGGCAATACCTCCGGGCTGCTCATGATGCTTTCTCTTGCGACCTCGCTACTCGTTCTGGTATCGATACCCTTCCTCATCGTCGTCGATCATAAAGCTGGCACCGGCTATGCTGTGCTACCCACCAGCGAGCGTACGCGGCGCAACTCCAATGTCCTCCATAAGACGAGATCCAACGGCTCCAAGTACAAATCATCTGCTCTTCCACAGCAAGAAATCAGTAAGCGATGCTTTCTTTCCACCTCTGTCTTCCCCTTGTCACCTGCCAACCATTTCTAGCAGCCGAAGAAGAACAGGACCGTCCCTCGACCGAGACCTCGTCACTTCTCTCGTCTGGCCCTGGCGACATCATCGACGATGACGACGACGCAGCAAGCAAAAAGTCGGCTCACTCATGTATAGATATCACTGGTTTGGCACTTCTGAACAAGCCCGAATTCTGGCAGTTATGGGTACTCATGGGTCTCCTGTCAGGAGTTGGTTTGATGACGATCAAGTACGTATAGTTGAAACCCCTATCGTGGCCATCACTGACTAGTGCAGCAATATCGGTCATGATGTTCAGGCCCTTTGGAAACATTGGGACGACTCCGTCAAAAACGCCTTCGTCGCTGACCGTCAGTTGTGGCATGTGTCCATAATCTCACTCTGTTCCTTCCTAGGACGTCTGTCCTCTGGCATTGGTTCGGATCTAATTGTCAAACGACTACACCACTCACGCTTTTGGTGCGCTGCCATCTCTGCCACCATCTTTGCTTTGGCTCAAATTGCTGCCATTCGCGTTGAGGATCCCCACTTCCTGTGGGTAGTGTCCGGACTCTCCGGACTCGCGTATGGTGTCCTATTTGGTGTCTTCCCAGCGCTTGTGGTTGATGCGTTTGGTCCAGATGGCTTCGCCGTCAACTGGGGCTTCATGACTCTGGCGCCCGTCGTCAGCGGAAACGTCTTCAACCTCTTTTATGGTGCAGTCTATGACTCCAACTCGGTAGTTGAGCCAGATGGTCAACGTGGGTGTGAGCTGGGTCTCTCGTGTTACCGGACGGCATACTATGTCACTCTCACATCGAGCATATTGGGTATCTTCGCTTGTTTCTGGGGTATTTACGGCGAACATATACGGAAGAGGCGAGAGTTGGAGGAACACGATGGTCATAGAGATGCTTGACTGTAGTTCCTAGTGTCGGCAAAGATAGTATTGAGGTGAAGCTGCACAGTTCCTCATGCCCCTCTGTCTGTTAGTAAACCATGGCATCTAAGGCTATCTACGTCCCCCCCGTTGCATCTGGTTTGATCCGACAAATCCAGTTCAAGATGAGGTTGAAATGGCTTGTTGATGTGTGTAACGTCGTTCCAATCATTGGCCTTCACAGCAATGACGTGCTCTCCGAGGTACGCGTGGTCATATCTTATATAGAAGAAAACTGATCAGTCTCTAAGTGGACGGACTTGAGAGCACAGGTCAGATGCTTGAACTTTCAGGCCTTGAAAACGTTATGCTGAAGGTACGGTGTGTTTTCATCTGCTGATGCTAAGTCGAATGCTTTGCGCCATGATATCCAACCAGTGTGCCATGTTACGAAGAAACGAGGTCCACACGTTGACTGATCGAAGGGAAAGCCAAGTACATGATGGAGCGCGATAGCCAGAAACAAGCCCCCTTTCCAACTCCCAAGCGCAGATGAAATCTCCGCACCGTCGTACCGGGTCGTCGTTGTGTTGGTTGAGACTGCTCGAAGCTGCTGTATTCTGTCGCTGCTCAAGTATGTGCATACGGCCCCTAAGAGGTATCCCTGGTTTTTTGCGCTGATAGTGATCGCCTATCGTTGGTATTGTATAGAGCTGTCGGATATATGAGAGCACTTTCGAACGCTAGCCAACTTGAAGCAGCAGTCCAGCGCATGCATGGCGATAGATCTTGAACGTGACATTTGATCCGATTCATATACCGGACGCGCTTATGATACTGCATGTTGGCATACAGTAGCTGTGGAGAGCGGCACTGCATGGCGCGCTCATGTTCCTCTTTGAAACATTCAAGGATGGATGTTATCCTCAAACCGGGAGGGGAGCTTGTTGACGTAATTCTCCATCGTGGTGCCCTTCATCAGATCCCGGAAACCGTAGAAACTGAACGGTGTACCCCTGAGCCTCCTTTCCCGCTTATCATATTCGATATTGTCGTTCTCCAACAGCTCCAACCTCATCCATTCGTCGACCTCAGGCATATGACCACCCCAATCACAACCAGAACGAACGAACCCACCGTTTGCTCCGATGACGCGATAACTGGGAAGTTCCTTGGTGCCAAAAGCTCGTCTTACACTTTTCAGCGTTGAAAATATGTCGACGTCAATTAGGTGTACTCCAGCATCGCTTGCCCACTTGCATATAGCCGCATATGTAGTGTAGGAGCCCTGGGGAATGAATGTCACCAAGGTCAGTATGAGCTTGTCCTTTGTCGAGAGGTTGTGTGCGGCTGAGATCCGGGCCCGGACCTGTTGCTTCTCCGTACACGAGACGTCTCTCATTTCGGCTTCACGTCGCTTTCTATAGGCCTCGATAGCTGACCTAGCATCTCTCCGGACGTCCCGTAGGCCGTCATTGCTTTCGGACGGTGTTTTCTCCAAATAAGCCTTCGTGTGTGGGTAGAAGTCTACCAATCGAGGTTGAGCCGCAATTCGCCTCAGAAAAGCCCGGTTATGCTCAGTAAGGGTTGAATCATCGCTGACAGGATCGGTGAGCGCGAACGGATCAGGAGGCTTTCCACCGGCCTTCCAAGTAGCTTTCTCCATGAAGTCTTGAAGAGCATCGAACTGGGCGTTGGCGACATAGTTCGTGGGTTGATCAATGGCCATTTGGTCTTGATCTCCAAGATTGGGTGGATCACGGTTTGGGGCATCATCCGAAGTAAGCAGATCATCAAAGCCATTTCCTTGCATCATCGTCCAGCAATGCTTTTCTATCTCTGGCAAGATTGCATTGCGGATGCGTTTCCGCTCGTCGATGAATCCTTTCTGAATCTTGTGTAGGCGCATAATCTGATCTCGATGATAGGCAAGCGCCTTCCGAACGTTTTCGGTCCTAGGGAGCTGGACAAGCCTCTGAACTCGTTTGAGATTGAATTCGATCTTTATCTTGACGCGCTCTTCGCGCTCCATCGTGGTCTCCCTCCTGGTCTCCGGCCTGATCTTCTTCGTGGTTGGCATTGTCGGATGATGTGTTGATGTTGTTGAACGTGACGGCTGGGAGGTGTCTAGAGCGTCTGAACGCGTGAACGCGTCGACGCGTCAGGGATGATCGACAGGCTGTTAGCGTCAGCAGGGTGTATGACTACGAGACCCCGCGTTGTAGCCTCCTCCACCGCGAGCCTTCAATCTTTCCATGTTTACCGCACGTCTCTTCTTTAGGATGTTTCAGATAAACTCACAAAGCGCCGAGCGTTTCCCCGGTTGCTGGAAAGCCAGAAGTCATTCAACTCCGTCCTATGCCATGATCCGTCGTAAGCCCTGCGCCGTCACCAACCATCCTCTATCCGATCACATCTCTTTGCATACCAGTGTTGTGTCGCAGAGAACAAAAGAGACGATTAGCTCTACCGGAGCCTGCTATCGCGAAAGCAGCTGACAGCGTGGGTGCTTACTGGGTATGGATTCGACTATTACGACCCCGCAGCCAGCCTCCGTCCAGATTTCCAATTCCCATGAGCTGTGTTAGATAAGCAATGGTGAAGTCTGCCGTCCCCTTAAGCCCATGTATGTACCTAAAACATTGTCGAAGTTGGAGTCCGTTCACCTTGGCCAAGCCGGCTTGATTGTAGCCACGTAACCGCTCGGCGCTCGGGTATATAGCAGAGACTTTCATCCCAAGTTTCCTTTGGTAGTCATCCAGTTCATACACTCATCATTATCTGATCCGATCAGTCTCTTCAGCTCCAACACTTTTTCTTCTAGTACCTAGCCACTCCTACAATGCTAGATCACATCGGCCTCACCGTCCCAGCGTCGCGATTCGAGGAAGTCACGGCCTGGTACCTGGCCGCGCTTGCACCGCTCGGCTACAGCAAACAGATGGATTTTGGCGGACAGGGTGTTGGCCTAGGCCCAGACAGGTTGAATACCGTTTTCTGGATTTTCGGCAAGGGCGATGCTGAAGCAGCTGCTACACACTTCGCTTTTCGATGCACGGATCGAGATGCGGTCGAGAAGTTCCATCAAGAGGGGGTGAAAGCTGGTGGGAAAGACAATGGGAAGCCGGGCTTGAGACCATATCATCCAAACTACTACGCTGCCTTTGTAATGGATCCTGTTGGGTAAGTGTCTTCACCAGTTGGTGGTTGCTGCATTCGGCTGACAGGTTTAGAAACAATGTAGAAGTCGTGGACCACGATGTGCCACAATAAGTGCGAGCAACAGGAGCATGTATGCCTCAACAGTGTTGATGAGATTGAAAATACGATATAGAGTCCCCAAAGGCTGCGTTGTCTATGCCGGTGCCCAACGTGAGGTGCAGCCGTCTCCATACCGCCTGCCCGTTTGACTGTTGCCAAGACCCGCTTTTGTTGACAGCTCCTTCTGTACAAATCGATCTCTTACCTTCTCAACAACAACATCTTCGCACTTGCATCATGCCAATGATGCCCAAAACAGACCGCCTGCAAGGTCTGCTCGACTTTGCTCGCCAGGCCAATGAGGTCGAGCAACATCGCGTCTCGCTCGAAACTTTCCTCGCTGGCATTCAGCAAGAGAATGAAGACCTCGATGAGGCACAGCTGAAGCAGATTCAGGCAAGCCAACGTATACCAACCCACCTACCTTTGCTAACAGGTCAGCTTACCATCTATCAAACGCTCCTGGGTCTTTTCAATACCAGTAAGTATGACCACGCCATCTACGAGAACCTTACTAAACGTAAACCAGACAATTCGGTCTCAAAGTCCACTCAAATTTCCACAAAAACAGCGTCATGCACGACGCAGACCGACGCGGTGACAGACTCCCTTTGGGATCTATTGCCTAAAGCTCGCGAAGAAGCCTTCCAGCGCGGCCACGATGCTGGAAAAGACGACGGACACATCCAAGGAATCAAGGAAGGCCACAGCGCTGGTATGACAGAAGGTCTTGCTATCGGGCTCAAGCAGGGGCAAGCGGAGGGCTTGAACACAGGGTTGGACCAGAGCAAGGAGGTCGACATGCAACGCGGCATCGAGATAGGAAGAAAACTCGGCTATGCTGATGGTCTCGCTGAGCGCCTGAGACAGACAAAGGAGAAGATGAAGAAGCTGGACGAAGAAGACACCAGCAAGCACATACCACAGGTGGAGGCGACTCGCGAGAAGATCATCGTGAAGCTACCTTCAAGGTTACCCGCAATGGTTCTCAAGGAGGAAAAGGAGGAAGAGGCTAAGCCCAAGCCTAAGCCTATGCCTATGCCCATGATCAACGGTATCGACCCATTTGCGTCGCTTTTGGGTCTGGCGCGCAAGAAGTAAATGGGCGTTTGGAGATAGGAAGGAATGTGTACAAAACGAAGATACCCAATGGAGCCATGCGAAGCACAGTCAGTATATCTTCGATCAGGTTTAAGTTAATGTACTGCTACTTAACATGATACTTTGCAGACCACAACTACTTGACAGCTAAGACTATGGCCCTTCGAATACCTGAGATTCAAAAGCCGGTGTTTGAAGCGTTAAATCAGCAGCGCATCGCAACGAAATCTTCAACGCATACGTGTCGGGCGCAGTGCCAGCAAGTATACGACATTCAGTAGCTATGTCAGCGTGTGGCTAGACCTGATAGGTGACAGCGACAGAGAATATCAACGCTTCGCTTTCGTAGACCCCAGTCACATGTCCATGCAGTCTACAGACCACTTCATTCCACGACCGTTGAGCACTGTAGTTTCCAGAACGTATAAGAGCTCTCTCACACATGCGCTCTCACATAGCCCACTCGCTCATCTATATTAACACAACAAAATCTCGATCAGACTCTTGCGGCAAGATGTCGAACCTCATGTGGCCCGTACACGACCAGGTCCTCGAAGGAAGCTGGGAAATAGCGCGCGAGATATTATCGCGAGTTGACTCTATCCACCAGCGTCTTAATCGAAGCCTCCAGTACAGTAATGATCGCGAAGAGCGAGCCAGCATCAGAGACAAACGGAGGACTCTTCGCACGTATGCTGTTCTATGTGAGCGGACATGGGAGCTCTACGAGTGGGCCCGCAATGACGAAGGAAAAGCCGCGCGACCAGAACATCCCTGGGATACTGAGCCAGCAGCGCAGTCGAAATATGCAGAGGCGCTGGGACTAACGAAGGACGAACAGCCTATATCCCCGATGAGGGGCGTGATAGAGCTACATCAGAAGTTGCAGGAAGCGTTTGAGACCGGTGCGGAATTATTTTATTAGAACTTGCGCGCTTATGGAGCACACACAATGTTACGTAGGAACAAGAACTGTCATATCTCCTTAAGCCTCTCCAACAACCCCTCAACCATAGCATCCAACTTCTGAACCACATCCCAAGGCGCCTCTCCCTCTCCCGCACTAACACCCATAGCCTCACCATACACATTCCCCCAAGCGGGATACCGTAGCATCGGACTCCTTGGATGCCAGTCTTTCCTCCATCGTCGCTCTTCCCTCTCCAGTGTATTGATCCGCGCTAACAACTGATGCACTTCCACTAATGTGGGAATGTGCGCAGCGCGACCGATGGTGTATTGTTTTGAGGGGGGTGTAGCGGCTTCGGCGGCTCGCCATCGGGCTTCTATGTCGAGAGCCATTCGGTGGAGGTTCGAGGCGCGGGCTGAGACGGAGTAGAGGAGGTAGTCGTGTTTAGCCCATGCGG
The DNA here is from genome assembly GCF_023758065.1 of Alternaria ventricosa. Lineage (NCBI taxonomy): Eukaryota > Fungi > Ascomycota > Dothideomycetes > Pleosporales > Pleosporaceae > Alternaria > Alternaria ventricosa. The sequence continues at coordinate 1,270,948 of NW_026055685.1, read as the reverse complement.
CTTCGTCGTAGGGGATGTTTGGTGGGGGCGGGCTGAGGTAGTGCTTTACGGTCGGACGAGGCGCTGATGCTGAGGAGCGTGGCGTCTCTGTGAGGGATCTGGGAGTTTGCGAGGACGAGTGTGATGTATAGGTTGCGGGGTAGGGTGCACCATCGGACGCGCGTGGTGTGCCGGTGGCAGAGTATGGTGCTCTGTCCGAAGAGCGTGGCGTTTGAACGGAGTCCGATGGTGGCAGTTCCGAGTAGCGAGAGCCGTAGAACGATTCTTTTCGCGCTGGGGTCGAGTAGTGAGAGGGTTGGTATGAGGTCTGTGGACTGTTCTTCGGTGATTCAGCTGAGCGATGAGCAGCAATCTTGGATGAGAACTTGCGCAACATGCTCTTGAGGTTGATTCAGTGATTAGTTGACGATGGAAGTCCTTCCTTGTAGAGGGTATTGCGGATATACTGACGTTGATGAGCCTGTCAGAAAGGTGACATTCACCATATTCGCGATTGACTGTGTAAGATCATCATGCTATTCCTGGTTGTCGCATATCTGCAGTGAATCGAGTGACTTGAAGATGGGAATGTGAAGCGAAGGCTCAACGTATCGACGGCAAAGTAAAACATTACATGTAGTCTCATCACCAGACCTGGCGGGATGCCAAAAGCCATTTCACTTCACTTCAACTAGGAACACCCTCGTACTCCCAACCATCGACTAACCTTCTCTTCCTTCCCCTCTTGTTCTCTCTTCGGTTCGCTGCGCACTTGATAAAAAAGGTAAGTACAGCCAGCAGGAAGATAATTACAGCCGCGACCGTCGGCACAACGACGATACGCGTACGATTCGTGTCAGTGGTAGGAAGATATGGACATGTCGCATTGAGTCCAATGACCCAGCAATCCGGCACACTCAGACTGTTCATGTTGATGTACAGCACATCTTCATCAGGAACGGCAGCTTGCCAGGCAGAATAGAGATGTGCATTCTCCAGCGCGGTGTGGGGTACGCTGAATCGATACGGGTCCCGACAATAGCCCTCAGCGTTCGCGTAGTAGGTTGAGTCGTCCGATATACGCCAATTGTATGGTTGTCGTGGATCGTGGCAGGCCACGCGGTGGCGTTGGTTGCAGTCTTCTATGCGCCAGCGCTGTGGATATGGCGACTTCATCATGACGACGCAGCGGTTGTCGTTTGTGTCGTCGCCTTCTCCGGAGGAATTGAGAGGTTGTCCCGGAGCAAACGTCCATAGTGTTGAGTGTACGTATGCGGCGTAGGGTAAGGGGTTCTTGTCTGCAGTTGCGTTTCCGAGGGTTTGGTTGAGGAAGGGTGTGATGCCGCAGGCGGTAAGATTGGTAACGGAAGGTATGGTTGACTGAAAGTCGGGCGTCGCGCTAATATCAAGTGATGGTGCATCAGCGAGAGCCCAAGACGAGTTTCTTGTCGAAGTCAAGGTGTTGTCGGAAGATGCAAACAAGCATCCGGAAGTTACACGCCCATCGGAGCCAAGCGATACTGACTGCTCGTCGATGATGGTTCCGGGAGGGAAGACGTATTGGAGATCTGTTCCAATGTTGTACTTCTCCATCTGCGGATCGATTGTACCGTAACTAACGACGACCCGACGTAGCTGCTTGAACTCCATGAAAGCTTCTGTGGGCCATCCACTTTGTGTGAACAGCTGTCCATCGGCGTTTTTGGAGTCCTCGTAATAGCCAGTCAATGGGCGGTTAGACCAGTCGACGTCATACCACGAACTATTCAAGTTTGCGCGTTGGTCACCCAAGGCGTTTGGCGTAAGCGTGTTATCAGAAAGATTACCCTGCAACACGTCGCTAAGGAGTTGCCCATCTTCGGGAAGCTGGTCTTGCGCAAGGCTCGGTGCTGGGGCGTCCGGATCAGTGATGGACGAGGCAGCATGCACGTTGAATGTGAACATGGTTATCTCAGCATCAGTCGTAGTAGCTGTAATTTCGAGAAAGTCCTCTAGGATACCCGTGAGCAAATTCAGCGTCATCAGAGATGTACAATTGTAGCTCCCGATTTGCAGGAGTGGTGGTCCATTGGGGGTGGGGAAGTCGACTATGGTCGGCGTGGCTGCACTCGTCGACGATGTAGAAGACGGAGATGGTGTAGATGATACCGCGTTCGTTGAGCCTGGTGATGACTCTGCAGACGCAGGAGCCGAACTCAATGTCTCCTGGCGCTTCCCAAGCTGTGGAGGGATTTCCAGTGTAGATATAGGAGTATCCGCACTCAATCTGTTAGTTGTAGGCACCACTGTCGGTCCGGTCGCGACTGGTAAAGCACCCTCATCTGAGCTGTCTTCATTCGACTGTGGTAACTCCACTGGACACAGACTCCATACTGAACGTAGCGGGTCCCAGTAAGCATCGACTGTGAATTGGCGAAAGCCGACAGCTAACAAGTTTGAGAAGCACTTTTGGAAAGCATTGTGTTCGTACTGGTTATTCGTGAAGCAGGCTTGAGCTAACGATACAGCTGGCGTAGTATGGAAGTTGATAGGAAGTTGAAGCCCTACATCTCGTTGTGCCTACCATCAGTCAGCGATTCTGTTCGCTGATACTGCGTACGTCAATCATAAGTGGACGGGTCTGGAGTGGTGCCACGAAGACCGCGCATGGACGTGTGATGGAACACAACTCCAACACCGTGCGACTACTTCACTGATGACTGCACGAAGTACAGGCAGCTGACACTTACTCTAAACGCCTCACTCCAGGGCTCTATCCAACGCGTGTTTACAGCGCTCTGATCCGGGTTATACAACTTGTTAGCCGACATTCCCGCTGGCGAACCCGAGCACCAGCACGACAACCACGTGGCTCACACCTCGCGTGCAACGGAAGGGGTGAACGACAACCGTAAGCAGGGGACGCGATAAGATATGTTTAGAAACAGGATACAACGTGGAGTGTTCGTATATGCAGATGCAGGTGTTGATGGGTAGGATGTCGTTGGGATCTGCAGGGCTGGATGCGCGACCGCGACGGACCAACGGCATCACGTGGCAGCCCGCTAGTTTTCCCACCAATCCCCTTCCGGCTAAAACTCGGGCTGGCCAATGATGACGATTCGCATCGTCAAAACTCACCGTTCAAAACACCATGACTGCAATTTGCCAGCGACGATTCCAGCAAAACGTCCGGTGGCTTGCATCATGATTAAGCACCGGGTCGTGTGCAGAACGAGTGGGGGATATGGGGTATCACTGTTTACCCTTGATATAGTCCAGGTGTTCCGCATATTGTTCCCGAAGTTTGGAGTATGTTGAGTACAAGCCTCGCACATACGCTTAATACGGGCGTTATAGCTAGGCTTACACAATACCGAGCCCGCGTTGCTGGCAACTCGCTACCTACCGCCTGTAAGCGAGAGCTCGTGTCTCACTGTTCTGTACGACCTTGATCGACGTCCGAGAAAATGTTGAAAGAGCTTGCCGGCTGGATGATATGCAGGTCTGCGGCGCGAGGGAAAGCGGACAATGCGTTGGGAGCGCATGGAAGGTTGCGAAAAGCTTGCTCTCGGTCACTGGGAGTAATGCAGGTATGCGGCGCACGCTGACGCTTACAGCACGGATTGCCACGAGTACATTAAACGGGAGAAAAAGGGCCGCTGCAGGAGATGATGAGGTACTGCTATTACGACCCAGTTTTACACGGGATGTCTCCTGGCTGCGGATGCAACGTTGCTGTTGTGGTAAAAGGTCCGCTAGCTGTAGGCGATCGAAGCAACGTTGCCCACGGTAAAGCCGAGAGAGTCGGAGCGGTGACTCCGGAAAATTTCTGCACTGTGGTAAATGAGTTGAACGAATAAACGAATAGAAGGCTCCAGGCATGGGGGTCTTGGAGGATGGTAACGCAAGCCGCCGATGCGGCAGCTGCACTTCTGCCTCCTGACAGGATGGGGAAACAAGTTGCAAGCAAGTCTGAGATAGCGACACATGCGATCTCTCTGTTTGGTATAGCAAGATGGTATCGTTGCATCAAGACGCCTCCATTTGGAAAGTGCGTACACTGCCACAGGAGGCGGCGGCCATTCCGCAGTGTCAACACATTCGTTCGCGGTCGCCGAAGCCGAAACCGAAGTGAGCCCCAGTATCGGCAAAACCAGAAACCACGGCTCCAGATGTTGCAACAGTTCCGCACGTCCGCGGGGAAATCCACAGTTGTTTGACGTCTAACGTCTTCACTGCGTATGCACACAAGCAAACGAAGTTTCGCCTGGACCCAGTGACTCCACACGACTGTTGACGCAACCGCTTCCCGTGCGCGTTTCACCGAGGCCATCACATGGTAACCGAGCGTGCCGAGCAGCTCGAAGTCTGGTTACGAGGGTCTTGGTCTGACACCCGTCTGACTGACTCTGACAGTCCTGCATACCCCTACATATGTAGTGCAGTTGTGAAAGCGACGTGTTTCGTGCATAACTACTACCTCAAAGCTGGACATGCGATCCTGGACAAAGGAAAAAGGTTTCACCATCTAAGCTGCATGCACATGTCATAAGTTCGACCGGTTGGTAGCCTCGCCACGAGCCACAGACTGGAGGCGGAGAAAGTCCGGCAAGATCTACGCTAGAGGACGACGTTGTGATGCTTGTGCAGATCGAAGGGATCACGACATTCACACGCAGGAACCCACCGTCAGAATGGCCTCATCGAGTCCCCTGATAATGTTGCTCGTAAAAGGAAACATGCTCAAGACCGAGTTACGCCGGACTATCGTAACCGTACCGTTCAACGTTCAACGGTAAATGGGGATGTGCATGCGTCTACTCGCCCCCGAACATATGCGAATGCGATGTCCCACAATACCGCCGTCCCTGGTACCGATGAAGTCGCATTGTGACATGTATGGGCCTGAACCAAAGCCGATGGATCGCGGATCCGAGGGACTGGAAACTGAAATACTCCCTCTCAAGGACGGCGACCTTCCACCAACGGCTCAACGACGGCGTATTCATTAGCATCACAGGGAAGGGCGGTAGACTATGGGATTGAACGGCGACATCCTCTCGACGGCGCCCACCCGGTACCAAAGTTCAACAGACGCTATCGATTAGACCTTGTGTGTCCGCATTAGGGTACCAGAGTTTGAGCTATGCCATATGCACAAGATGCCCGTGTCTTTCCAACGCTCCTTGCACCATTGCGGACATGGAGATATACGCTAGTCGCAAATCTCGCGAGCCGTCGCGCACTAGAGCGTAGATCAAAGTCTAATAGCCGTAAGCGGTAAGGCCACCAGTAGCCGCATGATCGAAGTCCCAGTGTCTTGTTTTCAGTGTTTTTCTAGTCGCCGACCCTGAGTGTAATGGGATTGGCCGATTGGAACGTTGACGTGGACGGCTCAACGATCATACCGGGGACGTTGGATCGTGAACTGCAAAAGATGCGATTCGCTCGGATGCGCGGTGGTAGAGGGCCAGAGCGACCGTACCGCACCGGGCGGGATTGAGTGTATGATTCGTGAACACAGCTAGAGCGAGGAGATCATGGTGGGTGTATCTGTGCGTACAAACTGGAGGTGCGTGGACAGTTCGTAATTTCCACAGCTGCAAAGTAAGTGTGGCATGGGGAAGTCTTCCGAAACTATTGACTGCGTCACGGATTGTTATCGTGGTATACGTCTATCCCAGGGAGTCCCTGGAGACGTGTTTCCAGAAGTGCCGAAGCACATCTTCATGTCGCAGGTATCACGGGTGACAGATTCTCGCTCAGCGGTCCAGTGCCCCACCTCGGCCACTATTGGTGGCAGTGTTAAGAAAAGGAGCGACCAATCAGTCATTTTAGAAGAAGTTATTGTTCGTCAGCTGTGTGGGTCCAGTCCAATAAGGAGACGGTGTAGGCGACACTGCAGAAGCTGCGACGGGTACGACTGCGTGGACTGATCGGGATCGCGGCGAGATCGCTCCATGCGTACGTTGAGGTGTGGAGAGGGGTTTTCAGCGTGGTGGGTATCGCGGACGATTGTGAGTATCTGTCACGAGTGGGTACCGCAGGCTGTCGAGATGTCATTGGAGCGGTGAGCTCTCGCCTTCAAGCGTTTAGAAACCTGGAACTTAGTGTTCGGCGATCGTTGTTCAGTGTGGGAACTCCTTGTTGTACCCCGTCAGGCGTTCAAGCGAGGGAACTTGGTACTGGGAGTCACTAAGGGATCGTGTGATGATTGAAGTTTGTTCACAAGGTCATGATTTGTTATAGTATGTGTTGTATTTGATTGGCATCGGTGTAGACGCTTGCGGGTGCTGTGGCACCGCTGGGTATTATTACTGGCGACTAATTGTCGCAGTGTACAGTAAGACCTCACTGGGGCCAAATGGAGAAACGCCGTAGTGTCGGACTTCGACATAGGCGATGCTGCTTGGCTCGGGCAAGCCAGAATAGAAACAGAATAATGTGCCTCTCAACCGTGACACATGAACAGAGATGCTACATGGGGTATCCTGAGAGTCGTGTACAATGTTTCCCTTTTTAGGTCCATGCAAAACAAGAGTAGACAAGGTTGAAAAGCTTTGTAACAAGCAAAGTGTCGATCATTGAACATCGGCCATTAATAGAAGTAGGTTGTTTGAAACATGCGACGTATAGACAAGAAGGGGTATGGTGAACAACGTGAAACATGATAGACAGCTACATGATGTTTCGCAGCGACATCCTGTCCTTTGGTGAGACTGGCGCACTTCTGGCCTCTGTTGGAACAGAGGGCAGCACGTAGGGTGACGGTAGTTGTCGCGCAGCTGGACTAGTACTCGCGCTTGAGGACTGAGGGACCGAGAGTGTCGGCTCTGCGAGTGAATGGAAAGGAGGCAACGCTCGTTGGGGCACACTGGTCGGCGCAGACTGAGGCATCGAGTGGTGGTGTGTGAGCTGAGGAGTAGGCTGAGTGAGCAGTCGCGGTGGTTGTGGTCGCTCGTAGTTGGGCTCTCGGAAGGCAGGCGCAGGCTTGGGTGCGGAGGCTTCACTGCGGTGGAGCGGCGGGAGTTGTAGTGAGCCACGTCGCCTGTGCAGGTCGTATGACGAGTCGTCTTCGGGCGCAAAGCCAGTGGTAGGCAAGTAGCGAGTGGAGGAGCTCTTGCGCTCTTCCCTGCTGCCAACTAATGGAGCAAGTGTGATGTCGAGAGGGGAAGCTGCGCCACGAGGAGAGCGCGACTCTGAGCCGGTGTCGGTGATGAGGGAAGGAGCGCCATCAGCAGATACGATAGAGTAGCCAGAAGGCGAAGGCATGGGTGTCTCGAATCCTCGTGCTCGTGCTGTGGCGGATGCTCCGTAGGCTGAGATGTCAAGAGGCTGCGGGCGCGATCCGGGGTATGGCTCGAAACGCTGGGGTTGGGGCAGCTTGAGTGCATGCGGAGAGTTTGTTGGGATGTTGAGAGAGGACCTGTGTGAGTCGTGGTATGAAGACATCCGGTGCTCCTCGTGATGAGCCTGGCTGTGGGGTGCTGGGTAATGGTAGCTAGTCTGGGGGTGGTGCATGTGCTCTCGGGATCTTTGTTCAGGACGCTCAGGGTTGCGCTTGCGGCGATTCTGACCACCATTCCACCAGTTCTTGACTGCGTTGTCACTGCGTCCCTTTAACCGCCTTGCGATCTCTGCCCACCTCTTGCCCATCTCAGCGACCATCTTCTCAATCAGCTCCCCCTCTTCTCCGGTGATGGGATCGTGGTTCAGTGTTGGCTTCAGGTTTTGGTGGTAGCGCTCTCTGCATTGCTTTGGTGACCGGGAGCCAATCTCCTGTGAGATGCGTACCCAGTTGTGAGGTCCATTGCGGGCAACGAGGTTAACGAGCCACTGGTCTTCGTGCTGCGACCAAGGGCCGCGTCTGTGGGCAACCATGTCGAACTCTTCTGTGAGGGAAGGAGCGACACAGGGTTGAAGTGGGGTGTTGGATCCGCGCTGGTATGAATGCGGCGGACGGTGAGCACGTTCAAAGTCAGACTCCTTGATTATGGCTAGATAATCAGGGAGATCAAGCTGTTGGTAGGGCTTGAACTCTTGCAAAGTGTGGGGATGTGCTGCGTCGAGGGTTAGTTTTGCGTACATCATCAGAACAGTAGAGGCAAGGTGAGAGTGCAACCAAGACTATCTCAGAACATTTGGTGATCAAATGCAATGGACGACAGTAGTTATAGTTGGGATGCAGCGTAGGCTGAATTGTAGTAGTACTGAGAGTACGGTACAACAAATGCAGCCGACGACAGGGAGAGGTGATGAGTGAGGGCGGGACGTACCTTATTGTGCGGGTGAGAAGCACAGAGCAAAGTGTCAGTGTCGATTGTTGTGTGGTAGAGGGGAAGTTGAATGATGGTCGACGTTGTTAGACGAGCCAACGGTAACGTGGTAGAGGCGGGCACTGGTATATATCACGACGGGCGCGGGGAGGAGTAGTCAGGACACTTGGACGCCAAGGAGGTCGAGGAGCTATTGACTTGTTCGGGACGGGCAGATGTGAGCGAGGATTCTGCTTTTCAGACGATGCGGCTAAGGCACTGGTGAGATGGTGGACGGAGAGCGCTGGGGCGTCATGCGGCGCTCTGAGAGACTAGCTGGGCCCTGAGCAGCAGAGGGCTAATGTAATCGTTGTCGACGACGCACACAAGCAGCGATGGACCTGGTTAGGTGCCAGATCGTCGGATTCGACAAGTACCCTGTATCACATCGTGGCATGGCGTATGGCGCTCGCCCGGCGCCGACTTGGGACGGCAGAAAAAGCAAGCGTTGCGCCCAGCTCGCATTACCACCCTGGAAACAAGCGTAGTGAAGTGCTCCCCCCTGCGACGCTCCCTGGCCGCCGACAGCGCGCTCGTCCCCGCCAGCGGCCCACCGCTCGCGCGAAATGGTGGCATTCGCTGGGGCCCCTGGCCGTTTCGTTGTCGATTCATGATGGTGCACGCTAGCAGCAAGGCCGGTGGGATTCAGAAGACACCATGGAGACAGTCAAAGATACCCCCACTCGGCGCGATACTTCGACCTCCCCTGCCCACAGTAAAACCAAACATATCGACCGCAGTAGGGTTGAGCAGCAGCCTCAGCCAGCCAGCCTCAGCGGCATCCAGGATGCTCCAGTGGGCTCGACGTGGTCCCCATCATGACAAGCTCTGTGTACCGTCACCCTGGTTCAGGAAGGCCGGACATGCGCCTTGGGCCCTCTGGCGCGCTTGTCGCCCTTGCCTGACAGCCATGATGGACATGTTGGGTTTGCAGTGTCAAGCAACGCGGTCTACATGGCTTCGTGATGCCGTTTCCCCATGGCAAACCTCGCTGAACTGGTGTCTCGAGCAGGCCGGCGACGCACACGAGGCAGGCCTCTCGAGCGCCGCACGATGCACGTTGCAGTCAGCACTTGGGCGTCGATCAAACGGGTGCTGGTGCTGGGTGCGGACCGGGCACGAGTAGTGTGATCGTCACCGGCCCTCACATTGGAGGACACGAGGTCGGCGAGGTGCGCTTGGCATCACGACGTCTCCTTTTCGGGCCTGTCGTTCTCCCGAGGCTAGCGCGGTGCACTCACATCGAACTGGGCGTGTTTCTGGTGTTCTATTTTCTGGCGAGTGCGACACACAACCTGTTTCCTGAGGCGTGTGTCTCTGGCAGCGCTGGGGTGGTGGTGAGGGTGTCTGCTGGCGGCCGTTGGTGGGCTGGAGTGATCTGCCGGCGGGACAGTAGCGAAAAGTAGCGAGCCCGCTCGACTGGACCGCCTGCACCAGTGAGCGCCTGCCGTGGCATTTGGAATATTGCCAGCTAGTAGCCTCCAGCAAGCTCCAGCCCTTTTCGGCAGCCTCGGAGGCCACTCGCGCACGCTTTGGGATGGCCAAAACCGTTGCTGGCCAAAACACATCGTCACTCTCGCTCCCATTCTATCGTCGCCGAAGTCACCCACTAGGGCGATCGCAGCCTGCTGCGGGTATCTTGGTTATTCCGTGACGCTATCATCTCGATCGTCCTGCACGCTGCAACGAGACCCTCGAGGGCATGAGTGAGGCTGCCCGTCGCCCAACTTTCTCCATTTATCCCCAGCCCGACGTCGACCTATTACGCCATCGGTGGGGACACTGTACATGTACTCAATCTGATACCGCTGCTGAAGGCTATATCGCGACTCACCCATGTCGGCGCCGCGCAGAATAGAGACAGCCTCGTCCAGACTGCTGCATACCCCACGCGACATGGTTCCAACTCTGTTCCCTCACCCAGCACCAGGGCTTGATTGCGTCCGGATAGACCGAGGTCTCGCCATTCCTTGTCCGTTGCATGCGGCGCAGGCGTGGCTGATGCATCAGATCCGGGGGTTTCATCGCTCATACCGTTCGCGGTCTAGCGCGTCCCGGTTGCAAGGCCTAGCGTTCACGGGACGCACAGCATCCGGCCGAGTGGGTGCTTTGTTTCGCTGAGCCTCAGCCGCGTTCTGCTGCACATGCGCTCCAATGCAGCAACCTCGCCGTTCACCCGACGACTTTATTTGTCCAATCTGCCCTTGCCATCCATACGTTCGCTTCAAATCGCCTGCAGGACTCAACGGTCGCCGTCGCCGATCGCTTCCGAGCCCGCAATCTCGACGAACGAATGACAATTCCATGGGTTGCATTTGCAATTCTGCTACATGCACGCAGATGTGTGGCCCGCCGCTGATTCAGCACCCCCGTCGTGACCAGGGTCGAAAGCGATCGTAGGAACAAACTCTCGCCAAACACGCAGGCCTGTCTTTCGCGTTCGGATTCGCGCAACGGCTGTTTGTCTCGAGGGCGCCCTGGTGGAGACTGCCTGAGTCGCCTAATCGCCAAACCATGTACCACCGAATGTCATCCATGACCCTCGACCCCTTCTGTTCCTCGGAGCACCGCGCGGGGTCTTCCGCTTGGTTGATGATTTTTGAAATCCTGGCTCGCCTTTCGTCGTGGTTGGCTGCTTCGTACGTCTGCCGCAGCTACACACCTGCCCATCCTCAACCATGCCGCGCAGCATCCCGTCCAGTGGGACGAACGGTGGTTCCAACACTCAGGTGTGGCTCCTGCCGTGCTCGCTGCAATGTCTGAGCAGGACAATTTGCAGATACAGCATTCTGCCATGGCTAGCACGCTTTCGTGTCACGTATTCCATATGACTTCGACCGAAGATGCTCGGCCCTTGGTCTATATCCATGTTGACGCTGCAACTGCTCCCGATGCCAGATTGCAAATTGTGCAAGAGCGGCATCTTTCCGCGCTACCTTCCGCGCGCCTCATAACCCTCTTGCGAGTCGCGGAATATTGAATGTCGTCGGCGAACGTCCCCTAGCCAGGATTGCCCTCTTCCTTGGCCGGCACAACGAGAGGATGCGCGCGGGTGGAAGGGGATGAAAGACCCACGGATTGGCAAAACCTTCGCAACATGTTCCCTGCAAGTGACTCCACGCCTCCATCACCAAGCCTCTCAACACACGCCGCATAGTGCACCCGATGTGCACCTTACATCAACGGCGACCGATGTCGACCAAGTCACCATCTTGACGTCTTGCGCTGTGCAACTGTATGATCGCCGAGGACGGTTCTAGAGTCATCAGTAGTACGCTCACACCTTGCTTGTCTGACTGTCCCGCCCCCAATATCGTATTGGTAGTGATGAGTCGTCATTGACGGCACAATCCGACCAGGGTTTGCGGATGCACGCACTGCCGTAAACAATTCTCCAGCAAAGGAAGGGGTGCGAGACCCGTGTGGATTTGCATTTCCTCGAATAACTCTCCAAAGGATCAGACAGGGATACCCAGCCACGATCTCACAGATCAGATTAACGAATGATCTGCGCTCAGCCAATAGCAAAGCCAACTCGCTGCGTCAACCATCTGAAACTCATTACCCCCCTTCGACTGTCGTTTGTTCTTCCGTCGTGGCTTGTTCATATCGACCGGGACTCTCATTGGTGCTGGCGCGTACCGCTCTTCCCAAAACAGATTGCGGTTGACGAAACGTCTTCAAATTGAGGTTTGCAGCTCACGGTTATTTGACAGCGGCACACCAGCGGCCAAACTGATCGACTTGTCCGCGCAGTGGCCCGCTCCAGCCTCACTATACAAGGCACCCACGCATGGGTGGCTGCACAGCTCAGCATCTGGCCTACATGCGACTTTCGATTCTACACTCCACGCTGCACTCATGCTTCAAATGTATCTGGGGTTGTGGCACTACACCACCATGCAGTCTTCACGCAGGAGCTCATGCAGCAAATTGTCGTCGCTGACTCGTCATCGACTCCATCTGCACACGTTAGCGCGCTGCTGCGGCGCATCCTCTCGACTGGTCCAAAGCAAGATGCGGCGCCAGCGAGGGAAGGCCGTTTAGCTTAGATCTGAGCGGCCGCCGAATCGGATCGACATGCCCCACCAAAACCCCTTTCTCCTCGCTCAAAGGGCTGCAAAAGTAAGTAAAACCATATTCTGGTCAGCAAAAGCTATCCGAAATCAGCAGCCAAGGTTGTTGGCATACCGTACGACTCGTCGCTCGGCCCATGCCGACACACACCTTGTTGTTGCCTCTCAACATCTCCATGATTCGCCGGGAATGTGCGTGACTTGCATCACCCGCCCACACGGAAAATAACACTGGACGGCTGATCATCTGTTTCGGAAATTCACCGTCTGGCGAGACGTTAATGGCGTTGATCACGATGACACCTTACCAAGCCCTTTGGGGATCGTCAATAGACATGATGCGGATGACCTCGCCGAGATACTAGCACTTGGTGATGAATGCGTGTGCACGCAAAATCTTGTACTAGGACCAGCCTGTCGGTCCAGGCACTTGGTTCCGTACCTATTGAATGAACCTATGCCACCGATCCCGTGTTCGGCCGTGGCCATACAATGCCCGCAGCCGCACCACTACCCGCACAACATGGAGCGGCGCCGAACTCCCATTATTAACGCTTGCGAAAAGGTTCCTCTTTACTGTACACCCAAGGTCGGCCATGGTGTCATACTCCTTCCTTTGCTCCAGGTCCATCTGTGCGTGCTATGATCTGCAACACTGATGATCGACCGGATGACCACATCCGGAAGGAGATCCACGACTCGTGAGCCTGCTTGCGTGCTCATGGCGATCAGGGTATAATCTTTGCTTTTTTGTTTCCTGTAGGGCTCGCAGTCAAGGCATTCACTGCACCGCCTCGCCTCACGTTTTCATCCCCTTTCGTGTACTGCCGAAGTTCCGGGCTCAACCCTTCGCAATGCAACGCTGCTGTATCAATTGCTGCCCTATGCTTCTACAGGGCTTTCATCAAACCCAGGGCACCACTCACGACGTTCAGGAACGTCAACGGTCGGCCCCGTTCACGTCAGAAGCATGATCTAGCATCAAATGGGATTCTTGTACAGGGATAATCGCTTCACTTTGTTGGCAAGAGCTGGATGAGCGTTCACCGTTTCTTGACAGACACGGCGCTGCACGTCCCTATGTCGTTGAGAATGACAGCGCATCGTGCGAGTAGGATGTACCCACACTATGCAGAGTCGTCAAGCCGTGTAGAGCCATTCACGCTTTGTTGTTGACCGGCATTCGCTCGGTTTCGCATCCTTTCACATACGATGGCCATAATCCTGGCTGGACGATACCAGAGGGATTCTCCGGAAGGCAGCGCCGATCTGCATGCAGCACAATGTTGCCTGTTAGCTTATGGTTACTGCTTTCGGATTATCAGCTTATCGTTTTGTTCTCTTAATACGCCGAGCACCAATCATGGAGGCGAGTCGAGCAACTTTGAGGCACTGCAGAATCCTGTTTTGCGGACTCGCTATTCTTTTCGACCATCACTGACTCGTCACGACATCGAACGATAACGAGCAGTGTAGCTTTGGGCTCCAAACCTTCACCGTTGGATACGCGCGCTTGTAGGCATGAGAAATTCCGGTGGTTAAGCTGGACATCAGGATAAGGTAGAATCAGTCATGGGAGCGAATGATGATCGCCTCTGCACAGTGCACAAGAGTTTATCCCTTCATTTTGCTATTTGCTTGATTCAGCGTTGAATATCGTTCTGATGTCAATCTTCAGGCTGTACACCTAGCTGAGGATCGCTGTTTTGTCCTACGTGAGAACGGGGGTACGTTTGACTCTGCTATGCCAGACAATCGATCTATGCGCTTTTCCCCAGCGAAGTCTCGCAGCAATCGTACCTTGCTTTCCCTTTTTGGTCTATCCTCAGTCTGCCGTCAGCCCAAGCTACAGTTTGCGTCTGCTATCACCTCTTCGGTCATCAAGTGCAGCTGCTGTCTGGTTGCAAGACAGCCGCTCGGGAATCTGTCGCAACATTCGTCATGTCTTTTGTCCGGGTCATTTTTTCTACTATAACGCTGACACTTTCATTAGACTTACAACCCTACAACTAGAGTATCCCCTACACAACGCATACGATTCCGGACGTGAGCCCAGGTATTCACCAGTACTTAGAATAGTCACAGGCTCAGCACGTCAACCCCGTCACACCAGTCAATAAGAAGCACCACCTCGCTTCCATTCTCAATGACGCCGTGGAAACTGCTATCTCACGCATCGCACTTGGTGCATGAGTACCACCTCACGTTGTACCTTCCACAACACGCGATATCCGTTCCGAAATCCCGTTAAGGTACCTTGACAGCGCCGAACACCAAGACCCAGGGCCACGGTAAAAGTACGAAGCTTGTCTACATATGGTCACACAATTAACCCTTGCGGTCATGAGTGGCGGAAGAATTGAGACGAATATAGTGAGTTGATGATACACGGCAGTTTAGGGTTGGACGTGGGGTAACGCAATGACGAGGTGCAAGTTGCTGATTAAATTGCGCAGTTAAGCGGTGCATGGGCTGCACCTATTCCATCACTGCAATCAGGTCGACGGATGCGAACACGCGACTAGGCATCATGGAACAGCTCAGCGAAATGAACACCACACACACAAACATGGTTGCGGCAAAATACCCCACCGAAAGATGGACAACATTCCTCTATTCGCAGCAACGCAGGTTCACTCGCTAAACGTTCAGCTACCCTGCCCTCAGCATCCACGAGCTGCATCTGCACACTTCAGCAGCCATCTTACATGAGCAGCACGGCAATCCCGGTTGGCGAGGGCTATAGCTCAGCCAGCGAGCACATACCCCTCGTGCTCTCTGGTGCCACTCTTCGGAAGCCCGTCAGAAGCTGAACACGAACCCGAGGCCTCGCACCTGGGTCCAACGCTCGGAAGCGCCGCCTACTGTAGCATGCTTCTAGGGAGTTTCTAAAGGGTTGCACGGCGCGCACGCGAACGTCTGACTGCGTTATCGGCTGGCCGCTGCGCAGGTCTCGTCACCTCTTCCAGACGATTCAAGAACCCTCAAGCACGCGAAACCCCTCCCAGCACTTGTTCTCACAACCCCATCGTTTCTCTGTCTCTCTCCCCACCAGGGTGTCATACTCCGACAGGTGAATGAATCTGTACCTCCCGGTCGCATTTCGCACCATACTCCCCAATCTGTCAGTCGCGCGGGCCGCAGCCGTCCGGAACCAATCTCCAGCGTCATCCACCCGTGGCTTGCAGCGTGTCTTGTCTGACACAAGGACAAGGGCCCTGGCCTCCCCCATGCACCCAACCAAACAACGGCGGGGTTCGGACGCAACCAGGGCACTCAAACCTCACGCATCCAGGCATGCAAGCGAGCAGAGGCCAAAATTGCCCGCCTTAAGCCACGAGGCAGCAAAAGCCGTTGTGCCACGCTAAACTTGATTTATTTATAGCGTTGCGCTGGGCTAACGTGCATTCCTTCCACCCAGGTATCGTATCTCACGCCTCGGGAGTCGGAGACGGCAGGTAAAAATGTGCGTGTGCGTGTATATCCGCCGGCAATCTTGACGCAGACGTGCGATATCACATTGCGGCGCGGTTTCCCTTGGGTTTGTACAGTTGCTTGCGGGTGTCGCGGTGTTCGCAATAGTGGATAGTGGAGCCCTGTATTAGGCCCGATGCCACCCGTCATCTACGACTCTGCTGTGCATCGCCCGTTTGCAGTAGAAGGCGCGAAATTCTTTGCGTCGCAGATGTGGAGACAATTCCGGCTGATGAAGTAATGTACACGGTATGTCACTCTGAACATGGCCCTTTGTGTAAGTGCTCGCCGGGGCCTTGTACAGCACTGATAGTTCTGTACCGTGTGGCTTCGTACCAGTGGAAACTGTCCGACGTTCTTTCCGGCTTGTCGAACAGTCCGAAAACAGTATTTCATTCATTGCACCGAGCAGGTGTTGCTCATACGATAGTAATCACAAATATGACAGGGCCTTCCGCTGGTCAAGTCAATAGGCAAACTCACCGCAACCAACCCCACATCGTCATCGTTGAGTAGACTACGACCAGCCCGTGCACACGCCTACCCACTTCACGATTCTGCAGCTGCATCTCATGTCCTGCAGCCGGTAAGCAACCACGGACCTCTTCCAGGTGTACAATCAATTCCATGACAACCCGACTCTTATTTCTCTTAGTCAACGTATCGGCCGAAGGCCGTGTTCACGCACGAAATCAGAACGAGGACCCTGCGTCCCATCCCCCTGCTAATATCGCATCGGTCAGATTTCTCGATGTGATAGCTGTAGATGTCTGGGGTAAGTTTGAGGGTGAGTGAGGCGAATGGACAGAGCAAGGGCAGGTCAGCAAGGGGGTGGGCAAAGTGTAAGACCGAGGTACGATATCATTGGGAGAGTAGACGAGAATCATGCCATTGGGTATCATGGTCATCTCAGCGGGTGGTCCCAACAACTTGGTAAGCTAGTTCAACGGGCGCGTAACTGTGACTGGTAGGTTGGTTCGGACAGTTTGCCCTTGCCTTTACATGCAGATTAGGTGCTTTGGGCTGTTGCGTTTCTGCCGTATTTTGATGCGTTTTTCTTTCTCCCTCTCGATGATGCAGGACCCTAAACCTTTTCGTGCGTCGTGCGTCTGCTTCTAGAACAACCGTCTTAAGCGAAAATGGCCTGTTTTCCAGCATTAGCCTCGTGCTTTGGGCCTCTACGTCGTCGTTTTGAGACAAGGCAAAGTCAACAATGGGCGCCTGCAAGCGACAGCGCGTCACAATCCACATTTTTCCACGCCCCCAATTCTTGTCGCGAAGCAGAAAATCCTTCAGCCTTCTGCTGCATGTCCGCTTCTTCCGAGTCAGTTGGGCAAGAAGACATGGTCGGTTTGCATCCGCCCGTCCAGCGAACCAAGTTGCGTCCCAACTACCTCATGATCTCCCGCGCCCTGCGCCACACGAATCCTTCCAACAGGGCCAAAACGGTAAAACTAAACATTTTTATCCTGTTTTGTATCCGGATCGTCTTACTTCCGGAATCCTTTGACGAATCCATTGCATCCTCGATTGCTGCTTCGGGTAAGGCCGAATTGCCAATTTGGTGTTGCACGCAGCGAACGCTTGGTAATGGTGTTTTGTGGAGAGCTGGAATGCTGCTTGTCGGCGGCACCGCACGTATGAGACGTTTGAGCTGTTGGCGAAACGCATAAAAGGTGCTGCGACTGGACTGTTTGTGGTGCAGGCTGCGAGTGTGGTTGGTGGTGAGGGAGTGCCGAGCTGGGTTCTTCAGCTCGAATGGCCCACACCTTTTCTCTTTACCTCACGACTCAGCACTACAACCACTCGTCCGGTACTTACAGGCAACAGATGGATTAGTTAACATGCACTATCTAAACCAATCTTGGCAATACCGCGTTTCCGTACAACGATGTCCTAAACGGTACCGCGCGGACTGGGCCGCTCCTTCGTGGCAACTTGCCAGATTGATCGCCTTATCCGTCTGAACATAACCGGGTAACCTGACCTCGGCACACAAACGGGTCAGGTTTTGTAGCAGCCATTCGATTCGAGGAATGCGATGCCGAGCCAAACACTTCGCCGAGGTCGTTTCGCTTCTGGTGGTAGTTGAGGCTGCGCTATGGTGAGCGTGAACATGCATAAGCGATGGCGATCTCCTGCTTTCGGCGTATCGCAAGGTTGACAGCGACGGGAATAGTACACTGTAGTACACAGCGAGACTGAGGCTGGTTGCTGATCTGATATGGTTTGAGGATCGGAAATGATTAAGACAGACCAAGTATGTGTTACCATCATTCGTGGGTTCAGGCTACAACGTGGGGTGCCGTTATCCATGAAGACGCGGTAAATAGACTATCTCTGTTCCTGTGCCAATTGATATAGATAGCGATCTTCGAGTATGAAGGCTGGCTGGCATATGTCTTCGATGTGAAGGTTTTAATTTTCTCACTTAATGGTGATACCTTGACTATGGCATCCGCGAGATGCAGTGACTTGATCGTGACAGTGTGAGATTTTATCTGAAACATGATGTATATATGTCCTCGTATTAGATAGTACTCGAAATGTTGTCCGCTACAGCACGTTGAACTTGCGTTTTCTTATTACGGTGGAATGTTGATGCAGAGCAGGGCAACAAAACGCGGTCAGGTAACTCTATATAGTAATCTCAATGTAGGTGTATTTCCCAAACACCTTATATTCGCTGTAATGCAGCAGTAGGATTGCGTTCTCTTGTATCTACAAGAGTATGTTGTTGTCTAAGTTGTTAATGTCGCAAAGGTTATAAGTAGCTTCTTTTGCTCGGCGTCATCGCAGAACTATAGAGTAAGGTACATAGCAACTAAGATATAGGATCGTATACATATGTGAGTTAAAGGTGTTGTCCGCTACACCTCTACTCCAAATTTTATGCCGCTGCGGTGGGTTTGCCGCACTGTTTCTGCCTCGCTTTCAATCAGAAGTTAGTAAACCTAAAAGTTGCGCATTCCTATATCACGCAACTAGAACATTGTTAATCCTTCCTTCTTTGTCGTCTTACGTTCTAGTAGCTGAGCTACACGCAATCCTTACTTCACGTATCGTCTTTGCAATCTGTCTTGATGGTGCTTGAGGTATTTTCTCGTGCCGAGAAGGTTCTCGAAAGTTCACGCTATGCAAACACGTCCTTTTCTCAACAGCTCCTGTAATGCAATGAGTTGGTACTTTATTTCTGTCGACTATGACTCCCTAGTCTTCAACTTTTAGCAAATTAGCAAAGTAATTCTTGATCTATGCTTGCAAAACACATACATGCCGCTAATCATCGTAAAATCCTCGACATCCCCATGCATTTGCATGCATTCTTGACTGTTTCTCAGCCTAGTCCTACAACAAGATCTTGGTCATTACTACCTGACGGCATGAGTTGATGATCTCTTCTGGTTCTCAATATCTTCGAACGGAGTCCGTCAGAAAGCGAGGAGTTGCATGATCTCAAAATTGGAGCTTACTTCTAGTACATCTTTCATCGTGTGTATCAATAGAGAACACTTACAATTACTAGGAAACCCTAGCGAGGGCTCTTATACATTCCTGGACGGTTAGCCTACTGCAGTGTGTGCGATTTGATGTCTTAGTTAATATCTACTCTATCTACTAGTACTGCGATCACATAGAGCGAGAAACAACATACCTATAACTCTTGTGATACATGACTATTCCATTCGCTAAGGCACTTCTTGAATAAGAGAGGTCGCACTTATCAAACTCTTATTTATGGTTTCTATACTTCTGTCACCATGGCATGCTATTTCGTAGCTATCTAAGTCCTATCTTGTTTTCTAGAAGTTATAGAATTGTTGTCAAGTGCTTCCTCATATGGAAGCTCCAAGTTTTGAGGCACAGGTTATCAAAGTAAAAAAGTGAATTCGAACTATGTACAGGCGAGTTCCGCAAATTGATGTGTACAGTATGAGAAAGGTAAGAAGGTAACTACGTAGCACTCTTGTGGTCCATATCCATCCATCCCGGGGTCATTCGTAAAGATGACTTTATGATTCTATAGAATCGTCTATGCGCAGTAAAGGTCGGAGGTGGAGCTGTCGAACTTGCAGTTGGAGGGAGACTGAATGGCAAGCTAGTTGGAATTAGCATACTGATATGTGAGCAAACATGTCATGGCTGTGACTTACGTTGATGTAGCCACCGTCACCGCGGCTGTAGAAGGAGTTGTCGGGGCCGGACATGAGGAAGCAGTCGTAGTCGGTGTTGAGGACACCAGACTTGAAGCGGACAGAAGAGAGCTCGCGCATCTGGTTGGGCTTGGTGACGTCGTAGGCCTTGTTGTAGCAGACGGCAGCCTCGCCGGGGCGGGCGCGCTTGATCATCTCGGCGACAGTGGCCTGGGTGAAAGCCTCACGGGCCTGAGTAGTGAGAAAATTAGTCTGAGAACTGGATATGATTTATAGGGGTTGTAACTTACAGCGTTCCAGTCAATGGCATCCTTAGCGATGTTGAGGGCAGCAGTGCCGGAAACACCGACAATACCAGAGACAACACCTCCGATGATGGCGATGGAGACGGGGTCGACAACGCGCTTGTCGAGCTCAGGAACAGCGGGAGCAGTCCAGTTGGTCTTGTGGGGGTGAGGGTGAGGCCAGGTAGGGACGGCAGCGGCGGCGCCAGCAAGGAGAGCGGTAGCGAGTTGGAACTTCATTTTGAAAGAAGGGTGGTTGGTGATTCAGCGAGTGAAATCGGGTGGAGTGTAAGAGGCTGTTGTAGTGATGATTGAAGACTTGATGATCGTGATGAGGATATTGAGGAGCACTTCTCAACCTCTTATATATCCAAAGTCTGGCGCTGATCACCACCCAAGGGGCATATACAGATATCTTATTCGGGCCATTCTCGTTGCTATCTCTCTAAAGCCTCATGTTTCTGACACCGCCCGGTGGATTGTTTTCATGTACTCCTTGGCTCCAAGCGTGAGGATACATGCGATGGAGTGTGGCCAAGGAAAGGGATCGTCCGTGTGCCTTGCAGGTATGGCGTGAAAACGAGCCATTCGGTGCGATTCCTGAACACGACATCATCAGAGCCTCAATACTCGTCTCCGCTTGTTCGGCGGCACTCATGAGGCTTGCCCGGTTCTAAGCGTGAAGACGCACGCATGAGGCTGATTAGTGAGGTACCTAGGTAGCTTGGCTAAGGATATTGCCGTTGCGCAGGCAGACATATTCAACCTTGGAAGGATCGTATGTGATGCGAGTCCCTGTAGGGAACCAGTTTCAGAATGCGTTCCTTGCCTATATTGTTTCCCGGAAGCTCATCAACACGTTCTCATCGTTCAGGCGCACCGTGGTGTCTGTTCACTGGAGATAGATTACTTAGCAGCCGTTTCCCGTGCCGCAGTGACCGCTTAGATTCCCGATCGCGATCCGTGGGAGCTGGGACGTCGTACCCCAGAGGACAGGTTACGCGGTTAACTTACTCAAGCAAGCCGTGGATTGCGCACTGAAGGTTCTTGGCATAAGCTTACGGAGGATGCCGAATGCCCGTGACTAACTATTCCTGGTTAGGATCAGCTCCGAAAATTGAGCCGCATTCCATCTTCGAAGATCGTTATACTGAAGCATCATGCTACTGCAGAGGTATGCCAGCCTTCGTACCGGCTTCAAGCCGACTAAGCGCTCAAAATCCTTTTGGATGTTTGTTAGCATAGTTGTTATCGTTCTTAGCACGATCCGTATGATTATCACAATCACAAGAAACACGCCGTTCATCCTGAAACGACCATGATCTTCTCTTGGCCTACTTCCTAGCCATGTTAGCGCGTTTGTTTGGAGATGCTATCGCGAATTCACGTGTTAAAGAAGTCAGCCTGACCAGATATCTCCGCATGTTTTCTCTTCAGATAGATTAAGCTACGTAGACCCAAGCCGGCAAATCGTATTAAGTTTCACCGGTGACCTGGTCGCTGTCAACTTGATACAAGACGATGACGTAGTACCCAAGACCCTGTGCTATAATCGAGCAACCATTGGTCTGAGAGCTCACACGTGGTTGCCTCTGACAGACCGACGGTAACCATCCACACGTTATCACTCAGACCACTCTCTCCGCATCTTCTCGAACCCCTTTGTAAGCCCCTGTCCTCCTGTACCCACAGGAATCTCACCTACCTCAAGCCTCCTCGAGAGTTCCATTCGCTGCGCAGCTTCAAGATTAGTATCAAGGATGTCTGTACCTTCTGCGGCATCTTGCCATTGTTTCAGCGTAACACTACGAGGATCATTCCGGCTCTGCTCAACAAGAGCTTTGACTTGATCAAGCTGCATGATGAAGTGCTTCAGAGTTTTGATGGCAACGTCGTTCATGGCGACTTCGGCTTGGTACTTTGCATCCTGCTGGCGCTTCTTGAAGAGTTCAGCATGGAAGCGATCATCGAGTTGGGGCCTGGGCAATGTATGCATCTGTTCTTTTCGAGATATTGCTGATTGCGAAGCGTGACAGCCTGTATCTCGCGATGGTGGTGCACCAGAGCCTGATCTTCGCCTTACCTTCTCGGCTTCTGCATTTGGTTTCCCGATGTGGGCAGCGAGCGCGACGTAGTCTACATGCGGCACGCTTCCAACCCATTTCGCGGGTGGAACACCCTCCCCGCAGGGAAGGCGCGCTGCGAGGTCAAGATATTGCACGCTTCTGGGCAAGTTGACTCGCGACCAATGTTTCTCGCAGTACTCCACGCGTGCCTCGTTGTTGGAACGCGGGTCGTTTTTCGGCCACCCCACTCGTGGCCAAAGCTTCTCACGCAGGTCCCTTACCGCCGTAAGGTTCAAGTTCGGGACGGGTTGTGGCCGATGCGCTTGCCGGTACCGCTTCTCCTTGTAGTTTGCCAGCGCTATCATGTTCAAGTAGGGAACTTCTTTCGGCCACTTCTCTTTGTGATGAGGCTTTTGATAAATGGCGCGCAACTTGCCAGGAGATTTCTCGAATAGCTGATCCCAATCTGCCGGTGTGACAGAGTCTCGGTCCGCAGTGTGTTGGCGTCTTAGAACGCGAGACTGCCTCCAGAGTTGACTGACGCCGAGTTTCCACGCACGGACTCTGCGCCGCATTATCAGTATCTTGAGGTCATGTGCGCGTTGGGCCTTCCGTTTTGCGACCGAAACTTTGATGCGATGCAGGCGGTTCCTATGTTGCTGTAACCGGGTGGGCCATCTTGAGACAATGCTATTGAGCCGGTGTTGTAGGAGGAGATGCTTGAAGCTGACGCGATTCCAGCGCGTGTAGTGTTCGGAGCCACAGCCCATGCTTGAGTACTCGGTTGTATTGATGATAGCGGGACTTGGCTGACTACCTAGGTAGTGTTGCCGACAGTTGAAAGGGGCTTGGAAGAGTGCGACGAGTGGGTGGTGTAGAGCGTGAGGGTGATAATGCGGTGGAGGAAATCATAAGTATATACTAGATGGATCTGGTTAGCCAGGCCGCAGAAGTCGCAAGTGAAAAAACTTGCCATAGATAAACGACTGTCGCTCTCCCCAATACCAGAGTGTTCTGCATCGCCCATCGCGAATTCAGTGAAGGTGGTGGCAGTACATGTAAGCGACGTGCTTCTGATAAAGAAAAGGTAAGAAGATGCTTCCTAGATATGTCCACTGAGCGCGAAACCCTCCCTACCATTGCCAGAGCAGTCGTTGAATGACGTCATGTATCAGGCAAAATAGTCACTCTGTAGAAAGTGGGAGATGAAATGATGCTGATGATAGAAAGCAATGCGTGTACTACCGCGGTTCTTATTTACTAGCCCTTTCCATTCTCCTGCAATAGAAAGAGGTGATCTATGTATACTCAACCTACTGCCACGAGCTGCTCAGGCTCGCGCTCGCTTGGCATTTGGGTACGGTGTAGCTTCTGTTCGGGTCGCTCTCCCATGTCACTGTTCCGCCACTGCTGATCTTCACGAACTTGTATTGAATCGATGAACCGGCCGCGAATGGGATTGTGATGGTCCAGACGGGGTTGCTAGAAGTGTAGCTGTTTGCCGAAAGGGTGAGACCGTTAGCTGGCGTCCAGTTGCCTAGCTGCGCAGTGTTACCGGTGATCTTAATGGTGTCACCAGGAACGGTGGTGATGCGGTGTGTGAAAGAGACAGAGACAGCTGTCGGGCATGCGGTCGACGTAGCAGTGGCAGTCTTTGTGGTAAGGGTGGTACCAGTGGTGGGCGTAGCGGAGCCAGCAGTGAGGACGATGGGCTCACCATTGCTGACGGTTACACAAATCCTGCCGCTGCCGTCGGCAGTCACCGCGGCGCCGTTTCCGTAGACGTTTGTCCATTTTCCGTTGGCCTTTTGGGTGTTGAAGCAATGCTGCTGGTTGGAGGTGCTTCCAGCATTCGTAGTAAGAACGATAAGGTTACCGCCTGCACGGCTCCAGGCGTAGGCGTTGTCCGCTACATACAAGTGAACATGGTCATCAGCGGCAAGACCTCCTGCAGACTTCCTCGCGGCGCTCAACTTCTTGATGGCCTGGTAGAGGTTCGCATTGGTGTTAAAGCCACTTCGCCATAGGTCCTCTCGGTTGGCTGGGTCGTCACCGCCGGCGTAACCTTGTTCGGTACCGTAGTAGAGAATGGGAATTCCTCGTGCAAGGATAACGTAAGCCAGGGCGTTCTTGAGCAGAGTCTGGTCGTTCTTCACGTTGAGCCAGCGCTTGTTGTCGTGGTTGTCCAAGAAGGTACCAAGAGCAGATGGGTCGGGGAAGGTGTTGCTGACGGTGTTCATCATGTCTACGAGCGCCTGAGATGAGCCCTTCTGTTGGTAGAAGTTGTTCATGGGGTAGTAGACCGCGTAGTTCAGAAGACCAGGCATGAGCTTAGCATACTCGGCAAGGTAAGTAGGGTTGCCATCGAACACTTCGCCGATGCTGTAAACTCCCGTCGCAGAAGAGAACCCGGGCCAGAAGTCTTTCTCAACGTGCTTGACGGTATCGATGCGAACGCCATCGAAGTTGTACTCCTTGACGAGCCAAGAAACCCAAGTGTTCATGACGCTGCGGATCTCGGACGATTGAGTGTTGAGGTCAGGGAGACCAGCAATCTGGCACTGCTCGACGCTGCCTTGGTTGCTGTAGTTGATGTCGCAAGCGGAGTGGTATGAAGAAGCTTGGTTCAGCGGCGAAGGGCGGTTGTTCGTGATCGCACCTGGTCCCATGTGGTTGGCAACGACATCAACCATGACATAGACGCCCTTTAGAGGATTAGTGGATGTATATTTTGATGTTGCCTGATTTAGTCGTACCTTTGCATGAGCGGTGCTAACTAGACTCTTCAGGTCGGCAGCAGTGCCGTAGTTTGAGTTGATGGCATATAGGTCCTCAGCCCAGTAGCCATGGTATCCAGCAGCCTTGTCTACGATTGTTGTTAATACACATACACTCCAATGTTGACGAGCAAATCGTACTTGAAACGACCGGAGTGATCCAAATGGCATCGAATCCTAGGCCCTTGATGTAGTCGATCTTGGACTCAAGTCCCTTGAAAGTTCCGCCACAGTAGTTGCCGAGGTTGCTGCATGATGCGCCTCCAGTGTCGCTGCTGCTGCGAGCAACACGGTCGGTGAGAACGAAGTAGATGCTACGAGACTTCCAGGCGCTCGTGTCGGCCGCTGAAACGAGAGAAGTGAAGCCCAAGAGAGCAGTAGTGATGAGGTTGGAGAACAACATCTTGATCAGCTCAATGCTTTTCTGAGCGGATGCTTGAAGTTGCGGGGCTGTGATGCTTTCGTTCTGGATGAGGTCGGCCGCTGGATTTATAGACGTGCCTCGCGTGGGTGTCACAAGGCCACCCAATGTCCCTCAGCCTACCCCACAAAGTTGCCTTAATCCCGAGTAAGGCTTACAGGACCTCGTGGAGGACTTCTGCGCCTCTTCGCGGTAGTCGAAGATACTAAGAAGCCGAAGTATGGTTAGAAGCCGCACAGAGAACGATGGTGATGCTCCGGACCGTCATGAACCCACTGAAAGAAGTGTACCTGGGCGATCATTGTACTCTTGGCGATCTCTCGGACCGAGTTCGAGGCGTCCAGTGTGCCTCGTGGACGTTTGAAACATATCGGTGGGGTACAGAAAACGGTCAAAGGCCCCGATCAGGAAGCTGCGGAATACTAGACCTCCGACTTTGCCATGGACGCAGTAGTATTGGCCGCTGCACTTCCCTGGCGTATTGGCTCTAGGGCAGACTAGAGGTTGTGAAGGCTCAGGGGAAATGAGAGAAGTCGCAGGGTTGAAATGAGAGTGGCGGCGTAAGCGAGCTGATGTGCCTCGGGATTGCGGCTTAGCGCTGCCATCACGATCCGCCCTCCCCGCATTCCGGTACTTTAGCACCGTCCAAGTCAATTAAGGTGCGGGCCGGACAGCGTTCTGAGGTCTTCTGACCGTTCTGCATATGCGTCAGCGCGTCCTCTGCTTGCTGACGCGCATTGTTCCCGACAGCGACCCAATGAACGGGAAGCCGCTTTCACGACCACAACTAAGACGGCAAGCCTCCGAAGGGCGCTAGATGCTTTCGTTAGGGCATGTACAGATGGCGGACGGTCTCCGACTTCTAGTCGACGGGCTAGAAGAGAAAACCCGGGTTTGGGGATTTCCACGAATCCACGTGTCGAAAGGAGATTTTTCAGAGTCTGGAGCCGACCACAGCCGACATGACGGGAGGCGTTTCCGGGGTGCATCATTTTGACGACAGCGCAAATATCGATATCGCATCAGGAGCCTTGGGGAGTGCAAACACCGAACTTTGACATGCCGAGGCGCTGCCTTGCGAGCCGACATCAATCCAATGGAAGCAAAGGATGCTTGACATGCATGTGGAAGATCACGATAACCGCGGGTAGGAAAAAAGATATCCTCGTCGTGAAGTGATCATCGCAATCCCTGATGGTGTGCCAATGACCCAAGCGCAGTTCTCTCGACGATGGCACCCCTCATAGTCGAGACGCATACGACTAGACGTGAAGTTGCTTCAAAGCGTGTCGTCTTGCTTCTTTGTCTGCTCTCTACCTAGGTAGTTGGCGCTCGGGACCTACGGCACCATTGTCGCAGCGCTTCAGAAAAGCGACGTCAGTAGTGGCTGCTGAGACATAGCCATGTCGCATCAAGATACCTGTAAAGTGGCCTCACGATCTGGCTGGGTCACGTTCAGCGTTCTGCTCTACTGGACAATGTCTTTGTTGTCGGAGACATGAAGGTAATTCGACAAAGCCATTCGTTCCGACGATTGTCCCCTTTGTGGACCAAGCTGTATAACATGCACGATCCTGAGTCTGTCGCGTGCGTTGTTTTCAATGTCACATCATCACCGACAGTGACCAAATTGAACAATCGCCCGTATCTCAAAGTTTCCCTCACGCTTCATGGCCTATGCGCACCGCACGAGGGCTGGAGCTCGCCACACTGGCTACAATCTGCGCGGTATCCCGATACCGGCACCAGCGGCACCACATCCAAGACAAGTAGTCAAGAATACTGTAGCTAGACGAATTCGGAACGAATGGCTTATCACGCGGCAAAACAGGAGAAGCAGAGGCTTGGGGCGGGATGGTAACACCTGTTTTCGCCTGAGCGGTTTGCAAGCGCTATTGCATCTGCCAAGGTTCCTTCAGTGGATCATCTCACACAACAGTACACAAGGTAGCACGACTGTTTTCCCTTGTCGTCCTGTTGCCGCTATTCAAGCGCAACTAGCACAGGGCTTGACGCTGGGTAAAAGCGATACTTTGAAGAAAAAGAAAGACGAAGAACAATCAAAAGATCTAGAAGACTGCCCCGCTTGCGCAGTCAAGGCTCTAGCGCAATTTTATTGGGGTAATCAAAATCTTAATGCTGCTGGCTATCCTAAGCCACTGCGCTTTAACCATGCACTGCTAGATGCGGTGCACGATGTAGACGACGTATTGCGTATGTTTACACCTGGAGCGGGTACCGGTGACGCGCAACAAGATCCAGAGGAAATGCAAACGTGATTACTGACGGCATGCCTTGAGTCTGTTGATCACACGTAAGGTGCCCGAAAGATACTAGACCAGCTTGTGCTAACAAACGTAGTATCGCAGTTAATACCGAATGGAGAACTCGCCATGAAGCACTCTTCATTCTTCAGCTCGATATGAACCGAACTTGTGCATGCGGTGCTGTACGGACGTTGACTCCGGGTACCAATGTTGACGGTATCGGGTTCAACAACGTCGCCATTCTCCCTCCGGGTACCAGAGATAGCATCACAGATGCCATGCATCGACACTTCACGCCATCACCTTTGGGCAATCTCCCTTGCGGTACCTGTAACATGCTACAGCCGTTCACCGAATCTATACACATCGAAGGGTCGCCCGAGTACCTCCGCATCAAGCTCAGTATTGTCGACCAAGGTATGAAGAACAACAACCCTGTAGTCCTCGAGGAATATCTGGATCTTGCTCAGTACCAAGCCGTCGGCGGTATTCCACCGTCGCTCAAGTATCGACTAAGTAGCGTGCTTTCTCACTTAGGGGAGAGTCTGGATTGGGGGCATTGGGTAGCGAGTGCACGTGGTCCAGATCACGTCTTTTACATCAACGATGGTGCAGTTAGACTTCAAGACGCACCCTCGCGGTTGAGAGCTAATCCGCAAATGGGGGCGCAAGCTGTTGTTTTGATGTACAGACGAGTACATACTAGGTAAAGTCTAGATGATAGCTGTATTCGGGAAGATCAGAAAGTCGGCAGGTCGAATTTCTCTACTCCTCATGTTCTGTGAGCTTTGTTGGTATCGTAATAATAGTAATGTCTCTTAACTCCGCCGTCCGGAACTGACTCGCTTTTTTTTCACCATAAACCAATGCCTCGTGGTGAAAAGCCCCACCCCTCCTTCCTCAAACGATATCTCTGCCACGTGCCTGCGTCATAGCGCACTGTTGTAGGCAGCCGTGAGCGCCAAGCCCAGACTTCTCGTTTGCTCTTACCTTGAGATCCCCACCTCCCTCACCACAGCTCCAGGAAGATCTTCAGTCTTTCCAAGCTCTACACTTCGACTTCTTTCGAGCCCAAGTTGACCGCAACCATGGCGACTGCATTCCACCTCTTCTCCGACCTGCCCGCGGAACTGCGCGTGCGTATCTGGCACATCGCCCTCGAGGACGACTACGACGATCTCAATGGCCGAAACCGCATCATCGAGCTCCATAGCTACAGCCCAAAATTGAAGGCAATCGCCGTCACAGTGTCTCGTCGCTACCCAACACTTTTCGAAGTCAACCGCGAAGCGCGATGTGAGGCTGCCAAAGCCGGTGGCGGAGAGTGGGTCACTGTAAGTGATTGCGCAACGTCGATGACTTGAGCTTCCATATACTGACACATTTCTGCTTAATTAGGTGAAGGCTCATTGCCAAAGCAGATATGAGAGTAAGCACGAGACCAGCTTCAGCATGTACATGAACCTCTCACAGGATGTCCTCTTCCTCTCCTCCCGATTCCTCGTCGACGATAACGACCGCAGAAGACTAGGCACCAGCATCCCGGCATGCCTAGAGGAGAAGAAATTATATTCCTTGATTAATTTACTGCCCTCTGGCGTCATCAAGAAGATTGCGTACCTCATGCTAACGACGGACCCTATTCATGGACTTCCTTCGGTACACTACAAGGGCAAACTCCTTGAGCTGTTCACTGCTCTCAAGCGTATTCATTTCCAGGCTCACCCTCGTTCTCGTGATCTTCCTCGAATCAGTGAATCAGTCCTACAACACGTCTTGAAGGTCTTCGACGCAGAACCACCACAGGTGTCCTACCACGATATGTACGAAGTCCCTGAGCGGAGCACTCTGATTTGGCTCTCGGTGTCTGGCATGTTAGATGTGGAGTATGACGGCATTCGCAAGGTCGAGTGGGGATTCAGGAAGGACCTATGGGTTCCCAGGGCGAAGAACGGATCGGGTACTCTGCAAAAGATTGTTTAGGGAGTGCGGAAGATGGACATATCTTTTACGCGAAATGTATCAGGCTGCGGCTACATGGCGGAACTTAGATGGGACAATGGCGTCGCCCGACCTGTCGGAGCAAGAGAGTCAGATGAACGAAGCAGATAGCAGCACCACCAAGGAGCCCAACGTATGTAACACATCAAAAAGCAGTCAACAAAGGATAACAATGAATTCTCGTTACCCCAACCACAACTCCTGCTATGCGTTACCCCTACACACCCTGCACCTTCCGATAACTCGGCGGCTTGAGCGTCCTCCTCAACAACTTAACCGCATAAGGCGGCACGAGACTAATCGCCGCAATAACCGCAAACTTCCACCAAAACGCCACACTGCCCACGTACTCGAGATCAAAATACTCCGTCAAAAACGGCACAGAGCCAAAGTAAATCGCCGCCGTACCCACAATACTAGCAATCATAATCCAATGCCATGTCGTAACCTCCATAGCCACCATGACAAGCTCGTTAACGATAAGCACGGAGAAACTGACGCTGACCATTTTAAGGAATGTGGGGTCAGGTGCAGCGGGCGGTGTCGTAGACGTGCCCACGCCGATGAGGAGTTGCGAGAGACCTTGTATGATGGAGCCCTGGTAAACAGAAACCGCGACCCAGATGAAGAAAGATTTGTAACTCAGACTACGTCCTGTTTTGAGTTCGGCGTACAATTCCGGGTAGAGGTTTGCTACGCTCTCATCGACATCGCGATCGAGCACGAGAGAGAACACAGGCATCATGGTGTAAATCGTGCTGTAGCCGACGAGCAAGAAGTCTTTGTACAAAGCGTTGGGCTCAAAGCTGCTGGCGATGGAGAAGACGGTTTGGCAGATGCTGATGATGAGACCGCGGTGGATGACGAATTGGCTTAGTTTGGCTGAGCGCTTGTAGCTGTTGCGGCCATGCCAGACGAGCAGTTTGACGAGGTAGCAGAATTGCTCGATGGAGAAGTCGGCTGCGAGAGAGGCCTGACGGCCTTCTTTCCCTACAATGCCTACGCCTACGTCTGCGGCTTGGATCATGGAGACGTCGTTGCCACCGTCGCCGATGCAGCATACGCGTTTCTTTGTAAACTCGCGGATGAGGCGTGCGACGTCGGCTTTTTGGGTGGGCGAGCACCGACAGGCTACTACGGTGGGGAGTTGCACGGCGACGGTGATGAATTCTTGGCGGAAGTGTTGGAGGAATAGCGCGAGGGATTCGCCGTCGATGAGGAGACAGGCGTCTAGTTTTCCGCGGAGGAAGTCGAGGGAAGAGGAGGCGAGGTCTTTGCGCTTTAGCTTGGCGATGGTGTGGACATATTGGCCGCGGGCTACAAGTTTGGACGAGACGGCTACACAGCGGGCTGTTTCTACTTTGTCGCCCGTCAACATCCAAATCTTGATACCGGCGTTGCGGAGGAGTTCGAGGGAGGGCTTGACGTCTTTTTGGAGTTTGTCTTCGACACCGGTGACACCGAGAAGCTCTAAATCGTTCTCTAGATACTCCTTTACGACGTTGGCGACGGCAGCATCGCGGTTGTTGAGGGCAAGCGAGGCCTGAGCATGCTTGGTGGAGAAATCTTGGTAGATCTGTGCGGAGAGCTTCTTGCGGCCGACGACCAGTGTTCGGAGACCTTCACGAGCCATATTGGCTGTCTCTTCGTCGAGCCAGTCGTTGGCGGCAACAATGGAGGTCATGACAGTGTCGGCACCCTTCTGATAGAACCAGATCTCGCCACCATCATCAGTGGGTGATGATGCTGGACCTTGGTAGAACTTCACAACGATACCCATACGCTTGCCTTCTGATGTGAACGGGAAGACATTCAAGATGCGCACTTTGACTACAGTATTCCCGCTGTCGCATGACAGGAGGGTCATGGATTCGCGGTCGCGAGACAGGAGCTTCAAGCCGACAGCCTCAGTCCATCTGACGATAGCAATCTCATCGGGAGAGGAGGCTTGGTAAGTAGTCACTGTCTCCCCGTTCTCTTCTTCCGTGGTCGGCGTTACGTTATGGCAGAGGGCTAGGGCTAGTACAACATCACGGACCCGAGATCCAATCTCTCGGCGGGTACGAGTGGCCGAGGTGAGAGGTGCAGTGTATGCAGAAGAAGGCGTGACCAGCGCTGGGGCTTCTCCGGCGGGTGGCGTAAAGCATTGGTGAACGTATGAGGATACTTCGTCCATGGCCTCGTTTGCGTAGGAGACTGTGCCGACGTGTATCTTTTTCATGACCATCTCTGCGTACTGTTAGTCGGGTCAAAACTAGGTTGTCGATGATCATACCATTCTGTGTTAGAGTACCCGTCTTGTCGCTCAACAGGTACTCAATGCGACCCAGGTCTTCTGGAATTGTGCTAGTCCGAACAATAGTGCCTTTGATGCTTTCGTCATGCTGTATGAACCACGCGTAGACCGACTTGCCCATATCGAGATTGACACGCAGACCTACTGGAACAATAGTGGAAAACAGAATGAGAAATCTCAGCATTGACGCCCACCATTGCCGGCCTTCGATGACCTGGAATCGTGCGAGTGCCACTAGAATGAAAGAGAGCGAGAGGGTGAAGATACATAGCCACTTGGTCAGAGAATTGATCTCTAATTCAAGCAGACCAGTCTTGGATCTTGAAGGCGATGTAGAAAGTGCTTGACGAGTTTGTGGGCCGGTGTATACAACCACAGCTAGTAGACTGCAGCTTGATGCAACGACAGTATTCGCCCAGATGGTGTTGTCGATGCTCAAGGGTGCCGACTGCACTTCTGTTGGGGATGCCGTTTCTTCATTATCATGAGGGTCATAATGTCGCTGCGTTTTGGGTGGCAGTTCAACGGTTCCGTAGAACTCATTGACCTTCTTGTCCGGTTTGCCAGCGACAACGCGGAGCCGGGTGTACTCGCCAACGTCCAAGTTTTGTGTAAGTGGCGAAGTCAAGCGCAGCTTCCAATCTGTTTCTCCGTCTAACTGATCCGTTCGGATGAAGGCTTCTCCGGAGGTTCCAGAAGCTGTGGCACTGTCAACCTTGGCCGTGTCGCCGGAGTCCATGCCATCAATAAGCGCAGCTGATGAACTTTGCGCCTTGAAGTCATCTTCAATGGGTGCTGCATTTTCACTGGAGTAGCTCTTGAGGAGCACCATGTCGGCAGGCACTCGCTGGTCCTTGCCGAGTTTCACGACGTCTCCAACTCTGAGGCTCCGAGAGGGTTTCACAACTTCCCAGTAAGTGCATGTCGCCAAGCCCTTGCCTGAAAGTCGCTGCTCCTCGTCATCAATGTCTGCCAAGCGACCCTCGTCCTTGGGCTGCTTCCTCAGGCGCTTCTTCCTCTGCGAGTTCTTTCCGGGCGCGACGCCGTTCCCGAGGCTGTTCTCCTCAAACTTCAGAACGGTGTAACCTTCCGAGTTTGCTTCTGCGTCTCTCCGCCGTCGAGCGATGTCGTCCGTTGCCTCTTTACTCAGTGTTATCGTTAGGACAAAAGCCAGCGGCGCGATGTATGTTGACAGGTAGCCGATTCGGAGGACGGGTATGACTTGCGATAGGGCGACGAGTAGAAAGTACATGTTGATGAAGAAGGAGAACTCATTGTAGAGGGTGCGTGGGAGGAAACTCCACGGGGTGTATTTGGCATTCGACACGGCGTTCGCGGGGAATCTCGAGGTTTGGAGCTGGCCGACAGAAATGGTGCGCTGGGTGGTCGGATCGTGCTCCTCGTCGGCATCCGACTCTCCGGCGTCGTCGCCTAACTGTATGGGGGCGTTGTTCTGGCGTGAGAGGAAGCTGGGCAGGCGCATGTTGGAGCCCAGGCGGGAAAGAGCGCTCGGTGGTGGCTGCCGTCTTCTCCGTGGTGTGTGCTGTTCAGGCAAGAGCGGCGAGTCGTCATCGCCCGACTGGCCATAACTGCCAGCAGAGTCTCTCTTGGACCCTTCATCGTCGTCCAGCAGCCCTCTTAGGTCATCCTCTTCCGGCTCTTCCTTCTTTTTGCTTGCGCGCAGTCTGCCGACTCTGAGATTCCGCAGCGGTATCCTCGCGCCCAGCTCATGGTATGGCCGTCGTTGTTCCTTGGACTGGCGACGTGGTGGTGTAGCGGCGGAATGGGAACGAGAGGCCAGAGGGTCCAGCTCCTCTAGGTCGAGTTCTAGGTCCGAGTCCTCGTCTGGCGCGTTCGGCTGGTGGTACTGGTGGGGAGCGGCCATGGCTCATGGGCGGGCGAAGGGGGTGCTGGCTAGTTCCGCCTCATGTGCGACGGGCTGGGTGTGGTTATGGCTACGAGGGTTGCCTTCGGGGGTCCGCGGCGTTTCGGGGGTGTCTGAATGGGCTGGCTGGGCGACTGGATGTTTTGTTTCGGCGACCGAGCGCTGTTTGGGCCGTGTCAATGGTATATGACGTATGCCCGAAGATTTTAGGTGGTGCAAATTGAAAGGCGGTATGTGAATAGTAGAGTCCATGTGTCTCGACGTCGCGTCACTCTGGGCTGTGTGGCGCAGGCGCGGGTGTGGCTCGAGGACAGGGTTGCCGCGGCGGGCCGTTTCAATGTCCAACCTTGGGCGCAGGAACAGCTGGCCAGATCGCTTTCCCACCCATCCTGCCACATTACCTGCGATGCGACCAGGGATCGCCTCGGATATTTGATTCTCGCTGCCTTCCTGGACGAAGATCGCGTCTTTCGCAGTTGTGCGACACGCAGAGCCCATGCTCTTCTGCTTCTCTAGAGGTACGTAGCCATGTTCGCGGTCTCTGACGTAGAAAGGGATGACGATTACGCCTCTTGCTGTTCGCGTTCAAGTCACCGTTGCGACTTCCTTTCACACCGAGTCATATGCACTTGCGTTTACACAAACTCCTCTCTCCTGCATGATTCTCCTCGGTTCGCATATTTTGTCCCACGAGGCGTCTACCGTGGCATGTCAGACCTCGCTTCACCACCCCGACCGAGGCCCAACCTTCTGGCCACCGACCCCCAATTACCGTGCTGACTGCCTGTGCAGTACTTGTAGATACCCTTTGAATTACCTAATTATCCCATAATGGACGAAGACGGCCCCAACTTTTCCTACGCCTACGGTGGCGCGCCTCCCACCCCCTCCACAGCCTCGAATGCATCATGGAATCCCGCGTTGCGCAACGAGAAGGAAGCGATTGCACCACCTAGCGCGAAACCCACGAATCAGTTCGCCCAAACCAAACCAGAGTCGTCGGAGGAAGACGACGAGGAAGAGGATGACAGTGAGGAAGCGGATGAGGAGGAGGACGATGATGAAGAATCAGAAGAAGAGAGCGAGGACGAAGAGACTCCTTCAAGGCCTGCAGTAGCTGCACCAATCGCATCGGTACCTGCAACCAAGCCCGCGCCCGAAGAAGCAGAGACCGACGAGCCTACTGCGCGCGACGACACAATACAAGCGCCACCAAGCGCAGAAGCACCTCAACATCTCGAGCCCCTGGAGGGTGGAGCAGATGGTGTCGACGATGAAGACCTAGTAAGTGCCACGCAGGCACTCAACATTACCGAATCACAAGCGACACAAGCAAAAGCTGAATCAAGCGAAGAGGAAGACTCTGACTCCGAGGAAGAGAGCGAAGACTCGCGACCTGCAGCGCAGATACAACGGGAGGAAAGCTCAGAAGAAAGTTCAGAAGAAGAGGCGGAGCCCGCACAGCATCCCGAGGAGAACTACGAACATCAGGGAGAGACTACAGCTCTGGAGGATGCTATGACAGATAGTGTCAAAGTGCCTTTGGTAGCAGACACAGAGGCAGATGAGTGGGGCGCTTCCGGCGACGACCCCTTTGATCTTGGTGGGAAACCACAAGAACCTCCTCTGGAGACACCCGTGGCGGAGGCTGTTGGGACGACCGTCGGAGACGACACTATTGGGAATACCACAGTAGGCGGAAACACCGGAGCCGACATCGATTGGGGCAATTCGGAAGAACAGGAAGACTTTTTTGGTTTGGGCGCGAGCCAGCAGATTGAACCTGCGCAGGCGGTAGACCAAAGTCCTGGCGCACATGTGGTACAGGCCGACACAAAAGCTCCCGAAAAGAGCGAGTGGGATCTGGATCTTGACCTGGACGACGACTTCTTGCCCGACCAAGAAGAAGCACCCGTCATTGAGTTGAGCGACGACGAAGGCTTCCTCGATGATGAAGCGCCAGCACCCGCACAGCAACCCACGCAAGCCGCTCCTTCAGGAACTGCAAGCCGATATGCTCCTCAAACTCCTGCAGTCGCACCCGCACCTGCCCCGGCAGCGAACCCATATGCCCCTCAGTCGCAGCCCACGGTGGCACCAGCTTATGATGGCTTTGGACGGAATATGGCTTTCCAACAGCAACAGCAGCAGCAACCACCTCGACCACCAATGGCGAGTTCAGCGCAAAGCTTCGTAGACAAGTCCAAAGGAGGTTATGCCTCGCCATATGATCTGCCGGAAGATATCGTAACTACCCGAAAGCGACCAGCTCCTCTAACAACAGTGTCTGCTGTACAGCCAACTCCACCACCCCCGCGAACTAGCAGCATGTCTTCGAACGCGGGGCCTCCACGGCCGCCTATGTCGTCGAGCATGTCAGTGGCTAGTCTTTCTCCGCCCTCATCAGGCCACTCCATGCGGTCTCAGATGACCGGCATGCCACCACCGACTGCGCCTCCAAAACCCGCGGTCACAGCGAAGTCACCATCGAGCGACTTCTTCGCCGAGCTGCCCGTTACCTCCAAGCCTCGCCCGTCTGGACGCTACACCCCGCAACCGAATATGCCTGTTCAGCCTCCAGTCAGCCATCCTCCCCCGCAACTTCCACCAAAGGAGCGCACCGCTTCAACGTCGTCCTTACGGAATGAGTTCATCCCAGATGCTGCCAAAGTCGCTACTCCTCCTCCTTTCAGGCAACCAGAACAGTTGGCCATGTTCCCAACCCAACCATCGGTACCTGCACGAACCAATAGTCTTCCCGTCCCTCAGCCAGTACAAGCGCCTCCTGCTACGAGCAGATACTCTCCTGCTCCACCTCCGTCGGGACCAGCTGCCAACTCACGGTACTCTCCTGCACCCCCAAGCGCACCAGCGAACCCGCGCTACTCGCCTGCGCCCCCGTCGCAGGGACAGCCTCATGCTCGTTATCAGTCCGAGCCGCATAACAACTTGACACGGACTCCTTCGCAGCCTTTCGCGCCCCGTACTTCCAGCCCGCTAGCCTTCCATAGCATGCCTCATCAGCAGGAGCAAGCCCCGGAGAACAATGCGCAATTCCCTCCAAACCATCAGGTCACGCAATCGGCTGATGGAATGCCCCGTCCACCATTCAGAAGCCCACTGGGTGAGGTTAGCGAGATTGAAGAGCAAGAGCCAATCCTGAGTTCGAGGCCACCTACTGGACGATCAGAGACGCCACCCCTAAGGAGTACACCTTCGTCAGCAGTCGGCTCACCGCGGAAGACTGATGGTTACGCACCAAGATACCAGCCAGCCCAGCCAGCCGTCCCACAACGCTCTCACTCACAGTCTCCAACAGCGACTATGAAGCAGTCTGCATACAGTATGATGCCTTCCTCGACAGTCTACGGCGGCCGTTCTAGTACTTCAAGCTCGGTCAACGTCATTCCCCATCGTCGACAGGCGTCAGTAAACTACGACTTCATTGTCCCCGAAGACGAGCGCTCGGCAGACCCACTCGAAAGATGGAAGGGTCATCCTGTGTTCACATGGGGCCTAGGGGGTAATGTTGTGACGAGCTTCCCTAAGCAGATTCCTCGGTACGGAGGTGGCGGATCTGCGCCGATGATGAAGAGTAACCCTGGTGAGATCCGCATCCAGAGTGTCAAGGAGGTTCTCCCTCTGCCAGAAGACGTTGCCAAGTTCCCTGGTCCCCTCAAGGCCAAGGGTAAGAAGAAGGACGTGTCAGCATGGCTTGGCCGCAAGATCGAAGCACTTGACAACCAGTCTAAAGAGCCAGGACTCGAACACACGATGAGCGAAGACGAGCTGAAGCGTGTGGATGATCGCATCCTCCTCTGGAAACTCATGCAGGCACTAGTCGATAATGATGGCAAATTGGAGGGTACTCCTGCAGAAGCCGCTGTCAAGAAGCTGCTACTACCTCCAGGTGACGAGACATCCGACGAAGCTGGTTCATACTCCACAGCAGCGGACATCGTCGGACGTTCAAGATCCAACACCTCCAACCTCCAGGCGGAGCCTATCGATCCCCGTGCTGTTGAAGATTTGCAGGGAATGCTCGTAAAGGGTGATCGCGAGAAGGCTGTCTGGCATGCTGTCGATCAGCGATTATGGGGCCATGCGATGCTGCTATCTTCTACTCTCAGCAAGGACATATGGAAGCAGGTTGTCCAAGAATTCGTTCGGAAAGAAGTCAAGAAGGCCGGACGCAACAACCAGGCGCTGGCTGTATTGTACGAAGTCTTTGCTGGTAACCACGAGGACTGTATTGATGAACTGGTACCTGCTTCGGCTCGTGCCGGATTCCAGATGGTGAGCGCTGATGGTGTTGGCGCAACCCAGAACGCACTCCAGGGTCTAGACAAGTGGCGCGAGACAGTTGCGCTGATTCTAAACAACCGCAGCGAAGGTGACGCATCGGCTCTACTTTCGCTTGGAAGGCTTTTGGCTCAATACGGTCGCATCGAAGCTGCACATGTTTGTTTCATCATCGCGCGTTCGGTTCTGAAAGTCAGTGGAGTCGATGACCCGCAGGCTGATCTTGTTCTGATCAGTGCTGATCATCGTCTCAACCCTCTGGAAATGGGTGTCGAGATGGAGCCAATATTGTTGACCGAAGTGTACGAATTCGCGCTATCGCTGTCATCCCCGAGCGGATCGTATGTCATTCCTCATTTGCAAAACTACAAACTTGCACACGCGTATCAACTCGCCGAGAATGGGTACCGGACCGACGCACAAGCATACTGCGATGCCATCGCAGCCGCAATGAAGGCTACAACTCAAGTCTCGCTATACTACAACGCTGCTTTCATCGCTAGTCTTGACGATTTGAGCAAGCGACTGTCGCAGTCTCCGAAGGATGGATCGTCATCGTGGATCTCGAAGCCTAGCATGGACAAGGTTGGAAGCTCGCTTCTATCAAAGTTCAACAGCTTCATTGCAGGAGACGACGAGGACAACACAGCCAACAAGTCTGGTGGGCCGGACGGACCTTTCGCTAAGATCGCTGGCAATAGCCCATCCCTCACGCCCTCACAGTCGAGCACGGATCTTTATGGCGCAATGTCTGGCTATGGCGCTCCTACGCAACCACCTGTCCCCGGCAACTCAAGGTATGCACCATCGAACACGTACGCGCCAAGGTCATCTTCAGAGCAGCAACGATCTCGTTATGAGCCTCAAGGTCGACCATCGATGGAATCGAACGACAGCTTCGGCGTACGAGCAGTATCTGACACCTACACGCCTATGACACCCACGTCAAACGTGTACAGCCCGACTTCAAATCAACTGAGCCCACCGAGTGCACGCACGGCAGCCAAGGCACAGTCGTACTCACCCCTTCGTCCAGAGTACAGCCCAGCTCAACCATCTTTCGGTAGTCCTTATATGCCCACACCACCTGCCGGAGAGCCTTCCCTGGCTCCTGCATTTGGTGGCTATCAGCCTCAAGCGAATTCAGATGAGCCAACAGCAAACGAGCTCACCTACGATCGATACGGACCTTCGTCATCTACCTTTGAGCCTCCTGCGTACCAGCCATACAATCCGGACGAGGATGACAAGGAAGAAGACAAGCAAATATCAAAGAAGAAGTCTTTCATGGATCTTGACGACGATGACGACCTCGCTGCCCGCGCCTCGGCCTTGAAGATTAGTGGAGGCAGCAGCTCTAAATCAGATGCAGACAAGAAGGCAGACGAGGCATTCCGCAAAGCCGCCGAAGCAGATGCCCAACGCGACAAGGAAGCCGCAGCAGCAAAGAAGGGAGGATGGCTGTCTGGGTGGTTTAAGAAAGATCCCAACGCCGGTCCCGGTCCCATCAAGGCCAAGCTGGGAGAAGAGAGCAGTTTCTACTACGACACAGATCTTGGCAAGTGGGTAAACAAGAAGGGCGGCGCGGCAGACACGGGTAAGCCCGCTGCAACACCACCACCTCCACGTGCTGGACCTCCCGGCGGCGGAGCTCGAAGTGCCTCAGGTAGCGCCGCACCCACACCGCCTATGGGTCCTCCCGGCGCAGGTGCACTGCGTCCACCTACCTCCAACCCCCGCTCGTCGTCGCTGCCACCGCCAATGGGTGTCGCAGGCTCCCGCGCATCTACACCTGGCATCCCAGAATCCGACGAAGAGGGTTTCGCTGGACCCAAGCCACCTACGCTCGCCAGACCCAGCTTCGGTGCTGCCTCCGGACCGCCATCGCGACCGGGCACTGGGATGAGCAATGCTAGTAGTATTGACGATTTGCTCGGCGCACCTCAGGCAAGGAAGGGCCCGGCGGGTAAGAAGAAGAAGGGTGGACGTTATGTCGATGTCATGGCCAAGTAAAAACGTTACGGGAAACGATCAAGATATGGAAAACGGAGATAGATGACCGTTATCAGGATGCACATGTCAGGGATGAACAGCATGGTTGTCATGAAGGATTCGGGCGCGGCATACAGGTGTTCCTGCATTAGAAGGAGTAAATGCATTAGTCTCGCATCCCGAGGCCATGTCTCGGGAAACACAATTGTACTATTATATATCATCATGTTGTTTTCCCACATCCTATCTTCGCACACCACCAACTCAGTATCGCAATCGTGATAAACGTGTCGTGTGTCCCACCCCGGGGGGCGGCCCCAGCATGTCCACTTTCCTCCCTCCACAAAAGATACGAAGAACGGCCTTTTGCTCGGAGCTGTTGCTGGCTGGGGTCCCACTAGAGGGGGCCGATTGGGCTGGCGGTGGTCGACCCCACAAGAACGGCAAACACACCCGATTACGGAGATGACGCATTGTCCCGGCTAGTTGATCGGTGACATGCGCTTTCGCGTGGTCGGTATCGCCAGGGTCTGGCTCGCGATTGTTACACGCGCTGCGCGCAATGGCTATCGGGCAGGGTGTTCAAAGGAGTCTTATCGTTGAGCTTACTTGATGTGTGCTGTGGTGTATGTTGTTGGGTGGGTAGTTTCTCGGTGCCATATCAGCACAGCTCAGCACAGCCCTGGAGACGCCTATCTTTCTGGCGCGCGCTCCGACTCCGACTCGTGCTGTGGAGCGAACGATTGCAGCGTCGCATTCGCAGCTTCCCAGCTCCCAAGACCGCTAGGATTAGTATTAGTCAGTCTAGCCCTTTGGGTGGGCTTGAGCCAGCTGCGGGGATTTCGGCGGCGCTCGCGTGGTCATCTTTTTATCTTGGGTTTTCGTGTTCCCTTATCCTGTTGACTGGTGATATAGCCCTGCTGCCGCGCTGTTATCGCGG
Source organism: Alternaria ventricosa (assembly GCF_023758065.1). Classification (NCBI taxonomy): domain Eukaryota; kingdom Fungi; phylum Ascomycota; class Dothideomycetes; order Pleosporales; family Pleosporaceae; genus Alternaria; species Alternaria ventricosa. The sequence continues at coordinate 1,229,737 of NW_026055685.1, read as the reverse complement.
TATTTGTTTTGTTCTTATACTGGACGGTTCCGAGGTTAAGACATTGCGACACGAGGTTTCTAGGTCGTCGCATTTCCATCGCAGCGCTAGGATTCGAAGTGCAGTAAGAGTTGGTTTTCTGAATCGATCGCGGATACCGGTACAACGAGGCAACCATGGCGAAGAGCGTTTCCGTCACCGAAGGCGGAGCAGGAGGAGGACAAGATGCCACACGAAGACGGGCTTCGATCAACGACCCGGGCGCCGACGCTGCCCTGGCGAAGATGGGCTACCAATCTGAACTACCACGGAATCTGAGCATGCTGAGCGTCCTCGGCATGTCGTTTGCCATCATGGCCGTTCCATTCGGTCTCTCGACAACACTCTACATTACGCTTACGGACGGGCAATCGGTGACTGTGCTCTACGGCTGGATCCTCGTCTCCCTCATCTCACTCTGCATCGCCGCGTCCCTCGCTGAGATCTGCGCTGTTTATCCCACAGCCGGCGGTGTGTACTACTGGTCCGCCATGCTCTCCACTCGCGAATGGGCGCCCATCGCGTCGTGGGTAACGGGCTGGTTGACGTTAGTTGGCAACTGGACGGTTACGCTTTCGATCAATTTCTCTGGTGGCCAACTCATCTTATCGGCTATTACGCTTTGGAACGAGGACTTTGTGCCGAATGAGTGGCAGACTGTTCTTGCATTTTGGGCAGTCATGCTGATCTGCATGGCGGTGAATATCTTCGGGGCGAAGTACCTCGATCTGATCAACAAGATCTGTATTTACTGGACGGCGAGTAGCGTGGTGGTTATTATGATCGTGCTGTTGACTATGGCGGACACGAAGAGGGATGCGGAGTTTGTGTTTGCGCATTATGATGCCAGTCAGAGTGGATGGTATGTTGTTTTGACATGGGATATGAGACAGCTGGACTAACTTTACTGCTAGGCCATCAGGATGGGCTTTCTTCGTCGGTCTTCTCCAAGCTGCATACACGCTGACAGGCTACGGTATGGTCGCCGCCATGTGCGAAGAAGTATCGAACCCCTCCCGCGAAGTCCCCAAAGCCATCGTGCTCTCCGTCGCAGCAGCCGGTGTCACAGGAGTCATCTACCTGATCCCGATCCTCTTCGTTCTCCCAGACGTACAACTCCTCCTCGACGTCGCAAACGGCCAACCCATCGGCCTGCTCTTCAAGACCGTAACCGGCAGTGCAGGCGGCGGATTCGGCCTCCTCTTCCTCATCCTCGGCATCCTCTTCTTCGCTGGCACAGGCGCTCTAACCGCTGCATCACGCTGCACCTATGCGTTTGCTCGCGACGGAGCGATTCCCGGTTCGCGACTCTGGGCCAAGGTAGACAAACGCTTCGACATCCCGCTCATGGCGCTCGTCCTCTCTACAGTCGTCGACTGCCTCCTCGGTCTCATCTACTTCGGCTCCTCAGCCGCATTTAACTCCTTCACCGGTGTGGCTACGATCTGCCTCTCCACCTCGTACGGCATGCCCATCCTCATCTCCGTGCTGCGCGGCCGCAGAGCAGTCAAACACTCGTCCTTCTCGCTCGGCCGCTTCGGCTACGCCATTAACGTTGCTATGATTGCGTGGATTTGCCTCGCTGTCGTGCTCTTCTGTATGCCGGTTAGTCTGCCTGTTGAGCCCGCTACCATGAACTATGCGAGTGTGGTTTTCGCGGGCTTCGCGGCGATTAGTGTGGCGTGGTATTTCATTAGTGGTAGGAAGGAGTTTTCGGGCCCGCCTGTGCCGACAGATGCTGAGCCTGGGGAGGAGAGTGTTGTTGCGGGGTTGGCGGTGCAGGATAGTAGGCAGGATGTTGAGGGGAAGGGGGATATGGATAAGGGTGTAGAGCACGATAAGGTGTATTGAGTGGGAGATGGGAGTGTAATGAAGGTTGATGTCCATTATTTTGAGATTATTTGATGTCAGGCTACCTATCTGATTGAGACCCAAAGAAATTCTTCTCATTTGAATATGTCTTGAGGTTCTAGAGCATCGCGGTGAGACTTGATCAAGTTGCAGTGAAAAAGACGGTAGGTTTCCGCTCTCAGGTGAAGGGGGTGACGCCACAGGACGCTAAGCCACGGCTAGCGGGGGTACGCGGTTACGCGATCCACGGTTGGTCGCAAACCACCCGTAGACTCAACGCGACAAGCACCATTTCTCCCATGGACGTGTTGCCTGCCGCTGAGACTGATGGAAATGAGGTGAGTGCTTCTCTTAGTAGTGATATTCTCTTGTCATATTGTGTAATCTCTCATAGCTGCACATGCGGTGCGATAGAGTAAAGGAGTCGACTAACATGTGCAGCGACTGGCGACATTCCATAGTCGACCTCACCTACGATGATGACGATGCGGAAAGCGACGAGGGCCCGCTGTCCTCGTTGCCCTTGGCGACTCCCACACCGACTCACCCTCACTCACTCACCTCCATGAGCGCGCCCTTGCCTCAACCACCTTCATCGCGACCACCTCCTTCCACGACGCGACCCGCACCTGCATACGCAACCCCATATCCTCCGCTACCCGGAAGCATGCCGAAAGCGACAGACACGGCGAGTATGGGACGCCTTGGCCTGGCGCCCAACACTTACGTGCCGGTCCCCGGGCAGTCAACTAATGGGGCAGGCGACTCGCGGGCTGCCAAAAGGATCAAGACATCTGAAGGCGCTTCCAAACCGCCAACGCCACCTGTGAAGAAACCGACCACAAGCAGAGGGATTCCGCCAGCAGCGCAAGCCGCCACTCTAGGCAAGTACAAGCTTAATGCTTGGGCAACGGAATCCCGTGTAGCAGTACCTCCTCCAACTGCTACTTCGAAGCCGAGCGCTGGCAATGCGAACAAAGCTCCATCCGTCCAAGATATCAACAAGGCGCTCAAGACAAACGGTACGCCTATGCTAGACGGAGTCAGGACGAGCAGTCCACGCGCACTCCATATCGGTCGCCGGCCAGGTAGCAGCTCAGGCCCGGTCAAGCCAGCACCACCGACACGAGAGACGCCGCGAACGTCACAGGCACCGGCCATTCGACAACAACAATCCCGTGATGCGACCACGTACAACGGAGCAAGTGCGGGCATGCCAACCAGAGGCCCAGGAAGACCGTACAGTCGCCCTGCGCCAGGTGCAGGCCACGTCCCGTCAAGGCCAAACTACTTCGCGGGTCCTGCCAAAGAGCAGATTTCAGACGACGGGGATAGTGTCATGTCCGATGTCTCGTCTTCAGCAGACTCTGTACCGCAACAGCCATCAGACAAGGTAAAGAGCGGACATGCCCAACCCGGTCTCGGACCAGCAGTCGCTGCATTCCACTCATCCACCCTCCCAAAGGGCGCGGATGTACCTGCACTGCCACCCTCCACTGGACGAAAGAAAGCAATGAACCCGTTCGATACGGCACAAGATAACTACCTCGTCTTTCTTAAAGAGGTCAAGCAGTTCTCATGGGCACAGATAACAGCAGAGTTTAATCACGACATGCCAAACCGCCCATACGCAGCACTCCAGTCTCGTTATTCGACCTTTCTCAATAAGAGAGACCGGTCTCAGGACCCCTCCACCTTAATCCTGCCCCCTCGGTGGGCCGCAGAGGCGAATATTGATTGGAATCTCGTTCGTAGTACCAGCGCGCCATCAAGAGGGCCAAGGAACAATCTGTCGACTTCGCAAGCTCACCAACCTAAACGCCAGGAACAGGCTGTGCCCAGACACCTACCAATTCAACCGACCATTGAACACGACTACTCCTCAGGAGGAGACTCTGCACCTCGGCGAGAGCGATCGCGCCGGACACAGCGAGTCAATTACACATGGCCGAAGCAGCGGGGTATTCCGGGAGCTGGGATCGAAGAGGAGTTCATGGAAGACAACTACGAAGCCTTCGCGGACGATTTTGGTCACGCTCGGTCAGAGACGTCTCCAGAGGACGACATTCCTCTGCCTAGTAAGGCGATCGCCGTCGACAACGAGCCGGTAGACGTTCAGTATGATGCCGATGATGCCGAAGTTGGACTGAGTTTACGTTCACGTAAGAAACCGCGCAAGAACACTACCGAGAAAGTGCCATATCTCAGCACATCGCAACGTTTGTCGATGCAGAGTCCACCTGCCGGAGACTGGGACCAGCTGTCTAGTCGCGATTGGCAAGGAACTCTAGTACATGTCGACTTTAGCCAAGACGAGATCGCTTCGGTAGAGAAGGCTATCGCATTGACAAGAAGAACCACACCCACGATATCACGGCACCGCACAAAAGGAAGGCAGCTGCGCGAACACTTGACAACTTTTACAGAACCGCAAATCCTTCGACTGATCGAGGACCTCCTTCATCGTTTGCCCTGCCGCGATCGGAGCAGCATCCAAGCCTTTATACAAGATGCACTAGCCGGCGATGTTGCAGAGGTACCCCAAATACAGAGGCTTGCGGCTGCGCGACCTGACACAGAGATGCAATCAACCCAGAAGCAGTCCACAGCATCGATCATCCGTCAACGCGAGCTAGGCCTCCAATCCAGAAGAGGCTGGCATGGTGCGTCAAATCCGCTTACCTACCAGGTCAAGAACAAGTATATGGATACCATGGGACCGGCAGCCTGCTGGACGGGTGCATCAAGCGACATCCACACTGTTGCATGGGCGCCGGATGGTGAGCACTTTGCTGCTGGTTCTGTCGCTGTTGACGATCCAGACTCTATGCAATACAATCGACCCAACAACCTCCTCTTCGGGAGTGCCGTGGATGGCACAATCCATGAATTGGCAGAGCACTACAAGATTCGCGAGAAGACCGAGACCGGCGCTAACTCAAGCCATGCCACGTTCGCCTCCCAAGACCCAAAGCTTTACACTACAGTCAGCTCGGTAGCTTTCTCGAATAGCAGCCCATACATGTATTCGTCAGGCTATGATGGGCACATATGTATCTGGAAAACAGATACAGAGGCAACACAGCCTACCCTAGCCGCCAAGCTGAACGTGAAAGATTCAATCGATATCTTGTCAGTCAACCGTATACACTCTGGCGTTATAGCAACGGCAGCGAAGGTCAATAAGAAGGCTATAAGGGTACTCAAGATAGATGAAACGGAGCCGTGCAACTTTACCAAAGCGAGCTTTCACTCGAACAAGGCTGTTGCGCGCGCAGATCTGAGAATTCTCCCTTCTGCACTTCAATTCGAACCGACCGATGGCGGGCTTCTTCTTGCAGGCTTCGGTGCCAACCTGAAGGATACAGGCTTTGATATGACTGGCGATCTCTGCTTGTGGGATGTCGAAACGCAGACCCCATACAATATTCACGGCTCTAACAGGAATGTTTTCGACGTCACTTTCAACCCAAACCGCTCTACCATGTTTGCTGCCGGATGTGTAGCAGTAGGCTCCACTGTCAACCGCGGTATTCGCTCAACGGTCCGCCTCTACGATGTAAGAGACGACAGCAAGTTCACCTGTCCCTTGGAGTTTGAGTGCAAGGCTCTGGATATGAACGATGTAATTTGGTGTCCACATGACGAGCGGCTGATCGCAGCTGGCTGTACAGACGGAAAGGTCTATGTCTGGGATGCGCGTTGGCCAGATGATCCTCTGCGCGTCCTCTCTCACGGTAGCTCCCTAATGCCTCTCCAAGAGGGAATCAAGCATGAGATTACAGACACCGGGATACGGTTCTTGTCATGGGGCGAGAATGCCACTCGGCTTTATTCAGGTTCATCCGACGGTGTGGTCAAGGTCTGGGACGTCACGCGCGCAGAACAGAACACATTCATCAAGGACTTAATTACCACAGATTCCGGTATCATGTCTGCGGCTTTTAGTCCAGACTATAGCAAGCTTGTCGTTGGAGAAGTCAATGGCTCAGTCAACGTGCTTGAAGTTGGCAGAGATGACACCACATTCAAGGACGCAAACAGACTACGGTATATGCCTTATCAAGACGATGAGAAAGACGATATCCAGGACGAGGATGGCGACATCACTCGTCTAGCACCGGATTCTGGTATCACTGAAGGCAACTATCTATTACAGACGCAGCAGCTACAAGTTACGCCTATGGGACGTCTACCAATTCAACAAGTCGTTCAAGGTGTGAACTACGATGGTCCATTTGATGAGGGTATCGATGCGCCATTCCTCCGCGAGCAAGCACTGCAGTTCCAGCTCGGTCTTACAACGTCGCGAGGCCCCCAATGTGACATCCCTGCCTGCAAGGACAACCTCAACAAAGTCACGAGCGAGGACGTTGGCGATTCGGGACGAAGCGCAGACCGTATCCCAGATGAACTGCGTCGACAATGGAAGGCTATCGACACTAAAGGCGCCATTATACCCGGCAAATCGAAGTGCACGTACTGTGCCCGTCCGGCCCGCCCGTCTACGACAGACAACAGCGACGTTGTCCTGTGTGAGCGCTGCTCGTTTGCTTGCTTCCGCTGCGGCTCCGTCAACCCTATCGCTCCGGCCACTACAACGCTCATTTGCGACTCCTGCCCTGGTGTCTGGGATATTGGCGTCCTCGGATACGAGTGCGTTCAGCAGCCATATGCTCACAACAGGCGCATGCAGTTGGATGTTCCAGCGTTGGAGAGGTGGGGCGAAGAAGCTCATGCAGATAGGCAGGATGACTTCGATACGGACCACGGCGACGAGATGAACGCGCTGACCGATTACTACCTCTCTTTGGCTATTGATCGGCCGGAGAGTCCGCCGTTGTAGGGGCTGGCATTGAGGAGATTGGCTGTCGGGGAGAGACTTTGCAGAGGAAGTGCAGATGGATACGTGTATACTACATTATGAAAGCGAAGAGCGAAATGGTGGGAAGAAGCTTTCGTGCACATTGAGTAGCGCTGGCGATGAATGATACCCCATGTTACATTACTCAGTCAGATCCCCTTGCTTTTCACACATTCTAATATCGCGTGATGATGGGGCGCATCATCATCACCATACAGGGACTATGCGCTTCACTCCCTCATCTGCGACACTAGCCCGATTCCGAACGACGGCTCGTCATGGTTGGCAGCTTTGTGGTATTTTTGTCCCCGCAGAAGAACATGTAAAAGTCCTCGAACGCTTTTGGACTCGGAGAAGAATGCAGAGACATGACTCCAGGTTGGGCTGGCTTTTTTAGATTTCGATTGGCAAGATGGTAATGGGGACTTTCTTGCAGACGACCCTGCAAATGCCGCCCAATTTTTAGAGTTTGTTTTGCTGAGACGCTGCGTCTCATGGACTGAGGCGGTATTGGTTTTACGGAGGAGGGACAGAACTCTCATCGGCTTGTGGTGGTATGATTTTGGTTAACATAGAAGAGTGGGAGGGCGAGATCTTCTTCATGGCAAGAACCGCCTGGGCTTTTCGGTGGATTCCGGGAGAGGAGAGCCGAAATCTTCCCATGACAAAAAGGCAGGCATGATTTTTTGGATATCGGGGAACGGGAAGGCGAGGTCTTTTCATCGATAAATCAGCTTTTACTTTCAGGAATTGGGCGAAAGGAGGAGGGAGACGTTCTCCATAACTGCTGCTGAGGTGCTATTTTGGTATTTGGGGAAGAGAGGAGGCGAGGTACTCTCCATGTATTGTCATCCTCTTTGTTTTGGTAATGTGGGAGGAAGTAGATGTAAGGAAGGATGGAGAGCAGCGAGATAGCAGAAGCTTTTATATCAGCATTCTCGCTGCGCTGTGCCGAGGCGGTCATATCAAGAATGGTGTATTGTTTGAAGTCGACGCAGCGACCAGCATGCAAAGAACGAATCCGATGTTCATTTTTTGGTTTGCAAAGGCCCGCTCTCTCACATGTACCAGTAATCGGAGAGTTTTAGGTCCAGCGCTCATGTCCTTGGCGCTCTTGCGTTTTGCAGACGAAGCGATCCAGAATATTTCGAAGTTGGAAGGAAGCAAAGGCCATTCGGACGCGTTTTACGAGTTTTGTAGAGGAAGACGAAGCAGCGATCGTATCGCAGAATGATGAATCGATTTTCAGAGGACGACACCCATAAACTCTTTTCTCGTTAAGTTTTGGGAAAAATCGCCAGTGGTATGGTTAAGAAGCGAGGAGGAAGAGTGCGTGGAAAGGTTGCTTTGATATCGAGAGAAGTCCGGAACGGCACAACATGTACTATACCGAAGTCGATTTGAGTAGATGGTTTGCGCTGGGGATGGTGTGGTCGGAACACGCCAGTGTGCGGTATATGTATCTGGAAAGAGGGAGAAGCCAACATGGGGTAAGTCTGCAGCTTTTTGAGTCCTGCGCCTTGTTTCCGAGAGTTTTGCAGAGGAGAGTGGAGTCGAGCGCGGCGAACATAGATGAGTGCGATTTTCGTTTTTGACGCTGGGGGTCTCCATGGTTGAACCGTTCCTTTGTTTTGGAAAATGGTACTTGTGGGTATGAGTGTACAAGAGTGGTGGAGCGAGCAATACAGCTTAACATACTTGTCGTAATAGCGGCTATGATGCGCAGCGACGCTGGTCACATCGGAAAAAGGTCATGGGCTTTTCAGTATGATAGCGAAGCCGAGAAGTGATGAGCAGAAGTTTCGTCCGCCATTTTCAAGATGGCTAGTCGAATGTACACTTTTCGCACGCCTTGTGGGACATTATTTCGGCCTCCAGAGTTTTTGATGAACATGTGTTTGTGGTTTTGATATTCTAGGATATTGGTGGGCCCAAAGGAATGCGCTGTAAGATAAACATGTTCATAAGTGAGCCATGAAGAGCCTTCGCGAGGTTTTGAGTATGTGAACGAAGGATTTGGAGAATGAGTTCATGTTGGTGTTTTCAAAAGCCGAATTCTCATCAATGACCCAAGCACGGTTTTTGGAATGCGAGAGTAGAATTTATGAGTAAGGAAGACTGTCCCAAAGGATGATTTATATACGACTCCTTGCCAGCGCATCGGCCGCCTCGTCCTTGGCGTACGTAACATCCACGCCCTTCATTGCATCCTCCTTCCTCCAATCATTCAAGATCTTGATAAACGCCGGACTTCCATATCCAAACGTGGCATTCCTCTTCTCCCTCTCACTATCTTTGCCCTCGTTGTTGTAGTACCCGGGTGTGCACTCCTTCAGGAAGTCACCCCGGATCGCCGTCCCATCAACAATCGTCTTCGTCCATGCCTCCTCCGCATCCTGCATCGGCTCCACAGTTCTGATACCCCGCTTCTTACACTCGGAGATGATGTACGCATAATGAATCGCCTGCTCGTTAGTGACGTGCATGAAATTCGGCGTAAGAGCCGCTTGAACGATTTGAACGAAGAGGCAGTTGGGGAAGTTGCGCGTGCCCCATGCATGCAGCGTTTGCGCGCCATCAGCCCACTTCTCGGTTATAGTCTGGTTGTCGCGGCCGTAAATCTCGATACCGGTTTTGTGCGACCATTCGTTTGCGAGCTCGAAACCAGTGGCGTAGATGAGGCAGTCGAGTTCGTATTCTTGGCCGTTGGCTACGACGCCGTTGGGGGTGAGGTGGTCAACACCTTCGCCTTTGGTATCGACGAGCGTGACGTTGGGGCGGTTGAAGGTCGGCAGGTACTCATCGTGGAAGCAGGGACGCTTGCAGAATTGGTTGTACCATGGTTTCAGAGCGTCGGCTGTTGCTTTGTCTTTCACAATCTCGTCGGTTCGATCGCGGATGGCGTTCATCTTCTTGAAGTCTGCGATTTGCCGCTTGGCTGCAGCTTCGACGGGGTTGTTTGGGTCGATGCCGGCGGTGATTAGAGACCGGATGATGTCTGTCCATCGATCAGATACCATGTCTTCTTTCTCGTAGCCGCCGTTGACAATGTTGTCGAAATTGTCCATGCGCTTCTTCTGCCATCCTTTCTGGAGCGATTGCGCCCATGCCTCGTCGGTCGGGCGATTCGCACGAACATCGATCGAAGAAGGTGTACGCTGGAAGACGTAAAGCTGCTTTGCCCACTCGCCCAAGTGAGGCACGATTTGAACAGCTGTTGCGCCTGTGCCGATGATACCCACGCGCTTGTCTTTGAGTTTGTGCAAGTTCCCCGATGGGTCGCCGCCCGTGTAGGCATAGTCCCAGCGCGAGGAGTGGAACGAATGGCCTTTGAAGTCTTCGATGCCTTTCAAGCCGGGAAACTTGGGCCGATGAAGAGGACCAGCGGCCGGGATCACGAATCGTGACTTGATCTTGTCGCCGCGCGCTGTGTGCGTAGTCCATTTCCCTTCTTCTTCGTTCCATCGCATCTCCTTGCTCTCGGTCTGGAAGAGAGCACGCGAGTAAAGATCGTACTTTTCGCCAATCATACGCGAGTGCCTAAGAAGCTCTTTGGCACGAGCATACTTCTCCGTAGGCATGTATCCGACTTCTTCTAGCAGGGGCATATAGATGTAGGATTCGATGTCGCATTGCGCCCCGGGATACCTGTTCCAGTACCTTACTCGCTGTTAGTAAATGGGTCGCATGCTGTTCAACAAAACATACCATGTTCCACCAAAGTCTCCAGCCTTCTCGATGATCCTGAAGTCTGTGATGCCAGCCTCAATCAAACGCACGGCGCAGACCTGAGCACCGTAACCACCACCGATGATTACGACCTCGGTCTCTTCTTCGATAGGCTCGCGGTGAAAACCTGGCTCGACCCAAGGATCATCCAGGTAGTGTGATAAGCTGCCATCGAGGAGTATATATTGCTCTACACCTTCGTCTCGTGCTAAACGTCGATCACGCTCTTGAAGGTACTTTGCTTGGAGCGCTGCCGGGTCAAAAGGCAGCTCGTCCTTGTTTGCTATCTCTCCGGTCTTGATATCGACAGTAGACTTGGGGGCCTCTGCCTCGGTAAGAGTTACCTCAGCTATCGGAGCTGCTGCGATCGGACCTTTCGTCGTCATTTTGCGTCTAGATAGAGGGAATTCGATGCTGTAACGGTAGTTCAGGTCTTAAGATTGCTCAAGGAGCCCAGCACATCAGCAGTCATATGGTAGACGTCGAAAGAAACACAGCTCGATGTAGCCGCGGCAACCCCTCTCGCAAGAGCTTCCCCACTCCACCATCGCTTCAGTAGGCTCGCAACGAGACTGACTATCTACCCGCGGATGCAAGTAGCCACGTCTGCTGATACTACAATTCATATGCATATCGAGCGATTGCAGCCACCAGCCATGTTGAGTGCCACGCCTAGCCCGAATGGTAGGGGGCCTTTGAGAGGACAAAGGCTCGGGGTAGATCTGTTCGTTCGGTGCAGATGTGGGGTAAATGGAGACTGATCTGCGATCGTCGACTAAGCTCAGTCGAGTCGTAACAGGCATCAGGTACCGCAGTATCGGGTAATGTTTCGAAGTTCAACGACAAGGCCGAGTTCAAGAGTATTTGGTGAAGCGCATCGGTATTCGTCTTCCTCTGCGCCACTGACGCGCGGCTCTGTCATCCGGTTGGCGCGTACAGGAGATCTAGACTCGAACCATCAACATACTCCTCCCAAAAGCTTACACCGTGTCGTACGTTTCTCCGCAACCATACTCACTCGATGAAACATCACCATGATGGGGGCTGAGATGGAGTTGGGCACGAAATTGCATGACGTGGTCTTCGCGCTAACACACTCGCTTATGCCCATGGCCATGGCCTGGCAGCAGCCCCGGAGCGCACCAGCTGGCACAACTCGGCCAAAATCAAATGTGCAACTCGTATCGTGCGACGCGTCCCCGCCACGAATGCGACAGGCACAGCCCTGGTATCAATAAGCGCCCGTTACCACGACGAACGATACAGAAGCCGACGTCAAGATAGCGCCATCTTAATCATCACGATGAACAACACACAGAGCAAATGTGTCAATCAAGAGTTCGTACAAGCGTAACGTGTTTCATTGAATCATCCAAAGTCGTAACCAAATCGTAACCCAAGGTATATCCCATATCCCGTCCCTAGTTTATGTATAAAGAACGTAAGAAGTAATCATAAAAAGAGCTGGAGAAGTAATCGTAAAGTGCGCGGCACCAGGGCTATCTAAGCCTCGCCGTTGATCTGCATGCGTCCAGCAACGCTCCTCTTGATCTGTTCCTCGCCAGAGCAGACCTTCATGTACAGGTCGGGGCTGGTGCCCAGCGACAAGGGGCACATGAAGACGGGCTCGGCGATCTGAAGCTTCTTCAAAGGCTGGTCGACGTAGTAGATCTGCGAAGGGCAGTATGTTCCAGCTTCGCAGTCGATCTTGCCGCAGCTGTCGTCGCTGGCATCCATGGCGAGGCCCTCGTCGTGGCCGGGGCAGTTGGACGCAGACTCGCCATTGGCGCAGTCGACGAAAGAGATGTCGTACCAGAGCTGACCGGCGGCGATGGAGTATTCGAATTGCGTGTGGTGGCCAGCGAGGAGGGTCTCAGTCTTGCTGACTTTGATGGAAGTGCTGGTACCAGTGTAGGGCTCGCTGTGGGTGGTACGCGAAGGGATGCGGACCGCTGTGGGCACACCGTATCCGGTAGAGATCGACCAGACCCAGATGTCGTAGCTGCAGCGGTTGGCGATGACGGCTTTGCCAGCAAGGGCAAGGCTAGCCTGAAGTGCCGCGATGGCGAAGGTGAATTTGGAAAGCATGTTGTTGATTGAGAGGGTCTGTAACGGTGTTGTTTGAAGATGTTCTTTGTTGGCGACACAAGGGAGTGTGGCGAAGTTTCCTTAGAGAGACTGTGTGTTGTTGATGGAGTGATGAATGAGTGGAGGTCCAGACCGTCAATTGAACAAGAGAGGGAAGTTTGGAAAGAATGTGATAAAGCTGTCGAAGCTTGACTGTGATGTGACAAGGAGTGTGTGTAGATCAAGAACAAGGAGGGGTGAACGTCGACTTTAAACACATGGGAATTCAAAGTGGGCCCACGGAGTAGTCCAGCTCTTTATCACACCTACATCCGTTACCGAACAAGTATGGGCCCCCAAGGCCCAACAGGCCTGCCAGGCACACCAATCATACACTGAGACATTCAGGGCAGAACAAAGCGTCTCCGAGTCATCCGGCGGTAACTGCAGATTTTTCGTCCCGCAGAGGTGTTTTCAGCGCTGTCTGTGGAGACGGGGGTATGGGTTCTGGTTGGTCGGATTGCCTAATTGGGCGGCGCATACCTCAGCGCCCTGGATATGATGTAAGGAACTGTCTAGGCTCGTATGGAACACAGTTTCGGCCGTTGCTTTTTCTTTAGCCGATTCTGAAAGATAGGTGCCTTGGTCTACACTTCCAAGGCTTTGTTGCTGCGAATAGCTACTCCACTCCAAGGTACGCCCTTCGCGAGGGTCAATCAGAATGTAGCGTGGCTATTCTGACACGAATAACAGCCATCGGTGGCGTTTTCCGTTATCTAGCATACTCACAGAGACTCAGCAATCTAGACAAATGCGGGTGGAGCTTGGAATAGTCTATGGGAATGCAAGGCACAGCGGATGCGCACCAATCGGTGAACGGCTAATAAGCAGACAGCGACGTGGTGAAGCCGAAAGCTAGTAGTGAAGTCGCATAGGCTAGAACGTCTTAGTGTAGGATCATGAAGTAAGATGACGATTGATCGATCGAGCATCCAATCCACCCGCATGGAAGAAGAAGCAGACTGTGTAAATACTCAGGTTGGAATATCTGAACGCGTGTATGTGAAGCCGCCTACGACGCTCAACGTGAGAACGCCCAGTGTTTCGTGCTCGACACGGCGGCGTGCCAGGTTTAACTTCATTCGTCACCTGAGCAAGGTGTGAAGGCCTCCGTGGACGTTTCCATGATTGCCGCCAAGCCGCCATCTGGATCAGGCATCGCCTACGTTTTTGAGTTCGGGAGGCAAGAAGTGATCTCCCGTCTTGCCATGACTTCATCCTGTTTAGGTGACATGTCACTTTTCTTCTGCCTTATCTGACCCAGGTGCTTTTGGATTTGCTCGCTAAATCCTGATGTTTGTGCCAGCTGGGTGGAAAAGTACAGCAAGCTGCATGAGCTGTCAGATGACGTCGTGACCGCCATCCAGGGGAGACACCGGAACGCCGACGTGTCTGTCAAAAGACTAACCGGCCGAGACAGTTGGCAGGTAGAGGTTTTCCTGGCTCACACGTGTTTCGTTCGCGCTACTGCAGGATTTTCGCGGTTGAGGCAGTTCTCCGCCGGGGCTGCGGGCTGCATGTGAAAATCGGCGCGATGGTACCTGACGGTTAGTCCGGCACACCGGGATGAAGGATCTTCTTCAACAGCCGGGTTGACAGGAGCCACGACGACGTCCCGATGACCTAAAGCAGCGACTTCTGCTGGCGCCCAGGTCGTCAGCACGCTCGCGCCACTTCGGCCAGCTATCTAATCGATAGCAGATAGGGAAGATTGCCGACCTCCACGTTTCAGGCACGAGGGAGTTCGACGATCAACGGCGCATGCGTCAGCATCGTGCATACGCGCGAGAGAACACCTTGCAGGGCTGGCCCTATCAGGCGCGGCGACGGAGGGCGCGTTGCGACCGGGCTAAAAAGTGTGTGGATGAAGAGTTCGACTAGCATGCGGTCGAAAGCCGAAAAGAAACCACGTACCGCACTCGGAGTACAGCCGACAGCGGGGCGACAGCGACCTCAAAACCTGATGACGGACCGGGTATACTAAACGCCGTTGCTGCTGTGGGTCTGCGGCAGTATTCAACGAAGAAGACCTGAGCCGCCTCCGCGAAATTGCACGGTGGCCACGCAAGACGGCTGCTTGCCGCCAGCACACGGCGACACATCATGACAAACGGCGAGCGCATCCAGACCAAAATCGACGTTTCACTTAATCGTGAGGCCTGAGGTACGGCAGGCCTTCGGTGCTTCATCTTGAGTGAGATGAGGTTGAAAGAAACAATCTGGTGCCGCAACGGGTCGCTGATTAAACAGTGCTGGGTCACCTTGCTACAACCCCTCATTATCACTACCATTAATTTTACGACATCCTAGCTGTGTCGCATGCTTGGGTCGAGAGATGACGTTGAATTTTGATCTCGGCTCCTGGCTGATTACCTGGTGGGCGGCTCGGGCACAGTCCTTGGAGGGTCGCTGACCATGCGGTGTACCGGATCCACGTCAAGAGACGAGATCTCGTCGCTGTCCCAGTGCGCTAACACGTGGCGACCGTCCACGCGGAAGATCGATGGCAGATGGTGACACTGGAGGTGGAGCCAAGTCGAGTGTCATGTAGCGCCGCTGACTCTGGCAGTTATCGTCACATCCACACGATCGACTGCAGCAGCGGAAGGATGTTGCGACAACGGGCGGCAGTCAAGCTTCCCCTCTACTTCTACCTTGTTGGGCCGGCGCGATAGAAACGGGATCTCCAAATATCCCACGATTCGCCGTTTCACGATAACCTCTCCCGTCCGAGTAGAAATCCTTCGGCGGCTCCACTCTGCGAACGGCCTTCTGGAGTCTCGACTCTTCCCTCGGACAGCGATGGGAGTCGCACGGACTCGTGAATCGCTCGCCATCTGCGATACGAGCGAAAGGGCCAAGCAGATGCTGTGGCACAAGAGCTGAAACTAAGGCGGACTGTAGTTGTGCAACTATTCGGACTACCTTTCACAAGAGGTTTCTTCCACAGCCGGGTCAGGCCAAGCTGTACCCTGGGCTAAGAAAAACATCTGAAACCGTACCTGGTCCGAACGATTATAACAGCCAATGACACAGCGGCGCACTTCGAGATATCTTTACGTTTTGCCGCTCTCGACTTAGCTCTCCGCTTAATTTTCCGAAGTGGGCGTTTGATGAGCTGTCCCTTGCGCAAGCCCAATGATCGTCTGTGTTTACCCCTGACGCTTGTCACATCTGGACCGTACCAACGAAATCCGAGTCGAAGCGCCAGAGTGCACGACAATCAACGACGGATAGACAAACAAAGCTTTATTGATTGCCGCGCACAATCGCAGTGAAGCACAATGGGCTTGGAAGGGATGTAGCCACCGGAACATTCATTACATCACACCCAAGAGCGCCCAACGCGACTGCGTAGGGCTGCAGACTCCAAAACCTGGCCTACGGTGACTGTCACTGAGCAAGAGACGAAATGAAAGGATGCAAGCGGTCTACCAAGGGCTTGGTTGGGACGAGGATTGCGCTTGAGAGCCTCTAGCTCCAGGCACAGGTAAATCTGCGGAGGACGGGGCCGTGGGCGGAAATGTGATGGCGCTCGCGTTTAATTTCCTGGCCCATGTCAGCTGCACAACGCCCGTTTCCTGCTTAGCGTCAAGTTGTATAAATGTAGTTTATCCCCTCTGCCTTCCTCTACTACCCCAGGTCTGCGACTTCCAGGTTCGACATCCAGTCATTCACTCTCTACACAGTCAATCTTTGACACCACGTTCTCTACCGCCCTTCGGCACAAACACGCTCACTTCGCATCTGTAACCAAAAAACAATTCGACCGTCGAACCTTACCTGTCAACTCAAGTCCAGCTCCTATCCTTTACTAAATCAACCAACACGAAATCAATCAACATGCGCTACTCGACCGCCTTCTCCGCCGCCATTCTGGCTGGCTCTGCGCTCGCCGCTCCCTCCTACGGTGGTTACGGCAGCCAGCACAAGCACGTCAAGAACGTCCATGTCGTCGTTGAGACTGTCGTCAAGACTGTCTACGTCACCGAGGGCTACGAGATCCCCAAGCCTACCAGCTCCTCCGTCAGCGCTGCGTACGAGGCCCCGGCCAAGAACACCATGCCCGCCTACGCTCCCGTCAAGCCCACCAGCACTGCCGTCTACGCTCCTCCCCCTCCCCCTGCGCCCACCAGCGAGGCGCCCAAGCCCACCACCACCATGGTCTACCAGCCCGCTCCTCAGAAGCCCACCACCTACGACGCTCCTCCTCCCCCTGCTCCTACCAGCGAGGCTCCCAAGCCAACCACGACCCCCGCTGCTCCCGCTCCTTCCAGCGGTGGATACATGGGCATTGTCGAGGAGGCGCGTGCCAAGCTCGGCATGAAGTCTCTCGAGTGCGACACCAAGCTCGAGGCCAACGCCATGAACGTCGTTGTTGAGGGCAACGGTGTCATGAAGCACAAGCTCAACCCCGGCACTTACGGCCAGGTCCTTGCCCCCGGAAAGCCCGACATGGAGTCTTTCGACCACGTCTTCTACGGTGGATGGCTCTGCGAGATCCCCAGCCTGCCCGGCCTCCAGGATGTCTGCGGCAGCGCGTCCAAGGGCTGGAACTACGAGGGCCAGACCGGCCACGCTGAGATCCTCACTTCCGACCAGTACACCAAGATTGGATGTGCTAACCACGAGGGTATCTGGTGCTGCGACCTTGCATAAGCAAGTCACAACACACGTTATGAGGGTGTTTGGGGGTTACAATTCTTCTACTGTAGATGACAGGGCGGCTTGGAGATCAATCTCGCGACGCGTGCTTTCGCGCTGGTTCGAAACATATTCTTTTCTTATGTATCTTACGGTACTAAACCTCTTTATTTTCCCTGCTCATTGTTTAGGGGAGCGCCTCTTTGCTCTGTTGCCAAATTACAGATCCACGAATTCATGACCCGAATCCCTTGCCTTTCTGTTTTGCCCAAGTGACAACTCTGAACCAACAATGCCAATCACTCCCACCCGGCGACGATCACCCTTAACACGACTACTAACAATAAAAATCACCAGCGATCTTCACCTCTTTGACACGCCTCGTACCTGAACACGAGCTGAGCGAGCGCACGGCAGCCAAAGAAAGAAGGTGACAGACGCGAGCCAGCACGAACCCGGGCGGCTGCGGAGATGACCCCGTAAGCACTCAGGGCTCAGGCACACTTCGTGTTCTGTGCCTGCCAAGGGGGCGTGGCGCGTTCTTGGGCGGCTCTGGCAGACTGCCGCGCCGCTTCGTCACTCAACCACAGAAAGCAGTATGTGCCCCCAAATCCCAATAACTGCCCCCAGCCCCCTACCAACAAAGAACGTTCAGCTAAGTATCGAGTGTTTCGCGCCATGGCATCTGGCGCTCAGGAGCTGTGGCGATAGAGTTTGCCAGTCGCTCCAAAGTATGGTTTGTCAGGAGACTGGCGTCGCCCGAAAACCAGGTCGCGCATCTCACAAACCATTGAAACCAAAACGAAGAAACAATCATGTTCAACACCATGCGTCGCACGAGCAACGCTGCAATGCTACAACGCTGACGGACTTGCGACATGGGGCCTTTTGCGCGCGCGCAGGCCGGGTGTCGGCTTCCCCCCAGCTTGGCTTCGCCTGGCCCAACACTGGCCCGCTGCCCATCGTAAAACCGGGTCGCCCACTCGGTACAGGGATCAAAAACTGTCGTCACTTGCACATCGTTATTTCGTGAATCGGGGTGGGGATAATGATACTGTTGGCTTCGGCGATGTAATCGGTGATTTGGCGTGGCGATCGCGCGTGGTCTAGAGGTGGCTGGACTTTTGCTTGACAGTTGAGGCGTGGGCGTGCCGGTGGTTCATTGCGCGGGGTGTCTCGACTGCGCCCGTTGGCTGTTTCCTCAAGAAGGGCTTCCCGACCATGGCGGTGCATGGGGGTACGTAAGTTGGGTGACGAGCGACGACTGCGCAATCGAAGACGGGCTGTAACGAGTATCCAGCCCGATATCGTTGCCGTGTGGTGTTGAGATTGCGTAAGTCCTTGCGAGTCTGCCGTTTCCAGGCAAACCTTGAGGACCTTGAGGAGACCCGAAGACTATGGAATGCGACCATTGCATCGCATGGACGTAGCTTTTGGTGATTTATTCATCGCATTGCCAACGAAAAGATAGTGATTGTGACCAGTTTTTTACGCAAAGGTACCGCTTCCGCCGCGTCCTCCAGCCGAAACTGAACTCAGCCTCGCGCAAACGCACGCAGGCTATTTCTCTATATGTTCGTAGCGCGACGGGCAATGTCCCCACGAGTTCCTAGGAAATTGCCCTCGGCACACGGGCAGTTCTTGGAGATGAGGAAGAAGCTCGAACCAGCCCGTCATGTCGCGCGTACATGTCGTTCCCACACATGAATACGAGTTGTCGAAAGCAAGCTCAATCAGGTCTATAATTAAGTAGGTACACAAGAGTAATAAAACATGTAGAGTACTTCTAAATAAGTAAATTTATAAGAAAACAGGCCCTCTACCTACTTATAGTAATTAATACTTAGTAATAGTTTTAAACTAATAAGCTTAAGTAAAAGCTATAAATAATTTTTTTTTAAATTATTTATTAGTAAACTAATCCTACAGCGTAAACTAGTCTAAAAAGAGTAAGGTCTATTGCTAGTATATAAAAAGACGTATTTCTAAAAAGGTTAAAATCCTACGTTTAAAGGTGCAGGTGTTAAGCAGGCTAAGGCTTAGGTTCTTAGCGCTGCTGCCTCTAGCGTAGTTAAAGCTTTTAAAATTTAGAGTAGTAAAGTAACTATCCTATAAATACTAACGTCTATCTACACTATAGTAGAGAGGATTATAATATAATTATATATTCTTAATAGCTTATAACTAACTAAGCTATAGATTGTAAAGTAATAAAATGCTAAAATCTTAGCTTGCAAAATTGTGCTTCTGTATATATACTCTTTATTCTCTACCTCTATTCTTATTCTATAGCTTATAGTAAAATTAGAGATCTAAAGACTTATTAAAGACGTAAATAGTAGCTTAAATCTAATACTAAAAGCTGCACTAGTATACTAAATAAGCTCTTAACTGCGTTGCTAACACCTCTTTTATAAGTTCTTCTAGCGTTAGTAAGTCTAAAGCTAATCTTATTACTAGTTGTATTGCCTCTCTCTACACCTACATTAATTGCATTCTCGTACTACGTCGCTACTTGTCGAAGCTTCTATGGACCGCCCCGAGACTACTGCCGAAAAGAAATTTTTTAAATTATTAAAAAGTACCTTTATAATAAGTACTATAAAACTCTATAAGCTCTTTTAAGTATTAAAAAATAACTAAAACTATAAAGTTTAGTTATAGTAGTAAAAAAAGGCTTTATATATAAAGTTCTACTCTAATTTTTTTTTTCTTTCTTTTTTTTACACTATATTACCTAGAATACTAAGTAAGTACTATTAGTTTATTATTACTACTACTCTTACTAACTTAAAAGCTATAAAATATTCTTTATATTTAACTACTACACTATTTTTTCTAGAGCTTCTACTATAATAAAGCCTATAAATTCTATACTAAATATACTTAAATAACTAAGCGTTAATACTTTAAAGCTATAAGCTATTAAAACTATTAAAATTCTATATATATATATAGCTATACTTAATATTTAAAAAGCTACTTTTAAAGCTACTAAATATAACTATAAAGTTTAAAATATTAATAGTAAAAATATAGTAGTAGTAATAAAAGTAGAAAAGTATATACTTATAATAAAAAAATAAAAAAATATTTTAAGAACTATATAAGTTAGTAGAAAAGTTAATACTATAATAGTAGTATACTATTTTAGATAGTAAATAAAAGAAATAGCAAAGCTAATAGTAAAAATTAGTTAGCTTATTATTATAAATAAAAATAAAATAGTATTTATAAAGTTCTTATTTAGTAATAAAAATATTATATAAATAGCCTTAGTATAGTGTTACTTTAACTAATACTAAGAATAATAAGCTATAGCAGTGTATAGTGTATAAAAGAATTACTACTAGAATAGATATAATTATTAAATTTAATAAAATTAGAATAAGTAGTTAATTAATAAATCTAGTACTAAAGTACTAGCTAAAACGTAATCTAATTAAGTCTATTATTATACAACTTAGTGTAGAAGATTATAATAAAAAACGCTTACTTTATAACGTGTATAACCTATTAAATCTATTACGTATTTATTATAGAACGTATCTTTAGATACTCTTATAAAGTATTATATATAATTATACTAGTATAGATTAAGATAAGCTTTTAGAAGCTTTACTACTTAAAAAAGCTTTCTAAGTAAGCTTATAATATAATAATTTATTTTTTATTTATGTAAAGGTTGTTCTAAGATAACCTAAGAGTTAGTTCTTAGAGAGTAAGTAAGTAAGGTAGAATAGGTTAGTATACTAGCATAATTAGAAGATTAATGTAATAGTATAAGAGTATAATAGTACGTTTAGTAGAATAATATAATATTACAAAAGATTAAGAAAGAAGTATAATTCTTAAATTAAATACTAGAGTCTTATATAAAGTTAAATATACTAAGCTATAAAAGTTTAGTGTCTAAGCTATATACTTAATAAGAGTTATACTTATAGATAAGTGTATAAGTAATTATAGATAAGTAGTAATATATCTTACTAGTTATTAGTCTAACTACTTATACTTATAGATAAGCGCTTATATAGAACTAGCGCTGTTCTACTTATAGATAAGTAGTTACGTAACTATAGCGTAGTTTTTATACTATAATCTTATAACTATGCTACATAATTCTTTATAGTAATAACGCTAACCTCTAAGTATTCTCTAAGTTAGATTATAACACTATTCTTCTCTTCTATAGATTTATTCTTAAATTACGTAATAAATTTATTATTTCTATTAATAACTAAGGCTTGCTCTGCGTTATAAGTAAGGCAGTTATTATATTTTCTTTCTACTAACATTGCTTACGCCTTAGCTCTAAAATTGCTTAAGCTAACTATTCTACTAAAGCTTCTTATAACTATTATTTTCTTAAAAAAGTTATTTATCTTATTATACTAAATTCTTGTCTAAAGTATACTAAGTATACTTAGTTAGGTTAAGTATATATAAACATATTCTAGAAGTTCTTAGACTATACTTAGAAGAAGTACTAAAAGAAAGTTAATAATAATAAAAAGTTATTAGTAGTAGTAATTTTGTAGTTACTATAAAATAAGAAAATTCTAAAATAGGTAGAGAAATAAGCGCGTAGAAAGGCGCTTTGCTTAGCTTCTAATATAGAGGTAGCTAGCAAAACTAAAGTAGCGTAAGATATTAACTATTCTACTTCTTCTATTAGTATAGAGTTCTTGCTAGCTATATAGGCTATAATAGAGTTAATTAACGCCTTTATTGCTAGGCATAGTACTTCTAAAGGTGTAATTAGTAGTTTATAAGGTTTATATCTAGTTTCTATATATTATTACTATTATTATATTCTAACTATTTAACTAAGTACTTTATTCTATTATTACTATTTTAATGTTTAAGAATTTATTTAACCTTAAAGATATTATTCTCTTCTATTTTAAAGTAAAAGGTTTTCTAGAGTAGTGTTTTAGAGTCTACTAGTTTTAATATACTAATATAGAATTATAGGTAGATTTTTACGTTAAGTAGAAAGTTAAGTATAAACGTAACTAGTCTCTTCTAGTTGCAAATTAAAAATAGTTTAACCTTAACATTATTAAGCCTCTTATTAAGTTGCTTAGTGCGAAGATTCTTTATAAGTAAATAAACTTTATCTCTCTTCTTTAGCTAAGGTACTATTTTTTATTTTTTATTAATATATAAAATACTCTAGCGTTATACTTTCTTAAGTGTTACTTTAAGTAACTTATATACTATCTTTAGCTTATTAGTAGTAGTAATAGCTACTTCTATCTTTTAACTAAAAAAAGTATGTATAAAGAGATTTAGGTATCTTCTATAGTTTACGTAGAATAGAGTCTATCTTATAGACTTAGAAAGCTTATTATTATACGCTATCTATGCTATAAGTAGTAATAATACCTAGTTATTCTATTATTTATTAACGTAGATGCGTAGGTAAGCTTTTATTATATAATTTATTTATTTAGTCTATCTATCTATCTGCAGATAATAAGCTATTAATAGCTTTCTCTTAGTTCTAATAGTAGCTAATAAGGTAGTCTAGAAGTTTAAGGTAAAGAGCTTATCTCTATTACTAATAATTAACTTTAGAATGCTATAGTATTAGATAACTTAATTATTAATAATGTATGTAAGCTATACTACTGTAAAGTTCTTATAAGAAGTAATATACTTAGCTTACTTTATAAAATAATCTACTACTATAAGAATAGTGTTATAGAATACTTATATTATAGAGTCTTTTAAGACTAGTAGGCCTATAATAAAGTTTATAGAGATATCTAACTAAGGCTAGTTAAGTAGCTCTATTACTTGCATTTCTCTATAGAGTGTGTAGGTACTATACTTATTCTTCTAATAGTCTGCGTACTTAGTAATAAAGGCTGTAATTCTATTTTTTATATATAGAAACTTATAATTATATTAAATAAGTTCTATAGTTCTAGTAATACTAGAGTAACTATATATAGAGTTATTATAGTGTTACTTAATAATTACTTCTTATAATTCTTCTAGTATCTTACTAGTAACTTATAGTATTAAGTTTAGCGTCTTAGCTAGTTCTAATAACCTATTATTATTAATCTTAAGTATTATAGTATTTATAATAAATTTAGTTTCTACAATATTGTATCTATAGCTAAGAGCGTCTACTCTACTATTATCTTTTCTAAGTATATATATAATCTTAAACTTGTACTAGCCTAACTTCTCTAACTATTAAACTTATTAGTAGTTAAGCTTCTTAGTAGTTATAAAGTTAACTAAGTTCTTATAATCTATAAATATTATAAGTTCTAAGTAGCTTTTAGCGTAGACTCTCTAATATTCTAGGTAAGTAATAATAGCTAGAAGCTTCTTATTATAAACGTTGTACTATTCTTTAGGCTCTAAAAACTTACGTAAGTAATAAGTAATTAAGTGCTATTTACCTTTATATAGTTAGCTAGCGCAGCTCTTAAGTATAAGGTCTAACGCGTTAGTCTTAAAATATAATAGTTATTCTAATTAGAATATATAGAAGTATAGTAGTATAATACTTATATTTTTAAGCGTTTAGAACGCGTCTTCTACTTTTTTACTTTAGATAAAAAGTGTATTCTTTTGTATTAGCTTAGTTAAAAGAATAGTAATCTTAGAGTAGTTCTTAATAAACTATTAGTTAAAGTTTAGAAATTCTAAGAAGAATTATATCTTCTTAACTAATATTAGTTAAGGCTATTCTTTAATAAGCTTAATCTTTTCTTTACTTATCTATACTCTATTAATGCCTATAATATAGCCTAAAAAGAGTACTTCTATTACGTAGAATATATACTTCTTTAGCTTAACCTATAAGTTATACTAGTCTAGGCACCTTAGTACTATGCAGATATATTTAATATAGTCTTCTTTATTCTTAGAGTAGATAAAAATATTATCTAAGTAAGTAATAATAAAGATATCTAGGTGTATTCTTAATACATTATTAATAAGTACCTAAAATGTTGCTAGAGCGTTTGTAAGCCTAAATAGTATAATAGTATATTTATAGTATCTATACTGTGTGCAGAACGCTGTCTTCTATTCTTTATCTTTCTTTATTCTAATAAGATAGTAGCTATCTCTAAGATCTATTACTATAAAGATCTTAGCTTTTAATAGTTAATTCTATAATTCTGTAATATTTAGTAGAGAGTATTAATTCTTAACTATAATATTATTAAGCTTCTAATAGTTAACGTATATTCTTAGTAGTTCTTCTTTCTTCTTTAAAATAAAAAGTATTAGAAATTCTACTAGTAAAGTAGAAAGTCTAATATAGCTTTTCTTTAAGTTATCTACTAGCTTCTTCTTAAGAATATTAAGTTCTATTTCTAATAAGAAATAGATTAGTCTAAAGAGTAGTTTCTTTTCTTCTTCTAGGACAATCTTATAGTTCTAATTTTAGTACTTTAGTAAAGTATTACTATCTACTACTTCTATAAAGAGATATTTAAATTCTTTATACTCTTTTAGAATACTAGAAGTTACGCGTTTCTTCTAAACTCTAACTTTATAATTAGATAATTCTCTTTCTATATCTATTAAGTTAAACCTTTATTTCTTAAAGATATTCTTAGTTAAGGTTAGTTACTTTACTATAATTATATTAATCTCTTTCTTATCTACTATTAGCTTTGTGTAATGCGTAGGTATACTTATAGTTATATCTAGTCTATAGTAGTTAAATAAGAACTCTCTTAACTTCTAGTTAATTTATAAGTTATATTTTTATAACTAAGGTAGACTTAATATAATATTATAGGTAGCTAATCTAAAGACGTCTAGGTCTAGCTTCTTCTAATGTTTATAGATATTAAGCGTTACTCTAGTAACTTTATAAGTAATCTCTATTTTACCTAGTATAAGTTGCCTATTAGTAATAAATAGAGTGTAACTCTTCTTCTTTCTACGTAGTTTAAGCCTAGCTTAAAATACTATTTATATAGAGATATAGCTTGCCTAAGCTTCTAAGTCTATAAATACCTTTATCTATATTCTATTAAGCTTTGCTAGAAGTCTAATAAGTTCTAAGAAGTTTATACTATTAATCTCTTTACTAGCTTCTTCTATTAGAAGTCTTAGTCTAAAAAAGCCTTTCTAAATTTATAGAAATCTTTAGTAATTATATATTTATTATAGTTAGAGTATAGGTAGAAGTACTAGTTATCTTAGTTACACTCTTATGCTAGTTATTCTCTAACGTTCTTCTAAAATACTAACTACATTTAGAGAATCTTTTATAAGTTAATATATCTAGAAAAATAGAAAGTAGTTTACTTATTCTATAGGTGCACTAGGTACTTATTAGTAGTATATTTAAACTAAAACTATTTATACTATAGCGTTATCTTATTTAGTCTAGAGTTCTATTCTACTCTATTCTTATTACTATAGTAGATTAGATAGAAGTCTATAATATATATTATCTACAAAAGTTTGTTGTATAAAAAGTTTTTATAGTCTATCTAGTACTTAACTTTAGTAAGGCGCCTCTCTATAGGTTACTTCTTCTTAGACTTTAGAGGTACTATTCTAGCTTTCTCTTATTCTTTGTCTAAGAGATAATGCGTAAGTTAGTTCTTTTATAATGCTGTAGTATTTATAGTTTACTTATATATCTCTTTACTATTATAGCTTATTTTCTTAAGTTTCTCTAAGAGATTATAGTATTTATTAAACTTTTTAAACTTATTAAAGAAGTTCTTTAGTTTAGAGAATTCTTTTAGTAGTCTTTCTAGGTATATAAGTAGCGTATTAATCTTAAAATCTAATTCTTTAGAGTATTAGATAATAACCTTATTATTACTAATTATAGAGTTCTTATAATTCTTAATAGCTTACTAGACCTAGTCTAGTTATTTAGAAGTTAGAATAATATTAATAATATATAGTAGAAGGTTCTTCTTATCTTCTATTACTTATTAGAAGAGATAATAATAGTTCTCTTATATCTTAGCTATAATATCTAGAGTCTTGTAGGTATACTTAATATTAGGTTTGTTAAGATATTATAGTAGCTAGTTAATTTATAATAAGAGTTAGATTATCTAGTTCTCTTAAACGTGTAGTATAGGTAGTCTATTATTATTCTTAAATAGCTCTATCTTTCTAAGCTTAGTCTAGTTAATTTCTATAACCTTTATAGGTTTCTTAGATTCTTTTTTAAAAGTACTATACTTATCTAAAAAGATATCTTCTTAGGTAGTCTTGTTAAAAGTTATAATAGATATATTACTTAGTCTACTAGTTAGGTTTTACAGCTACTTATATTAAGAATAGTAATTAATACTCTATACTACTCTTTAGTTGTTAGAATTTGCAGGTTATAGAATATTTAGCTATTATACTACCTTACTTTAGCTCTTATAGTTCTATACTATATAACCTAGCTTGCTATAAGCGTAGTAGTTAAAGTTTTTCTTCTTCTTCTACTTCTTATTATAAAACTTAGGTTGTCTAGGTTCTTTATTAAGGTTATTAAGATATATAGGTTTATAGCTATTAGTAGCGTATAATTCTAGAATTCTAGGTACGTAGCTTTATTAACATTCTTAGTTAGAGTATAAATAGCAAAGTTTAGAGTAAACCTAGGCGTTTCTATTTATATTCTCTAGTGCTTGCGTTTCTTATACAAATAGTTATTCTTCTAACTTTAGTCTATAGAGTTTATTATTAATATAGATAGCTTTGTTTTTAAGTTTCTAAAGTATACTAATACTAGACCTACTTCTTATAAGTTTTGCGCGTACCTAGAGTTTAAGACCTTGCTTATATATCTATATTAAAGCGTTGTTGTTCTATTTAATAACTACCTAGTACTATTAGAATAGAGTAGTATAGTTAGCAGTAGACTACGTTTAGCGTAGTTATTAAATTTTCTACTTAGTAATTACCTTCTTCTAGTAGAGTAAAAAGACTTTACGCATTCTAATCTTAAAAGTATTCTAGTCTTTAACTAGGTATTTATTATTATTATTCTTAATAGCGTTGTCTATATATTGCTAGATAATTAGCCTAGCCTACTCTCTAGCGTTGCTTTATAGGAACATAGTAGCCTAGACAACTATATTATTATTATTAACTTTATTACCTTTAAGGTAGAAGTAATAGTTAACCTAGAGTAGCTAATCTTTAAGCTTATAGCGTTCTCTATTATAGATATTAAGCTTATTACTTTTACTAGTAACCTTTATTATGTAGAAAGCAGAAGTATCTATCTTAGTATTACTTATCTTAAGAGTGTTTAAAGTGTAAAAGTTATTCTAAGATAACTTAAGAGTTAGTTCTTAGAGAGTAAGTAAGTAAAGTAGAATAAGTTAGTATACTAGTATAATTAGAAGATTAATATAATAGTATAAGAGTATAATAGTACGTTTAGTAGAATAATATAATATTATAAGAGGTTAAGAAAGAAGTATAATTCTTAGATTAAATACTAGAGTCTTATATAAAGTTAAATATACTAAGCTATAAGAGTTTAGTGTCTAAGCTATATACTTAATAAGAGTTATACTTGTAGATAAGCGTGTAAGTAATTATAGATAAGTAGTAATATATCTTACTAGTTATTAGTCTAACTACTTATGCTTATAGATAAGCGCTTATATAGAACTAGCGCTATTCTACTTATAGATAAGTAGTTACGTAACTATAGCGTAGTTCCTGTGCTATAATTCTATAACTATACTACACAATTCTTTACAGTAATAACGCTAACCTCTAGGTATTCTCTAGGTTAAATTATAATAATTTATTTCTATACTTCTAAATATAATAGTTATAAGCTTAGCACTTTAAGAAAATAATATAGTTCTATATTTATATACTTAAGATATAAAGCGTTTAATAAAGTATAGTAATTCTAATTCTATTACTAATCTTTACACTTTTCTAAGAAGTACTTCTCTATTACTTATAATAAGTAACTTTATAACTATTTTTATAGAAGTATTTATACTTACTAACTTAGTATATTAGCTTAAGTAGTTTATATAGTTTAAATTCTATACTCTAAGTAAAAAAGTTTAGGCTAATATTAACTCTAACGCTAATATAGCTACTTCTATTTAGATAAGTATTTTAATAGCTCTAGAGCTAGTAGTAATTATATAGAATACTTTAGTTAATAAGCTTTATATTAATAAGTATAACTTATCTATTATAAAGTATAAAGTAGAAGTAATAAAATAGTAGTTAAAAAATACTTATATTAAGTACCTTTAGAACTAAATTAATTAGACTATTAGCTTAAAGCTTTTTACTTCTACTATACTTTTTATTTCTATAGAGAAAAAAGCTATATTATAAATACTTATTAAATATCTTAAGTTTATACTTTTTTTAGAAAAGAACTATACTAAAAATCTTATATACTTATAGTATAGAGTATATCTCTAAAAAGTATAATAAGAATATATTAACGCTAAGCGCTAGTAATAAAAGTACCTTTATATTCTAGCTTAAGCTAAAGTGTATAAACTTACTAAAGTTAATAATATACTTATAGTCTAGAACTATTTAGAAGTAATTAGTATTAGACTTACTTTAGAATAAAAACGCTCTATATAGTAGAACTTTATTAAAGCTTTTACTATTAGTAGAATATAAATTACTTTTAAATAAGTATTAAAGATTTTTACTACGCTAATCTAAAAGTATACTACTTACTCTACTAGTAGAGGTAGTGTATTTGCTATTATAAAAGTATAGTAATAAGCTTCTAGTAATAATAACTTAGTTTAGAAGTCTAAAAAAAATTACCTATATAAATAGTACTATAAGTAGTTTACTACTATATATAAGCGCTTAGAGACAGCGCTTATAAATAAACTTTTAAAGCTTTTTAATAAAGCTAAAGCTAAGATTATTACTAAGCTTAAGAACTTAAAGTATAATAGTCTAAGAAAAGCTCTTAATAAAAAGAGTTAGACTACTCTATAGTAAGAATAGATTAAGAGCTTAAGCTCTATCTATCTAGAGTTAATTTAAGTAATACTTATTAACTCTACTCTTATTATAAGTTAGCTAAGTATTAGTAGTATATACTTAACTATAAATTTTAATATCTACTTACTTTTTATAAGCACTATCTTAGATAATAGAGTAGTAGTATATCTTATTAATAATATATTTTTACTTAAGTCTAAAACTTTTATAAGAGTATATAAATTCTATACTATAGAAGTAGAAAGCTTTTTTTTCTAAGTACTTAGATATAGTATATAAAGAATTAAAAATACTTTAATAGAGAAAAAAGAACTATATATAAAGAACTTTATTCTAATAAGTATAGCGCTTATAGAAGAATTCTATATTAATATAGTTTTAAAAGTAGCTCTTAATAAAGCTAGACTATAGTATCTTAGGCTAGACTTAACGCTTTATATAAAAATACTCTCTAATAACTTTATACTAGTAAAGCTTAAAAGAAAGTATAAGCTTATATTTATTAAATATAATTCTTTAAAGTTTTACTTAACTATAATAAGTATAACTAATAACTAATACTTATAATAATTCTAGAAAAGCTTTTTTTAGTTTAATTTAGAGAAGCTTTAGTATATAAGAGTAGGCTATTTAGGCCTAAAAGCGCTATAAGCTCTTATTAAAAACGCGCGTAATATATATATTAAGAGAATAAGCTAAAGTAAGTATAAGTATTATACTATTACTTATATAAAATAGTATATCTCTAGGTAACTATATAAGAAAGCTCTAAAACTATATTAGTAAATTTTATAGAATCTCTTTAACTTTTCTATAAACTATAATAGAAAGCTTTAGATTATACTACTTAAAAATAATTATAGTAGTAAGATCTATTAGTATACTCTCTAAGCTAAGATACTTATTAAGATTATAAAAGTTTTTTATAATTTTATAAGCTTTCTTATAGCTTAATATAAGCTTAATATCTATATTATTATTTAGAATAATAATATTATAACGCTACTTTAGAGAGGTAAGTTATATTTTAAGGTCTAAGCTAAAGAGTAGAGTATTATTATAAAGTATACCTTTATCTATACTTATAAACTAAATAGAGAAGTAGAAAGAGTAGATTAGAAAATAATTACTAAATTTATTAAAATAAGAATTAGTGTAAATCTCTTTAAGAAGCTCTAGCTAAATATTATTAAAGTAGTAATCTAGCTATATAATATAAGCCTATTATATACTTATAATTTCTTAGTACTAAACACTATACTTAATATATAGTATATAGAGTATAGTAAAAAGGTCTATACTACTATAGCTAATTTTTACTTAGATTAAAGTACTATCTACGCCTATAGCTATAAAGCTTATCTACTTAATAAAGAGCGCGCAGCTAGGTATAATAAGTATAACTTTAAAGTTATACTAAAAAACTATATTAGATACCTAGTAGAATATAGAGTATCTAATATCTATAGAATATAGATTTTAAAGCTTAATTAAGTAATTATAATAAAAAATATAAGCTTTAATAAAAAGCTCTTTTATAAAAGTAAAACTAAAGAAAGCTAGAAGTACTTAGTAGAAGAGCTTATATATATTATTAATCTTCTATATAAGAATAAGTTATGTAATATAAAAGAAGTATATAAAAATATCTTTAACTAACTCTATACTATAGTAGGTAAAATATAAAACTAGTATACTTCTAATAATTCTATCTAGAAGCTAGAGAGTATTATATTATAGCTTACTATTAAATAGGCTAGCTAGCCTAATTAATAAGTAGTATATAATATATCTTTTATATAAGTAGAAAGCTTAGCTAGCTAACTACTAGAAATCTATATAGAATCTTAAAAGTATATAAACTTATTTACTTTAGAGTAAATACTAGAGTCTAAAGTATACTAGACTATAAAGTCTAGTTAAAAGTATAATAGTAGCGCTTAGAAAGTACACTAAACTAGAGAAAAGCGCTTACTAGTACTAAAAGATAAATAGCTACCTAATATAAAGAGCTTTTATTAGAATAAAGTATATAGTACTTATTAAAATAGAGTACTACTAAGTATACTATATTTCTACGTACGCTCTATGTTTAAAACTTCTCTAGAATAAAATAAAATAAAACTACTACTTACTTCTAGACTAATACGCTAAAGGTGTAATTATAGTAAACTAATATAATTAAGCTCTAGAATTAAAGAGCGCTATAAAAACCTAGAAGTAGAAGAACTAGAAGTTTATATACTATATAATTTATAGAATAGTATATAAAATAATAATCTTCTTAATAGTCTTCTCTAATACTTATATAGAGTAGAAAAAAACTAAAAGAAGCTTATAACTATTTACTTAATTATAGTAGCTATAATCTTAAGTAATATACTTCTATAGAAGTATATGCTATCTAGATATATATACTATAACTAACTACTACTACTTTCTAAGAAGTATAAAGATCTTAGTAACTATCTATATAGTAAGCTTTTCTATAAAGCTTATAAAAAAAAAATTAATACACTTTATAGAGTAGATACCTAGAAAAAGATTAAGCGCTTTTTAGTATAAGAGCGTCTACTTTTACTAAAGTAGGTATTTATATATAAAGTTAATTAGAATAGCTACTTTATTAAGTATAAAGCTTATATAGTAGTAAGAGAAGATCTATAAGTAATTAACTCTATATACTCTATATATATAGTAACACTTATTTTACACTCTTTTAGAATAGTAATAGTAATAGTAGCTAAGTTTAACCTAGAGATTCTTTAGTTTAATATTATAGAAGCTTTTCTTTATATATACTAAGAGCACTAGCTAGTAGTAGTATATAATATACTAGATAGCTTTAAAGAGCCTAGTAAGTATATAAAGCTTAAGCGCGCTCTTTATAAACTAAAAAACTCTCTACTACTTTAGTATAAAAAGCTCTTATATATAGTAAAGAAGGTAAGCTTTATTACCTCTAAAAAAGAGCTTTATCTCTTCTTTAATAAATAAAGAAAGATTCTTCTACTCTTCTATATTAATAATATACTACTTAGTAAGAAGCTTTATAAGTTACTAATATAATAAAAGTAGTATATAATCTAGAAGAGAAAAGCTTAGTTAAATAGTTCTTAGAAGTAAAAGTATTATGTAACTATACTACTTATACTATAATACTTATATATAATAAGTATTTAGATAAGCTTACTAAGAAGTTTAACTTAGAAAGTACTTTTTTAAGTTCTACTATACTACTTCTAAGCTAAGAGCTTATAAAGTTAATAAGTAAAGTAGATAAAAAAGTAGTTAAAAACTACTAGAAGTGTATTAGATTACTACTTTATATAGCTATTATACTATAGTCTAATATAGTATATACTATCTAAAAGCTTTTATACTTTTTTACTAATCTAAGTAAAAAGTATATTAAAGTAGTTAACTAAGTAATTATATACTTATATAAAACTTACTACTAGGCTATCTACTATAGAGTATACTTTAGAGTAGAGCTTATAATTTATAGTAACACTTTTTTTATAAATAATCTAGAAATAAAGCGCTTTTTTTAAAGCTACTTTATTATACTTTTTAGAGGTACTATTATTTAAAAAGTAGTATAATAAGTAACTATAATAACTTTAACTATAGAAGTAAAGCTTCTAGCTTTTAAGTATATTAGTAAAGAAGTAATAGCGCTTAAAAAGCTATTTTAGAAGCTTACTTTTACTTTAGAAGTAGTATAAATAATTTTTTATAATAACTAGTAAACTATATACTTAGTAGTTAGTACTAATAAGTGTATAATAACGCGCTTTAGATATATTAATATCTAAAATATATAGCTAAAGTAAGAGTATACTAAAGAATCTTTTAGAGTTAAGTACTTAGAAACTAAAAGTATACTAGCTAATAAGCTTACTAAAAATCTATTAGTTTAGTAATTTACCTACTTTAAGAAGTAGTTAAATATAAAAAATATTAAATTATTAGTAATATTATAAAGCTTATAAGGTATAAAGAGTTTTAGCTACTTCTCTTAGAGAGTAGTAGTAAGTATATTTAGATAGAGCTTCTTTTATAAGTCTATAGAAAACTACTAAGTATTAAGAAGTTTTTATTAAAGTATATACTCTAAAGAGCGTAGCTAAATAAAAAAATATACCTAAAACTATAATTAGAGTAAAGCTCTCTTAGTTATCTAAGCGTAGAGTTAAAAAAGTATAGCTAGTTCTTACTAGCTTAGTTTTTATAATAGTAGAAATACTTAAGCTTTATAGTAAAGAATCTAGAAAGTATATTTTTCTTAGTAGATAAAAATATATAGCTAAACTTAGTAGTAATACTTTTATAAGTAACTATAATAGTATTATTAGTAATAGTTTTAGAAAATACGCTTCTATTCTTATTATTAAAAAGTAGTCTACTAGTATTAGTAGTTTTATTATAATTAACTTACTTAACTATAGAATAAAGCTTTATAAAGCTAGTTAGTAGTAAAAAGAAAAAGTACTAAAAAAAAACTTACTTAAAGAGCGCTACTTAGAAGCTAAAGTATTATTAATTTTATCTTTAAGAATAAATCTTAACTACTTAATACTAAAAGTATTCTTAAAGTTATTTATATTACACTTTACTTTTAAAGTATTAAAGCTTTACTTCTTACTATATTTCTAAATTATATAGCTATACTTAAAATACTACTTAAAAGTAGTATTATAATTATAGATAAGCTTATAAAAGTAAAAGTTACTCTTAATATTATATAAGTAACTAGTCTTTAAATTCTACTTTATAGTATAAAACTAATTAACTATATACTTAGTAACTTTCTTTATATACTTAAGTTTAAAAAAAAGTTAGTAAAGCTTCTTAAGCTTAGAAAAAAGTATATATATATATTATTATATTTATAGTTATTATTAGTATTAGTAAGCTAGCGCTTAGATAGCTTACTTTTATTAATACTTACGCACTTTTTATAAAAAGAGTTAGTAGCTTTACTAGTACTTATAGATTAGAAGTACTAAAGGTATACTATATTATAGAGCTTACTAGTAGTAATAAAGGTAGACTTCTTAGAGACGCGCTTACGTATAGACTTAGTTACTAAAGCTTTATTATTCTTATTATTAAAGTTATTATTAAAGGTATACTTCTTATAGTTATACTTTTTATTATTATACTTATTAGAAGACTTAGTAATATTAAAGCTATAAAACTAGATAAAGAGCTCTAGATTAAAGAGAGAGCTCTTATTACTACTTATAATAATAAAGCTATACTTCTTTAGAACTAGACTAAAGAAAAGAATATTAGTATAGACTTTACTACTCTCTTAAAATACTAAAAGCTTACTTTATACCTTAGTAGAGAGTCTAGAAGTAGTAGAAAAAAAAACTATAATAGTAGAGGTCTTAATAAGAGAGCTTATAGAACTAGAAGTAGTACTAGAGAATAGAATATTAAAGTAAGCGTTACTAGAAACTAAGAAACTAAAAATTATAATAGTAACTTAAAATTAATACTTATATAGATTACTAAAAAGCTTCTAAAAGAGTATAGTAATATTCTAATTAAAATACTCTTTTATAGTAGTCTTACTAACTTAGTTATTATTAAGCTTTAGTATATAGCTAATAGAATTAGCTAACTTCTACGCTTAGCGTAATACTTTCTTAAAATATATCTTTTAATAAAGCTTAATAGCTTTTAGAAGTAAAACTTTAAAATACTTAGTTTTAGCGTACTACTTATTAATAAAATAATTCTTCTTAAACTTAGCGCGCTTAGCTTTAGTAACTACTTTAGCTTTAAAAGCTTTTTTATTATACTCTAAGTTACGCTTAATCTACTTATTATACTTTTAATATAAACGCTACTTATCTTTTAAAACTTAAGTAGTAATATAGCACTTATAAGTAATCTTATTATAGTACTTATACTTTACTTTATTTTTAGTTTTAAAATTATAAGCTTTCTATATATTAGCGTACTTTTAAGTTTTTTACTTATTATAATATATAATATTATCTATATACTTTTAATTAGTAAATAGATTAATTTTATTAGAAGTATAAGTTAGAGTAATAAATAAGTTATAAGTAATAGTAGAAGTACTAGTAGAGGTAAGCTTTACTTTTTCTTAAAAGAGCTATACTTAGATAAGCTACTAGAACTAAGTAGTCTATTAAGGCGCTTATAGTTCTTCTTCTTAAAGAGTATAGCTAAGTGCTTAAAGAAGTTAGAGGTATTAGAGCTTAATAGCTTAGTTTTTAACGCGCTTATATAACTAGAGCTTAAAAAAGTTACTTTAAATAAACTTATATAGCTAGAGCTTAATAAGTTTATTTTAAAGGCGCTTATAAAGCTAGAACTAGACTACTTATTCTTAGAAGAGTAGCTATTTTTATACTTATACTTATTTCTATATAATATAATATTAGTAAGCTTAAAAATAGTTTAGTAGAGTATACTTAATAAAATTAGTAGAATTTAGTATACTACTAAAGTTAGTAAGTATACTAAGTAAAAACTAAGAATACTTACTTTTATTTTAGATAAAAGGTAAAGAGCGTTTAGCTAATTAAATAATTTTTAGTAATATTATAATTAGCGTATATATACTAAGTAAGCTCTTAGTACTATATATACTCTAATAAGTATATAATTAGCGTTTTTTACTATAATAAGAAAAGCTTATTATAACTACGTAGCCTACTTTTATAAGCTACTTAGAGAGTATATTATAGAATATACTTCTAGATACTCTTATAAAGTATTATATATAATTATACTAGTATAGATTAAAATAAGCTCTTAAGAGCTTTACTACTTAAGAGAGCTTTCTAAGTAAGCTTATAATATAATAATTTATTTTTTATTTATTTCTATACTTTTAGATATAATAGTATTACTACGCTTTATATTATATTAGAGTAAAGTCTACGTTACGCTCTATAGGTTGTTATCTCTTCTTAAGAATAGTAATTATAGGTTCTATACGCAAATATTGCCTAGTTAGTAAAGTATAGAAAAAGGCTATTTATGTTTATTTAATTATTGCTTTATAATGCGCTAAAGAACTAAGTAAGTAAGTATGTATAGTTGTAGAATATTCTTAGTTGTATTGCTTTCCGCTTTTATTATTCTCTACTTATATGTACTTATAATATTACTTAGCTTTACTTAGCCTAAGGCTTGATACCTTAGTATAAGTAAGATGTTAGTATCTGTTAGAGGTGAATCGAGTTGCCGGTGCTAAATATGCTTGCCGGAGTTGAATTAGTCTGCCGTGGTTGAATTACTTCGCCGGTGTTGAATGTGCTTGCCGTGATGGAATCAGCCTGCCGTAGTTGAATGCACTTGCTAATGCTGAATGAGTTTGCCGGTGTTGAAAGCGCTTCCCAGTTCTGGGTACAGTCGTTGGTGCTGAAAGCACTTGCTGTGGTTGAAAGCACTTGCCGTGGTTGAAAGCACTTGCCGTGGTTGAAAGCACTTGCCGTGGTTGAATGAGTTTGCCGGTGTTGAAAGCACTTGCTGGTGCTGAATACATTTGTCGGTGCTGAACGCACTTGCCGGTGTTGAATCAGTTCCGTCGGGGTTGATGACACCTGCCGGTGCTGGAACAACTTGCCGGGCCTGAATGAGGGGTCACCAAAGTGCCGGTATGGTAAGAGTGGCGGTAGTGAATCACCTGTCCGTGCTGGATTGGAGATCAGTAGGCATCGACCTGCCGGTATGAGAAGAAAATGCCGATGCTGAAAGAAAGTGCCGGTATGGTAAAGATGCCGGGCGTGAAGACGTTTGCCGGTGCTGAAGACCTCTGCCGGTAGCAATGAAATTGCCGGTATGGAAATATGTGCCGGGCGTGAATAGACATTGTCGGGCGTGAAGAATGCCGGTATACAAAGATCTTGCCGGGCGTGGAAGACGATATCATGCGTATAGGTTTGCCGTGCGTGAATCTTTCCCTGAACTCAAAGATGCCGGCATCGTAGAGGGTTGGCAGTGAATATACGGTACTGGATCATTTGTTGAAAGTGAATAAGATGTCAGCCAGAGAGATATTTTGTTCAGATGATTTCCGATTCAGATACATACTGGCATGCACCTCTGTCGATGCTCACCATCCCGAGTAGAGCGCCAGCAAATCATGCTTCTTTACTCCACATTCCCATAGTTCTTCCTAGAACCAAACGGGCGATCATGGTTCAATGACGTTTGGTCGACATGTTGCCGACAACGCCGACGCACATGTTGAGCTCCACCACACCTTTCATCAAAAGTGGAAAGGCTGCCCCGCTCGATCACTCCTGGAATGACTTGTGCATATGCCGACAAACATAAGCCGTACATCTTCCCCCATACAATGACCATACAATAGACCAAATAGTGTTCGTTCATCATTACCAAACAAAAAGCCTCCCTTATACCAACGCCTCTTTTCGCCCAAACTACCACCATGAACGCCATGCTTAGTTCACGAACCGGATACTCAGAACGCTAACGTAAGAGGTATGAATCGCTCAATAACGCCCCACCGACACCTCTCCCACAAAACTCGGAAGCAGCTCGCCATCTTCTGGCGGGGTATCTGGTGCTAGTCCTGCTTGTGTACTCGCTCGTCGTCCCATCAGACTGCCAGCAACGCTGACACTTCCACTCCTTCCGCCGTCGAACCTCATCCTCTTGCTCCCTCTATCCATGCCTTCGAGCTCCTCTCTCAAGTTCCCTACTTCTTCTTCCTTCTCTTTCCATAGTGTCAGCACTGCTTGCCTCTCCTCATGTAGTCTCGTCTCCTCGGCTTCTTTCTCTTTCTTGATGACGTCCAGTACGGCGTCTCTGCCGGCCTTTGCTGCAGCCTCGTCTTGCATGCTTGTGCCCGTCGAGCAGCCTATAGCACCGAGTATGTCGCCGGCTGCTGACAGGATAGGTACACCACCGCCCAGCGTAGTGAAGCGTCCCATGATTGTGTTGCCAATGCCCGAGGTTGCGCTGCCTGGCCAGGGTGTTTCTTGGTATGCGGAGGTTGGGATGCGATTGCCAGCGGCAGTGAAGGCCATGTCCATGGCGGTGTTGATGGACGTTATTTTCGCCGAGTCCATGCGCGTGAAGGCTAAAAGGTGTGTGTGCGCGTCCACTACGGCGATGCTCCTGTTGTTTTGTTAGCATGGTTGGTTCCATCCTGCTGCGTTCAATGCGTCTGGGAGGGGAACTCTTACATCGGAACACCGACTTCGATCGCATGCTGCTCCGCGGCTTGTAGAGCGACGCGTGCTCCACTTTGCGTCAATGTGGGTACGGCAGCGGTTGCTGATGCTGTTGGTGACATGTTGAAGTACGTATGTCGCAGTAACATGGAAAGTAGAGAGAAAGAGTACAGAGACAGGTAGTAATACAGGCAACGGAATTAGCCGCGGTCGCGTGCCCACGATTTAGCACAATCCTGATGCTCGGGTATGCGGAAGACTACAGCGGATCCGACGTTCTTTTAGGCAGGCGGCTCTTCGAAAGATGGGGACAAGTCGCCTTTAAGATAAGCAGTCAGCTGAAACGATGTCAAAGTCTCCTTCATTACAGCCTCTTGCGTGCTGCGTGGATATACCAGACCGAAGTGGAGTAAAACGGCGACAAGGTCTCATCTACCCCAGATCAAGGGTCCCAGAGACCCGTGCTTCCGGTGTAATAGCTGAGACTTGTGAATTTTGTTCGAAGCGGGCACGTGTGCCGTAGTGGAGCAGCTTTTGTGGGCGGGTTAAGATGCCCAAATTAGGAAACCCATTTGCGATCTGGGCTGCAAACTGGATACTCAAGCCCAATGACCATGTCAATGGCATAAGACTTTGTGATCAGTGCTCCTGGGGCAGAAGAAATATCGTACGAGTCGATTGAGCTGTGCGACCAGGAAGGTGAGGCACGAAGGGGTGCTGTTCAGGCGGTGTAGAGGCTGTGAGGAGGTGCCGATCCATGTTCAGGTGGGAGCCGGGAAACACGTCTTCATCACGACTGTATAGCTACCATCAGTAGAACGACCACTACGCGTGATGTTTATTGTGCTGTAGGATGCTGTGCGCTATACCGCTGCCGTCTTCCAAGGTTCAGTGTGGTGTTCAGAATGCCGTTCGCGAGGCGGGCACAGGCGGCGGCATTTCAGCGCTTGCCCGTAGCGGGCCTAGCGGGAAACACTGAGAAGGAGATCCCCTTGGCTATTGGCGACGTCTTCTACTGCGTTCTCACACAAGAAGTAGCCATTTCCATCCTGCCTTTCACTTCGATGCATCAAAATACAGCGCTGCGTAAGAGTTGGAGCAATTGGATTAAGCTTAGATCGGTGCGCGCTCTTCCAAGGTTTACTCGGCAGCGGTCCCCTTAGCGCGATGTCGTTACAGGCGATTTCCAATGTCATGGCTTTGCATTTCACATTTTACATACTATCTGCAGTCATGAGTGGGCATAGTGGTTTCAATTGCAGAATACGACGATGACTACGTGCAAGCTCAAACATGGGGACGAGCATGGACTTCTCTAGGCTTGTCTTTCACTGTCTTGCACTGCACTCTAACGATGCGCGCAAGATATGTTTCGAGCTCAAGAGCGAAAAGCTCTTTCTTGTTCTGGGAGCTTTACGCTTATCAATGGTCACCGAGAGACACTGCTGAGACATCTTCGCGCTCGTTGCGATTGGTTGGCCGCCCTTCCTTTCCTTTGGTGTGCGTTGGCCTTCTCATTGTCCGTCGTCCCAGCATCTACATCTATCGTTACACAGTGTCATCATTGTTACGTTCGAAGTCACCTTCACTTTTGTAGATTAATGCGCTTTGTCACTGGACTGACGAATCGCACCTTTGTTGGACGTCATCTGCAAACGCTTTACACCCCCCACACAGCTTGTGCGACATCGCCTTGACAACCACCTTGCGACCGAAAACTCTGACTCCAAAACACTCGCTACACCACACATTTAGCGAACACCAGTTTTATTTGCAATTGACACTCCAGCTCGACAAAGCAAACATCACGCAATGTCGGACGTCGCACCTTACGAAGGTCTTGTCTGGTGTGGCTTGTCCCTCCTCATAAAGACATATCTTCTGCCAGTCACATCCCATAATTCCACACCCGAGCAACGTCAGTTCCTCGCCGCCGGCGCCGCGAACGCAACCACAGTCACCCCAACGGCCACCTTCTTTCCGGAGCCGAAGACCTTGACCGATGAGGTCTACAAGACCATCATCCAAACAGAAACTGCGACGCGCACCACCACCACAACAGCCACGGTCCCAAGGACCGTATACGCCACGGTAACCGAACATGTGACATCTGTGTCAACCTCCATAGACCACCACTGGCTCACGAAGTGGACACACTACCCCATCGACCCGGCAACCCCATACACAACAATATTCTACACTCCCGACGCGACTCTGAGCCCGAGTACTCCTGAGGCTGAAGCGTACCCTCCAGTCACCACACAAATGCCCGCGACAGTGTCTACCTCAGCAACATGGTTCCCATGGAGAGCGTTCTCGGCCATCCTCCTCGTCTTACTGATGAACTCTATTGCCACAATCGCGCTCATGTGGTACCGTGAGCCAAGGGTAATCAGACTATCAGGACAGTTGAAGAGTAAGCAAGTGGCCTACGAGACAATGAAGCGAAGCCGCGCGGAAATTGCAGAGAAGGCACTGGCCGAGCGAGCGACCCTGATTCAAAGATGCGACAACGCTGAGAGGTCAGCTAAGCTTCTGCCCGGGCGAGATGCGATACTTCAAGGCCTCGGTGTCCTTGAAGCTGGCGAAGGCGAAATTGACCAAAAGACACTCAATATCAGGTTAGAGGCTAGACTGAGCACTCTGGTCGCGGACAAACAGCGCCTAGAATACCTGGAACTGGACAACAAGGCCCAGAGAACCGAGATCAGGGACCTCAAAGAGACCATCATGACCCGACTGCGCAGTCAGTACGTTTCTGGCGTCGTAAGGACCTTCGACGAGTTGCTTCAAGACAAGCAACAAGAAATCACAAATCTTCGAAAAATGATCAGCACTAGCAACGTTGGCGAGGCTGTCAAGGAGTCCGCCCAGCTGCACGAAGAGAAAGAGGCTGAGCTCATTGAGCTACGGCCTCTGCGCACCAAGGTCGTTGCCCTAGAGCAGGCGCTCAACGAAGTCAAGAACGAGACTTCGCTAGTTCAGGCTCAGAAGAAGACCCAGGGTGTAGACGATGAACGGCGCTGGGACGGGGAGCGTGACAGGTTGCGCAAGGAACATCGCGCCAACGACGATGCCCTGAAAGCGAAGCACGAAAGCGAAATCGCCACATTGAGATCAAGTGTCAACACAGCTAACGGCCTGGGAGACCCAGACCTGCGAAATGCCCTGGTTCAGGCGGACGAAAAGTCCGCGGGACTGGAGAAGAAGCTGAAACTTGCCTCACAGCAGGTCTTGGTGTTGGCGAGTAACCCCGCGATCAACCCTCCGTCTGTTTCCAGTATCGACAGGAATCTCCAAGACCAGGTTCATAAGTTGAACGTCAACGTGCAGGGCTTGAATACCCAGGTCATATTCCTCACCCAGGAGCGCGATACCGCCATCAGAGAGACTACTGAAGCCAAGTCTAAGGGCGAGGCGGTTTACCGTCAGTTGCAAGATCTCCAGGCAGTAGGAAGCAACAATGGGGCGCCAGCTGCAACAATCGCGCAATACCAGGCGGACTTGGCGCAGAAAGACCAGACTATCAAGGACCAGACGGATCTAATCGGCCGATATCGTCAAGAAGGCATCCAAGAGATCGACCGCCGTGATCAGAAGATACAGCAGCTGAAATCGGACGCGACGCACAACAGTCAAACCATCCAGACCAATCAGCAAACCATCACGGTTCTGCAACAGCGCATCATCTCTCTCGAAAAAGACGTCGCAGCTAAGAAGACCGAATGCCAAACGCTCGATACACGCATCCAGGCTCTCAATCGCGGTCAGCCCGTAATCATCGATGCAGCGTCGTCAACGCAGATTGGAGCGCTGAAGAAGGAGAACGAGTCATTGAAGAATGAAAACGACTCATTGAAGAAGGACGTCGAGGAGGAGAAAGGCAGATGCTCTCTCAAAGTCGTCGAGCTCAAGATCAAGATCGATGATCTAGAACGCGATGAGAAGAAGGCGAAAGATGAACTCAAGGAAGCCATCGAATCGCGAGACAACGTCATCGCCGCGAAGATCGCGCAGCACAAACGTGAGCGCCAGCAGGAGTTTGACGACTTGAAGAACTCGCAAGCAAGTTCGGTAATCAAGGGGTTGGAATATCGAATCGAGCAATACAAGGAAGAGAACAAGGGGCTCAGAGAGGATGTAAAAGGAGAGTGGAAGAAGATACTGGTCAGGAGGGACAATGAGGTGCTAGCTATGGCAAAGGAGCTCAGGACCGCCAAAGACGATAAGGAAAAATGGCAGAAGCTGTGCCACAACTTCCGAGCAAGGTGGAGCATACTTTCCAAAAACAAGGCTTTCAAGGATGGGGAGCTCACATATGAGGAGGTCAAAGATGGTCTCTTCATGGGCAGTACTACAGAGGTCAAGGACCAGATGAAGAAGGTTCTTGACGATAACGAAGATCTTCAGGCTGAGAACACGAAATTGCGCGGCGACGTTGAGAGGTTGACCTGGTACCACAACGCGGAGTCGGTGGAGGCCGAGATGGAGGTAGCTGAGGCTTATGCCTCTGATGACGAGTGAGGTGGTCATAGGTTCTTGGCCCGCGGGAGGGAGCAAGAATATTGACC
The DNA here is from genome assembly GCF_023758065.1 of Alternaria ventricosa. Classification (NCBI taxonomy): domain Eukaryota; kingdom Fungi; phylum Ascomycota; class Dothideomycetes; order Pleosporales; family Pleosporaceae; genus Alternaria; species Alternaria ventricosa. The sequence continues at coordinate 1,186,775 of NW_026055685.1, read as the reverse complement.
TTGAAGAAAGAGTTGGAGACTATACCAATCAGTGCGACACCGCTAACCTGGGTGTCGTCATTGATGGCGAGGTATAGGACGGATTCAGTACGATTGGCCTTCTGGAGGAGATAGATGGGGGTTTGTGGCCTGTTAAGGTCTGTTTTGAGTCTAAGCCTGGTGTTCAGGTGCTGTCTAAGGACCTCCTGGGTTGTCTGTGTGTTTGGTGTCTTGATGTTTCCGGTACTGCGGATACCTCCTCGTGTAGCCATACTTTGGTTGAAACAAATACATTCTCACAAACATATTACTCTTCTCTATGCATCATATGATCTATCTCAGGCCCCTCCAGCTCATCTTCCTCAGCTGAGCCCCATAGAACCATAGTCCCACGGGCCCAACTAACCCGACTGCCAATGTCAAAAATGCTAACAAGCTATTTCCCCATCCCAAACCCAATGTCTCGTACATCTTCGGTGCGAAAAGCGGAAAGCTGAAGCCGCACATAGTCCTCATGAAGGCTCCTACGCTCGCTGCAGAGGCGGCGTAATTGGCTTCGTATGCGTCGGTCGTGTAGGCTTGGGCGCATTGAAACCCGATTATCAGGCCGATTGCTATGATGACGGCGCCAATGTTGGGGACGATGAAGTGAACGGCGTTGTGGGCACTGCGAAAGGTTAACATCATGACAGTGATAGGTGTGGAGTAGACTGACCTCCAACCATAGATAAAGAGACCAATAGGGCAGAGGATGCCTGCTATGATCATAGGCGGAACGCGGAACTCCGGAATCCCTTCGGCGAGCTTGTAGTAAGCCTTCATCCGCTCATACAGCTAGTCTCAAGTCAGCGCTGTACAAACATGAACAGGAAGCTGGGCGTGGTAGACATACCCGATCGATGAGCGGATGCGAGATCTGCAAGCCAATCATGAAGCCCAAGCAAAGCGATAAGTAGTTGAGCGACGCAGGCCCAGTATCCATATCATACACTTCCTCAAACACCATCGGGAACGTCGAAAGCATCAAGTACATGACACCGTACAGAAAGGCGCGATAGATCGAGGGCGCCTGGGTCGCGGGATGAGTGAACATCATGATGAACGGCAGGACTAACCTCTTCCTCAGTATCTTGCTCATGCGATCTCCTGTTTCAAACTCGGTTCGCACGACTACATCGTTTCGGATGCCCTTCATGGCTTTCCTGACAGCTTTTGCTTTTTTGCCGAGGATGGCGGGTGCAAACGTCTCGCGTAGGAAGAAGAGTGCGGTAAGCTGGACGAGGACGGTGAAGATGGACGTGGCGAAGAAGATCCAGCGCCAATTCGCGCCTGTAGATATATATGCGCCGGCAATTGGTGCTACACAGGGTGCCAGCCATGTCAAGATGCCGTATATGGCCTGGCCTTTCCCACGTTCTTCTTTTGACCAGGTATCAGCGAGTACGCCATTACACAACTATCTTTGATCAGTCTTGTATATCAATGATGTGGGACTTGCAATGGTTCGACGTACAGCTTGGGGTGCCGCTCCGCCTAGACCGCTAAGAAACCGAAAAGCAAGCATCTGCTCCTTGGTCTGCGCAAATCCGCAGCAAGTGTTGAAAAGCAGGTAAACTAGATTGGCATACTGTAAGACCGTAACGCGCCCGAAAATCTCGCTTAGCGGTGCAAGTACAAATGGCCCTTGAGCGTAGCCAAGAAGGAAGATGGTCATGACCAGTTGGCGCATAAAGCCTTCCGGTATATCGAAGTCATCCCCAATGTCTGGCAACACAGGTGTTACCATAGTCGATGAGAATGGCGATATGAACGTGAAAAGCGACACGAGTATGGTAGCCACCCATTTACGTTTGCTGTTCCAGTTGAGAGGGTTGCTAGGGTCGTTCGGGCCGTCCCAAGTGATCTACACGTCACGTCAGTGGCAGTGCCATGAGACACCCAAGAGACCTACAATGATTTCTTCGCCTTTACGAAGGCCCTCCTCCATATTCTCGCGGCCAGCCTCGTACCCTGACTCTTCTTGCTCCCACTGCAGGAACAGACGCTGGGTGCTAAGTAGCCAACGACCGTCCCCTTCGAACGAAAATCTCGGCAGTGCCAAGGAGTCGCGTGCGTTCCCGTCGTCCCCAGAAGATCGACCAAGTAACCTGTCTTTAAAGTTCATGGTAAGTAACGAGCGTTGAAATTGAACGAATGATAAGCCCAAAGAGCGATGATAGCGATTGTGATGAGTGTTACCTTTTCTTGTTACAGGGGCAGATCGTCTGCATATAGTATCGAGACCTTCTTGCCAAATCTCACCAATTGAGGCAGTGTCAAAGAGGCGCTCACCAAGAGGAGGCTGTTCACCGTGCCAAAAGCACTATACGGCCAAATGACCTCAAAGTACAGTATCACCGGTGTAGCGTGAATGCCACGATCCAAGAATTTGGCTTCGAGATGCCCAGGTTCAGGTTAATAGGGCTGCGGTGAGACCCTTGCTGAGGATGTGATCAAGAATAGAAAACTGTCGCGTGGGCGCACGGTAGCCACGACATCTCAGGTCCACCATAGCCAATAACGAGGATGCGGCTACTGCCACGAGACGGTAAGCTTTGTTCCGGCGGAGACTGATCAACGACAGCAGCCTTCTTTGTAGACGTCAGCTACCTGGCTGTGCTGGGTTCTTCTTGCCAAGCAGGTACAGCTTGGTTATTCGCTAGACCGCTTGGTGAAGACACATGCAATCGCCGCGATTGGCCGAAATCGAGACCTCAAGAACAAAGTGGGTCAGTCAAGAACTTTGGGTATGCGGGATTAATACTAATCAAGATATCAAGAAAAGCCAACTATGACTTAGGACTATACACTTGGTAGTACGAATGCTAGCAGGGCTGTGTTGTAGTAGTCGTCATTTCCGGCTATGCCACGATACCATGAGCTAGGAAGTGCGGCATTCATGTCTCATGAATGTGTGAGTACTTGCAGTTTCAATGACGTTGATGCCACGGTTTTGAGGCTGGAAGTAACACCTCAGGTGGCGTTTCCAAGTGATGCACCGGAAATAGCTCTACGGGCTATGTCGCGTAGGTCTATCGTGAGAGCGTGCAACTCCAGACGAGCAGAGTCTGGGACCAAGATATAAGGACGTCGTAGGTCCATATGATGACGGTATCCAATCAGGCATATCGATTGACGCACGCTCGCTCTACAATACCACGTTCTCACGTTCGCTTTTTGGTTTCGACATCATTCGATCAACATCCTGTCTCATTAGCATTATCCGTGATCATCTACTCATCTTTACTCTCTTCGAATCAAATATGCTCGCCAGCGTGTCAGTAAGCAAGGAGCCATGTGCCCACATTGCTCCGACCGCGACGACAACGCTCGAACCGCACCTCACACGACTCCTTTCGTTGAAGACATTCGACTTGCCGCAACAGCAAGCAGACGACCTCACGCACTCGGCGTCGGCGGTTCTACCCACTCCTACGTCAGACATTCTGGGCGGACATCCACTGAGGATTTTGGTGGCACCGTCAGGGTTCAAAGAAAGTCTAGGCCCAGAACACGTGGCTCATGCGATCGAGGCAGGCATCCGAAGGGTGCTCGATCGCAGTTCTGTTATCCTTCGCAAACTTCCTCTGCATGATGGTGGAGAGGGCTTTGCTCGTGCATTGGTAGCGTCCCATGGCGGATTTATCGTTGACGTACCAGTCACCGGCCCTACTGGATCGGCAGTCGAATCGCACCTTGGTTTTATTGGCAAGGACAAGAAGACGGCTGTGTTGGATATGGCGGCAGCGGCAGGCCTCCGCTTGGTCCCGAAAGATGAACGCGACCCAACGATCACCACTACTTATGGGGTGGGACAGCTTATCAAGAGAGCGCTCGATGCAGGGTCCACAAAGATCATCATTGGATGTGGAGATTCGGGAACCTCGGACGGAGGAGCAGGAATGCTCCAGGCTCTTGGTGTCCGTTTACTTGATGAAGATGGCAAGGAGTTGCCCAGGGCCGGCGGTGGTCGATCGTTAGCACGCCTAGCCAGCATCTGCTGGGCTGATGTGCATCCTCGACTACAAAAGAATGCTGGTAAGCCACCCACGTCTCGGTTCCAAACCAGTTTTAACGTTGATCCAGTTGAGAAGGTCCAGATAGAGGCCGTGTGCAACACCAAGAATGTGCTCTGTGGTTCCAAAGGAGTCGCGCGAGTGTATGGACCGCAGAAGGGAGCTACGCCTGCTCAAGTCGAAATGCTCGCATCATCGCTTGAACGGCTGGCGCAGGTTGCTCAATCGACGCTTGATGAGGATATCTCTCAGACCCCAGGCAGCGGTGCCAGTGGAGGCCTCGGAGCAGGTTTGATGTTGCTCGGCGCTACATTGCGTGCCCGCGCCGAAGCCATCAACGAGTACTTTGAATTCGACCGGGTTTTCGCGAACCAGTGGGATTTCGTCATTACGGCGGAGGGCGCTCTGGATTTCCAGTCGCCAAATGGGAAGGTATGCAATCTTTTATCGTCGTTCATCCATCAGACCGCTGACGAAGACAGATGACGACGGAGATTGCTCGTCGCGCGAAGCGGAACGGGGCGCAGGTGGTTGCGCTAGCTGGTACCATCGGGGAAGGAGCAGACGGCTGCTATGGTGCAGGCATCAAAGCCTTCACGAGCATCCTCAGGGGGCCAGTAACCCTGGAACAGGCAATCGTTCAGACTGAGGTATTGGTCGAAGACGGCGCCGAGAAAGTGATGCGCATGATCATGGTAGGGTTGGCTCTTGGGCGACACCGCTGAAGGGGTGCACCGCCCTGAACAAGAGATTTGGGGCCTTGGTACGGCCGCGATGGCGCTGCCACCGGCATTAGGGCTCACATACAGTTTACTAGATGTTTTTAGCAAGCAATAACGAAGTAATGATGAACGAATGTTAATGGTACCAAAGTGAGGGGGTTGGTAGAGATAGCGTTCCATCTCCTTTCGGTTGAAAGTGCTCTTCGCACTAGACTAGCGTGAACGTCATCGCTGCCCATGTGCCCAGCACGTGCATGCAGGTGCAATCTGGAGTGCAAGTATTGAAGAAACTCGGTTTCACAGTGGACCTGTCAAATATGTGAGGAACGCGCAGATTCAAAAGGCTATATCATCGCTTTCTGGTATAATAGACCTATCACGATATCCAATCCGCCGGGCTCTTCAGCCCCTTCTCCTTATGCACCCCCTCCGTCTCCCTCGCCTTCACATTAACACTCTCCATCTCAAATCCTGCAACCTTCTTATAGACCCTACCGATCTCCTCCAGCTCATCCTTAGGAATAACATCATACACATTCTTAAACCCATCGGGCGCCCTCTCCTCCGCAAGCTGCAAGACATGATCCGGCCCATTCGCACGGTTCGCCATAACGATCTTAGCGGTAGGCGGTAACCTCTCCTGTTCGTATGCCTTCAGCGCGGCTGGAATATCAGAAGTGTTGCTGGAGAGGTGTTTAGCGAGCGTTTCCGCGTCGATGATGGCTTGTGATGCGCCGTTTGAACCGATGGGGTACATGGCGTGTGCTGCGTCGCCCATGAGAGTAAGACGACCGAAGGACCAGGCTTCTACGGGATCGCGATCCGACATGGGGAATTCGAAGACTTTCTCTGTGTTGTCGATCAGGTCTTTCATTTCCAGGCCGCCACATCTCCAGGTCTCAAAGGGTCCGGCAAAGACGTCTTTCCTGACGGCTTTGGTCCAGTCGGTTTTTGGGGGTGTGAGGTCCGTGTCGTCCTTGTCGCGGGTGCGTAGTTCTGCGATCCAGTTGACTAAACTTTTGCCTTTTGCAGCTGCTCGTGCGCTGATGGGGTATGCAATGAACTTCTGGTCGGCGTGACCTGCCCACACCATGCTTGCGCCTGTGAGGTACTGGTCGCGCTCGATGCAGCCGCGCCAGAGCATGCGTCCCGAAAAGCGTGGTGGGCCTTCGCCAGGGTAGAGAAGCCGTCTCGCGGCGGAATTGATGCCATCAGCAGCGATCAGAACGTCGCCTGTCACGCTTGATTCGTCCACGGGGGCGCCATCCCTTCGGTGCGCGAAGCGCGCTGTGATGCTCTCGTCATTTTGATCGAACCCCGTCAGTGCATGGTTCAAATGTAGAGCATCGTTGCCAAGGCGTTCTTTCACGGCGCTTAGAAGCAACATCTGGAATTCTCCACGATGGATCGAGAATTGAGGCACTTCATAGCCCGCATTCATCCCTCTTGGCTCGCTCAGAATGGAATCTCCATGACGATTGTAGAAGTTCAACTCTCCCGTTTTGATGCCAGTCTTTTCCAGCGCCTCGAGCAGACCCAGATTCCGCAGAATCAGTACTGCAGACGGTTGAACATTGATACCGACACCGAGTGTGGTGAGCGTTGATGCTGTCTCATAGATCTGAACGTCGCTGAAACCCGCGGCATGGAGTGCTAGCGCGGTGGTCAGTCCGCCGATACCGGCCCCTGCGATGAGGATCTTTGGTTGCGTGTCGGAGTACAAGAACGGCATGTTAGGAACAACGCTTTGAGGATGAGAAGATAGTCAGAAAAGTACGATCTTGCAGTCGCTGCGTAACGAACTATATTCACTAAGAAGTCGGTCCTATCCCGTGTCTTTGTGGAGGGATTACGTTAGAAGAGTCCCCGACCATACTGCCGAATTCAGCTGCCGCGGGTTGAATAAGGCCGCAGGACAATATTCACCAGCATTGCTTGTCCCGTCATATTATCCGCCTCGTCAGTTTCTGGCTTTCGCGTGGTCTTTGTGTGGAGTGTGGGGAAGACAAAGGGTCTAATTGTCTAGTCGCCGTTGCTCGGCCGAGATCGCTTCGTAGGTCGCTCTCGCAAGCCTTCAATGGGTTAGTAGCAGATGTACCGCAGGACGACTTGACACTCTACCCAAGAGATGATTTACGTGGATCAGTGAATTAACTGGAAGTAGGTTGATGAAGACAAGAGAATATTATTAGCAATTTATACTATCTAGACAACATGGCCGTCGCGAGACTTCCGTCGTCAACATGACTTTTGATTGATCTGACACCTTGGTCCACGATCCTCGTCCATCTCACTCAACTAAGGAGCGTAATCTGCATTGTCGTCCTTGTCGTATCTGACGTACTTGACCTTGTCCATGCCATGCGTAGCACGAAGGTGACCTGGAGAGAAACAAGAAATCAGCAAAGCTCTTTTGTATTTCCACATTGACGGTACTTACAGTTCTCGGGGAATGAACAATATCCATGGTCGCGCTCAAGAGCACATTGATGACCCAAATCTGAAGCCGTAATGTTAGCATTACCGCAGATCCATGATACGATGAGGTTGAAAGCGATCGTGGCGTGAGGGCCTCTTATACATATGTACTTACAACAGTCAATGTTCTCGCAGCCTTTGTTCTTGCAAGCCAAGCTGCGCGTCTTGTAGCGCAAGGCATTCAGCTCAGCGGGGGTAAGCTTCGGCTCGTGTTGGAAATTGCAGAATTTTCCATTCTCGCAGTAGCCACCAAGATGCCAATGATTACACATCTTCTTACCAACTTTCTTCATGCGTGCTTCGAGCGAAGCTGCGGCAGCAGGATCTTTCGATGGCAGTGGCTCATCCAATCTCTGACCAGCTTTGTTGTAATAAGCGTATTTCTTCTTAGTGTTTTTCTTAGTAGCGGCCGCAGTAGGTGCGATGGAAATGTTGCCGTTTTCAGGAGCACCGGCTTTGCCAACGGTGGCTGATGATTCGTTAGCAATGCTTGTAACGAGATTGATGCGGAGAGGCTATATTGCTTACCCCACCAAGAGTCACCATTTGACTCGCCAGCTGCGGCAGCGGATACAGGGGTTACGCTAGGCGAAGGAGACGTGACGGAAGCTCTCGGAGTGAACGTAGGTGATGATGTGTTGGTGTTGTTGGTGACTGAACGTGGGAGTGGTTGTACTGCTGCCTGTACCGGCGACTGTACAGAAAATTGACCGAAGCCATTCACTGGAGGCTGGTAGTCAGGGAGGGGCTCGCTCTTGAAGACGTCGTCGAAACGAGTACGCTTGAAGTTGGCTAAATCCGCGAAGCCGCGGTAGGCAGGCGTGGTCTCGAGAAGTGTGATGCGACTGGATTTGGCGGTATCATGTTTGAAGTGTTCGAGGTTTAGTAGGTAACCTGCGTCGTGGCAACCACCGAAGACGATATGACGGCAGGTGGGATTGTCGCTAAAGGTACGAAGCATCTCTGCAGAACATTGTTAGTATCAGTCAATTTGATCAGGAGAGACGCAATACCCTTAATCTTGTGATCGGCTCTTTCTTTTCCTTGGCCGACATCGATTATACTAAATAAGGGCTGATTGACGCTGAAGCGTTGCGCAAAAGCTCGTAGATCCTGAGGCGACCGAAGAAGGCCGACCGACGCCAACTTCTGTGCAAGCTTATCGAGACTTAGATAGACCTGAACCATAATGGGCCAGCTGCCTGAGCTGTTGTACAACGAAGCAACATGGTCGCGAATTGCATGATACAGGCGGGAAGCAGCCTCTGAACCTCCATCACCACTAGCGCCTTGGAGTAACGCATCTTGAATCTGCATATTGATAATCAGCAATCAAATCTTTCGGTTGTATGTCCGTGTCGCCATATCCTGTGCATGTGGCCAACCACATGTGGGCCAGGATAGATGTAAAGTCGCCACAGGACAATCATGAACTTCAGGGACTCGGAAATACTTACGATAGCTCCATCCCCATCAATTAGTGCCAACACAAATGAACTTGCTTCCTGTAGTTAAAGTCAGCACGCGAATTGGCAAGGCTGACATAACAGCGAGTAACGAACCAGCTGACGTGTGTAATCTCCCACCAAAGCCTGCTTCTCATCCACAGTTCTCTGATAATTCCTCCTGATATCTCTTTCACTCAAATAGTCATTCTTCAAGTTGGCGTGCTCTTCGGACAATTCCCGATACTTTGCTAGAATTTCCTATTGATTGATTAGTATTTGTCGCGCGGGCGCACACGCGACTCAGCGACACGTACCGTAACAAACTGCTCTCTGGCCTCATCAGACGCGCGAAAAGATTGCATCTGATGAATGAGCCGATCGTATTCATTGTAGCTCGACATAGTGGCGAAATTGTTATGGCGAACAACAGATTGTCCAACCGTGGTTCGGTGCGGGTAGGATGAGCTGAAGGCAGCACTCCTGGGTGATGAACTTAGCGGGCGTGGAAGAGGGTCCGGGCGGGAAGTCTAGACCTGAACGGTGTAGGGCGGCCGATCACGTCTCCAGGGCTATTCCCCCAGGAAGTTGCGATCTAACGGGACTGAAACCGAGACCAAGATTTGGATAAGCAGAGACGTGGAGTGCCTAGAATCTCCTCAAGATTTGCATCTGTGATGTTGGTAGATTTGTAGCAAACGTTTCGTTCCTCGCAACATGGCGCAGCCCTTTTCGTGCATGAGAGCTGCTGCGGTGGGCCATGGGAGGCACAGGCGAGCGTATCGCCTTCTGCCCTCTTCTGTAACACGAAACATTATTGACAGCACACAGCCCGATGGCATGATAATAAGAGATTGTTATGGATCTCGTAGAACGGTTACTGGTGCCCTCATTGATTATTAGGTAGCATTTTGTCAGCAAACAGAGGAGTGACAAAGGCAATATGAACGTAACCAACGATGGGTATCGCACAACAAGTGAGCGCAGCTTATGCGCTGAGATTGCAATTCAATGGACCCATAAGTTATGTATCTATATCGCTTGGTAAATGTTCATTCGCGCCTCCCCCTCCTGCTCAGCCGCTGCTGAACGAAGGCTGAGCTTCGCCAACGTTCGGAAGCCATTCCGAGAGCCTGCACCTTGGTCGCAAAACATCAGGACCGGCAAGCACGAAAGCCCATTGGGTACATTTGAAGAACATGTCGACATAGCTGTAATGATCACTATGACTAATTCAAGCCAGCTGGCAGGTTGACTTGCATCTACAAAAAGTGTCCTCGCATTGCTCGGTCTCGGCACAATTCCGCATCTGATGTCAGCATTTACGTTCTCGCAGTCCAACCACAACCCCACAATGACGCCAAACACGCTGCATGGAACACGCCGAGCGGCAATGGCACGTCAACCTGACATGGTGCTCTCTTCCCCTCGTTATAGTGGACTGACAACGCAGCCATTGCAACTGCATGCTTCGCACCACCTTTCGACCTCTCCTTAGCCCCCGTAGCTTCCTACAGCTCTCTATACACCATACCCAAAGCCCAATTGCGCTTCGACGCTACACTACCGCCATGTCCGCGAACAAGAAGGCGCGCACCCAGCCTCCATATGAGTTGCTGTACTGGCCCGGTATCCCCGGACGTGGAGAGTTCATCCGCCTGGCGTTCGAAGCAGCGGGCGTCAACTACAAGGACGTCGCCAACGAGTCGGAAGATGGTACGCACCTTGCGCATTCATTGCATCAGATACATGTATAACTAACAACAAATTCAGGCATGAAAGTCATCAGCTCCCTCACGGACCAATCGTCCACAGGCTCCGACGGCAACCCACCCACCTTCGCCCCACCCGCCCTGCGCATTCCCGGCGAGGGCAAGAACGGCGGCGCGCTGTTGATCTACCAGACACCCTCCATCCTCGCCTACCTCGGTGATAAGCTCGGCCTCAGCGGCGCAGACGAGGCAGAGAAGGCGTGGATCCTGTCGCACACGCTCACGGCGCTGGACCTCAACAATGAAGCCCACGACACGCACCACCCCATCGCGGTTGCGAAATACTACGAGGATCAGAAGGAGGAGTCGATGAAGAAGGCGACAGACTTCCGCGAGAACCGCATTCCCAAGTTCTTGGGCTTCTTCGAGCGCGTACTCAAGGGCAACGAGGCGCAGGGACAGGGCAAGTTCCTTGTTGGGGATAGTCTGAGCTATGCTGATACTACTGTCTGGCATGTGCTGAGTGGGTTGGAGTTTGCATTCCCAAAGGAAATAGCAGCGAGGAAGAAGGACTACCCGACCTTGTTCGGAGCCTTCTATGATAACGTCAAGGAGACTAAGGGAATCAAGGAGTACCTCGGGAGCGAGAGACGTAAGCCCTTCAGCATGGGTGTGTTCAGGCATTACCCTGAGCTGGACAGGCAGTAGATAGTACCATGGTCAGGGCAAAGAAAGCCATCACGAACAGTAAAAGAAATCAATTGCAAATGGTATCTTGAAGGGGTGCCTAATACAGGCTCATGTCATCTCATTCTCATTCCTTTTTGATGCCGGTACATGACGCATAACCGAAGCCCTGCCGTACTCCTGACCCATGAAGATATAACGAGATCGACCAAACCCAACGAACCGCCTAGGTCTAGTAGTCGGTCTGCTGACTCTGGGGGAACTCGAAGTTGACGCCCTTGCCAGTGAGGCGCTTGTAGACCTCGCTGTAGGTGTCGAGCCTGTAGTCAACACCGCCGCGCTCCTTCTCGTCAAGGACAACCTTGAGGATCTTGCTGCCGTCCTCGCGGGTACGGAGACGCTTGCCGACAATCTCGACGGGATAGACGAGGTCGGTCAGGATGGCGTCGTGGACAGCGGTGAGAGTCCGGGATTGGGGACGCTTCTGGGTCTGGGTGGTGCGCGAGCGGTTGGAGCGCTTGGGGCGGGGAAGAATGCGGCGGGAAGCAACGATCAGGACGTGGCGGTCGGAGAACTTCTTCTCAAGCTCACGGGTGAGACTAGGCACCGTTAGTATACGAATTGCTTAGATTCAAGAGCATAACATACCGCTGCTGGGCCTTGTGCCATCCGGACAGAAGGGGAACAGGGACGAAGATGACAATAGCCTTGCGTCCGTGGCCAACCTCGATCTAAGAATCCTGGTGTCAGCATGATGTTGCTGCCCAGTGCCCACCGCCTCTTCATTTATGGGTGTGTGTAGGCGACGCTCGAGAGCGCATCGTGGTGTTCGGGTTTTCATACCTCGCGAGCAGAGACGAACTGGAGAGGGCGCAGAGAAGCCTTCAGGTCGGGGACGTTGTTCTCGAGGTCAGTCAACGCCTGTCACAAATGTTAGCTGTGGTCATCAGTGTGCAATTGACGGGTGAACTTGCGCTGGCGATGCTGGTCTCGATCTCAGAGGGGTTCTGCCTCGAGGGGCTGTTGGGCGCGATCTTGTTCAGCGAGTTGGCGGACATTTTGGCGGCGTGATGTCGAGCTGGTCGGAGTCTGAAAGTTCGAGGTGTCGCTCGTGAGCTGAGAATTAGAGACGGCAGGTGTGCTTCAAGCGAGGCGCTAGTCTACTTTGAGTGACTAGCGTGAACGCTGGATCGCGGACCATCACCAATGATGCGCTTTCACTCTCGCATCGTCTTCGCATCCATCCACAAACGTTCTCACATTTTTGTGGCAAACAGACAAGCTGGTTTTCTCAGCGTGGATAGAACTTCAGACGGTAGTTGTCGTTGATCGATGGAATCGCTGAAGGCAGTGCCCACGAAGCGAGGTACACAACCTCCATGGCTCATGCACGAGACTGATGGTAAAGCTTCTCTTCTGTATTATTACTCATATTGAGTGTCTATAGCACATATGATTCTGTTGGTCATTGTTCCTACCAACGAAGGTAATTTGTCCTTTTTGGATAATTGTTCACCTGATCATCTACGTATACACCAGGAAGAACGCGACGATACCAAAGACAACTTTCGCTAAAACGCCAACCATCTAGTGTTGTTCTACTGACATCTCTTTCCAGCTCATTTCTCTTCCAGCACGCTCCTACAGTCTGCCTGCGCCACGATCTGGTCCCGTATCTCCTCCATCGCATCCCAGCGCTTGCTTGCCTCCTTCTTACCCGTGCGCGTCTTCATCATCTCAACATATTGAGAATGACGCTCGTCAACTATTTGACAGACCCGTCGGACCGTACCGGTACCACGCGGCTGATTCGCGCCACCGTACACTGCACCACGTACAATTCCCAGCGCACCCAGGCCATCGAGACGATCGGCATCTTGCACGATCTGGAGCGCAGGATACGCCATGCACTGCTGGGCAATGAGTTCGGGTTTGCGCAACTCACGTGTGAAAGAGACCAGAGATGCAATGTGTGTCGCAGGACCCCAAATGTAGGGTGGGCATTCTGGGGCAGCTTTTTTTATGAATGCTTCGATGGCGTCTCTCTGCCGCACCTGTTTGTCCTGGTCTGTCACCTCCCTCTGTAGCTCAACGGTCAGTTCGTCAGTCAGGTACTTGTCATCCGCGACATCGTGTACCAGAGCCGCGACGTAGATGACTAGGGGGTCGATGTTGCGGAACTCCTCGCGATGCTTCTCGGCGCTCCAGATGTGATGCGCGTTGAGGACGACTCGCTGGATGTGCTCGTAATCGTGTGAAGGATCATAGTCTGATGAGTTCATCAGAGTTCTGACGGCAAGGTTGAGCTTCTCAAACCAGAACTTGTTCTTTTCGGCTATCATGGTACCGCTCATGAGCTTGTCCAGGGACAGGAGCCGAGTGTCGCGCTCATCGTTTCGACGTTGGGGAGCGCTCTTGACTGAGCTGAATGGCGACGACGAATGGGAAGAAAAGGCTTCGTCCGCAATCGCCGACAACGTCTCGGTGGCGGCCTTGGCCGGTCTTGTGGAGTTCCCGAAGCTGGAAAGCCGACGATGGATGCCCTTGAACACTTGGTCCACCTTACTGGTTCTGGGGCTGTTCTCAGACATGGTGGGTGGAACGATGTTCGTGGGGTTGAATTGCATAAGGTTGTTGATCTTGAGACTCGATCTCGAGCGCTGATAGGACGTGTTGAGTTGATAGTTAATGGTAGTGGGTAATCGATGGTGTAGTAAAGTCAGCGAGGGGCGTACCATTTTATCGAAGTGGGAGAGAGATGTTGCTTGTGCACTAGAAAAAACGGGATTACAGTGCGCCTTCACTCCCCTTCACGCTAGATCATGGACTAGTTCTTGTTAAGTGAATGCGGCTCTCCTGCTGCTGTGAATTGACCTGTGAAGATTTTTCCTTGTGTCGAGGCGACCTACGTGGTCTCCAAATACGTTGACATGTCACCACTTCAATTCAAGGTTACAAGACTTACATCAGTGGACAAACAGAGGCTCTGATTACAGTGGTCTCATGATCCCGGGAGTTCGAGTTGGCTGCTACCGCCAAGTCACGTTGATCACCATGAGCAATAAACTCTTGCCTCGACCTTTAAGCAGTAAGCACCGAAAACGCAGGCAGAAAATGTCAGAGAACCTTCACAATTACATTGTACACCATTGCAGTATGCGTATAAATTATTACTTGGTAAAGGCAGATGCTAACACCGTACAGGCAAGGAATTACGTGTAAACAAAGAAAACAAAACCAGAGCAACTGCTCGCTCGCTGGGATATCGACATTAGTTCATAAGGGGAGTGAGGTTCGAGCAAAGTTGCTAGCAAATCATCCTAATACTGTTTCCGACAGTCCGACCTATGCACACCGCCGAACAGCGGTATCTCGCTCATGCAAGCTATTTCCGTCTGGCAAAAGTATGGTACCGGTCGAACGATCCTCGTAGGTAACGCGATCGCGTTTAGACGTGCGAGCCGCGACTGCATTCCCGTTAGCCCAATCCCCACAGAACACTAGAACAAAACTTACGCAGCAGCCTTGCGGTTAAGACGGTGCACCGTCAAGATACCAAGCACACCAGTCGCGAACCAGAGGATCATGGACAAGAAAGAGAAAGCCTGAGCAGCCTGCCATTGACCACAAGAGTTGTCGCGACGGAAAGACACGCCGCCCCAAGCCCACGCGCTACCACATCCAGAGCCGTTGAACCAGCTGACGAGGAGACCGAAGACGGCAGCCCAGCCGGCGGTGAAGACTAAACGAGAGTTGTTAGTACATATCCAAGGCAAGAGAGGAAGTTTGGGAAACTCACTGAAGTCGGATGTGTAGCCAGTGATGCTAGAGCTTGTGGGGATGGCCCAGATGACAGCGAAGAGGATGGAGAGCGAAGACCAGATCACCGAGAAGATCAAGCGGCCTAGAGGCCCCTGGTCGTATCGAGAACGTTGGTAGAGGAAGTACGCTGTGAGACCGAGGACGATGGCTGCGAAGACCCATTGCGCTGTGCGCAGGATGATCGAGAGGAGACGTGTGAAGAGCATGTTGGCAGTAAGTGTGGGTATCGGAAGTCGCGGTCAAGATATCAAGTGTGATGCTGGTAAGAAGCAGTACTCAGAATGTTATGAAGCTGTGGATATGGAATGTAATGACTTCAAGCTGCCAGTATATATACACCCGGCACCTACGACTGTGCCTTGCTTGGTCAAGAGACATGACAGCAAACGTCAGCCACGACCATTGCGTAGCTAGCCTTGGCATCCAAGAACATCCACGGTCACACTCCTGGGGTTTGGCACCCCTGGGCCTTGTCAGTCACGCATGTTTTCCTGTCTCCAAAGACAGTGTGGCTAGTGCTGTGCAGGCCGCATAGCCGTGCAGATCACTGGTTTCTTAGCGCATTCGCTTGGGTATGAGATCATCAATCCCTGCCAGGACGCGTGGCGCAAACAAGTGGCGCAGCAATTTCCACACGGTGGACTATGAAAGGCAGGAACGTCGCATAGTGATTGCCGATATCCGCAATGTTTTGGATTTTTCTTGACTGCTGAAATCTTGCCCCAGTGAACCGGTGATGATGAGGATGATGCGTTGGCCTGAGCGCGTTGGAGCGACAGCAGGTTTCTTTGAACGAGCAAAGGACCGACCTGGATGGAGGGCTTTGACGTGCGACGTGGCTATGTGCTTTTTCGGGTGTCGGTTTTGCAGCAGTCACTCCTACCTTGTCCGCTACATCGTGAAGGCCCGAACAGACGACGCCAAGTCCTCTCCGCAGCAGCAACGTAATCATCCGCTATCTCGGGAACAGCCGTGAACTTAAAACCAGTCACCGCTCGTTTTGTAAGGCCAGAACAAAGGATATCCTGGACACTGAGTAGTCTCTCCAGTCGTTGTCCTTCAACTAGTGGGCCGTTGTGTAGGGCTGCGCTGGCACCAAGCCACCGAATTACGTAGGGCGTGTGCATCGTCTCTTTAAGAGTCACCGATCTAATAGCCTTCTTACTATGGGACTGAACTGTAAAACCTGTATTTCGGCTATGCTTCACAAAGAAATTCGATGTCCATGTTTTTGTTGAGAACGGATGCTTACTGGCAAGTAGTCACTCGTAGCACCCATTCGAAACTGCGTAACGCAGGAATGCCGTAGATACGCATATGAGGATACGATACCAAATGCAAAGGAGCCTGATGAATATTCTTTGCTAGTCCAAGAGGAAGATTGGTTGCTTGCGATGCTGAACCAGAAGTAGTACCGTGAGACGGATACCTAGGTATTTGGTTAGCATAACTCCCACATCTCTCTATCAAAACGAGTACGTGTTAGCATCGTGCGTTGGTTTATGTGCGAGTTCGTAAGCTGAGTTCTTACAACAGTGATGAGTCTTCCTTCTTCGCTCTTCACTGAACGTCGGTAGAGATTCGTAATCCACATGTGACATCCCAATACAGTAGTTTCCAGGCCCCAAAATAACCCAAATCCGCTCTTCATCTGACTTAAATCTTCCCAAATACCCTTAGATAGGCAAAATGGTTTCAGCTGACATCTATCCCAAAATACATCCGTGCTACTGCAGGTCCAGCCAATGAGCTAGCTCGGCTCGACAGCTACGCGGAAATACCTAATCGGGTGAATGCGCTGACATGACGGCTCAGTCAGCCCTACAAGCGGTTGTCGCGCTTGTTTGAAGAGTGCAGGAGTGCAAGATCGGTATGATTTGAAGTCCTATTTTTGGGGGGCTGTGTAGGTGGAAGCGAATCTGTAAATATTCTTGTATTCAAGAATCACGCCGAGTAAACATGTTGCGAGGTGGGCGCGTAGAGCTTCGTGTCGGCCATGTATGCGTCTTCATGTGAGAGAGGAAGGTCGGCGATATGTGCAATGTTGGTGCGGGTGTGTTGTATAGCCCTCTGTCGCCAATACTGCCAGTGTCGTCCTCCGATGTAACCTCACATGTTTCCGAGGCGTCCGCCAATCGTCTGGCTCGTTAATCGATAGCGATAAAGCACGCGTGCTGTACGATTGAGTATGCCTGCCATTCAGCCTTGTGCTTCGGTAAATCGCATTCATCGGCATCGGTGATCCATTCATCACCGGCACCCATTGCGCTGGGTACCGATCGTAATCGGAATCCATAGATAGTGCCAGGGGTTTGCGCTGCCGCTTTGCATCATACCTTCTTATCCACGTTGCCGGAATGCCGTGACGCATGCTCGCTCGTTTACATCCTTCCTGCTTCCGTCACGCGAGTGTGGCGCTTCTCCCGATGCCGAGTGGAACGGGAAGCCGAAAGAACGTGAGCGTCTATGCAAGTTGTATTGGCCAAGTCTTACATTTGTTGCTTTCAAACGGTATGGAATCTGTCCTGATAGGACGTACCAGTATACGGATAAGGCTGATTGAGGCTTGGTCAAGCTTCTGGACGTCTTCGGGCATGTCGCTGTCCGAATGCTGAGTTGATATGATTTGCAGTGTATACTGTCTGTGCGGGAGAAGAGTGAAGGTTGACGGAAATTCGGATCAGCCAGTCGCGATAACAACCAAGAAGGAACTAGTCGCATGGCCGCCGCTCACTCGTTGCTTCACAGCCCTGCACCAACCCTCGTCTTCAGCCCACGTACCGCATTGCGCGAACTCTGTTCCTGCATCGACGTATACCATCTCGGAGGCGTTTCCGACCAAGTTGGTGTGTGGCAGCGGCAGCTAAACCACTCCAAGGCTCAACAACTGCGTGTTATCGCAACAAGGGCCTTGGAGTGCATCCAGCTGGACCTTGTGCGCTGAAAGTAGGGGTACCGGAAGACTCATACTCTGTCATGATCGGGCTGCACACGTCGGCGACTGCCGCGTACACAATGCTCCAAACCTAGCATCATTTCCAGCTTCCAGGCACCAACGGTCGGGCATGGGTGTAGAGTTCCCCCGCGCGACGTAGCAGGCATATGGGCGGGTAAGGCTCAAACGCACTGCCCTGCACTGTATCCCCCGGTGGGCTCGAAACAGCATCTTGGCCACCTGAGCAGCCCTATTCGCTGCTTCAGACGACCCAAGCCCACGGGGCGGCCTCCAAATGTGGAACAGCAGGTTGCAACGCTGCCCAGAAGGAGTTTGCGCTCGCACATGGCTTGCAGGCATTCGTGTTACACGCCCAGCATTGCCCTCACTGGCGGTCCACGGAAAATGGCCCCGTCCAAGCGAGATGCAGCACAGCAATCGTCGGGGGATCGCGATGGATGAGTAACAGTGTGACGAGCACGATAATTGACTCGAAACTGCAAGTCGCCCGAATGCGCGACCGACGGGAAACGATGAATTGCCTCGAAGAGGTTCTTGCGACCTGGTGTGAGTGCACTGCGTAGGTACGCAGTCTGGCGTAGGGAAAGATGCTTGTCGGTGATGATGTTGTATGACTGTGTCGTGCGTTACAGCAGCAGGCCAATGGCAAAACGACCCGCGCTTGTCGAGAAAGTACCTTGGCGTGTGCTGCAAGCATCCAGATTGTACCTAACGGCGTGGGGTGGTGTTGGTGGTGGTGGTGGTGGTGAAGAAGAAGACACATGTATCCTGATGGAAGGGGTGTATAAGCTAGGCAGACATGCGTCGTCAATGCCGAAACACACCTTCTTCGTCATAGCACGATGCACGAGGACTGAAATTCCCTCTGCTTTGCAATCGCATTCCCATAAAGTCACCAATGAACACTTATGTCGCACAGTTTCCGCATGGTTCCATGTAATCAGCAGCAGGGATGCCATCAGCCGCGCACGCTGCTGCACGCCCATCTTATCCACCTGGCGCGTGCGCTGCATTGCGGCTCCAGTTTCCCACCCGCGAGCACAGGTCCCCCTCTCACTGCCACGCACCCACTCACAGACCCTGAAACTTATTCCTGTCTACCCAAGCAGACGGCTTCGCGTGCTGCGCAGTCGTCCGGCGAGTAAGAGGAAATGATGACTAGATGCCTTGTTCGTGGCTTGAACCAGGGTCCGTCCGCCACCAGTTCCCGCCGTTCTGGTTGGTGGTGTAGGGGGGAACAGGTAGGTGAACTGTGCGGTATAAAGACGGTTTGGATGCCTGGACCATGGGAAAGCAGGCAAGCAGAGCAAGTAACAGTTTCCGATCCGTCCCAGTCACCATACCCGAGCGCCCTTTTCTTCCCTCGTCCTTTCCTAGTCCGCTTTCCTGCATTTTCTGGTGTCTTTGTCGGCCTCTTGTTTCATATAAGTCGAGTCGCTTCTTCCCTTTGAGTCAAAAGTTTCACTCATTCAGCATCCTTCCACACCATCTTCTTCCGTCTTCGACTATTGTTCCATTGTTTCATCCGCGTCTTCCTTCTATATACCCCACGCACAGTGTCTTCGTCAGGAACAGCATTGTTTCACTCCGAGACTACACATCTACCACTACACCATTTTCAAGACACTACCCGATGGGTCGCGGCGGTTACAACTAAGGCCTCTGCATTCATCCCAACACCAAAGACCTGGCTCTTTGTTCATCAAGTCCGCACGTCGACCAACTTCAAAGTCGAACAAACAAACATATCAATCACAATGTCACCACCAAACACTCAGGAAGAATCGGCCAACATGGGTCGCGGAGGCTACAACTAAGCACAACGGCTGCTCCCGCAATCCCGCAATCCGAAACATCCATCAGCACCATTGCGGCGTGGTTCACCATGGCTACGCCTCACACCATCACACTCCACTTCCCGCCACTTCCCGTCACCCGAACACTCCGCAAGAGACGCCTCGAACGATGGAGGCCGTCTCTGACTTCTTAGGCCTCGGCCATCTACTTCTTCCTTCAGCTTCATATCTCTTTCGTCTCTGTATCATCACACATTCTTATCTTGTATCAACATCTCCTCTTTCTTTCCTTTATCTTCATCTTCATCTTCATCCTCATTTTCTTGTTTTGAATCGGCATTAGCGAGCGTTGGAGTCTTTGGACCTGGACACAGGCTATGAACTATGGGTTACGGAATCATGGAAATTGTATGTCACGGCATTTTGAGGCGTTTGGAAAGGCTGGGATAAGCTCTTCATTGAGCGATGGGTAACGGACCTGGGTACTGTTCTAGACACGGAGTTATTCGGCGTTGGGCGTACTGTTTTCGAGTTTGCTTTGGGTTTCTCTGCTTTTCTCCTCAATCAAGATCTCCTTTTCCCCGATACCACTGTTTACGGCGTTTTTGCATTTTAAATGACCAGCAGGTCTGGTAGTAGAGCTTCATCACTTCTGCTTGACTAGAATAGACAATTGATACCTTGACGGTATCCTCTTCCCACATTATAGATCGTCCTTGCAAACTGTGATTTGAAGCACCGCCAGTACCGCGACTTCGTTCGCTATTTTCCAACACAGAATCTGTAAGAAGGTTGACGTCAGCAAACGTTCGTCACGTGTTCTTTCGTGGCCGCAGCTGAGCGTAAGCCGGCAAGCATCATGGGGAAAGAGTTCGGTTATCCAGACGCCCTATGCAGCAATCGATACTGCACAGACACATTCTGCTATTACCATTGTGGCTTTCCCCAGCAACGCCCGCTTGGCCCCCTCTCGGATGCAACCGTCTGACTCAAATGGGGGCCAAAGTGTAGAACGCCTTGCCAAAGATTCCAGAACGTTACACGACATGAGGGCACGAGATACAGGCTAGAGTCACTTACTTTTCGAAAACGACCCCCAACACTTCTTCCACATCGCCGCTGTCACCCCGGCCTGTGATGCGGGCCAATGCGTCGGCGGCGGAGCGAAGGCACTCTGCAGCGACCACAATATCGACCTCGTCGGCCTCGCCTGGTAGTTCCTCACCGGTTCTGGTTGTATCGGCCGAGGGCTCGGTTACGGTTGTGAGGAAGGCGGAAAGGTGGCTGAGACATTCGGAGAGAAGAAGACGTTGACGCTCGGTTGCGCCTAATGACTCCTGCCAAATGCTTGGATCGGGATCCGAGTCAGGAACTAACGCGGCTGTCATAGACTTGAAGGTATCCTGCAAGATGGTGAGAAATTCTGGGATGTTGTCGCTTTTCGGATAAGGTATCGACCCTGTGAGCGGCTTGCAAGTAATGAAGCATAGGCGGTCTTTCGGGATGCCCAGCGCGGAGTGGATCTTTTCTTCCCATTTCTCCCGCGAGATATCGAACGTGTAAAGTTGATCGCGCTTGTTGAGAGCAACGATGACCTCGATGCCGACATCAGCACACTGCTTTGCCGTGGCCATAACCTCAGGATCCATCTCGGCTGTGGCGTCTTGAACGACAATCAGCACGTCTGACTCGAGTGCCCGTTGCTTCGCGCGCTTGATGCCTTCTTGTTCAACAGCCCCAACGACGGTCGCACCTGCGACACCAGCCTGGCGAAGGCCGGCCATGTCTCCAATCTTGACAAGCCACCCGCCCAGATCCAATCCTATCTCAACCACGTCGCGCGTTGTGCCAGCTTCCTCAGAGACGATGGCGGCATCTCTTCCAACAATGCGATTCAGCAGACTGCTCTTGCCTGCGTTGGGTGCACCGAGAAGCGCAACGCTAATGCCATTGCGCAGCATCTCTCCACGAACGGCATTGGCAACGTGCGCCTCCATCTGCACCTGCAAGGCACGGACTTGAGATGCGACGGAGGCACACAGGACAGCCGGTGATTCGTCAAAGTGTTGGTCTTCGGAGAAATCGATCAAGGCCTCCAATTCGCCCCGGGCCTGCAGCAACAGCATACGCCAGTGCTCGTAACGTGTTGCCAGTGAGGAGGTCGTCCCCTTTACTGAAATCTTGCGTTGCTGTTCAGTCGAAGCAGACAGTGTCTCTCCTAGCGACTCGATCTGGGGAAGATCCATGCGGTTGTTGGCGAAAGCGCGCCGTGTGAACTCTCCAGGCTCAGCATAGCGGATCTCCTTGCGCTTCGACTTGCGAATTTCTGGTATGTTCGCGCATTCAGGTATGGCTGACAGTACTGCGCGTACAATAGCTGGACCGCCATGCACGTGCAGTTCGAGCACGTCTTCTCCGGTCACGGTATTGGGCGCGGGAAAGTAGAGTACGAGGGCGCCAGAGTCGAGTATCGTTGCGGGCGAAGGGGGCACATGCGGGGTATATAGCTTGCGTAGGGTTACCTGGCGAGGCTTAGGAAATGCTGTAGAGGGACATAGCCCTTCGTATATCTACAAAACGTAAGGAAGGGAATCGATCATGGGTTGGGGGATACAGACCTGCCTACATGCCGGACCCGAGGCACGAATGACAGCTATTGCTGCCCTTCCACTAGCAGTAGAAAGCGCATATATCGTGGGTTCATTGCTATCTGTATGGTACAGACGCGGCCGGGACGTCGTCAAGGCGCGCTGCACATGGAGCTGGAGGGGTTCATGGTGGAGCGATGCGATTCGAGCGATACGGGTCGGATGGAGTACGGCGCGGATTGGAGAACAAGGCGCTCTCAATTGATTAGAAGGATTGCGACGGAGAGATGAGACGACAGCTCTCATTCCGCTAGTTGAGGTTTACATTGTTGTTGCACCTGGAATTGATGGTGGCTCCGCTGCACCTCCGCAATGGCCCGTGCACGCGCTAAGATAATAATTTCTTGAGATCGTCGCATGTCTACCTTCTCACTACAACACCTGTTCCCTTCGCGCCAGAACGTCGCCACGATAACCCGAAGGACCCTCTGTTCGCCGGTCGCTGCGTTGAAACACCGTCATTAAAGCGCTCCTATCCCCGTATTCACAAGAGTCCGACGAAGGACTTGATTGCCGCCATGGCTTCGGACGATCTTGTATGGTCCGTCATTGGCACCGACTTCTGCAGCTTCAGTGTGTGAACCTCTGTATATATGCATATAAGACAATGCTGACATTATCTACTCAGAACTCAAAACCACAAAAGACCAAACTTTCTGCAGAAACGAACACAACGTATCAGGTTACTGCTCCAAGCAGTCGTGCCCGCTCGCCAACTCACGCTATGCCACGATTCGCTCAGATCCCGCGACCGGCGACTTGTACTTATACATCAAAGCCATCGAACGCGCACATCTTCCGTCGCAATGGTGGGAAAAGATAAAGCTTCCCAAGAACTATGGCCAAGCGCTGGAGATGGTCGACCAGCACCTCGCATACTTTCCCAAGTTTCTCAAGCACAAGAACAAGCAGCGCTTGACTCGTCTTACTCAAGTCAACATAAGGATACGGAAACTGGCCAAGGAAGAAGAGCGCCTAGGAGAGCGCCTAGTTCCTAGACTGGCACCCAAGGTCCGCCGACGAGAGGAAGGCCGTGAGCGTAAAGCTCTCGCAGCCGCCAAGGTCGAGCGCGCCATCGAGCGAGTGCTCATCGACCGTCTGCGCAGTGGCGCATACGGTGATCGACCGTACGTTCATCCCCCTCTCCCTACTGCTGCCATGATTATTCGCTTTTTAACCCTGAGATCCTTCGATGAGGATCAAAAACAACAACAACACTCTAATTTTTTAATGAGCACCGTCACACTGTCAAGCATTTACTCGGTTCGTGTTTGAGTTTGAGGCTAACTGCAAGACAGGATCAACGTTGAGCCAAATGTCTGGAAGCGTGTCATGCGCGGCCTGCAGAAAGAGGGCCAGCTCAAGGGCGACGAAGATCTGGACGAAGGTATCGAGGAGGAAGACGAGAACGAATACGAACACGAGATGGAGAACGGTGTCGGTGAAGTCGAATACGTCAGCGACATTGAGGGTGAATCCGACGATGAGATGGAGGACTTTGAGGACTGGATAGGTGGACAGAGTCCTGATGAAGGCTCAGGTGACGAAGACGACGAGAGCGGTAGCGGTAGCGAAGAAGACGAGGAGGATGAGTCTGCAGATGAGGACACAGAGGCTCTCAAGAAGACGCTGGCAAATCTCAAGCGCAAGCGCCCTGCTGGTCCGCCACCCAAGCCCAAGAAGAAGCCATCGAAGGATTCAAAGGGGCCCAGACGCGAGATCGAATACGAGATGGAGAGAGAGCCCGCGGCGAGAGAAGCCATGCGCGTATGATACCTCTAGCATTGTCACACTATTGGCGTTCAGCGATGGGATGTGGAGTTCACGTCTTAATGACCCAGGAAAAGCATTTCGTCATCGCGCCAGAGGCGCATGCTGCAGCGATGCTCTGTTTGATACCATCTCTTCACACAATGCCTCAATCCTTTATATATTCACTCTGGAACGTCATGAGCTACGACACGTTTAGTATTCACAATGGTCAGCAAAGTGAATGAATATCACAACACCCAAGCAGGCGCTTCCTCCCCGTTTCGAAGAATCGAAACCTCCAATCAATCAACCATATAACCCATACAAATACCATATCGTCAAATCAAGTCGATTCTTCAATGGGCATTTCGCGAAATCTGGACGCGGCGAATGAAGCTGAATCTGTCCAGAACGCCTGGGAAGATGGTTGCGCACTTGCCGGTCCCAGGATAAGTCCGTCTTCTGTTTCAGGGACAGTCCTGCCCCCAACGAATGAATCTCCTCATCGGCCAGGTACTCCCCAGTCCAAGCCGACTAAGCTAAACGACGAAGACTTCGGCGACTTTGTAACAGCGTCCACTGATCCTTTGAAGCGACCCATCTACGATACAACTGAGAATGAGGGCGAAACACAGGGGCTCTTGAACTCTTTCTCCGCGCCTGTATGGGAGGCTGATACTTATATCGGCAAGGGCCTTGTCGAGCCTGTCATCGCTGGCATAGGTATGTTCAAACGAACGGTTTTACCGGCAAGGAATCTGGCTACCTGGAAACTGAACAAAAGCCGAGCGCAGGTGATTATGGAAGAACACAAGAAGAGGCGACTGCAAAAGCCTGTCATCTCTGCGACTCCTACACCTGCTCCATCTCCTACCAAGAAGGGCGCAACGGGGGTCGCTACTAGTTCATTCGGGGCTGAATACAACCAGTATCTAGATACGCACAGTGAAAGTATTTCAGTGTCGGACCTGAACGGGGTGATGCGACCAGTGAGTTTCACAGAGCCGATCGATGCGTTGATGGAGACGGAGCGTAGGGCTTGGGGGCCTTAAGTATGGAAGCACTGGCCAGACCACTTCATAGATATAACAACTAGTCATCCCAGGTAAATAATGGACCTTAAATGACTCTGAACACCTTCGTATCGAAGTATGCATGTGCGTTCGAATCCGGAATTGCTTGCATCATCGCACCAGTTAGACGCGTGTGAAAGGGATGCAGATTGCCATGCTAGCGGCATCTGATAGAAAACGCAACGGGTGTTGAAACAAGATCGAGATGTCGCATGGGTACTCGCGGTGAACATTACTCCAAAAATGCAGTGGGCCACCTGGGCAGCATGGAAAGGACTCACGTGCAAGTTTTAGTACACCCACAGTGCAACTCCAACAGCGCGTTCTCCACAAAGAAGCCTCCCCCAAGCCATCGGCTCCACAGCCTTAATCCGAACCGAAAAAAAACTTGGTGCTGTCGCGTGGTTGACGCACCCTGTCCCTGATGATCGTAAATCCCGCAAGCTGGATACTTCAACCGGCACACCTACCGTAGAACCAAACACCTCCCCGAAGCCTTGGGTTTGACAACACCCGTCCCTTCGAAACGAGGACATTTTTAGGCATTTCCCAGGTTATTCCCACAAGTGCTGACGTGCGGGACTACGCTTTTTGGCAAGCCGCCCAAGCAATTTCTTAGACGAGCCGAAGCATCGGACTAGGCCGGAGCTTTTGGCGCCTTCGCGATGCTTAGCCACCAAGCACCAAAGCGGCGCGAAACACCGTCTTGGTGTGCCCGTGTCGCGAACTTTCACCCTGTTAGCGACATCATAATGCGCCGGGAGTACCTATTGCGGCAATTCCGGTGGGCGACTGCGAGCTGACTGGTGAAGTGCGACGAATCACACAGGGCGACCCTGGCATCCCCGTGCGATCGGGTAGTGTGTCTTTCTCCGCACGCCAAACTCCACGGGGTTGGGATCACCAGCGGCTCCAGACCAAACGTCATCGTCGAGAGCAAACTGTGGGGATGACGCCGGTAGACAGGGCGGTTCGGCGTTATTGCTGGGTTGGCGGCGTGAGGACGGACTCTACTGTTACATTGGTCGCAGAGAGTCGCGGTTGCCCTTTCACATTTTCTTAAGAGAGGGTCGTCGCGCCTGCTGTCGTACCTCATCATCGCACTTCGCACGATCTGGAAGCGAGCTGGCCTCTTGTGTTGTTTTGTTGCGACGCTTTTCTTACTTTGTTGTTTGGCACAACACATATTGATCGTTGGTATTACTAAACAAGATGGGCAAGTTCTATGGCCTCAAGGGCACTAAGCTCAACATTGCTATTGCTGTGATAGCAGGCACGGATTTCGCGCTCTTTGGTTATGGTAAGAACACAAGCCATCATGCAAGACATCGCCTCTAACACTGCATAGATCAAGGTGTAATGGGCGGTTTGCTCACGCTGGGCTCTTTTATCAAATACTTTCCCGAAATCGACAGCAACAACCCACCCCCAGGGAGCTCGAAAAGCCATGCCGCCACTATCCAAGCCATCACAGGTAAGCTCGCTCAGCATCTAAACCCAACGTCGCTAATGTCCGTCTAGTCGGTGCCTACACACTGGGCTGCTTCTTCGGCGCCGTAGCAACCATCTGGCTCGGAAACATGCTCGGACGCAAGAAGACCATCTTCATCGGCAGTGCTATCATGATAGTCGGAGCCATCCTCCAAACAGCATCGTACGGTCTCGCTCAGCTCATCATCGGACGTTGGATCACCGGTTTCGGCAACGGCATGAACACAAGTACAGTCCCAACATGGCAGTCCGAGACGTCGAAACCACATCGCAGAGGGCAGATGGTCATGATTGAAGGCTCAATGATTGTCTTCGGTGTCATGCTTAGCTACTGGCTCGATCTCGGTTTCTCCTTCCTTGAACCCAGCAGCATCGCCTGGCGCTTCCCCATCGCTTTCCAGATCATCTTGGCCCTATTCATTCTCGTTATGATTCCTGGTCTTCCCGAGAGTCCGCGTTGGCTGGTACTTAAGGGGCGCGAGGAAGAGGCTCTGGAAGTTTTGGCCGCGTTGAGCGACCTTCCTATTGACGACAAGAAGGTCGAGGCGGAGTTCCAGGCTGTGAAGGATGTAACTGAGGAGATGTCGCGCGGTGGCTTCCGAGACTGCTTCAAGAGGAACAAGAACCGCAACTTCCACCGCACTGTGTTGGCGTATGTCAACCAGATGTTCCAACAGGTAAGTTTCGCTATCACTACAGGGCAAGAGACAGTAACTAACAATACTCCAGATCTCTGGAATCAACCTTGTTACTTACTATGCTGCCACCATTTTCGAAAACTCCATCGGTCTCTCGCCCTTCCTCAGTCGCCTTCTATCCGCCTGCAACGGCACCGAATACTGGATGGCAAGTTGGATCGCCATCTTCACAATCGAGAAGTTCGGACGCCGCTCTTTGATGATGTTCGGTGCGGCTGGCATGTCCATGTCCATGGCCGTGCTAGCAGGCGCAACCAGCAACATCGGCAATACGAGCCTGGGTCTTCTCGCCACCGTCTTCCTCTTCGTATTCAACTCCTTCTTCGCCATCGGCTGGCTAGGCATGACATGGTTGTACCCCGCAGAAATCACACCACTATCCATCCGCGCGCCCGCCAACGCTATTTCCACCACAGCCAACTGGATCTTCAACTTCCTCGTCGTAATGATCACACCCCCTGCTTTCGCAAACATCGGCTACCAGACCTACATCATCTTCGCCGTTATCAACGCCGCAATGGTACCCTCGGTATATTTCTTCTTCCCCGAAACCGCATACCGGTCTCTCGAGGAAATGGATGAGATCTTCCACGCGGCAAGCGGTCCGTTTGATGTCGTTGGTATTGCGCACAACTTGCCGCATCGCTATGGAAAGAAGGGCGAGCTGCTGGTTGACTATGCGGATACGGAACAGGCGCACGAGGCGGAGCGGAGACGGAGCTCGGTTGTGGCCACGCAGTCGAATGGGGGTGTGTTGGCGAAGGACAATGAGAAGGAGCTTAGGGAGCATGTTGATAATGCGGGGAAGTAGATGGTGGCTGATGGGTTGACGATGATGAATACATTGTATTCTTCGAATGTGACTGTTCTGTCCAGATGTGTGCAGTTGTCTTCTTGACGTGACACTCATATTTGCTAAGTGAATCACCTCCTTTTTTTTGTTCTAGGCATGAACGTATTTGCGTCCTCCATTTCGTGTGCCTAATAGACTGATAGATAACGTTTGGTGTAAGCAAACGTCTCTCGCACCATTTTCTCAACTTCTCATTCCATCCCGATCGTTGGCCTGGCCCTCATCTTTCCCATCATACTTCACCCTTCTCGGCTCCTTCTCCAGCCCATCCCACATTTCCTTACTATAATACCCAAAGCAAACATCGCAGTTCCCACACTTGCCACAGCCTTTGGGCTCCCTACGACCCGTATACACATTGAAGACCCAATTTGCTGGTCTCTCACCCCACGGACCGCTCTTGAGGTCGTACTTATCCGGCGCCTCAGGAAACTGAATCTGATGGCGCGGCTTGGTGCGATTCGTAAGCGTATGCAGATCCCTGCCCCTCTTCCTCGCTACTTCAATCGCGCGACGGAACCAGACCTTGCTCTTTTCGTTCGGTGAGGGTTCTCCTCCGCGCCCAGGACTAAAAGTAGTTATGGGCCCACTGCTTTTCTCCACGTTCTCCAGATACACAGCTTTTGGCGCTACGATTTCTGGCCCTGGGACTCCGAACAGAGACTGTATATTATACTTGCGATTTCTCTCATTCGTGGGAGTATCTTTTCCTCTAGGTCGTCCTCCGATCAGAGAAATGATGGCATCTTCGAAGCCTTGTTCCTCGTTCGGTTCCCATTTGATGTAAGATTCGCTGAGCGATCCCCACAGAACTAGGGCTTCGTAATTCCATACACTCTCCAGGAAGCAGCGTTCCAAATACGCTCCATCGCTCTCCCACTCTTCTGCGCTGTCGTCTCTGTTGTAGTAGGCCTCGAGCTCAATGTCTTGGATGTCCATGCAGAGGTGCTTTAATTTCCCCATGTTGTTGAGTTCTTCTGGGCGGAAGGCTGCGCAGCGATAGCCGTGAATATTATGAGGATTGTCATGATAGTCATAGAACATCAGACTTTCCAGGGTATTCCCTTGGTACGTGCCGAGATTGCGAACGAGTTCGTCCGCGTCTTCGAGTCGAGGAGCATCGCCGGCGCGGAATGAGGCTGTGATGAGTCCTGATGGGACGGCAGTAAGAGCAGTGAGGAACTCTTGCCCAAATTCCCCACAACTGTCCAAGAAGAGATGTTTGACAGGGGAGGTTCCAGCAGGTAGAAGATTCTTCCACGGCGTCTCGTCTTGGAAATCACCTACGCAATTTCTAAAGTAAATCTTTTCGAGGCTTGGGAGGCGGAGGAACTGGACAAGAAATCCCGTGTTGCAAGGCCAAGTATTGGGATGGTAGGCCGAATCCATCCAAGTTCCGGTGGGCAGACCAACAGCGACTGAACGAAGATTTTGGAGGCCGGGTCCCCAAGAAGTTTTCTTGTTGTGAGAGTCGTTGATAAAAATTTGAAGCCAGTCGAGACATGACCTCGATACCGTCCCATCGCGCGCCGTCATGACGAACTTGACGTCTCGAAGCCTAGGACAATTTGCAACGAGGAGAGCCTTCAGGTAAATGTCATAGCCATCGATAATCTGTGTACGTGCCTCCTCAGCGCGTGCACCGGGGATAAGATCACTCTGTGCTTGATCTAATGGCTCCATATAGTCGTCGATTTCACCAGGTATGAACTCCCAGGTTGTTGGCGACCGTGAGCTCTGATCGATCGGAACATCGAAGTCAAGCGTCTTCCATGCATCCCATCCTGTGCGATCATACCAAACCTCCAGACTTCGAACGTGCCAGGCTGGGATTGGGTCACCATATCCGAAAGCGCTTCGGAGGAGTGTGGGAACAGTTGTTGGGTCAATATCAGACGAGACACAATAATTTGTATGAGCGTCGCGATGGCGTTTGAGAACGTCTGCAGAGCATGCGAATAAATGCTTGCAGGTATATGCGAAGTCGATCTGAGATGCGGGAGGTATGTAGTCGATGATATGATGAACGAGTTCAGTCGCAAGATTTGTGATGATGCACGAGCTGTCGGTATTGACTGCAGAAACGTCGCTTAAGTCAGATGGGTGGGAAGGCAAAGAGGCGGTGAAGCTGAAATTGAAAAGGGCTCCTTTCCATTCATCCATGTTGTGTTTTGGGGAACTATGAAGCGGACGCCTGATTGAGAGGATTAACCGACTTTATACTTATCGTGAGAAGCCAATTCAAAGCATGAGACTTTGTCTCGGCGTGGTGCAAGCGGTTTGGTGTTTTAGGCATCCTTCTGCTGCCTTCGGCTAATAGAGTGCCAGTTTTGCCGACGCTTCCATCTCCAATTGTAGCCCGTACACGAGTAGCACAACCAATTATGCGCATTTCTGGAGACAGTCGAGAGTTGTGGTCAATCTGGCTCGGACGTCGACGTGTCAACGTGTAGCGCACGCCACCACAAGATGATATGTCTGGTACGATGGATGGTGGTGATGAGGTATGCGGTGTCGCGTGAGCAAAGGTATCTAGTTTGAGCCTCGTGAGGATGACATGAGCGCGAAGGTAGCTATGCGCTGTAGGAGCTGATAAAGTACTGCTGTGATGTCAGTCTGATGAGCGAGGGTGTGAAGAGTGCAACGTACTGTCAGGACCGACTCGTCGTCGCCATTATCGTTGGGTAGGTAAACATAGAGGATGAGTGCATGCTCATGACAGAAGCCTTGAAGATGTCAGCATGTTGGCAGATTTGAAGTTCGTACGACTTACAAGCGATAACTCGTCCCCCCAGCCTACCCACACTCATGACCTTACCCCAGTCACGCCCATCGATCCTCACTGTAGCCCAGCCTTCTTCACTACGCCCGTCCGCCGTGCCCAGCTGCTTCATACGCGTGCTTGGGTGTTCAGCTACGCCATCCTCTCCACCAGCGACGTGGCCAGGGTCGAGTTCTGGATTGCTAAGATCGGTCCAGATGGAGGATATGTTCATGGCGTCGGATCGGATCCTCATCCTCAGGCAGCCGTGCATGTTGGCGGCAACCTCTAGTCGTGTCCTTGATGCCGTCGTCGCGGTGCTTGCCTTGGTGTCTGCCAGCGCGAGCTTGGTGAACCTGTCGCTGATGCTCTTCAGCTGCATCAGAGGAGGCAGTATGATGTGTACGTCTGGCTCTCTACAGACGGGCTCATGCAGATGCGCTACAGTGTCTGGCGCAAGCACCCGCACGGGTATCTCCTGCGTGACAATGGTCTCGCGGTTTCCTCCACCGAATTCGTTGTCAAAGGCAGCGTCGAAGCCATCATCGTTGTTGGCTGTGGCCGCAGGGAAGGCGCTATACGTATTCGAGGAGGTCGTGGTGACGATGGTGAGGGCAAGCATGGGCAGGTTGTCCTTCTTGGTGAGGCGTATCTGGGCCGACGTGGCATTGAGGGCCGACTTGAGGGCGCGGTTCAGCGACGTGAGCGGAACTTCGAGGTTGATGACGTTGTTCGCTGCTGACTGCACGCTGATGGTCTCGAATATGGAGTCCTGCGCGGCGCATTAACATCGAGCCAGTCACAGATGAGATGGTATGCTTACAATAGAGAGGACACTGCATGCGGTTAGAACGAGAGACACCGAGGTATGAGGCGTCTACTCACGCCCATACTTGAGTGCCCTGCTCTGGTATGATGGTGAAGCATACTTGCTCCTCGCTGAGCTTCACCCACGCGAGCGGGCCGAGCGAATTGAGCGACGCCGTGAGCTCTGGATGAGGTTAGTCGCAGATTGAAGTATCGGCTTATGCACCTACTCGTAAAGGTATTAATGTTCTGTATCGACGCCTTGAAGCGCATCTTGCCGGTGTTGTCGCACGATGCAGGTGGGAAGTCGCGACGCGTCGAGAAATGTGGAGGGGAGGCCAAGCGAACGTCATCGCCTGCGCGTTACTCACCACATCATCACCAGTGGCCTTCACCAACTCTCCCGGTCATCGTCGCGCATTCAATCTGTCTTATTGCACGCGTTTTCCATATGTGAAATTTCGACGATACAGCGAGATAGCCCAAGCTTATCTATTCTCGACTAACTACGACGAGGCAGCGACTTCCCAAATCGTGTTCCGAACATGAGCAACACTATCGCAACCTTCTTTCTACGCCTGTCTCTGCACAGAAATACCAGTGTTCGATACCGTTGTCTTCGAGTACATCTAACCAGATATTAGTAGGGTCGGGTGGTACGCCATGTACAACTAACCTGTCCACTGGTTCCTTGTATCTCATATCGACCTGCGCCGGAGAGCGGGACATTCGCGCCGCTCTTAGTAGTTGCCGAAACTGCAGTAAACGATACTGTTCCAAAATTCGGTGTAGCTACAAGCTGGCCTGGGATCACCTGGTATGCCTGCACGAACCAGTTTGCCGCCAGCGCAGTCAGAGAGGACGGATCCACGCCATTCGGAGCTGCGAGTGTTTGTGTTGTCCTCTTGTTCTGCGTCTTGTTCTCAATCGTCACAGTACCCCCTGCAGTAGCCACGCTGACTGTCACGGTGATAGAATTACCGTTGGCAACAGGAACCGTCGAAGTGGTATCTGTCACCGGACCGGGGAAGTATGCAGAGAAGCTTCTGAGCGTACTGTTGTACACGATGCCACCACCGAGTACGTTCTCCTGTTCAAGTGTGTCCCCTATGCCGACCCAGATCGAGAGTCGGTTGCTACCCGATAAGTTCGGTACTGTGAACTGTATATGCAGTTAGTACTCATATCACATGCAGCACGAGAGTCACTCACAGTGCCTGTTACGCTGGCAAACGAGTCGCCTTGAGGCGCTTTGAGTACTGCACCCCCACGATTCAAGTCGAAGGCGGCAGATGCAGCTGACACCCAGCACGCGAGAATAGTACTGGTTTTCATGGTTGACTTTGATGTAACCAGTAAAGAGAAGAAATGCCGTGCGACAAGACGTCCAATGAGAAGAGATGCAAAAGCTTCCGGGTTTGAAGAGCGGAAGTGGTTGACGTTCCAGAAGGATATTTGAGATTCTGGAGTCTATACCTGACAGCACCACATGGACTATATTGCTTCCATGGGATCGTACCCGGTTGATAAGGGCTCGTTCCTTGCGATCAGATCCCACTCTCTTCAACAGCCTATTCTCTCGGCCCACTGCACGCTTCAACAATCCGATCAGCACGTGACTACAACCCTTTGGCCTCCGTCGCTATCCAGCTGGGCACCTTATGATCGGCCAATGACAAACGCGAAATTCTTTTGTACCATGCCAGCGTATCCGTACGAATGGCACGCGTTGATGAGGAACGGGGTTGGACAATATAAACAAATGGTAAGGATTGGTACCCCACAACTTGGCGCGACGGCAAAGTAGAATAGATTGAGGCTCACGCAACCTTGTCCCAACGTCCGCGAACATCATCCTATCCGAAAATCGGATCAGCCACTCACGGGTCTTTGGTGACCTGAGTTCTCGTTGTACAAGTGGGGCGTTATACGCTCCGCCGCTCACATGCGTGCAACTGCCGACGGCATGACAAGACTTCTAATACTTGTGGAATATGGAAGAGTAGCATCACTGGACTAACTCGGGCTCGAGGAATAGCTTTGCCAATCACAGCGGTGCTTTCGCCGACCGAAGACGGCCAGCTCAGCATCGTCATGAGATGGTGCTAAATGGCCAAGCCGACGATGAAGTATCTGTAACTCGATCAGCAGCACTGTGGATGCCATGAGCGCCCGATACGATAGGTCATGTTAATGTAAGTGGATGAAGAGCGGTTGACATCGTAATCCAGGAGCGTTGATGTGGAGGCTACCCACTCATGCGACGACATCGTGCATCCACGTTCATCTTTCGAGTCCCAAAGCGCATTAGCTATCATCCAGCGCAAGATGCTGCCTGTTGCTATCTTGACCAAGACCGAGTTTTGCCTCTGCGACACGACATACCCGCTCGGCATTACCACCCTTGATCCCGGCGGTGTTGCGTGCATGCTTCACACTGTTGTATAAAACACTGAACATCAAGCATACCTCTCACCGCCTCCATCTTCTCCTTTCAAGCAGGACATCACCAGCCTTGTAAAATGAAGGTTTTCAGTGCTACCGCCCTCGCACTTGTTGCACCCACAACGGCGCTTCTGCGCTTTCCATGCGCTCAGTTAGTCATCGACAGGCTAGACCCTCTGGTGACACCAGGCCAGGCTCCCTCGCCGCATTTACATCAAATTCTTGGAGGTAACTCCTTCAATGTCACCATGGATCCAGAGAAGGACATGCCGGGAGAGTCAACATGCACGTCGTGCCAGTTCAGCGAGGACTTCTCCGTATGTTGAACCAACCACCTGTCAACTGAACGACATTGCTAATGATTCTGCAGAACTACTGGACAGCCGTTCTATACTTCAAAGCCAGAAACGGTACATACAAGCGCGTTCCCCAGATCCCGAACTCGGGCTTCAACGGCGTAAACGGAGGCATGACAGTGTATTACATGCAAGACGGCCTCTACAACTTCCAGCAAACTTCCAAAGTCCAGGCTTTCCAACCCGGCTTCCGCATGTTCATCGGCGACGTCAACGCACGCACCAAAGACGAAGCAGAACGCTTCCGCCAGCTAACATTCACTTGCTTGGACACCATCAACACTCGTGACCCGCAGACTCTCGACTTCCCCACCCAGCCGTGTAAGACGGGTATCATGACTGCTGTTCGCTTTCCTACGTACGTACCCTCCCCCATCTCCTCTCAGGAATGGAGCATGGCAGTCTACTAACATACCCAGCTGCTGGGATGGTGTCAACTTGGACTCTCCAGACCATATGGCACACATGTCCTACCCAGAATACGGGTCTTTCGAATCCGGCGGCCCCTGCCCCGCGAGCCACCCCGTGCGCATGGGCCAGCTCTTCTACGAAGTCATTTGGGATACGAGCAAGTTCAACAACAAGGCTGATTGGCCTGAAGATGGCAGTCAGCCGTTTGTTTGGAGTTTCGGAGATGGGTGAGTCAAGAACTGTTGTACTAGATGGTGTTGTTGCTAATGAGTTTTTTCAGTACGGGTTATGCGAATCATGGCGATTACCTCTTCGGCTGGCAAGGCGACGCACTTCAACGCGCTCTTGACTCGCCTTGTTACCAGAACTGTCCCACGCTCAAGACGCAGGATGCTGCTGCGATGAACAAATGCACTGTTCCCCGTGTTGTCAAGGAAGAGATTGATGCATGGGTGAGTGAGTTGCCTGGTGGCCACCAAGCACAGTATGTCAAGAAGCGGTGGACTGAGTAGAAGTGCACTCATTCATAGTATCAACTCAAGATTAATTCGTATTGAGATAAAGAAATTATGACTACGGACTCTAGTAGCTACTGAGTAGGTAATGCTAAGTGAGATGCATCTTTGCATCTCATCTTGCTAGTAATACATGAGATGTTCTGAAAAGAAACTTTCTAATGATGGTATATGACTCCGGCCGAAATATGGCACTGCGGTTTGCGACGAAATGTTATGCGCAAGGAAAGACCGCTATCGAACAGAAAGGAAAATTTGCGTTGTTGCGCTGTTATCCACGTGCAAGCCACTCGCGGGAGCGTATGCGCGGGAGAGGTTTGTGAAGACTGCACTTCGCTGTCCCACGTATGCGGATCACGGTGATCTCGCTCGAGTCTGCTTCGCTTTGTAGTGCAGAGTCACCTGCATCGCCGTTCCGCACTCGTGGTGCTGGGCATGTGCATAGGACTCCCGCACTGTCGACGGCGTCTTCATCATCTTCCAGGTATATTGTGGGCGCGACGGAACTGCCTCCGTCTTCGCTTTTTTCTTCGAAGAGACCGATCTCTTTGTCCCAGATTTCGTGACTGCTTTGCCTCTTCAATCCTAGGCTCTTGACAATCTCTTCGAGCTCCGCTGCACTAATCCTGGCTCTTCCGCTCATCGCTTTTTCGAATTCGGCATCGGAGTCTTTGGGTGGGGAGTATGTAAAGCCGCTGAGTTGTGACCAGTCGCTCACTCTGCGCGTGCTGACGGTAGATACGGAGAAGCGCGAAGATGGTCCTGGTTTTGTGACCCTACGGGGGCTAGATCGGGTTGAGGGTGCTTCGATGTCGAAGTCAAGATTAGATTCGTCGTCGTGAAAGCGTGTTAGGCTGTTGTTATTATGACCGTGAGAGGGGAAGTATGCTGTGTCAGGGCGATAAATGACTGTTTGGCCAGAATAGCGGGAATTATAGGAGTTGTAGGAGTCATCCATCTCCGGTTCATAAGACTCGGAGTAGCTGGGAACGAGATCGTCGACATCGCCGTGAATGAGGTGAACGGTGCTGCCGGCGATGGGGCCAGAGATGGCGGCCACACGCGGGGCTTTGCGGGGTGTATCGAGGGGATCGCGGATCGCTCTACCAAGAGGCACCAAAGTACTGAGGTTGACGGCTATCATGGCAGCTAGAAATTCGATCATACCCCAGGTAGTGAAATTCAAGTCGAAGTTGTTGCGATGGCCAACCTGACCCCAAGAGGTGTATACCGTTCGGGTTCTGATGATGGCTACAGCGCATACACTGCAAATGTGTTAGCGGCTAATACTATAGGACCACCTTTGTGAACTATGAGAACATACAAGAGACCCAATAATAGAACTGCGAGGATGTGTAGCTTGGCCCCAAGATTAGAAGGAGTACCGATGGCGATGGGCAAAACGAAGACGACCATTAGCACGTTGGACGCTGTGTTGATCGCTAGACGAATGAGTCAGATCTGTTTGTTGGAGCCAAGAGTGTTATACTTACAGTAATTCGCCATGGCCCAAATCTCGGACTCACTTTGCGACATACATAATGCCGTATTATCGCGCGAGAGATCCCAGGCCGCCACGAGCGGCACACACTGAGCAAGAAGCGATGTGAACCATTCAATTGTGTGCCAGAACACGAGTACTAGGTCTGTCAGCTTTTGCTCCTGAAAGCTAGGTTGATTTAGACCTACGGATGAGGCAGATGAGAAGGAAAGTGCGTCCCATTTGTAGATACGACTGGCGTCTAGCACTCGTAAGAGGTAGGAGAGTGAAAGCAGCCGACAGCTTCACAAGACCAAGCCCAAAGATGATGAATGAGTTCAACGCCCACATCCACGGGCCCATTTGGACGGTCTTGCTGGCGGGTAAGACATAGTCGTCTCGTTGCTGTCCCAGACCGAGCTCTACGACTCCAGTGAACGTGATGAAGATTCCTATTGTGCATAACTATTCTGTGTCAGCAAATATGAGCCGTGTCATTGAAATGCACTGAACTTACAGCGGCCAGAACCATTAGTCCATCATCGATGCCGAAGGAGCGAAGGAGCTTTCCACGAGTGAAGGCTCTGAGAGAGTAAACCAACAGCGCGGTCAAGACCAGCGTAACGACAATGGCAAGATGAAGGGGCCCCTTGTCGTGGACTAGCCAGGGCAGCGGAGTTTCTGTTGTTGGGACTGCGCTGGCATCGACACCCATTGTGTGAACTGACGGTAGCAGTGTCCTGTTTGCTCCGTGTATTCATGCAGAGTTGTCGACCAGGCGAAGGTGAGGTGATTGAAACGATTGAATGTCTGATGAGAAGTACACGGGTGAAACGACTGTATGGCAGGAAGAAAGGACTGTGGTCGAGAGGAATAGAGGGGCACGGGATGTTTAGAGGAGAGCGTCTTGTACGACGAATTGGACATGGCGTTTCAGCCCGGGGTACCACCGCAGACACAGGCGCGTGGTTCACGGCTCCTCGCCGACGTCGCTATAGAGATAGCAAAGCTGCGCATGCACAGTGGGGAGCCAATCGAGTTGTCATGGTCTGCAAGGTACGCGAGCGGGGTGTTTTGTTTTCCCGTTGCGCCTTTGGATTAGTCCTCCACTGCAGGGCTTTTAGTGCCTTCCATGGTACAGCCCGGTCGCTCTAGTAATGCTATCGGGCGCCTGGGGGACGGGATTATCAGGTACCGCTTCGGAAGGCTCCAGGACACGACTGCTTTTCTCAAGATTGACCCTCTTTGCTAGGGGCCAGTTCAGGGCTCTGGAGGGTCTTCCTCAGGGTCAATAGGGTGGGCGTCCCCTCCCGCATGCCAGCTTAAGCTACCAAGTTCGCACCAAGCACAGCAGGTAGCATATAAGTCCTCTGAAAACGAGATCTCGTTCCGATGGGAGATTGCATCATCGTGAGAGAGTAGATGCGCCTCTGTCTCCACACCATGCAGCCCGAAACAGCAGTAGTGAAGATTGTGGCTTGGAATCGAAGCAGTAGCAATGCAGCATTGCAGTACAGCCCCAAAAGAACAAACAGGAAAAACGAAGTCCGAAGTCTAATGCCCTCCAAGGATGTATTTGTGAGATGGGTTCGTGTGGATGGGTGGAGAATGGCGCATTCTCTCCTGCATGCGACTGGTGGATCGTCGCGTTGCTTTTGCTCGTGATCTTCAGATTGACGAACGGGTATTGCGAATTCCAGCGCCACAACGATATGCGAGATGCAGGAGACCTTGCAAGCACGAGGTATCATCGATGGAAGGTCTGAGACGGGCTGGACTGCGGAGGTCGCACTGAGCCACGCGAGGAGGCGCATTACAACACCAATGTCTTCAACGGGATAGACTCGTGGCTCACTGGCTACCTAGGCATCGGTGGTGCATCTCACTTCAGATCTGGTGGACATGATGAAACGCGATCCTAGAAAAAGCATCGATGCGTTGGTGTGCGATGGGCTCATAGAGTTGAGGGGGTATTGGAGGTGGTTAGAATGGTAGCGAAGGTGTCGCTCCAGTGGCATCGAGGATGGTGGCTTGCGCTTTGTCGGTTTAGGAGCTGGCGGCGGGGAAGGAAATCTCCACGAGCCGGCCTTGGCACGCTAACTCGACCCAACAACTGGCGTAGACAAGTGACGCCCTGAAGCTATCCATCATTCCTACACTGGCGTATACGCACAGCACAGCGTCTGCCGCAACCCGACCCAAATGTCTCCTTCCGGTCCCGCAGACTATCAACACACAGTCCCGGCAACCCCTCCGAGGGGCCTCGAGCGCTGCGACTAGTTACAGACGAGGATCACTGAGCCTTTCGAGAGACGCATCAAACTTCCATCTACCGCACAGGCGCTCGATCTTCGCCCTACACCTAAAAAGCCCTTGAGGGGGTTCTATTTTGATGCGAGAAGGCCTCGATGGTGTGACTGTGGAGAAACACGCTGGTTGTACGAATCCCGGAAGTCAGTCGCCGCATATACAGAACCGGAGCGATGTGCACGCTGTCTGGTCAAAATCATGTAGACCGGTTGTTTGTATGAGCTTCGGTGAAGTATTTGACGGGCTAAGACTAATGTGGTTCTTCGCACTTGTCCGTTATTCCTTAATTTACTGAATATCAGCCTTTCATCTCAGTACCCTGCGACAACAACTGCGATTGCGACTACCGTTGCCACCTGTCCAGCTATCACCCAAGACCTGCGCGTACCGGTGCTCTCCAGGATATCCCATGGCTCTTCTTCTTCGGGTTCTCGGCTACCCTCAGCCACATGGTCGGGTGTGACGCATACAACGTGTGTCTCTGTCGTGCCGTCGGCAAGGTAAGCCGCAAATACGGATGGTACAGGCCGTTTGACGGAAACGTCATACGATTCGAAGCTGCCGGCGTCACGGTCCCGTTGGTTATATTTAATTCCATAAGTACCCATGAGCCTTGTGTGGTATCGCTCGGGAACATGTTCTCCTGGTGGCGGTTTATCATCACATGTCTGGTTCGAGAAGCCGAGAACTGGGGCTGCGTTGATACATTAGCAATCAGTGCTATCAGAAGGAAAGATGCAAACACTCACACCTCACAATTATCGGGGCCAGGATTTCGATGGGACAAGCACCTGGAATTCGACTGGTATCGATGTCCTCACATTCCATGTCGTCCATGGAGACCCCGGAAGTCACAGGTGGAAAAGAGATTTCGCGCAATACATCCATGCACTCGGCGCTCAGCACACCTTCACAACCGTTGTCGCCTGTTCCCGTAGCTGTAGCATTGATGCCTTTGAACCGATAGAAGCAACCCATAGTTACGCTTGTCAACTCAGGATGGCTGATATAATAAGTAGTAGTCGAACTGTAAGGGATCCCTCGGCGGTCATTCACGGCGAGCGATATATACCAGTCTTCCTCGGATCTGATCTGAAACCCGGTCTGACCGGAGGAGTTGTACGTAGGCGCTGTAACAGGACACCATGGTGTGTTATCGTTGAGCTGGGCGAAACAGGACTGTAAGAGAGTGATTACTATGAGTAAATAGGCGGGTAGGAAGTTTGAAGTAGCCATCGTATTTGGCAAGAGGTCGTAGCTGCGGAAAAGAACGTATCAAAGTAAGCAAGATGGCCATACTATATAGAGGACATGTTAGCCATGATGTACTCCGGAGTGGTTGGCTATGCTGCACAAGAGTCACAGTTGCCCGCCTGAAGTGGTCAGGACTAGGTTGATTGGAAGCAGTATACCCGGCAGCGATTACTGCGCCGTACCCCACGTTCATTGTTTATCGTACACTAGAAGCGAACAGGCAGAGATCCGTGGTTGAAGAATAAGGCAAGCAACACGCCGCGCCGGATGGCTGCCGGCTTGGCGCAGCTGCCCTGAAAACCTGCGGATAAGAGACAGAACAGCGCTTGAACATGTTATCATGGTGGTGGCTGTGCTAGAGTATGGGCTTTAATGACGTCAATCTTGTGGATTCGGTGTGACTGGAGTCGCATACAAATCTACCTCGCTGGGTAACGCGCGCGACTGAGAAGCTCAATTCCACTACATACATACCAAGCCCTTGGAGCTGTTGGATATCCAGATACCACAACATGGATACGACCGCTCTTCTTGCCCCAAATGGATAGCCCGTTAGGTACCTTACGACAGCGAAAAGCACTGGGTGCACATGTCTTCCGCAGAGACCTGACCGCGCTCTTGCTATCGGAAGTCAGTGCGAGCTGCACGACGCGGGCAGCTTGATCTAAATAGTGCCCTGTGCCATCGATGGTCTTCAACTAGTCGCTCTCCGCGCCTTACAGAACTG
Source organism: Alternaria ventricosa (assembly GCF_023758065.1). NCBI lineage: Eukaryota > Fungi > Ascomycota > Dothideomycetes > Pleosporales > Pleosporaceae > Alternaria > Alternaria ventricosa. Next base: position 1,145,542 of record NW_026055685.1, on the reverse strand, counting down.
GCACGGCCGCATCTTGCTCGCCCGGTATCTGAGAGGTTAGACAGATCACTTCGGAGACGTGAAATGTCGGCAAGAGTATGGATTTCAATGCCGCTTCACGCATCTCCTCAAAAGTGTGAATGGAGCGTCGCAAACGCCAATGTTCTCAAATATTGGTGAGAAGCCTGGAAGAATTGCAGATATGAAGCGAAACTTGATACTACAACACCTCACTACCTACGCCTTGAATTCCTTACGATAAGCCACTTATTCGATTGGCATGCCGACGAGAGGGCAAAGAACTGCCCAGAGCTTTTTCATGGGACCAAACAGAATGGTTACCATACCATGGGAGTATTTTGGAATCATTCATGGCCCACGTCCAAGATACTTTGCCTTGCAGGATCAGAGTCTGAAGCTCGGTCGATTTCGGCGTAGTCGTAGGTACCAGCTCCAACGATTGTACGGACACGGGGTTCATTGACGAACGCAAAAGACATCCGAAGCCATGTTGCCAAATCTGTAGTTGCCAACTAAACCACGCAGGTAGAGACAATTGCAGACGTGCTCAGGTAATGAAAATGGTGTTCCTGACAGGGTCAGTCGACATGCCCCACCACCGAATCCCCTCACTAGAGAAAAGTTTGCCGCAACACTGCCCCACCAGACCACCTCTTGCAAACCAACAAACTTCAAGCCTCGTAATATGTCAACGTTTGCCTTCATATACGATCATAAACAAGGTCTTTCCATCATTACTAAGCAACAACTGGCCTAATGGCCCAATGGCAAGGCGCTTGACTACGACTTCGTTCGATATCAAGAGATTCCAGGTTGTAAGTAGCTCTCAGAAGCCTCCTATTCGAATCGCAAATCTGACAACCCCGCTGCGACCCCTGGTTAGGTCACATTCACAGTTCCGCTGTCTTAGCATCCATCTTTTCGCATCGGTGGTTTAGTGGTAAAATTAGCCGTTGCCATCCTTCACAGGACAGTTTCGGCTAGCCCCGGGTTCGATTCCCGGCCGATGCATTCTTTTTGATGTTCTAGCCGTCGTGGTGCTGTGGTGGGAGGATGGTGGTTGTGGTGGAGGAGAAGGAGTTTTTTGAGGTTTGGTCGATCACAACGCCAAACCCGTATAAGACTACAGCACGACATCCGCGCAGAACCTAGAATTCATTTTTAGGTCTATTACCTTGCTGCGCAACAAGTGTACTGCAAATAAGTTATCTTTTGGCTGCCTTAGATGTCGGCTCTGCGACTACGCACACCTCTTCACTAACTCTTGAGCTACGAAGGATATCTGGCCATTCCTTACCATCATACCCGTCGAATCACTCAGAGCATCTCTGTGCAATGCTTTGTACTTCTACAAAACGCACCAGCCACTCTTTGCGAAGTCACTATCTTAAACCTCACTACGCACAACATCACCGCGGCTGCAATGATAAGTGCCACTACTGCAGCTGCAGACAATTTCGAAATGTCGCCGTTGATCAGAGTGCATGGAATATTCACTATTCCTAGCCCACGGTGTTCACAGAGCGGTTGGTGAAGAAGGTAAGAGAGACTTGGGTACACCGCTCCTGCAACCACTCGGCGAGTACTCGGGAAGCTTCAGATATCCTCAGTAAGAGCGCCCCAACGCTTTGCCTTTTCTATATCTTTTACATCGAACCGGCATACGGTTGCCCGCCTAAGTTGTTACCAAAACCACAACTATCGCCCAAGGACTGCGCGTAATCACCATGAACCCGAACAACAATCTGCCATCGCGCCAGCCAGCAACAGCGAAAGGAACAAACCAAGTGAGTGACGACCAACTGCAGGCCCTCGGTATTCTACTGACTATGCTAGGCGCTAAAAGACCTGGGCTTTACAAACCCACTGCGAACAGTCAGCACCAACGCCAAAGATGACGGCGAGCTCATATCATCCAAGACACCGACCGATGCCAATATCGGCCATGCGAAAGGATTTGGAGAAAGCATCGCCGAGGCGATGTCAACCGCCATGCAGCTCCCCATGGCAACTGCCAATTACCAGTTGAAGCAGGAAGTCAAGCGCTCGGCATCCAGTGAGCTCCTGAAGATCGACGATCTCAACATCTACCAAAGCGCATGCGCTGCGTACAAATTGGGATTGGAAAGAGGTTGGAGCAAGGAGAGGCTGCTGGAGTCGGTCGAGGAGTGGAAGGTGTTTGAGGCAAACTCGAAGCGTTCGTAGGACGCGTGCTTGGGAGACATGGCTTGCGAGGCGCTTGAGAAGAGACATTTAGATTTGGGTAATTGATGCAGACCTTTAGCACGCTAATGATAATGGCAATAAAAGTTTCGATTGTCGGGAATGCGTTGTCTCGTACTTTGAGGTCTTACTGCCGTTGTCAAAAAACTAATGCCAGTACTCGAGTGTTTGAAGGAGCCTGTATTGGCTTTGAGTCGGCTTGGAGGTATCATAGCCCTCACGTTCGCACTGCTGGCGCTACGCTGGACCATATGATTTCTAGACGCGTTCTTCAGCATGACCGGCTCGTTTTGGGGCAGGTCTACGAAATTGGGGTTGGCAAGCATGTATCGTAGATCGCATCGGTAATACGAGGATACTGTCTGATCACAGTTGGATTTGAGAGATGGGATGCGACTAGAACTTGTCGTATCTGTCTTCTACATATGCTGGAAAGCTACAGAAGATAGCCTGCCTTCTCCATCCACTCGATACACGAGAAACATAATTTCGGTCGTGTAGCCAGCTTCTCTTCAACGCATCATTGCGTCGTCCTCCACTCATCATCCAGGCTCCAAAGGCAGATAACATGCGATGAATGCATAGCTACTACAAGCCAAGTCGGTATGCATGTTTCCATCCTACAGCTTTGTTCATCTTCGGTAGCCAATCTTTTGATTTGTAAGCCTTATATTCGCCAGCCTTCGCCTGTGCCTTGAAGTGCGCCTTGACCATCTCTCTAACAACATCCATGACACCAGCCATATGTTCGGCCTTGATGGACAATCCGGACGGATGGTTGTAGCGCTCGCCTATGTACTTCAAAGTCGCGTGGATCTTTTCCTTGATGTCAGAGTCAAAGATCTGCTCGCGGTCATAAAGATTCATAGTGTCGTTGAACAACTTGTGGCAGAATTTGGAAGCTTCGATGTCGTCCGTTATCTGATCGAGGGTGGTGGCACCGTTGCGCTCTCCAGATACGAATTGAGGCTCACGTGGGAGGTGGAAGAGGAAGACATCTTTATGGATCGGACAGGTGTTGTTGTCTGCCAAGTAGTCAAGGAGACATTCCTCGCAGTAGACTGCGTGACATGTATGCACCTCGTTCTGTATGCGGCAGGCCGTGTCTTGTGCTAAAATAGTCGTATCAGCAATCGGAGAGCGGGAAGAGGAGCGCTATCTGTCTTTACCTATGAGATCGTTGCATATCTCACACACTAGATACATGTCGATACCCTGGTCGAGGAAAGTATCGCGGTCTTTCAATGGCGTGCCCATCTTGTTGCGCGTGTGAGTTCGGAAGGTGTAAGTGATCAAAATGGCAAGAAGCAGACGTTGTTTGGAGCTGCAAAGTCTTGGCAAACGTGGTCTCATCGGCAAGGAAGGCGCGATGGTTTTGTGGTAAGCGTGGAGTTGACCCAACGCGGTAAGAGCGCGCAGATGGCTCTGCTCGGCGCCAGTCTGCTGAGAAGCGGCAGGAGCAGTATAGTACATTGTTATAAGACTCGGATACAGAAAATTTCGGGAAATAGTAACGCCGCATGTACGACTACAATTATCGGACGTCTTCGACTTGCAAATAAGAAAGAGTACTCGGTTTTGTTACAGAGCGCGCAAAGCAGGTGAAAGAGCTGACCGAAAGTTTCCTGGACGTTTTACTCCGCCGACTCTGCCATCAACATATCATCATCACCACCTTCCTCATCTGACGCTTCTTCATCCGTCGATTCAGAGCCTTCAAGCTGCCATTGTAGCGGGCCCTCCACACTGTACAAATAACCTCTAAGCGGCATTCCTATGAGCGGAACAAAGCTTCCATTTCGATAGTGTTCTTGCACCATGTCTTTAGCCATGTACCCAATTGTGGGCCAATGACCACTGAATATATAGAGACCCTGAATGCTATTGTAGCGCGCGGGGGGGCCAGCCAGCGCGTCGGTGATCGCCTCTTCAATATCAGAGTCGTAGATGATCTGATCGCGTTCGTAGAACTTGTACATGGCACGCCAAATAGTTTTGACGAACTTCTTGGCATCGTCCCAGGTCTGGATCTGGTGGGTCATTGTGAGATCTTGGCGTTCGCGTCGTGCTCCTTCGACAAATTCAGGCTTGTCGATTTCAGAGAATAGCTGTTCTCTGCAGAGAGGGCAGGTGTTGTAGTTGTCCTGGCCGGATTCTATCCATTGTTTCAGACATTCTATCCCAAATGTGTGTTGGCAATTTGTTGTCTTGATGGATGCTGGATGATGTTCCGCATCAAATGGCTCTGTACAGATAGCACATTGATCGTGGACGACGAGGTTGTCCCTGAGAAATCTGCGGCGCGAAGGTATTTTTGTGGTTCGTGGTGTCATCATGTCGCCGTGTGGAGATACACTATCGTTGGGAGCGGATGTAGTGCGATGGAAGTTTTGTGGATTGAGAACAATACACAAGCCGACTCATAGACGGCAGTGCCGACGGGAGCATAAATGTTGAATGAGTGCGGGGGACACTAAGCCGGATGAACGTTGGTGTGGCACTAGTAATGACTTTGCACATTACCCACCAGGTCTCTGTTTTGGGTTGTTCATCTTGTAATTCAATGAGTGTGTAGTGGTAGCGAAGGCAGCTGAACCATGCGTGCGAATCCCGTGATGCATGTTGCCCAAATTACCACCGCTACTTCGTTCAACTGACGTTCACATGACATGGACGACATCATGATAAGCATGGCAGCTGCTGGTTCGAACAGCTGAAGCTCCGGTGAACGAGGGTTTCAGCGGCGAAGGTCATCTTCCGGCGGGAGCTTAGGCGGAAAAGAGAAGACAGTCTTCAGTTCCCTATGTTCAAGAATATCGATCGAAGGGCGTGATGGATGTAAAAGCGACGAGCCTTTCCTTGCCGGCATAGCAGGCCGGAGAGTCGCAGAGTCGACTGAAACATCCCACCCATGTGTCCCTCTGAACACTGGAGCAGCGTGTATGGGAGTAATATCAGCCACAGGCTTGACATCGGGCGATGATGGATGCAACAGCGTCGACTGCTTCCGCGGCTTACGCCTGTCTCCTTGGCTACGAGGTGATATTGATCTGGCGCCGGTAGCCATTGCGCTGCTTCTCCTTCGCACAGAGGTGACTCCACGCTCTGAGTCAAGCCATATCGTGTCTTTCAACGGAGCGATTATAGAGTCGATCGAAGCCCGCCGTAGAAACTCTTGCTTGAGATTCGGATTCCAGCTCGATCTGCGCTTCAGCGACGTGCGATGACGCACATGGCCACGTTTGCGTTCCGCGAGGTGTTTCGTTTGCGCTTTTGGTGGTACTGTCGTTTTGGGCGATAGTGGTGGCGAGGGAGGGTATGCGTCGAGATTGGGTTCTTCATCCTCTCTGTTGAATGTCGCGCCTTGGAAGTACGAGGCTTCGGTGTCTTGCTCGTGGCGGGTAGGTGTTATGGATGGGCTACCTTCTCCGCGCTTGGCTATTCCTCCTCTTCGTCCATTTGGTCTGGACGCGCTAATTTCTCGGGAAAGGGTCTGGTGAACGAGGTCGTCGTTGCACATTTTGGCAACTGTAGAGCTTTATGTCGTAAAAATATGTTGCGCCTGGTTAAATTAGGTAGCAAAGCGTCGGGTGGTTGCGCCAAAGATATTTACGTCTTCAGTGTCTGGTGTAAAGTATGCGTTTGGGGCTGACAAGTACAGGGAGTCCAAGAAGGCGGTGCAGAGGCGGTGACTCGAGTATTCTATATAATGACATGGTTGGAGCACGGTTGTTGTTGTGAAGCGCGGGCTTTCGCCCATGGTTGGTGCACTGTATGTACAACCGTTGGTACAGTCAATTACCGACACGCACGCACTCCAAACTTTGAATACCGAAAAACAAAAACTTGTTCGACTAAGAAGACGACCTTTTTCGTTAAGACGGCTTTAGTAGGATTAATCAAATCTCTTATCCGGTTCAAGAGGGAAATGAAGCCTTCAAAGGTTGCCTGTGTTGCCTGGATGGTATATTTACTCGTGCGCGGGTACGTCAACCGAGTCAAACCCATGGTCGGGGCATGACGTTGCTTCTGTAGGGCTGACCGGTTGGTAGACCCTGCTTGCAATATTGACGCTCTGTGCGGGTCTGGAACGGACCGATAAATGCGCCCGATCATTGTGCCCTGCATGTTTTGTTCTCTCAGCGGTTCTCGTGGTGACAGCCTCTGTAATGAGGCGTTCAAAATACGTCCATCTCCTGAGTGACGCGCTTCCCGAACCAGTCAACCAGTTCGTCCCCGCCAGCTTCATTCTTGCCGCTGAAGAAGTCTGTCATGCGCATGTCGTTGCCGTCATCTTCAGCAGGCCAGTCGATAGCGACATCCGCTTTTTTCCCTTCCAGTAGCTCTTTCGCAGTCCCCCACGAAAAGCGCGTCTCGCTACCCCAACCAAAGAAAGGGTCCATATTCTGCTTCAGCCAGGTCGTTGTCCGCGCGTCTGATGGGTACCCAGAGCCCCAAGCCACCTTGACTTCGGCATCTTCGTTCGCCGCTGTGTTGCGCTTCTGGTAGGGTTCGTAACACACATCTAGGGCCGCGTCACGGGTGACTTTGGCGCATACTGATGCTGCACTGACGACGGGGTATAGGCTATCAGCCTTCTTCGCGACTGTGATCTGTATTGTAGGCCAGATCCTTTCCAACTTCTTCTGGTAGATTTCCGGTCTGCCAATTGTGTCGATGTAGATCTCCTTGACGTTGACGCCTTGTGCCAGCACCCCTTTGATCAAGTCGATGGTCGCATCCATAGCCTGCGCATTGAGATTGTACACATTTGGGGACAGCATGTGCGCTGAGATGTCTTGCGCAGACATTACGCGTGTTGCCCATCCACCAGCTTCGTAGAGATCTGAGCCTTGGGTGCACAGTTTGCGCATCAGGTTCGAGCGAACTTCGGGAGTCAGGACTTTGGAGTCGTCAAAGTGGTGCGTTTCGGCAAGGAGCGAATGGTGAAGTTCAATTGGTAGGTAGAAGAGGGCGTACACCATAGGGCCTGCATGTGTTAGTGACTGAGAAGGCTATCGCAAGGAGACCAGTACCTAAGACGGGACCTCGCCCAGCTTCATCAACACCCAGCACGACTTCTCCAGACATGTCGTCTGCAATCTGCTTGGGAATGGGCGAGAAGTGCGAGTATGACTTCCCGCCAAGAATGCCTGATTTGGATATTGAAGGTGCCATGAAGACATCTGAAGGTGGTGTTTCGAGCTCAATGCCTTGGGTATCCATCTGAACATCTTCTTGTAGTTCTGCCATGTTTGCGATTGTATGTTCCTGTGGCTATGGTCGTATGCGCGATGTTGTGTGTCGTCGTAGTAAAGTGGTTGATTGAGTGAGACGCGACGCGTTTCCTCGGCGGTTTCCACGCGACCCACCGATACGCTAGCGATGTGAATGGCACCGGCGCACCTGCACCACGGCAAAGCCCACACACACCTTATGCGTAGGGCACGGCACAGTGCATGCAGTTTTCTACGCTTTTCTCCCAAACCTACTGTATAGGGTTGGTTCGCACCGGCAAGTCATGTTCGTACCACCACACAAAGCGTTTCGCTGCATGAGTGCCGCCGAGGCCAGCACATTTCTTCCCGGGGGCCGCATGGAGTGTGCCCAGGTGTGATGGGCGGTACTTCGTAGCACAGCACGCTAAAGTTGCGAATTCTCACACACGGTATCACATTGAACCTATTTAACACTACTGTAGATGGTCTTGCTCACGCCGCTTCTGATACTCTCCTGTACCCAATTCGGTAGTCCTCTCAGCATGCTGACCTTGCCTATACCGCTTGGCAAGATGACCTGGCCACCGCTGCAGCTCATTATTTGCCCTACAATCGCATCGGCAACGGCAGTGGGCTCGAGAATAGGAGATCCTCGCCTCTTGAGTTCCTGCTCTACGGGCTCAAGCAGAGGTGTGCGGACCCAATTGGGGTGTACGGAAGTCGTGAGAACGTTTGGGCTGTTGTAGTGGTGCTTGAGTTCCTGGTTGAGCGCTATCGTGGGTCAGCATGCTGCAAGTAAGAAATGGACAAGGAAGTTACCTTCGTGGAAGCTCAGAATAGCTGCCTTCGTCGCTGTATAATCTGCCAGGCCAGCGACACCGATGAAACTGGCGGTGCTTGCGATCGTCACGATATGGCCCTTGTTGTGCCGGAGCATGTCTGGTAGGAAAGCTTTGGTAGTGTACCAGTTGCTGAGGACGTTTACGTCGAAAATCTTTCGGAGGTACGCGTCGGATGTGGTGAGGATGGTATGGGATGCCAGGAGCCCTGCGTTGTTGATGAGGATTGTAGGTGCCCCCATTGTTTCCTTGACTTTCTCGGCGACTGAGTAGACTTCAGAGGAGTCGGTGATGTCGCATTTGAAGAACTTAAGGCCGGCGTCTGTCGTCTTCGTTAGTACCAGGCGGTCTAGCGTAATGAGTATCAGACTGTCTTACAGCCTTGCAGACTTGGGGGCAACTGCTGAATGTCTAGGACAGCCACTCTTATTCCCTTGTTGATCAACCTCTTCACGACCAGCTCTCCAATACCGCTGCAGCCTCCTGTGATGACTGCGACCTCCCGGCTCCAGTTCCATCTCGCCTTTTCACTTCGCAATCTGCCTGCGTTCAGGGCAACATGGTTAAGCTGCTTGTTGACGACTCTTGCTGATCCTGCTATCAGACACCACTTCAAAGCCTTCACGAGCTGCGCATATCGAAACGGGTCCCGAAGAGCTTTGATCCGAGTTGTAAGTTGGCTGCGAAGTTGTGTAGGTCCTTTCGTCAATACCCAAAGCAGAGCGGCTGTGACTAGAGGGTTGAGTGTGATGTGACCAGCAGTTGTTCCAGCGATATTAAATATGTGATGTAGTAATTTCGACATATTTACGTTCGCATCCAAAGTGTAAAGGTCAGAGTGCGCAACCTGAGCATTCCATCGGAAATGTCACTTATGCATGATCTCCAGGTCTATATAGCGCGCTGCGGGTCCGATCGCGTCAAAAGAGGGGACCATACGCCGCCAAATGTGTCTAACTGAGCGGACTTGGAGCCGACGACGTCGCAGCCTCGGCTTCGCATTCTCTTCTGCTTGTGCACGTAGACATTGAAAGAAGGTTTCGACCGAATAGACGGATATCCAGTAAGCTCTAGGGAAAAGATTGCAGAGCCCTGCAGCTGTAGGCAGCCTCAAAGGCACTTGCATGGAAGTGTATACCTAGGTAAGTGCTTCGATATGAAGGCATGCGTACCAGCACAGGCACCAAGATTGCTAAACCAAACTGCGCCCAATCTGTGTGAACATGATATGCCTAGTTCATTATTTTCTTTTCTTCGCAATCTGTACAATCGCTTGAGGAACGCAGCCACTTCGGTGACAATGCACATCCCATTGTGCAATCACTGCCGCCCTGCATCAGTCTCCGAGGCTATTCTGCAGGAATGCTGTGGAGGGTGGCAAATAGGAATGGCAGGCGCAGCTGTGCATTGCTTCTCGGGTGCAGAGGTCCGATGGCGTGGCTACCGGATTGGTCGATAGCACACGTGTTGCTGCTTCCTCCAGGGCTGCTCCAACAAACTTTATGAGGAAGTCGCAAGCAAAAGCCTGCCAACCAGACATGAATTGCGCGATGCCTCTGGATGCGTTACTTCCTCTGGCCATGTTACATACAGGAGCACCGCTTTGGCCTGCTTTTAGCCGGTTCCACGAAGCCCACCCTGACTCCTCTGCTGATTGGCGGCTGCAAGGTGCGTGCGGGGAAATGCCTGGTTCTCTATTCTGAAACGAGAGCGGTCAGGCCCATCTAACCGCATCGGCTGCATGGGAGAACGAGGCGCCTCATTTACAAAGATCGCCATTGTCGCAAAGAGATGGGCATTTGGTGAGATGCAAAGCCAGGGAATCGAAGAAGGGTCGGTTGATGTCGCCTACTGGCAAATAAACCAAACTTTCGGTAGCAGAAAACAGTCAGAGACAGACTCAGTCCTCCTGCACGACATGTCTACCAGAATGGCGCGGCACGCGTAGCGGCATACGTCGGTGTTTGAGACGATCGATGCCCCGCCAGTCCTTCGGCCGTGGAAGCTACACTGCCCCTCCTAGTACTTATTGCGGTACTACTAGATGCTGCAAGCCTGACTGGCTGGGGGACTTTTGGGCGAAGAGCTGCCGGATGACGTGAGGGCATTGCGCACCGCCCGCCGGCATCTCCATCCCACTCCAGGGGCCTGGAACGCGCTGTAGAGAAGCATTCAGAACCACGTTTGCCGCGCATATCGAGTTAGAGTGGGCCGCGTTGGATAGCGGAAGGCTGTGACAGCTGCGCGGAGCTGCACAAAGGCTGGGACGACACGCATAAGTTGAAGCCATGACTACAACGTATGTTTAATCCTGGGGATGCGATGCGCGTTTGCGTGCTAGATAGCCTCTACAGTAGCTGCGCATGTACAGTAGACAGCTGCGGGAGAACAGGAGGGTCCAAAACCTCAATTGGGCAGAGTACGCGACCAGCAGATGGGCAATATGTGCGGAATCCCACCCAGCACTAGTTGGAGCGCCACATCGTCCCCTGATCAGTGATGGACCCTGAGCTTTCGAGTCCAACGCTCCACTCCCGCTCCATCTATAGACTTGGACTTGCTCTTTCGGCGCCTGAAGTTGAACTGTTGGCCAACCCTTCCAGACTTGCTCCGACTGTCCTTACCCACGACTCGTGCTGTGCATAGGCCATCGAGTGCGCGCTGCTGCGACCCGCACCACATCGACTTCCGTTCCTGCCTACGTACCGAGCCTCCAACCACGCTTCCGTCCCGACTCTGTACGACCACGAACAGCGAGCAGCGAGGGCAGCAAGGGCATTTGCCCCGTGTACGAATTATCTGTATGTAAATGCGCCTTCCGTGTCTGCAGTGAAGCGGTCGCGGCTGCCATGTGAACTTCACACCGCCCGCCAATCCCCCACACCAGCTCCCAGGGCAGTCGCGCTGACGTGACGGCAGTGTATTTCTAGTATTCTAGCCAGTATGGCCTACCAAGGCATGGGAGGAGGCAACGGCCTCAGATCCCCGCGCGAAGAGCAGTCGTTCCTTTCCCTGAATCGCGCCGCCCAGAACGGCGATGGCCGCGCGACCCTGCAGCGCCGCTTCACGACCAACAACATTCCGACCATGAGCACGCCTCTGTCGCCAATCGGACAACAACGTAGACAAGCGGCTGAGCCGACCGAGTTTACTACAGCGGTATGTGGCCACTCTCGTACACGTAAGAGGCGGATGTTCAGTGTTGGGGCTCCGCGGCGCTTTGCATGTCGGTACTCAGCAGCTACCGCAGCCATGTCGGATATACTTGAAACGACATAGTATGGCTGCGCTGGTAGAGCTGCTGTCCGTTAGCTATTATACACACGCGGTGACCAAGAGTTTGGGCTAACGACCAATCCCAACAGACGTACCACAAGCTCCAAGTTGTAAGTCTACTTCACTGCGTCTTTCTGCGTGTCTCTCACTTGTCACCCCACAAATCCTACTGGAAGTAAGATTGCAGTCGTTGCCAAGGCTACCTGTCCAGGCGACGCCCATATTGACCAACAATTGTCTTTTGCCTTTGTCTCTCCTACACCACAAAAGTCCCACTCTTCAAAAGCTAGCTTTGCTATCATTACTCCTGTACATTTCTCTGTCTCATTTGAGACTCTATTCCCTATCTATATCCTCATCTCTTCCCATCTGCATCGTCTTACGTCACGAGCGACGCTGTTGCCTCACGACAAACGCGCTCAAACGCACTCGCCGGTCTGTGTGACCAGCTAACAGCTTGCTAGCTTGAGAGAAAACGGATCGAACACGAGTATCTCAAAGAAGCAAAACGGCGATTCGACGCTGAGATGGAGCTCCTCAACTTGCAAGCACAGCACGGCGAGAGTGACATCAACCGATTCTCGGCTGATGCTCACTACGGTGGACCTGCGCATAGCCAGCCCACTACCCCGCCCGAGTACAACGAGAGCAACGGGTTCCCGTCTGCTTTGTCGCGTCCGAACCGTTTCAGCATGTCCAGTATCAACCCGGGTATGACCACACGCGGTAGCCGTGCCAACTCTCAAGTCACTTCCCCTCCCGCCAACTTCCAGGGCAACGGCAACTTGCCTTCGCACTCAATGCCAGGATCTCGTCGCAACTCTGAGGAGGACCACGACGACTTTGAGAACGACGACTTTACTCCTCTGAGTCCGGCGGCGCGCAAGTAAGTTGGCCCATCACAACATCACCTCAAACACTGCTAACCCAAATAGAAACAACCGTATGTCCATGCCCGTTACTAGAACGGACTACGGTGGCCGCGGAAACCTTCCAGATGTGGGCTCGCTTCTTGGTCATATTGATACTGCCGGCTTCTTGTTTGGTGATGACGCATCAGCTGCCACTCAAGACCAGAAGGCTTTCCTCCAGATGGGTAATACCAAGGACGACTTCCCAGTCTTGGTCCGCCGCGATGGTGCTGGTAATGGTACGAACTTCTCTGCCTCTTCCGCTGCACTTGATTTGGCCCTTTCACAGTCCCCTGGCCCGGATGCTCAGTCCACTGGTTGGAACGGACACCGTCATCGTCAGGCTCAACAGTCCCTTCCTGCTAACACTTTCCGTAAAGCTTCTCAGATGGATGACTATGAGTCTGGTCGATCCAACGGCGCCGAGACCACTCCCAAGAACAACCGTCGCTCGGTCGAGTTCAGCTTCAGCCCCAAGAACAACGAGTCCAAGCGCGCTAGCTACGGCGGCCCGACCAACGGCATGCCCAAGTTGACTCAGTCGTACTCCACGAACGATGTTCCGACTCTGAAGAATGGAGCGAACGGCGCCAATAGTATCGGTTTCACGCACTCGCAGCAATTCCACAACCACAACGCTAGCCTTGGTCGCATTCCGTCAAATGTCTTGTCCAACCGCAACAGCCGCGATCTCTCACTCGGTAACCGCGAGGCTGAGTACCGATCTCCACAGTCTGGCTTGCACGCCAGCGCTGCACCTTTCGGTCCTGGTATGACTTCAGCTGCCAACGGCAACGGCGTAGTCTCGTCGACTGTCGGTTCACCAGCCATGTCGCAGTACTCGAGTGTTTCCGCTGCCAACCCAGGATACTATGGATACGGTATGAACATGCTCAACGGTGCTATGAATGGTCTCAACCTTGGAGGTGGGCCCGGTCCTCAGTATGGTGGACCTACTGCTTACGCTCCCAACGGCATGTACGGTAATGGACCGTCGCAGTACAACCCATACGCTACCTATGGCCCAGGTGGTCGCGTACAGGACAGCCAGGCTCGCGTCATCCAGAGCCGTCGTCTGCAGAACGACGCCAACAAGTACATGAACTACGATCTGAAGACCATGCCCCGTCACGAGATCTACAGTTTGTGCAAAGATCAGCATGGTTGTCGGTTCCTGCAGAAGAAGCTTGAGGAGCGCAACGCGGAGAACATCCAGATCATCTTTGATGAGACTGCCCCTCATGTCGTTGAACTCATGACTGATCCTTTCGGCAACTACCTCTGCCAGAAGTTACTGGAGTACTGCAATGATGAGCAGCGCAACACTCTTGTCCGCAACGCTTCCCCTGCGATGGTTCAGATCGCGTTCAACCAGCACGGCACTCGCGCTTTGCAGAAGATGATCGAGTTCATCTCCACCGATGATCAGGTATGTTACGACCCCCGGTATTCTCCCATCTCCGAGCTAATCCGTACCCAGACTCAGATGATCATTCACGCATTGTCTGGACAGGTCGTCGATCTCATCCAGGATCTGAACGGCAACCACGTCATTCAGAAGTGCCTGAACCACCTCAAGTCTGTGGAGGCCCAGTTCATCTTCGATGCTGTAGGCGAGAACTGTATCACTGTTGGTACTCACCGCCATGGTTGCTGTGTTCTTCAGCGTTGCATTGACCACGCCGTCGGTTTCCAGAAGGTCGATTTGATCCGCAAGATCACTGCCCACAGCTTCCACCTTGTGCAGGATCCATTTGGCAACTACGTGGTTCAGTACATCCTCGACCTCAACGATGCGGCCTTCACGACCCCCATGTGCCAGGGTTTCCAGACCAAGATATGTGAGTTGTCCAAGCAGAAGTTCAGCTCCAACGTCATCGAGAAGTGCATCCGCTGCGCCGAACCGCACGTCAAGGGCATGATGATTGAGGAGTTGCTTGACGTCGAGCAGCTTGAGCAGCTCATGCGCGACTCTTACGGCAACTACGTTATCCAGACTGCGCTTGAGTTTGCTCCCGCCGAGCTGTGCGTGCACCTGATCGAGGCGATGCGTCCGATCCTGCCATCCATCCGCCAGACTCCTTACGGTCGTCGCATCATGAGCAAGGTTAGCGAGCGCGAGAGCCGTCTGGCTGCCTACACTGGCCGTACTTCATCTGGTCAAGGCTCGCCCGGTGCTGGCCCAGGTTCTGAGTCGAGCTCGGTCTTCAACCAGGCCCAGCCCCAGTACCAACCTCCCAACGGTTCCTCTGGCTACCAGACACCCATGTACACTGCAACCGCAAACTATGGTCCGAGCATCATTTCACCTCAACCTCACCGCCAGCCGCACCGCCTGAGCAACCCGCACCACATGCACAACCCTGTTCAGGACAACCGTCAGGGCTACGCTGGCTACCAGCAGCAACACCAGTACGGCATCCCTCAGACCAACGGCGGCAACGGCAGCTGGTTCTAGAAGAGCCAAGCGGTCAACGAGGTTATGATTTGACGAGCTACGGATTGTCCAAAAGCACATCAAGACGCAACATGGTTACCAGTAGAGTACACTGGTGTTGGCGTTGTCATTTTGGTGGTTTGATCTTCTTCCATGTATCGGTCCTGTCTGTCTGATTGGGCGGATCGATCTTGTATAGTACGACTACACGAGCATCATCGCGCGGCCTCGGCAGCATTCGGCATATTCGGCGTACGGATCTGGGCTACACGGCGTTCTTCCCTTCCCCCTTCATTGATTGTATTCTATCCCTTCATTTCCCCCAGCGATCACTTGTCTTCACGATACGGCACCTTGGTGCACCAAAAGGAACGTTTCAGCATGAGCACGAAAACGAACAGCACGAGCACTGTCGCCGTATAGGCAGCCTCTTGATTTTCACCTACACCTTGCAATGGCACTTGCCGTGAGCCTGGAGCTAGGTGGCAAGTCTATGTAAATGAATAAAGGATCATATTCCAAACTTGATATGCACTTGCGTGATGTTGTACTATGGTCGAGGTGAATGGAAACAACAAAGACATGGCAGTGACGATGTTGCAATGGATTGTGGCCAAGGTTGCATTGATGTGACGAGGGGTCCAGCGGAGCGACTGCCGTGTGACATGTGAGGCGATGACGCGCTTTGAACTTCGGCTCGGGACCAGCCATTTGAAACATGCACCTGCCCAGTTGCTCCTAGACACTTACAAACCACGCCGAGCACCACCAGTAAACCTCTCGCGACGTCCAAAAGCACTTAAACACGATAAGACAGCCGCCTGACGCTCTCACTCTTCTTAAACGTCTTCCGGCACCGCAACCACAGCTCCGAGACGCCCAAGACATAATGCGCTTCGCCATCTTCTCCTTCCTGGTTGCGCTCCTCGCTGCCTTCGTCATGGCCAGCGCACCCCACCGCTCCGTCATCATCAGCTGGCCCAACGACACACCCGACGACATTGTCGAGCAGAGCAAGGAGGCGATCCGACAGGCCAAGGGTGAGAGACATGCGACATGGACATTTGTGAAGGACTTATGCTAACAAGACTCTAGGTGTCATTACCCACGAGTACAACATCATCAAGGGCTTCGCTGCCACCGCCCCCGCTGCCGCTCTCGACATGGTGTCGACGTTGAGCGACGTGTACAAGTGTGAGATTGAAGAGGATGGCATCGTTACTACACAGAACAACAAGGAGTAGCTGGATGGGGAAGGAAGAGGGCAACAAATTGGAAGGAACGGCCCTTTAATTCAATGTGCTTATGATTATACGTCTGGAGTCTGGAGTCTACTAAGGATCGGACTGGGCGGAGTTGGATGAGAATGTCAACTAGACAATACATTAGGCTTCTGATTTATGTAGAACATACTAAGTCCATCCTCGATATTGACTGTGGGCAACACCAACATATTCCATGGCCATGCGTATCGCTACTGCAGATTGTTGCTACGCCAGAGTGCTGTGATCACCGTAGGGTAAGACGGTGGAACCCTGCAGCGGCTCTTTCCCCGCGGGTGGCTGCCCGTGCACGTCGTCTCAGAACAGCGGCGGCTTTATGCGCGTCATGTTCCGTCTGTCAAAAGGCAATTAGGGAATCTCAGGCTGATGCCCCTCACTCGACGCATATCGCACGACTCTACGCCTCGCTACACACCGATTGACGACGTCGCCGCGGGAATGTGCTGCATTCCGGCTTAGCGTTCGGGCTCCCAACCTCACCGACGCGCGCGACACGTCCTCGAGCAAGGACTCAGCCTGTGCATGGTGGAGCACGTACACTTCACCGCAAAACCACAGACACCGAGATGCATGACTGTTATTCACTCGACTCCGACCGCATAACAGCATTGACAGACCGACACGCGGGTACCAGGCCCCGCGACACTCCACCATGGACGACTTCAAGCCCGAGCTGCTCAAGGCTCTCCTCGACTGGGTACGTCTCCACGTGCCGCCTACTACACGTCCGAGTGGACTAGCTGACATTCGCGTCTAGGTCAACACTTTCGACCTCCCCCACAGAATCACGTCGCTGAGCCAGCTCGAAGACGGCCAGATACTGTGGCAGATCCTCGCCGACATCGACGCCGACTACTTCAACGAGTCCCTCCCAAATTTCGAAGAGAACCACCGCCGCCAATCAGACAATTGGATACCGCGATGGCAGAACCTCAAATATATCGAGCGCACAACCTCGACCTACATACGCGAAGAATGCGAGCAGCTGCCCGTCCTCACCAAGCGCATGATACCAGACCTCAAGGCAGGCGCGAGGGATGGATCAACAATGCTCGTTGCAAAGCTCACCATGGCTGTGCTACTGGCGGCATGCTTCTCGCCGCGCAGCAACCAGCGCATGCTGCAGGTCATGCCCAAGCTGGGCCAGAAGACGGCCGAGACGATTGCCGAAGCCATACAAGAGATGCAGGCCTTGGACCAACGCATGTCGGAACTAGGCGTCGATGCCGAGCTGACCTCAGAGCCAGTTCTCTCAGGGTATAGAACACCCACACGAGCAATATCTGGCCAGCCACCCCCGGCAGGCAACGAGTTGGAGCAGGAGGCACAGCTGTTCGAGGCAAACAAGGACAGGCAAGCACTCAAGGCGCAGGTTGGAAAGCTACTTGAGGAGCTCAAGACTTCACGAGAACGCATATCCAAGCTCGAAGAAGAAGTCGCAGAAGCGACTGCCTATCTCGACGTTCGGGCCGGCCAGGCACAACGCGCCCAATCCGACGATGTCGAAAACCTACGCAACGACTTACTGCGTGACAGACAGTACATCGACCAGCTCGAACAAGACCTCGCGCATACGAGAGAGATTATGGAAAGCCAGAAGCGACGTCTCGATCGGCTAGAGGGCGAGGAAGGATCCAAACAAGACTTGCGAGATCAGCTGCAAGTCGTCAAGGCAGAACGCGACGAGCTGAGCCAGAAGGCCAAGGCAAACGAGAATCTGAAGAAGAAGATCGAGTCTCTCACCAAGGAAACCAAACAACTGGAGACGCTGCGTGAAGACTACCAACAAGCCCGTGAGCGATTAGCTCAGCTTGAAGGCGTCGAGGAGCGTATCGATATCCTGCAGAACATCATCAAGGAGAACGGTCAAACGCTTGCCAACGGAGAGCAGGCTATCTTTGAAGAAAAGGGCAAACGCACCCGAATCGAGCATGAGAACCTCCTCCTTATGAAGCAGTTGGAACAGACTCGCGAACTACAGTACAAAGCAGAAGATGCCAAACAAGAGCTTGAAGAACGGATACGAGAACTAGAATCATCCAATCATGCTGACCGTGGAGGAAGCCTGGAAGACGAGCTTGAACAGGACGAGAACGCGAATCAGGACACCGACACGAAGCCTACATCTGATGGACGAGTGAGCGCAGATGCGATTGCTCTACAGCAACGGGTCGATATCTTGAATGTGCGTTTGAAGTCGCTAGAAAGCGAGACACTCAAGCAGATGCAAGAGAATCTGGGTCTACGGTCTGATATGATGGCGGAGAAGGATGAGAACAGCCAGAAGTAGGTGACAGCTCCATGTGGATTGGACGTTGCTAATTTCCTGTCTGCAGACCATTTCTGGAACAGAACGAAAAGCTACAGACTGCTCAAACCGAGCTGGAAGAACTTCGTCGCCGGTTACGAGAACAAGACCTGCAAATGGCAGAACTTCGCAACGAACTCAACAGGAGTATGTACACCGATTCATCCACGTGATTGTGCTAACTCTGCTAGAATCCGACATCGACGACGATACGCGCACAGCTGCTGTCCAAAAGGAACACGAGCGCCTACTGGTACTGCAAGAGAGGACCAACGACAGACTACGGGAGCTCGAAGTTGCGAATGCGGAGAAGCAGGGTCTCTTACGAGCAGCGCTGCTCGATCGCCAAAACCTACCGCCAGAGCTTCTTGAGCTCAAGAGGGTCGAAACGATACGGGAGATGCGTGAACGGATAGAGTCTGTCATCAAAGCCCCCGCAGAAGTACAACCGCAAGTGCTAGATACCACGAGTTCGGAGATCGCCGAGACTGTGCTATCCTCCGAAGCAGCTCTGGACAAAGCAAAGAAGGTAAGTAACAAACAGATCTCTCATAGCAAGTCGCCTTCCTCCGCGTTCGACGCAGCGGTTTCGGCAATGAAGAAACATCAGCTTGAACCTTCGTTCACTGCGGCTACTCTTGTCTCGCCGGCTTCGCCACATCGGACCCATCTCGGAAAGGATAAGTCGCTATCGGACATGTCTACTTCAACAGCTGGGACGGGGCAAACTACATGGGGCCGCATGGCGCAGCTAGTCTCGCCAAAGCGGAGGACCAAGTCGACCATGTGCGGCACCGAGTACTACACGATGCAATCGTCCAATGACTGTGTGGCAAGTTTGTCCCTGGCCTGGCTGCCAGAGTATACTTATCCAACCGACTTCATCCCCCTTTCATACCCTCCACTCATCTCGCCGCGCCCATGCTAACCCCCAACCGCAGGACCTGCAAGACCAACTCACAACTAACAGCACACTTCGCGAGCAACTCGAGCTCGCAAAGAAGGAGACGTCAGAGAAGGGCTCGGTATGTCGCGTTCCCTCCCTCTCCAGAACAGCGACGTGGCAACCTTGGATATGGTAGTAACAAGTGCTCCAACAAACAGGTGGAACTCCAACAAGAAGTCGAAAACCTGCGCCGCGAAAACGCCCTGGTCAAGTCCATGTGGTACGACATGAACCAGCGCCTCCTCAGCAACACCGTCATCCTGCAAAGACGCAGCGAAGCACCCAAAGGCTGGCTCGGAAAACAAAGAGCCGCTGTCGGCGGCTCCAGCGTCTTAGTACGTTAGCTCCCCTCTTCCTGTAAACACGCTGTTTGTG
Organism: Alternaria ventricosa; assembly: GCF_023758065.1. Lineage (NCBI taxonomy): Eukaryota > Fungi > Ascomycota > Dothideomycetes > Pleosporales > Pleosporaceae > Alternaria > Alternaria ventricosa. Next base: position 1,125,725 of record NW_026055685.1, on the reverse strand, counting down.
TATGTATTTCCAAGGGCTGACTGGGTACAGGGCCGGAGGTAGCAGGAGCTGTAACCGCATCGCCTTCTCTGCGGCCGACGCCCTCGTCGGTGGGCAACGGCTACGCTGCTGCTGGCTCGTCGGATGGCGTGCTCGTTTCTTTTCTCTTCATTACGCATTTTGTAGGGCCGCGGAATCGGGTTTGGTTCAGCATAGCGCAGGTTTGGTGGCATTTGTATTGCGTGAGGATGTATAGACGTATTGTCTTTTGTCACTTATACCCCCTTTTATTCCTTTGCAGTAGTTTGTAGAGAATCAAATATACTACATCAAGTGGACAGCAGAGCTTTTGGGTGGTGTTGTTTAGATATCGGGTAGCAAGCGTTTTGTTATGAGGAAATAGATACATGTACATTGGTATTAAGAATGAAAAAGGTTTGAGCAACATGTAAAATGAGTGCACTTGGTGGGTGATGATGTCGAATTAGATTGTGAAGACGTTATCCGACAGAAGTGACATAACTAGGTACACACAACACACAGATAACTGTTAGACTGTAACGTTGCATTAGCTTCCTCCTTCCGCTTCGTCACTACGCTAATCTTCCGTCCACATTCCCCATCCTCACACATCAGATTCTCCGCACCATCATATCCATTCCATCCTCCTACCACCCCAATCCAAAGTCAACTCAGCACACTCAGTACTCAGCCAACCTCAGCCTCCTCCCAATATTCCTGCGTATAACGTCGCGCTCGACGGGTTCGTTCTGCGCTCGATTCGCATTGAGTGCCTGACGAAGCATTCCCGCATCGAAGAAGCCATCTAGAAAGGGGGGAAAGTAAGAATCAGCGATCAATGAAACAGAGGGAAACAAGGTAGTATGCTGGTGGCGGGTGAAGGTGATGATGAAGTCTCGTGTGCGCATGCCGCTTGTGCCGCTCAATCCCATCAATAATGTTGGAAAGCAAAGGGGAAAAAGTCTCTAATGAGGAAAGAGAGAACATGTAAAATACTAAGAAGAGTAAAAAATCGGTTTCCTCGCCGCAACAGGCGCTTTCCTCGCCTTAACCGTCTTAACAACCGGAATGGGTTTACGCGGCGAGCTCTGCAAAACAGGCGTCATGGGTTTGAAAGGCGGAGAATGAGGAGGCGTAGGCGGTAAACCACCCACAGCAGGAAAAGGCTGCGAAGAAGACGGCAAAGAGGAACAAGAAGCATGGCTTGAGACTTCATCGAGGGAAAGAAGGGAAGGAGGGGAAGGGGGAGTCCTACATCCACCGAGACCATCGTCGTCGTCATCATCTACTATACTCTCTGCAGGCGTCTGTTGTTTTCCGCCATCTCCTAGGATGATTCTGCCTCTGCTTTTGAGACGGGTGGCGAGGGGTCTGTCTTCCGCTTCGCGGGCGCGGGTCGCGGTTTTATCGGCGGATGTTCCGCGGCGCTTGATTTGGCGGAGGAGTTTGCGTATCTCCAAGAAGTAGGATTCCAGCGCGTCGATGTAGCGTGAGGTTTGGCGGTGCTTGGAGGACGCGCAGATGGATATGCTGCCGTCTTTTATGATGTAGCCTATGCCGAAGCCGTCGGCGGACGTGGGACCGAAACCGAATTGACGGAGCGAGGGGTTGCCGCAGTTGGAGGTCGAGAGGATGGTTTGGTTGATCTTGTCCCAGCCGCTGTCGGCGAAGAGGGCGGGCATCGAGTGCTGCATTGGTGCTGGGGGTGGCGAGCTCGAGATGGAGTCGTTCTCTGAGAGGACAGAATTGCGGTTCGGTGAGCCGACACCTGATGCGTCGGCGCTGGATGGCCGTGTGGAGTCCCAGCCGTCACTACTGGCTGTGTCATTTGACTCGTCAATGGCTCGCTGCCAGATGCAGTACAAGGCGTAGAGATGGCGGTCAGGGCCTTGGGCTTTGGAGCAGATCTTTGTGTTTTCCGTGTGCTTCTGGCACGCCTTTCGGAGTGCTTCGATCTTCTGCGAGGCTGGGTTCTCGCCCCAGAACGTCGTCAGGAAGTCAACCGACTCTTCTGTTACCGAACGGATGGCTTCCGTACGTCCGTGGTAGTAGATCTTGGTCATAGCGGGTTCGTATACGCATTCTATCCGTCCATATAGACCGTAGTACGCTGCCTGGAAAGCCATTTGAACAAAGGCATCGGGCGAAAATCCCATCGAAGTCATGAAGTTCTTGCCATAGTGAGGAAATTCTAGAGTCGCGAACTCATTCTGCTGAATGAGGTCTGCCAGGCGTGTCTCGGCAAAACGAAGTGCTGTGCTGAGTTCAGGAAGCATGTCCCACTCAAGCTTGTGAGGTGTTGTTTGTACATCGCCGAAGCTGTCTGGGTCGCGCTTGGCAGGGTCGGGACTTGATGAAGCCCAAAGACTCGGCGCACTGCCGTTGATGGTTCTCGCGAATCGGAGAATGGTGTCGGTGTATACGTCGGAAGCGAATCTGAGCACAGTATGGCCATCAACACCAGTGTGCTCAAAGTTGATACCTGCACTTCCGTTCTTGCAAACGATGATTTGCAGCTTGTCGTACCAGCGGTTCGTGCATGTTCCCACCTGGACACCGCGCTCAATCTTGCTTGTACCGCAAAGCATGTTCATGCACAGATCGGCACCTGTCTGCGGTTCGGTGTAGTCCAGGCAGAGGATGAATAATGCTGAGTCAACAATGTTGAGGCAGTCAGAGTTGTTCGAACCCTCTTCCCTGTGCAGCACGTCACGGAGACCAGCCCAGACCTTTCGGTTCTCTGTACTCAGCACACCCAGTGCTCCTTTGGCGGCATCTTGAATCGGTACCTCCTGCGCGTCATCGACAATGACTTGCAGATTGAGAGCAATGTCCTTCTCCGTCATGATCAGATCGTGGTTGTCATCCAGAACGTCGAACCAGTAGAACTGGCCATAGCACATGACGACCACGTGCTTCGAAGTCGGGTCTTGACCGATCTGACATCCATGCTCAGTGGGTATTCTGGCAGTACCGAACAGTCTTGAGTACTGGTACATGCACAGTGGCTGACCACGGATGGTGTCAGGCGGTAGTTCCTCGCGACGGACAGCTCTAACAAACGACAGTGCCGAGACGACTAATGAGGCGGCGCGAGTGACTTGGTTATTGCGAGCCGGGGTGGGATCATCCTCCAGTAAGAAGAATGGATTTAAATTAAGTACCACCGGGTTATCGAAGTTCAGATATGAATCATACCCTAGCGACAGGTCAGCCTATGATACATGAATATGGATCACTTTCCACTGTCGATCTTGAAATGCCTCAAAAATAGCTCATTTTGCCAACTGAGAGGGTACTTACAGAACTGCTCGATGTAGTTGTTCTTCCCACTAGCGTACTTCTTCAGCTTCTCCTGCAGCACAGGTCCATCAGTCTTGAGGAAGTCCTCTACCGAATGGACTGTGTCGCTGTGTTCCTTTGGAGACTGCAAGGGTTTGAGAGCGGCAATGTATTTCTTGCACGAACTGTCGAGCTCTGGGATAGGAAGCTTTGGTAGACTATCCTCGTGTGCGAAGGTAATGCCCGGTCTTGAGTTCGGGTTGGTATGGCTTGCTAACGGTGCTTGTGCCTCTGAGGAGTAGGACTGAGTACTCTGCTTTGCGGACTCCGCCGAGCGGGTCGTGCCGTTGCCTTCTGAGCCAGACATCTTGGATGCCTTATCAAGTGTATCCTCAAGGGACGACGGTTGGGTGAAAGTGCGGACTGCCATGGCAAGGGTGTCAGTTAGGCGTATAGGGGTGAGATGGAGGTGGCAATGTTGAGATGCCGCAGAGCACTGCGATAGAAGTAGTGACAGTCCTGAAGACAGTAGGCCGGCATGGGTACTCAAAGTTCGCAAAGAGCATCAAGGTACTTGGGGAAGGCAAGACTCTTATAAGAGTCAAGACGAACGGGGAAAGTAGAATTAGGGCGGGTCCACATGGCGACTTCGCATGTGAAACGCGCGATAGGCTTCGTAATAAAAGAGACAGGCGATGCAAGATGCCGCTCAGGTAGCCGACCGCTGACCCGGAACGTGACCCGGAGCATGGCAGACCAGAGAGGTGAATGACCCGATGTTCTAAGCCAACGAAACGCCCATGCAAGGAGAATGCAACTTACACAGTAGCGTCGAGCTCTAAATGAGCTGCGGATAAGTCTGGCGGAATTTGTCCAGATCTGGAGAGTAATCGAAACTGCTGTAGTCAAAGTACCTCTGTTGCGCAACGACTTACTGTACTCCAATGGGCCTCTCGCGCTCTCGACGATGCAGCAGGACCAGGGTAAAGGACCGGAAAAGGTGTGCCGCGGATCGAAGCACAGCAAATGTCAGAGAGACTCGGTCGTGAGGATACGGTAGGCGCGTAAGGCTGCCCCGAGGTGTACTAGTGGGCCTGTTAGAAATCAGCTATCTACGTTACGGACGAGTGGAAGCGTCGGCGGTAGCGCGAACTTATAAAGGGCACGCACCGTCGCGTAGGCAGTCCGGTTAATCGGAGAAAATGTACCTGGTCAGCTTTAGAAGAGGTACGGCAATGGGTGCAGGCACAATAGTAGGATGTAACTATGGTCTATGGCTACTTGGATCACACTGCGCTCTACTCTACGTACGGCAACCTGAGGAGTCGATGTCTGGGCTCCGTCTTGGGCGGACTGGGATTGGAGAGTGGCTGAGGTATGCCAACGTGTGGAGAAGCGGGGGATCCAGGTGTGACGTAGGTCACGGACCATAGGAGAAACGGAACCCCCACCACGCTGTCGTGTATGGACTAGTCGGCTAGCGGCCAAGAGCTTCTCGAACCGTCGCGAGCAGCTTTCATCACGCGTCAGTCATCCCGTCCGCCTCCAACGCTCCGCCCGCCGTGACATTTGACCGAAAAGGCGAGTCCGGAACGAGAGTCGCGCGTGCCATCCGCAGAGCCGCGCAAATGCGACACCTCTCTGGCCCATGACGGATCTGCTGCAGGTGCTGCCTGACTTTGACGCGAAACCCTACACCCACCTGCTGCCCTCGCTCGACAAGGCCCTCATCACCGCCAATGACCTGCTCACCCTCGACGCCGCCGATGTTGCTAAACGCGCCCAGCTGCCCGCCGGTGAGCTGAGGAAGCTCGCTGATGCCGTGATAGCTGCTCTGCATCTCCAGCTTGGCTTCGGCGGAGAGGAAGCTGCCGTCGGCAATTCCTTCCTTTCCGCTTCCGGTATCCCGGATGCCTCGAATGATGGTTGGACTTGTATAAGCACCTTGGATGAAGAGTTGGACGCCGCCTTGGGTGGAGGCATACCGCGCGGCTATCTGGTAGAGATTACCGGGGAGAGGTGCGGCAGTCCTGGAAATTGCTCCTGAACAATGTACTGACTACTTTCAGTGGTGCCGGTAAAACACAATTCCTCCTAAGCCTGCTGCTGGCTTCACAATTGCCGCCTCCCAAAGGGCTCGCCAAATCGGCAGTTTACATATCTACCGAGGCAACACTATCTACGAAACGTCTCGCCCAGCTGCTATCCTCCCACCCGACCCTCGCTTCACTACCTGCCGACGAAAAGCCCTCACTGTCGCGTGTGCTGAGCATACAGACCCCAGATCTCGAGTCCCAAGAGCACATACTACGCTACCAGCTACCCGTAGCGATTAGAAAGCATGGCATCGGCCTTGTCATCCTGGACTCCGTCGCTGCAAACTACCGCGCCGAGTTCGAGAAGCAAGGCGCCGGCAATGGAGCTGCGGCCATGGCAAGAAGAGGAACCCAGCTTGTACAGCTAGGCGCCCTACTCCGGGAACTCGCTCGCACAGAAGGTATAACCGTTGTTGTAGCCAACCAAGTCGCCGACCGCTTCACGAAAGCGCCGTCTGCGCCGTCCTCCAACGCAGCATCGCGGACAACATCTACAAACAGCCAAGGCAATCAGAGCGCAAGTCAGGGAACAGACCACGACCATGCCACTAATCCAGCCTCACAGCCAGCCGAAAGCATCGTTCTCTCCGCAGACCCCCTCGCTCTCGACCACCAACAACGCTGGTTCACCGGCTGGGGCGACTCGCAATACGAACAGGCGCACGTCCAAAAGACGCCTTCTTTGGGACTTGTCTGGACGAACCAACTCGCGTGCCGCATTGCCCTGAAGAAGATACCCGTCCTTTCTGGTAGTAGACCACTCATACACACTGTCAACGGCCAAGACCAATGGAATGAGCAAGAGGAGAGCCACATCTCAAAGTGGCGACGCTGGTTCAAGGTCGTATTTGCGCCGTGGGCTCCGCCGTCAGAGGGGAGGGGCGTCGAGTTTGAGATAGCAGAGAGTGGGATAAGACATGTAGTTAAGCCAGAGAAGAAATGAAAAACACAATATACACACACATCATGAGCCTTTTTGAGATGCTATTTAAAGACGTGACAGGGCAGAGTCAGATTACATCATGACATTGATTTTCTTCCAGATAGATTCTAAACTTTATACCGCCCCTAGGAACACCTTCGCTAGCCCGGTCGTGAAGAAACCCCTAATGCATGCGTCCGCCTGGTATCCGTGATCCCTAGATACCCCAAAGTTTATAGAAAGAAGAATGTTGTTACAAAAAGACCCAAACGTCCTTCTGCCCTAACAAAGAAAGTCTCATTGCCGTTGAGCACAAGGAGAGAAGAATCATAGGGTGAAGGAGCTTAGTCGGTGATCCTCCAGCTGTCGAACCACTTGAGGTGTTTCCACTGGCTGCTGGGTCCGACCATGCCGAATGAGATGGCACGGAAGAGTACGTACAGGCCGATGATGATGGCATACAGAACGGCGAAGATGGCCCATTGTACCTGCTTGCTGAGCTTTCTTGTGGTGAAGTCGAGGCAGAAGCCCATGACGATGATGGCGAACCACAACGCGGGGTAGTAGTGGTGCACGTAGGTGACACGACCCATGGCGACGAACGGTGCGTAGTGAAGGGCCCAGCCGATGATGGGGTAGATACCGGCGTAGTGGATCTGGTCGATCTCTGATTGCTTGAGATCGTTGTACCCACGTTGCCAGCGCACCAGGTAGAAGACGACGAGGAGACCGAAGATGCCTAGCGAAGCGGTGCTGCCCCAGTAGACGAAGGGGTTACCGAGGAGGAAGTACTTGACGACTGTGATTTTGTGAGTGGGATTTCTGAAGTGGAACAAGAGAAGTGCTTACTGTCGTCGTTCCAGCCGCACATGCGGAGACCGACGTGCAGGATTGGCCATTGCCAGAAGCTGGATGCGAGGTCGTCTTGCTTGTCAGGGTCGGGAACAAGCGCGTTGTTGGATGTCATCATGGCAACGTTGAGATGAATAAAGTCCTGCAAGAAGGGTGACTTGTAGTCGCCAGGGTTGCCCGGGGGTAGTCTCTCGTTGGTGTGGCTCTCGATGTTCCAGTGCGTGTAGACATCACGAGGATTGTTCTTCTTGACGCAAGTTGTCTCGATCTGCTTGAATCCCCATTGAGGAAGGTTGACATTGCCAGCGCGGAGGTAGCAGCCCAGATCCTTGTGTTTCAGACGGAAGGCGGTAGTGAGTGTCCGGAGCTTGGAGTAATCCCTTGAAGCAGCGTCGCGAACAACTTCAACAACCCAGTGGTCCTTGGTATCACCAACGGTAGTGTTGCCGTAGCAGGAAACTTCCCAATCACTCTTTGTAACGGGGGCGGCGACTTGGTGCGAGTGGAGGTTACGGCCGGTCTGGGCGTGGATGAGACGGATAACGTCACCGTTTCCAGGGTAGCGGAGCTCCTCATCGGGCTTGTAATCGACTTCGTGGCGGTTAGGGTAGAAGAACCAGTCGTTGTTGGCATCCTTGTGGTGGTAGCAAGTGATCTGTTGCTGTTGGGAGCCTTCAGGGTAGGTCTGCACGTGAGAGTGAAGCAGTCCACCTCCGTATCCCATGTTCTTCAGAGTCGTGCGAGAGCCGTATGCGATCTCAAGAGGGCTGTTCTTGCCAACTTCGGTTCCTCGCAGATTGGCCTGGAACAGGGAGCTCATTTGTGCGTCGCCGGGGCCGCTGTTTTCGAGGATTATGAAGTGGAGGTAGAAGGAGAACATGTAGACGGCGAGGGGAATGAGAATCAAGCCGAAGACTCGAAAAGCGACGTGGGTGACTAGCTCAACCTGTATACGTTAGTTTAATTTGCTGTGACAGGGCAATTTCACGTACCTTGGGCATCTTCAGGTCTCCAAACTTGTGCCATAGGTCCTCAATGGTGTACAGTCCAACCAACGCTGTGACGAAGAATCCAACCCACTTGACGCTGCATACGCAACCAATGGAAACTCCGGTGAGCATAAGCCAGAGACCCCACTCAGGAGAGAACGGGTCATGTTGCTGACGATGGAACTTGGACCAGCAGAAGACGGTGGTGAAGGTGAAGCAGAGGAGCATAGAGTCGAGAAGGATGAAACGGCTGATGGTGGTGTACGAGTTCTCGCAGAGGACAGCCAACGTGACGAACCATACAACCGGACGGCGGAAGTTCAGCTCCTTAGCGGTAAAGTATGCCAGCGGAACGCAGACAGCGCCAAAAGCAGAGTTGAAGAGACGCATGAAGGTGTAGTCCAGCTCTGGGGGATATGTCTCCCCAGACTTGAATTCGAACGAACCATTGTATCCAGCGAGGTATCCAGACAGACCAACGAGCATCTTTCCGAGCGGTGGGTGGACATCGAAGTAGAACTCGCGCTTGAGGTAGTGTGAACCGAACTTGCCAAAGCTGCACCAAGTCAGAACTAGCCATGTACGTCTTGGATTTGGTATACTTACTGGGCTTCATCCCAGGTGACGATTGGCGAGAGGCCAATCTTGTACATGCGCGTGAAGAAGGCGAAGAAGGTGAAAATCAGAGGGGCCCAAATGAACTCGTATTCATCGAGGAAGGAGATGATGTTGAAAGGCTGAGGTGTGGTTAGCGAAAGGTCCCTGCAGCCACCAGAATATTGACAGCTCTGATGCCACTTGTGCAAGCCGGCGTACCTTGTCCTTGGATTTCTCCTTCTCTTGTACTTGTGCAGCGACTGGCGCGGAGGCCTGTGATTGTGCGGCTACATTTCTCCTCCGCAGCTCTTCCGCCTGTGCATCGGCGCCCGTGGTGCGCGCAGTTGATGCCATGGTGATGGAAGTCGGCGCTCTGGTCGACCTCAGATGTTGTTCGCGGAGTTGTCCAGAAGGGTGGAAGGGATTCGTGGCTTGAGGCTGGATTTGGTGGTGAACGGGTAGTCGGTACCGCGGAGCTTGCGCGACTACGCGGTGCAGTCGTGTCTAATGCGACTCGAGAGAAAGGTAATCAATTAAAAGTGGCCGTGGGCCGTAGAAGAAAACCCCAAACAAGTGAGAGCATAGGAAGGGAGCTCACGGGGAAGGAGCAATGCAAGAAAGTCGTGCGCTGCGGGATCGAGGAGGTGGGCTACCTGTTCCCGAATTAGACTTACGAGCAAAGGAAGCTAGAGCCCGGCCGCCGCATCAGGGCACGGAGAAGCGACACCTGTTCACATCTATCACGTGAAACCCACAATTCCATTCACCTGGCCCCAATCGTTCCGTCGCACTGGTAATCCGATGTGCAGCCGGCTAGGACGGGGAGGGGCACTAGGTCGATGCACGTCACCAAACCTTCACCACGGTAGCTTTCTGCACAAAAGATAATGGTTCCGTCTTCCTCGGAAGACGTATTTCTCTAGCCTACTCAACACATGTAACAAACGCCTCAAAAAATGCTACGCGCACTCTATCAACCCAAGAATGACGCTCGATAAGCCATTGGCTCGCAATATTGGAACATGCGCATCGCTTGTCGAGATGACGCAGATATATGGAGAAAATGCGGAATTGTCGATGTGTACACCGCGTGTACTCTAGTCCTCGTCCTGTCCAACTTGCTTGTACTTTCCGCTCGTACTGTCACCCTCGCCGTTGCCCTTTGTCCTCTTAACCATGTTGCTGATCCAGCCACCGATGCCTTCGCCGTTCTCAGTGTCAGCCTTGGCCATGTCCTTGTTGCCGCTCTCGATGTCAGGAGGGTCGATGTTGAGTCCGGGAATGGCCTCGTCTTGCCCGCGGCGTCCGCCTCGGATATCGAGCGATGGTACAGGAGAGCCGCGGCCTTCTCCGCTGAAAAGCGATTCGGCTTGCGCCAGGGTCTCCGGAGTGGGCATGACCGAGGTAGCGTCTCCGAACAGGGAGTTCATGTCTTCCAGGCGAACGTTGGCAGTCTCTGGGTAAATGAAATATACTAAGTCTTGTTAGTAGAATGCTCAACCCAAGTGTCAGCCAAAACCTACCGATAACGAAACTGGCAGCGCAGAAGAATGCGTGGATGAGGTACAATCGCCACTGGATGTGCTCCTGCAGTATCGGAGTCATCTCACCAACCAGCCAGTTGAAAGCCCAGTTGGTCGCGGTACTCAGACTGGCACCCTTTGCACGAATGCTGAGGGGCAGAATCTCCGGTGGGTACAACCACGGAATAGGACCCCATGAGTATCCGAATGCGGCGTTGTAAATCATGACGAATATGACGACCATGTTGGGTGTCCAAGAAGCTTGCAGGAACTGGAAGTAGGAAATGGCGGAGAGAGAGATCAGCATCATGAGGGCTCCAGAGAGCAGAATCTTCCGACGACCCAGCGAATCCACAATGTACCATGGTGGAATAGTGGAAAGCAGGTATGTGATGGCGTTGATACCAGTCATGAGAATAGCTTGGCGACCGTACCAGCCAGCCTCTTCGAAGACGAGCGGTGCATAGTACGAGATGACGTTGATGCCGTTGAGTTGCGCGAGGGCTTGGGCGGACATGGCAATGAAGACGCGTTTGGAGTATCGCGTGAACATGTCTTTGTATGATCGTTCACCTTCTTGACGCTGGAGCAGAACGTTCATCTTGATCTCTCGGTATTCATCTCGTGCTTTGGGGTTGTGAATATCGCCCTTTCCGTACAAATTGGCAATAACTACAATACCCTCTTCGTCGTGATCGTTGTCCAAGAGCCATCTGCATGTGTTAGTGAGATGCTTGGATTAGGAGTGTATAGCAAACCTTGGAGATTCGCAGATAAGCAAGCTTCCTGCGGCCAGAAGAAGACCCATGATGCACTGCATGAAGAGCGGAACTCTCCACGACCAGTCGTTCTTGATGTATGTGCAGAAGTAGTCGACCCACACACTGACTGCATAGCCTGTAATGTTGCCAGTGAATTCGATGCAGCCCATCTTTCCTCGGTTGTGGGGCGGCGAGATTTCGGACTGATATACGGGTACGATGGTAGATAGCGATCCGACTCCCAGACCGGCGATGACTCTGCCGAGAAGCATCATGGGGATACCGGTAGCGAAAGTCTGGAGAGCACCGCCGACGACGAAGATGAGGGAGCCGTACAAGATGGTCTTGCGTCTTCCGATCACATCACCGATACGGCCAACGACCAGCGAGGAAATAAAGGCACCAACTTCCAAGATAGCCACCATCGTACCGAGCTCGGCGGCGGAAGGCTGGTTGAAGTAGTCTTTGAAGTAGATACCGCTGTGATGCTATTAGACATGGCCAAGTACAGAGGGTGCGTAAGGGCGTACGTGATGATACCGGACATAACTCCCTGATCATAGCCGAACAGGAACACGCCTAACGAGACAAAGACACTGGTGAAGTAGCTGCTGCTGTTAGCTCTGAGCTTCCTGTCGTGGTATCCGCTCTACTCACATCAGCTTCTTTCCGTGTAACCCGTGAATACGGGAGGGCCCATCGTTGGGTGCCATGATGGAAGCGAGTATCTTCTCAGCCTTTGAGATTGTGCGTGGCCCAGGGTCGGGTATCTCGATGTCTTCGAGCCGGAGTTGGTGGGCGCCCTTTTCGTGGAGGTCTTGGGATGCAAAGCGCGCTCGCTTTTGCTTTTGGCGTGGCCGCGACGGGTTGCCGGCTTCGAGGTTGATGCGGAGGGGATCTTCTCGGTCAGCTAGCTGGTCGACAAGGTCACCAGTATCGCTCCAGACGGAGAGGTCCGAGTCGGACGATGGGGTGTCGAAGGAGGAGCGCGCGCTGTCCTTATCGTGGTCGTCGAGCAGATAAGCAGAGTCGTGGTCTCGGGGACGGGCCGAGCTCGAGAGGTTGTGGAGGGGGATGTTGGCAGGCCTCCTGGTGCTGTTGGAGTGGGACGGAATGGTGAAGGTCACAGGCTGTTGGGAGACAGCCCTCTTCTCCGAGAGATGGTGGTAGGAAGAACGAACGAGGCCACACGCGGCTGCTGGGGCACGTCACAGGGTCAAGCAGCCGAGACGAGGGATCTGGTAAGGCTAGCGCAAAGGCGGTGAGAACTCGGTCGCATTGGGCTACAATGGGGAAAAAGACAGTCACGACGATAGCGCCTGGTTGAGATCAGACGTCCACAGGTGCATGCGAACGTGTGAGCTCCCTGTTCGGGCTGCCTTGCCGTCATTTCTTGGCACCCATGTACACTCCTTCGCTGCTCGGTCCGACCATGTTGCGTATGGAGCCTGCTGGCGAGCGCGGCGTCTTCTGCACGATGATGTACACGCGCAGCAGAGGCTTTGTTTTTATCGCGGCTGCATCGCAATCGAGTGACAGCCATATGTCAGATCGCCATGTTCTCGCTACCACAATCTGGTGCCGTTGACCGGAGGCTTGAGACGGAGGCTTGATACCGGACATTAGATCCCGCGATGCAGCACACGACGTAGCCACGAGCTCTATACTACACCTACACTAGAGGTGCACCACCAACTTTACGCCATGTACGGGGCGGTGGAGGCGGGTCCCGAGGTCACGTTGGGGTCGTGGTGTCGACGATTGGAGCCCCGCGGGGAGACTGACTGCAAAGCGGAAAGATAGCCGCGATCAACTTCGATGTTGCACAACTCATGCGGTGTAGAAAAGAACACCGCCTAGTGGTAAAAACTTCATACAGATCACGAGACTCGATGCTATATAAGGAAAGAGACGCAGGGCCACATGGCAGTTTTCGTGCGGAGAAGCAACGTCGGCGGGCTTAGACGCGTTCTGTTCTTGCATCTTTCGCTTCGCACGTGAACGTGACAGCCCTGAAGTCTGCAGTGACTGGACGAGGTGAACACCAAGCAAAGAAACCGTCATTGCTTTACTGGAGACGCGAGTTAGCCGTATGACAGATCTCGACACGCTCTTATATATACCCAACGCGTTCGAGTGTTTGCAATCTCCCCAAAACGCTGTGGTGAAGCGACTATAATGCTAGCGTTAAACAAACATCAGTCAAATCCATCCTCGACGATACAGTAGACGCCGGAGACCCTCCTGACGTTTGCAAGCTGGGGCCTCGCTTCGAGTGCGAAACACCTAACTTTTACGGCCCCAGGCACATACCGCTGACCGCTGGTAGGCAAAGGAGGTTCGCAGGTCGACCGTGCTGCCGTAGAGTTGAACAACCGCAGGAACGTCCTCGTCGCCAAAGTCAAGCCATCAACTCAATAGATGAGCGCCCTTGTACCACCGGTAGAGTTGGGAGTTCTGCGTCATGCTGGGTATGACACGCCCAAGGCCCATGGCTTGCTCTGCCGCCAGATGCTCCGTGATCTGCGGCCCCTCGCTGCAAGGGGAAAGGCGCCGTGGGACTGATTGGCTGTGCAGACTCCAGTTTTGATTACCTGCCCAGATGTTTGTGTGGCAGCGTTCCTGTTTCTTGCTTCTGACAGAGGCCTAAGAAGGTGTTTAACTCAATTGCCAGGCATCCCTTCGCAGTAATCGACGTCGGATAACTCAATTGAAATTCAGCCTGCAGGGGGTTGGTTTAGCGCAGCACGCCCGCCCTGGTAACCAAACATTGAAAGCTCGCGGTCGGACCTGGCACTCGCTCGGCGCGCCTGATTGGATTTGGCTGAAGACCTGCTTGGCTTCGTGCATTGTTTCGAGGAAGCTTCCCAGCGGCCCCAGCCACAGCGCATCATTACACCTCTCACCACCACGACCACGACTACGACCGCTCCACGATTCGCTTTCACGTCGCTTGCCTATCCGCGCCGAACGCCCTCTCTTATCTGTCGCAGTGCGCACAACCCGATAACGAGCGCTCCACATAAAACCGCAAGGCTGAGGCTCACCTGCAGCTGTTGCTGCCGAAACGAAAAGCATGTCTAGATACGGAAAGGTATGCTGAGGACGACTGCACGCGGCGAGAAGGAAACTGACCATCTAGTTTGACGATTTCTGCCGCGACACAGGCTCAAACTGGAGCACATTACCTGTCTGCTATGTATGTTGCGTCCTACCACCCCTTTGCCCGTCCACCGCCCGCGAACGCGCCGCTAACCCCATGTTGCACAGCTCTTCAACCCAGCTTCGACAATAGACGATAATGGATGGCAAGATGGCTGCACTCTACAGGGCTTTCCCGTTGGTGGTGGTGAAAGACTGCACAATCTGGGTACGAGGCACATGCGCGCTTCAACGACATTCCGCTTACACACCTAGGCTCCATATTAATCTGCGGCATCGCAATCCTCGCCTCGCTGTTCTTGCTATGGAGATCGCAAAGAAAGAAGGCTGCTGTTGGGCGCAGAGAAATGCAGCTCTTCCTCCTCGGATACATCGTCATCTCCATCTGCGAGATCTTCACCATTGGCGGATTCCCCCTCAATTCCACTGTGCGCATTGTACGTACGCGATTCCAAGTATCCACCTGTAGTGTCTAATCTTCGTACAGGTATTTGTCGCTATCCACATCGCCGCAATCACTGCTACATCCTGGATCCTCATGCTCAACGGCGCCGTGGGCTACCAACTCCTTGACGATGGCACGGCAGTATCTATCGGTCTGCTCTTGATTTCGTCGATCGTAATCTTTATCGGTACCGGCTACATTGCTCTCGACACTGGACTCAGCTGGACAGGTTACTGGGACGAGACGCGCTTTTTGCCCAACCAGGCCTATGCGCTATACACCCTCTACCAGCTCGTCCCGTTGGTCTTCATCGTCATCTTCTTCCTCCTGGAAGCTTTCCTGGTGCTGCGCGTACTCGGCGAGCGCAAGCCAATGCGTAAGGAATCGTCAACATTCTGTACAAAGCACCCACTAACTTCCTCTCAGTCTACCTCCTCGCAGCAGGCCTTCTATTCGCCATCGGTCAAATCTTCCAATACGTCATCAGCGTCCACATCTGCAACGGCACCGACGGCAAGATCAACGGAGGTCTATTCTCGACCCTCTTCACCCTCCTATCGGTAGTAATGATTTGGGTGTTCTGGTCGAGCATCACCGAAGATGACTGGCCCATGCCAACTGTCGCTGGCTCGGGCGCATATAATTAGGAACGAAGTGGTAATCTCGGGGGTGTACAGGCAACGGCGTAATGTTCTTATGATGGCTTTTGCCCGGCATAGCGTATACCATTTTGGGGCTCTTTGGACGCATTTGATGCGTCATGCTGATCAGTGCTACGATATACATAATGTTTGCTGAATGGAATTATTTGATGTTCAGAAATTGTCTCCAAATGCGAAAACGTGAGAGCTGGACGAACTGACTGGGTATATTGATAATCTATCGCTCGTCGCAAGATATATACACATCTAAGCATCTACCACAGAACTACTTCATCCAGTCATTTCAGTATCCCCATTGCTCGCGTCAGCCGCCGCAACACCAGGATCTAATCTACCCAAGCAGCCCGGACAATTATGTAGCACCATATGCGCAAAGACATCGCAATCGATACAAAAGTGACTCTCACAAGTCCGACATTCATACCTCCCACTCTCACTAGCCTTTTGCGCTTCACTGTCTTCCTCGTCCCTCTTCGTGCCATTGACCTCGCCGTTTTGTTCAGCCTCAGTCCTCTGTCTGTTACTACTCGGTGGACTGCTAAAAGAGACCAGACAGCCCACACATTGCGTGCTACCCTTCTCTCGGGCGCGCGACCAGGAGACTGTGGACCAGTTGCGGAGAGGAAAAAGGTGGTGGTAAGACCGCGCGAGATGGGTGGACAGAAGGAGAGTGAGCTGGCATGACGGACATGTGATGGGTAAAGAGCAGACTTTTGCGCTGCAGCGAGAACACGTGTAGCCGCCCATGGTGAGATTGCCGTGACAGGCGCACATTGTTAGTTCGTCTTCTATGACTCGCGACGGGAAGCCCATCATCATGAGCGCTGCTGCGGACTCGGGGGCTTGTGGTGCTGCTGCTTCAACGGCGGGTGCCGAAGTACGGATTACGGGTGGTGTTGTGGTGGCGAGGAGGAGCTCTTTAAGCATTTCCTGGTCGGTTGCGATGGTGTATTCGGAGTCGTCGCCGGCGTTTGTCCGTGTTACGATTTCTGTGCAGATTTTAAGACGTGCGCCCATGCCGATGACGCTGACGCGAATTTTGTCTCGTACGCAGGCTTTGACTGTTTGGTGTATGTCTCCAGGGTCTAGACTCAACAAGCTGCCAAAGACGACGATGACCTCTCGTGTACCGTGACTTGGTGTGTGGTATAGCGTCGCTCTTGCCAGCTCCAGCGCATTCTGCAGACTGGGTGCGCCCTTGGGTTCTTTGCCATCGTCTTTACTCCTCAAGCCTTGTATCGCTGCGACGTGTTCGGCCGGGTTGCCTGAGAGCTCCGAGACTCGTATGCAGACGCCGTCGTGCATGCCGAGGACGCTCATCTGCGATATGGGGTTTTGCTCGAAGAATTCGCGGATATAGTCTTGCGTGTAGTTGATCATCGTGATGAAGCGGTTCGGTCGCATATCCTTTTCCATCATTGCCTCCGAGAGGTCAAGCACCAAGACGACATGACGGATGATTCCTCGCTGGAAGGGCTTCGTGTCTTTCCGGAGCCGCTTTCGTTTCCTCTCTTCTTCTCGTTCTTGCACGCTTAGTCCCATTGTATCGTCCTCTGCCAGTTGCGTCGTTTTTGCGACCGTCCGCGAGTCCTCTGTCTCCCATGCTTGCCGCTTTGGTGGTTCCTTTGCAGGCACCTCCGCTTTCCGCCTCTTGCCAGGTGCTGTGGATTGCGCGCGTGTGGTGGAGGGACCGCTCCTTGTGCCAATGTACTCGTCATCGGAGCCCTCCCCCTCGAAATCGTAGTCTGAATCGGCCATCGTATGCGCGTGAAATTGAGGTACGTCGAGGAGCCGTGGTGGGCGATGAATGTATGTGGCTGTATGGATGTGTGGAGTTCAGGTGGATGATGCGCGTGCATAGGCGGAAGCGTGTCTCACCCGTGATAGGCTAAACGCGCTCTCACGTTTTCTTCGCAAGGAAGCCGCGTATGGTTTACCCATATCATCTTGCCTTTTGTGTGGCAATTGTAGCATCTCAAACAAGTGTTCAGTCTCGTGACAGATCACGACCAAGCAGAGTGGTTTAGGGTCTGTTATTGCAGTCTTCACAAAAGATTCCTAGATCGCGCTCCAGGAGACGGATATCTCCACATGGAAATGCCGAAGACGACCCCGCGACCGACGCGAACGTGGGGCAAAGTCCCGACTCCACAATGCGCCATCTTGCATCAACACTCGCTGACGGCTTTATAAGCTTTGCTAGATCCCTGACTCCATGTTCGTACGTTCCTTCATACGCTGCACACGCACCGTTACTACTACCTCCAGGCCAGTTCTTGCTCTCAGACCACAGTCATTGTTACCTCCACTTCTCCGAATCAACTGCTTCAGCACAACAGTAAGGGCGATGTCGGCGTTTGAGCGATTAATCCGATTCGAGGATAAGGAGGGAATGACGCTGTATGGAAACTTAGAGAAAGAGGTGCCCACTAGGGAGCTTGAAGGAAGCAGTGTAGAGGTTTTGTCTGGGGACATCAAGAGTGGATTCAAGAAGACGGGAGAGAAAGCTACAGTGGGAAAGGTATACAATCCGTATTCAGAAGAGGTACACAAAGCAGGAAGAACTGACATCTAATAGCTCCTCAGCCCCGTCCCAACAACAAACATAATCCTCTGCGTGGGCCTGAACTACCGGCGCCATGCCGAAGAATGCAACCTTGCCATCCCCTCCAACCCAGCCATCTTCACCAAGCCCAGCGATGCCCTCGCGGGGCCCTTGGAAACCATTCCCGTTCATCCAGACTGCCAATCGCAACTCGACTATGAAGGCGAACTCACCCTAGTCATCTCAAAGGATTGCAAGAACATCGCCGCAAAAGACTATGCTGACTACCTCCTTGGCTATACCATCTCCAACGACGTTTCCGCCCGAAACTACCAACTCCCTGCTGGCGTATCAGGCGGCCAATTCGGCTACGCGAAATCGTTTGACAAGTTCGCTCCCGTAGGCCCGTGTATCGTGTCACCTAGCTTGATCCCTGATCCTCACAAGCTAAGGTACTGGACCAAGGTCAATGGCGAGAAGAGGCAGGAAACCGGGACGGATGATATGATCTTCAGTGTAGGCCAGATTCTGGAGCATCTGAGTCGCGGGACTACGTTGAGAGCTGGAACGGTGATTCTAACAGGTACACCGAGTGGTGTTGGGCTGTTCATGGATCCGAAGGGATTCTTGAAAGATGGGGATGAAGTTGAGGTGTATGTGGAGGGAATTGGGAGTATCGTCAATAAGATGAAATTTGAGTAACTGGAGAAGACGGAGTAAACGACTGTTCAATACAGGGGCTCATGGGCATAAATTCAAGAAGATTACGGATCTCTAGTTTGATTAAAGCATGCGTAGGCATAGTGTCAATACCCGTCTGCCTAAGATCGCGATCAGGGTCCAACAGACACACGTACCGTACGACTGCGAACTTACTCAGCCTCATCTGAAGCTCCCCACACCCTCCACCTCCTTCTAGACTGGTCAGGCAGCTCCAATTCATACCATGCAGGCGTACCAGGAACGTGTTCCTCCAACTGCCATCCCAGTATCTCTGCCACGCGCCGCAACCATATCTCGCGAATTATTCCGTACCGCGGTCCACCATCCGCTGGCTGCACAAGCTCAGCAGGTGCTGTCCCTACCTGTTCCGTGATCATCTCCTTGGCGAGTTCCCGCAGGCGATTCAGATGATAAGGTTCTATGTGGAAGACACTGAAAGTGTCATCCACAGCATACCAACCAACCTTGTGAATTTGGGCATCGATTTCTGCATCGTAGATAACAGCTTTGTGAATTAGCTCACTCATAGCGTTCCACATAAAATGTACGATAGCTTGCGACCATATTGTGTCTATGAACATGTCGAGCGTAAAATGACGTGGCACGTCTGGGCGCGATCCTGGATGGAAGACTGGCAGGGATGATTCCAAGAACAGGGTGCGTCGACATTTAGGGCACGTATTTGAGTGCGAATGGTTTGTGTCGATCCACTTTTTGAGACAGGTAAGACCGAAGATGTGCTGACAGGGCGTGCGTGTGGCTTTGTGCTCTTCATTGAATGCTTCATGGCAGATATCGCAGGCTTCTATGATGTCGAGATCCCTGAAGAACTTTTTTTTTGTCGGAAGTGGGGATCGTGGTGGGGTTGAGGTCATGATTTGGTGGTTCACTGGAGGTGTGGGCGAGGCCCGGGTTGAAGTTGAGGCGGGCTAGCTGGTGGCAGATGTTCTTAGCTAGCAACTGGTTGCTGTTTTACGTAGTCAAAAATGATAACGTGATATCTCCTGTAAGTTTTCATTCTATCCCTCCACGCATCAGCAGCAGCAGCACATGATTGTGGCGTACTTTAGTTGCTGGGATGGGATTTTATTGAGAACCACGAGTGTACTGAACACGGAACAGCTTCACTGCTCATCTATGATTGATAATGATTCAGGACTGATGTTTGAGTTCAACTGAGAGCTTCTAATGAGCAGCGTACTGCTCAACCTCACAAGTACTCTTATACAGAGCTGACAGCTGTCATCATAAGCATGCTCCCTTACGATGATCTACAGAAGAAGTCGCGTGTCTCCCGCGGATTTCGGAAGTGATTCAGCTATCTGATAGTAAGCTTCGGGATTTGAAGACCTGTGGAAGACGGTAGTGACCTAAAATTTCCCTTTGTGAAGTTGCGATGTCGGCTTGTCTATAGCAGGCAGTCGCTTCCATAATGTGTCCATGGAAACAAAACGGAGAGAGATGTCAGAAGCGTAAATTGAGAGCTCCAGGTAACGGTACCAAAGCTGTGTTCTGTCAACCTCACCTAGATGAGATTTGCGTGGTACTGACAGGTGAGGGGTGCGTCATGGCCACGAGACGCTAGTGCCCACGCTAATTTCGAAGTTACGTTGAGGGCAGGCGACCATGTACCCGAACCATCAACTTTGAAACAGCACAACAAAAGAACGCAAATACATCTCCCATTTCAGAGACGCGACTTACGTGTAGAATTCATCTGAATCATCAACGCAACCAAAACAAATCACAACAATGGCCTCGGAAGTAGTCAACAAGCTGCAGAACCTGGTCACAGGAGAGTCGAAGAGCGCCCGCAAGAAGAAGGGCAAGCAAGAGGGAGCTACCGCATTGCCCGCTGCGCCTGAGAAGACGTCATCCGAGGCTGGCGCAGGTGGATCCAACCCTGCCGGCAAGGCCAATGGAACCGAAAGCGACAACTCGTACCTCCGTGAGGTTCAGAAGTAAGTTGCAACCGCATTGTGGTTCAGGGACCGCATGCACGATTAGCAGGACTCACTTACTAAGACGCGTCTGTGCAGGAACATCCGCAACATCAACAAGAAACTGGTAAGCTAACAATCTCCCTCACCCCTCGAACCCCTGCTTACATGACATCTCCAGAGCGCAACTCAAAAGGTCGACTCCATAATCGCAGCGAATCCCGGCGTATCTCTCGACGACCTCCTCGCCTCCAAGAAGATCAATGCCGACCAGAAAGCTCAAGCTGAGAGGAAACCCGGTCTTCAGGCTCAGCTTGCGCAGTACGAGGAGCAATACACCAACTACAAGAAGTACGGCGATGAGCTCGAGGCCAAGTTCGCAAAGGAGAAGGAGGTCCTGTCCAAGTCACACTCGTCCGAGCTGGAGACATTGAGGGGAACGATCAAGGCCGAGGCAGCGCTGGAGCAGCAGAAGATTGTCAAAGAGAAGTTGTTGACACTGTCTCGCTTCTTGAGGGCCGCGGCTGCTCGTCGTCAACTTGAGGATGACGACTCCGACCTGACAAAGGCTTTTGAGGGCGCTCTGCTTCAGGTCTATGGAGGAGACGCCGGCGCTGTCATGGCTGCAGAGAAGTTGATTGAGGGTGCGGAAGAGGGAGTACCATCCACCGAGGGAGTGGTACTCAGCGTCACCTGTAGGCTCACCATTATATTGAATGCGTCGCCTTAGACTGACTTTCTACAGATTCCCAGGTCAAGCAAGCAGCACTCGACGAAGCCCCGTTCGCCGCTGAAGAAGCTTGGGTTGACGACGTCGCGCAGTCTCAAGCAGCTGCTCCCGAGGCACAGGCTGGCTCCGACCCAACCATCACCAACGCTGGTCTTACTGAGATCGACGCTGGCGCAAAGCCTGTTACCGAAACCACCGAGACCGCATCAGCTGCCCCGGCGGCTTCTGGCATTGGAATGGAGTCAGCAAACGCTGCTGCAGAGGCACAATGGGACAAGCAACCGACCGGCGCTGATGACCCATTGACTGAGTCCTTCGAGATGGTACCGCGAGACCCCGCCGAGACCGAGACACCACACGTCGCTGCTGCCGTAACCAGCACCCAGAGCTGGGCCGACGATACCCCCGAGCCGAGCGCGGCACCCACCGCTCCTGCGTCCGGTAACGATGGCTTCTCCGAGGTTCACCACAACCGTGGCGGCCGGGGACGTGGTGGTCACCCAGGTGGTGAGCGAGGCGGATACCGTGGCAGGGGCCGAGGCGGTCCCAGGGGAGAGTTCCGCGGTCGTGGACGTGGCGGCCGTGGAGACTTCAGGGGTGGGCGTGGCGGTTTCCGCGGCGCTCCTCGTGGAGAATCCTCGTAAAGTCGATGAACCATTCCTGCAAAACGACTCGCACATTTGGGGAAGACTAGTTGCGTGAGCAGCTTTGATACCTTGTTTGGAGCATCTGAGCAGATGAAATAACGAAAGAGCTGGGAAGACAAACGTACAGCCCATTGTGTTTAGTAGCATAGCATCGGTGCATAGGATCAACATTTTCTCGGGTATGGGACGGCTGTACTATATTCTGGGTTATGATCTGGCGCTTAACGAATGGCCTGTACAATATGATTTCTTGCTTCAAGTGACTGTCATCGTCCTTTGTCGATTCTGTGATTTCAAGTTTGTAGTCATGTAGCTGGAGGTTGTTTGTTGGATCTGAACTAGGATAGGGTACTTGATGACACCCCTGATAGTAGCGGCCGCCGATCCGGAGAATTTCCATGGGGGGCGCGCTGGCTCGTCAGGTTTTCCGATTGGCGAGTGTTGGGTAGTACGAAGTGCCGGTGTGGAGTTGCAGCGCTCGCACTATGTGATGCACATCCCGTGCAAAAGTTCAAACATCATCTCATAGCTCGCACCGTCAGATTTGTGCATTGAGGGATGGTTTTCATCACAGCATCTAGATTGTTGCTTCCCCTTCAGAGTTAATACACAGAAGTCTTCAGGACCTGATGGCAGCACCCATCACCTCCTCTATGCAGAAAAGAGCCACCGCATAGTAAATCTAGCATAGTTTCGAGTAGATTCAATTTTAACAAAGTTGTGAAGGCATCCGGAGTTTACTATCGCAGTGAGCTGCCAACAACCGGCACCGCATGGTAAAGTCAGACAACAGTGACAAACTGCACTGCAACTGTGCAGTATATAGGCCTAGAAACAGGATGAGTACACAAGAAAGCTCTTCTCGAACCGCGGCAGCCGTATTGACTTATCGTGTTGTCGGTGAGGCGCGGCTCTATTCTTGCACATGGCGGCGTGATGCACGAACTAGCGGGTCACTGCAGCCGTTGAGACAGGTGCCAGTCAGAAAAGCTTAACCCCACAGATCCAGGAACCACGTTTCACGTCCGATCTAGTTGTAAATGTATCGTGTCTTTTCTGTGGTAGACTGGACGTCGAAGAGAAGCACAATCAGCCTTCCGAGAGGGTTGAAAATCGAGAACAGCCATCAGCATGCCCATGTGAGTTGGGTGAGTGTATCTGGCACTGCGGTGGTGTGTGGCTATCACATGGTGAACAGATGGAAAATATGGGGATCTGATAAGATGAGATCTGTAGATGTGGCCCTTGGATGACGTGCATGCCAGTCACCGCGCACCATACTTGGCGCGCTTTGCGCAGAGCAGTTGAATGACAACAACTTACAGCACACGCGATCCCTTTATGTAGATCAGGCTTTGTGTACCGCTTGAGGTGTCAGAATACATGCAGCTCTTCTGACGCTTTACCGGGGTGCTGTTGTCGCAAACTGCCCATCGTCAGGCGATAAGTGGCAGGGGTTGTTGCGCTTAACGCCTAGCGCAGACCCACGACCTGCAACCTCCTCATTCTCGCCTTCGCACCTCCCTCAGCATCATCCAGCGACTACGCCCCCCAGCACTTGCGATAACGCTTATCAACGACTCTGCAAGCTTCGCACGCCCACTGCGCTTGCTGCAAAATTGTTGCGGTACTAATACATCGACGCGCGCCCGCCCCGGCGGAGAAGCGACGCATGGCAGCAGCTCCACAGCCCCTCTGAGACATTCACGACTCGACAACTACTACCTTCACCATGGAGGCGCCCCCAGATGTCGTGCCTTCCGTTGAGGCGCCGCCCGCGACGCACGATGACTCCACCACGAAGCCAGCGCTGACGCCGCCTACGAGCGAAGACAACGACAAGCGATTCGAGAGGATGTCGTCCGAACTCTCTGAGCTAGACAGCGACGACGGCGAAGACATCGAACCAGACCATTACTTCGAGGGAGGAAAGATACCTGTGTTCAAGCCAGTAAGTAATCAAGTGCAGATAAACAACCCACGTAGGACGAGGAGCACACGCGCGCATGTTGTTATGACTATGACGCGCGGGCATAAACTACACAAGATACTAATTACCATCTGTACAGACAATGGACCAGTTTCGCAATTTCAAGCGCTTCATCGACAAGATCGACAAGCATGGAATGAAGTCGGGTATCGTTAAGGTTATTCCACCAGCGGAATGGTAAGTCTCGATTATGCGCCTGTTGTATGGCCTCCCAACTTAACTCATGACAGGCGCCAATCGCTCCCTGACCTTACCGAAGCCGTCAAGAGCATCAAAGTCAAAAACCCGATCACCCAAGAGTTTGCTGGACAGCACGGCATCTACACACAAGCCAACATCGAGAAACAACGATCGTACAACCTGCCGGAATGGAAAGCCGTGACGGACGAGCCACATCATCAGCCGCCAGCCAAGCGAGGCGAGCGCCGAAAGGCTGCTGCCGAACCCCCGTCTCGTACCCGCTCGTCGCGCGCCGCCCCTACAAATCGCGATGCCTCGCCTGCACCCAAGCGCGGACCTGGTCGCCCTTCTCGAAGGCGTCAGGTGAAGAAGGAGCCAGTCGAAGACGATGAAGACGAAGACAGCTCTCCCGAGGTCCCTCCCACACCCACATCACCCGGAAAGGAAGAGAAGAAGACACCAGCAACGAGGATCAAGAAGGAAGCGCGCGACACACCACCTGCTAGGGCACGCGGTCGGCAAGCCAAGACAGCCGACGAGAAGAAATCCGTCTCTTCTCGGCGTCTGAACAACCGCGGCGCAGTGGCCGATTACATCGACGAGGCTGCGTTTGAGGACTTCGACTACCACCTGGATGGCCTTGATGAGTACACCGTCGAGCGATGCAAAGAGCTAGAGGACAACTACTGGAAGACGATCAACTATGGCTCGCCTATGTATGGAGCCGACATGCCGGGTTCTCTGTTCGACGACTCCACCACCTCCTGGAACGTCGCGAAGCTACCCAACCTTCTGGATGTTCTTGGAACCAAGGTCCCTGGTGTCAACACGGCGTACCTCTACCTAGGCATGTGGAAAGCCACTTTTGCCTGGCACTTGGAGGACGTGGACCTTTACAGCATCAACTATATTCACTTTGGTGCCCCCAAGCAGTGGTACAGTATATCGCAAGAAGATGCTCGCCGCTTCGAAGCTGCCATGAAGACCATCTGGCCAAACGACGCAAAGCATTGCTCGCAATTCCTTCGCCATAAGACCTACCTAATCTCGCCTCAGCGACTGGAGAGGGACTTCAACATCAAGGTCAACCGCCTCGTCCACTATGAGGGCGAATTCGTCATCACATATCCTTATGGCTACCACTCCGGGTACAACATTGGCTACAACTGCGCAGAATCGGTCAACTTCGCAAACGAATCTTGGTTGAGCTATGGTCGGATCGCAAAGAAATGTCTCTGCGAATCTGACAGCGTTTGGGTTGACGTTAACGAGATCGAGCGCAAGCTACGAGGAGAGCCAACACCAGAGTACTATGAGGAGACTGATGACGAAGAAGACGACGATGACGGCGCTGATCGTCTGCCCAGTCCTCCAGCCAGTGTCGCTGGCAAAACCAAAGGAAAGCCAGGCCGTAAGCCAGCCGGCAACAAGAGGAAGCGCGGCAAAGAGGATCCCAAAGAGACGTCTCGACCAAAGAAGCTCAAGCGCATTCGTATCCGTATCAGGATTCCAGGTCGAGGTATGCCCTGCATTCTCTGCCCTAACGATGTGGAGTACGACGATCTGCTGCCGACCGACAATGGCATGAAGGCTCACCGAATCTGCGCGGACTATACGCCTGAGACTTACATTGTCAACAAGGGCGATGTCGAGACCGTGTGCAATGTGGCCAACATCGGCAAGGACCGCTTGGAGCTCAAGTGCAACTACTGCCGATCTAAGCGCGGCGCCGTCTTCCAGTGTTCGCAGAAGAAGTGTACTAGGGCCTTCCATGCTACCTGTGCGGTGGCTGCAGGTGTCCAGGTTGACCTTGGTCCTATGCCTACCTTCGACGAAGAAGGCACAGAATACTTCTACGATGGCTACGACTTCCGATGCCGTTTCCATCGGCCAAAGAAGCGCAACAACAAGACCGTCGATGTTGAAGCACTGGAGAAGGACAAGTTTGTCTTGGCCTATGGCAAGACTCTCAAACCCAAGGATGTCATCCAGTTCCAGTACGTGGGTGGCGAAATGTACCAGATCTACGGTGCACAGGTCGTGGAAAACAGACCTGGTGAGCAGGCTGTCCTGGTAGATGTATTGCCTGATGGTGATAGAGTTGAAGTCGAGTGGAAGTACATACTCAAGCTTCATCCGGACGAATCGCAGCGACTGAAGCCTTCGGCAAATGCTAAGCCACTTCCTGAGCATCTCAAGGAGAGCGATGCATCCCTTGACATCACGAACCGCACTGACGGTGTACCTGAGATGGGCGATCCTTTCCACGACCCCAACTCTGAGCACAAGTGGGCTGAATGGTATACTGCTCCTGAGGTTACTCGGAGAGTGGCTAGAGTCGATCTGAGCAAGGAGGATCGGCTTTGGTACTACCTTGGAAAGCCTTCAACCGAGGCTAGGCCACAGTACACTGAGGACCCTGCAAAGCCTAGGAACAACCCCAGGAGCAACTTCCTCGAAACCGTCAAGCCTCCTCCCCCGCCAGTACCAACCTTCCATCGTACTTCGTACCCAGCCTCCTATCCAATCAAACCGGCACCCATCGCAGTACCTCCGCGCACACCAATGCAATATCAAACACCAGATGGTCGGCCGTACAATTACAAGCCGAAGGAGTTGGCGATGTCGTCTTACAGGTCGCCGGTCTACAACCCTGATACTCGCAAGAATCCCAACTCGCCAGTGGCGCATCAACCCAATGTCAGCTATGATCATCGCTTGCCCGCAGGACAACAAGGACAGCAGCCATACCAAGGCTACCACACTCATCGGTCACCGCACCCTTCACAACAGCAACAGCAGTATCAGCCATATGTGCCACCACAGAGCTACTCTAATGCGTCCTGGAAAACACAGTCGGCAACGCCTTTGCTCAATGGAATTGACAAGTATGCGCAACCGACACAGAATAGCGCCCTACCGCCATACCCATACTCTCAGAGTCCTCGTCAGTTGCCACCTTCACCATACTCACCAGGCGCGGGACATATTGCTGCTTCACCTTATGGCCCACTAAGCCATCAAAGTCAGGCACCACCACACGGTCGCGCGTCGATCTCAAACATGCTGAGCAACCCTACTGGGACTCCCAAACCTCCAATGTACGCCGTCACACCCTCCTCTGAAATCATCTATGCTGCCCAATCCCCCACTGAGTATTTATCTTACGTCATGAATTATCCCTACCTCAGAAATTGTTATTTGCGGAGGACAAAAACTTACATATCACCCTATAGTCTGGACGGTGGAATTGCACCCGAATGGATGCCAAAGCAGGCTACGCCGAGAACCAGTGGTACACCTACTTCCATCGCACCAAGGCCTATCGCGTCACACGGAGCCGCGCCTTCTCCAGGATACTACGGACCGCCACCGCCAACGGGCCTCCCTGCACCAAGGCCATCCGCACAGTTCCAGTCTTCAGATGCTTTTCAACGGGAAATGGCAAGGACGACGCAGACTCCCGAGGCGCCAAAGTGGGAACAGATGCTTAAGCAGCTCGCTACATCGACAGGCCCTACGGGTACGCCATCCATGACTGCGCACTCGCCACAGGCACCTCAACCTCGCTACCCTCCCTCGGGGCCCCGCTCCAGTCTATCGTACGACCTTCCTAGGAGCATGCAAGCTTCGCAAATTCAAACCCCACCAGGACCGCCACCACGCGAGCCACAACGACCGACACCTAGCCCTATCAGTGACGACGGCAAAGGCGGTCTTGTAGCTGTATCAAGGGACCAGAAGCCAGTGCTCCCGCCTCTGCAGCCTACGACGAATGTCCACGGAGCTGAGACATGGCGCTACTCGTCTTAACGGTATGTGGACGATGTATTGGGGCGTTCGGTGGAACTAGTGTATTGTAACGACATGTATGACTAGAGGGTGACTTTCGGCGTTTTCAATGGGTCATAGCATGGATTGCCTGTGCAAACCTTCCATACGGCATTACCATCGGATGAGAATACAGTGATGGTTTTTATCTGTTCAACAGTTTTAATCTTGGATCTCGATGTGTGCAAAAATGTTGTTTAGCAAACGCTGTGCATAGGCGTGTTACATGCTTCACACCTTGACAGATGAACACCGGGTCTCCGGTAGGAAGCGAGCCTTGGCCAGCTGTACCGTCGCTTTAGCCGTTGCTTGTTTTCGGTTGCCGGCTGCTAAAGTTTCTTGGCCCGAAATGAAGGCCCGTGTGGCATGGAAGCGACATTGAAACGCATAGAGAGCAGAGACCCACCCGGACAACATAAAACACCAGTGGAGTTTCTCCGGGCGGCATTGATTGAGGCGCAGAAACAGGTACTGACGTTCAGGCACCTATGGAGGCAGGATTCTGTCGCGAAGTTGGTTGCGATGCAGTGTCATCTGCCAAGGGTGTGTAGGAGGGTTCGGTGGAGTATTCAGGTCTCAGTACCTGGTCTCGATCGAAAGAGCAAATACGGTGCACACCGTAGTTCGTATGAATCAAGACGTTGGTACCAAGCGCCTGGAACTGTCATGCCTAGTGGAGGCGCGCGCTGTCCTTGACCCACTTTCAGGGGGGCATGGCATGAAACGATGAAAGTCGGAAGCGACCATACGGAGATAAGGGCGCTGAGGCTACGATCGGACCTACGGATGTATAGCTCGGTTTGCTGCAGATTAATGAATGTGAGGAGTAGAGCGCGGTCTGCCGGTTTGCCGTGGTTGCGTTTATGCCGCTGGGTGGTGGGAGATTTGGTGACGCGTAGATGTCGTTCCTGAGGCGCTGGGTCTAAGCGAGTCGAGATGGTTCTAGTGTGCAGCGGGCGGGAAGAGTCGTTGATTCTCGGCGCCCAAGCTCTTTGCACCATCATCAAGTACACAACATGGTATCACAACTAAAGAATGAAGAGTTATTGTAAGAGCATAATGCGCGTACGGGAATTCGGCCGCAGAGATTGTACAGCCACTGCATCCAAACACCGGTGCAATGACGTGCTAGCTGTATCTGGCGTCTATTCAATGTTCAACCCCTCTTGCGTTTCGCTTTGACATGTTCCTTGCGTCGATCAGGAACACCTGGCCGGGGACTGCTCAGTATACTCTGTTTACCGCCAGGATCAGAAGCCACACCATGAAACAAGCACCGCCATGACAAGTGACAAGCCCACCTTGCGAACATCGAGCACCCCAGCTCCACAGCCCTGAAGCATTGTACGCGGAAACGGTTCCCTTTCTGTCAGCTCCACTCCTTTCATTTGACACATGCACAGCGATGCGCTATTTCCGACATGGCAGCATCTGAGTATAAGAGTACCTCTCGCCCAGCGTGTAGAGATTCCTCACCACCACAGTCATTCAGTCAGTCGACATTCGCTCTCTTCACCTTCGTTCACTTTTTCACGCTTGAAGCGCCTCACATTCTTTACTATCTTCGTTGATCTCGAAGTACCTTTTTGAACACCAACCCTTTCGTCCAAACCAGACTTTCCAACACCCAACACTACAATGCCTTCCAAGATTCAAGCCGCTGCCATCCTTGGCGCCTTTGCTGCCTCCGTCAGCGCCCACGGTCACCTTTCTGCCATCAAGGTTGACGGCAAGGACTTCACTGCCTACGACCCGTCTTTCCAGTACCAGACCCCCTCCCCCGAAGTCATTGAGTGGTCCTGCCCGGAGTGCCTCGACAACGGTTTCGTCGACCCGTCCATGTACGACGATGCCACCAAGATTGCCTGCCACAAGGACGCCACTGCTGGCGCAAAGGTTGCTACTGTCGCCGCTGGTGGCAAGCTCGACATCTCGTGGACCACCTGGCCCGAGTCCCACGTCGGCCCCGTCATCGACTACCTTGCCAAGGTTGACGATGCCACCAAGGCCAAGTCTACCGACCTTGAGTTCTTCAAGATCGATGCCGCTGGCTTCGAGGACGGCAAGTGGGCTTCTGACAAGCTCATCGCCAACAACAACACCTGGACCGTGACCGTCCCCGACAGCATTGCCCCTGGTCAATACGTCCTCCGTCACGAGATCATTGCTCTCCACTCCGCTGCCCAGGAGAACGGTGCCCAGAACTACCCCAAGTGCATCAACATCGAGGTTACCGGCTCCGGTACCGCTACCCCCAAGGGTACTCCGGCTAACAAGCTCTACACTGCCACCGACCCTGGCATCAAGGTCAGCGTCTACGGCGGTGACATGTCCAGCTACGAGATGCCCGGTCCCGCTCTATTCGACGGTGCCAGCTCCGGCTCCGGCTCTGACAACGCCTCCGCGCCCAAGCCTTCTGCCTCTGCTCCTGCATCGGCTTCTCCTGCTGCCTCGTCTGCCCCTGCTGCTACCAGCTCGGCTGCTGCCGCCGCTGTCTCTACTCCTGCTGCCTCTGCTCCCGCCCCTGCCCAGACCGGCAGCGCCAGCCTCGACAAGGAGTTCACCCTCGACACCTTCATCTCCTGGCTCGAGGAGAAGGCTGGCTCTTCCAGCCAGAAGGTTCGCCGCCACCCCCGCGCTTTCCGCGTCTAAGTTCGTGGTGCGATGACAATTGGAGGAAACGTGATGGAGAAATCCTGGAAGATGGATGATGGAAAGTAACACTTTGGTGTTCTTCACTTCTTGTACCTACTTGCTTTGAATCGCTTTGGTTCATTGCTTCTTTGACTGAATGATATGTGTTGCACATTCGACTACTATTCTCTTTGCGTGCAAATACTTCCAGTGCGTATGGTTTTGAGAGCGTTGGTGATCATCTCGTCCCTGGTACTAATGTTAGCCGACAAGGCGATCTTGATGCTACATTCGCGGAAGCAACAACAACAAAGCGAATTATTGCTTGTATACTGAATGGGAGCGTAAGGGGCACTTGAATGTGTCTGAGATGTGAGCCGGCGTTACCCCGCCTGCTAGCATCTCTTCACTTGAAGCCGCCCCACTTGTACATTTGCAAAACGCCCGTCCGGAGGCGTGCCATGTGACACAAAACACATGAGATCTCAGATTTGAGGATTTGTCATCAAACAGATTATCCGGTATAGTCCATCGGCTAGGATATCTCGCTTTCACCGAGAAGAGCCGGGTTCGGTAAGCTAAACTCACAACACCACAGTTCGAGTCCCTATACTAACAATCGACGAGATTCCCGGTACCGGAATGGGTTAAAGCCTTTATTTTTGCCATATATTCAGTGTAATGCGGCAGGAATAGATGTTTCAGCTGTGTTGAAGCTTTTTTGTTTTTTTAACTTGCAAACTTCAGTCGTGTCTGACTTCCGTATTTTGGAGCATCTACTCGCGCTGCATGCAAAGGTGAATACACTAGGCTTGTTAGTGCATACTCTATTACTCTTCTTCTGCATTCGTTGGTGTGGTACCTGCTCTCTTGTTTGGCTCTTCTTTGTTGCGAGGCGCGAAGTATGGCCTCCGCCCTGATACAGATTGTACGTGCTTCTGACGCTCAGTACAAGTAAGATCAATATTATCTCAGCACTGGAGTGAGGTCGGATTAAGAGCGCATAAATTGCACTCGCAACAAGATATTCTAGTATTGACATCTGTGGGTCTTCTCGTATCGTCAGCCCTTTTTGTCACTGTGTCGCGCGATAGCCTACCACTTCGTGTGGGTCTACTTTAGTAGAGTTATCTGCAGTGCGACAGCAAGAAGACGTGAATCTAGGTCACATTAGACGTCTACAAAGATGAATGTCTTGACCGATCATATTACATAGCCTAGGTTGAGGTATACGTTGACTTTTATGCGGAGAGACTACACATGTGTAGCATTGCGAACACCTCCAGGGTGATTATTTTCTGTCATACTTATCAAAGGCGGGTATACATACACATGCTAAATCCTGCTACTGAACATGAGTATTAAGTGTTCTTCTAGTTCTGCTCGTCTTCCGCTTTCTTCTGATTCTCAGCCTGCTGCAAGTCAAACGCCTTGACCTTGACCTTCTGGGCCTGAGTCCACTTGGCCTGCTGCTCCCTCTGCTTTCTCTTGCTCTCATGGCCGTTGGATCCCCTTGTGCGATCTTCAGATCGCGGAGGGCTCTCGACCGGCGCCCTGACTCTAGGGACTTGCTCGGTGCCTTCTTCGTAGTCGACTTCTTGTTCTTGTCGACCGCATCGTTGGATGGTTTCTTCTCATCCATGGCATCGACCTTCGCCTTCTGTGCGGCGTGCCAATCACGACTTGTCTGGCGTTTCTTCTCTAGCCTCTCTTTGGCCATGTCGTCATCAGTGGCGAGCTTCGTCTGGAACACCTTGTAGATCTGGCGATCGTACCCTTCCTTGGATAGGCCGGCCTTGACGCCCGTCACTTTGGTCCTCTTCCTTGGAGGTCCCTCTTCTTCGTCGTCGTCGTCTTCTTCGATCAGCGCGGTCTTGTCCCACATACGCTCCATCGCCTTTTCAAACGTAGCTGCCCTTGGCCCATACTGCGCAACCATCTCGGCGCTCTGGAAGAATTTCCGACAATATTTACCGGCGACGGTGTGCACCTTGTAGATGAGCGCGATCTTCGAAATCTCTGCAACGGTAGATGACCGACCTTGAAGCCAGTCGCGGAGGCACTCGAAGCCAGATGGAGTTCGTGGCCACGTCAGCGCTGTCCTCAGCTCTGTCTCGTCGCCATCACCGTCGAGGAAGTCGGCAAAGACGCGCAGTGGAACGAGCTGTCCAGTCGAGTGCTGGTGCCATGTCTGCGTGGTGGACAGAAAGGCGGGGAGAGAGACCGGCCGACCAAAGTAGACCATTGTCAGGTCCACAAGGCGCTCTCGGAGGGCTTGCCGATGTTGGGCCTTCGTGGTAACGTGGGCTCGATACCTCTTGAAGCACTCCGGGTGGTTGATGTAGAGGACGATGCGGCTTAGCTTCCCGTGAACGTCGCGTTCTAGCCATGCGATCCGTCATATGCCTACGAGTTTGACCTCGGTCGCATTGATATTGTTGAGCTTGATATATTGGTCGTACAATACTTGTGGGAATCTACCGGACACGAGGACCACTCTCGCTGTAGACAACGATATGGGCCTATGTGGTGACATATGCGCGATACCTCTTCATTAGCTCTGGATGTGGGAGCATAGCATCTCATGAAAGATTTTTTTTGAATGGGTCTGGAGACTACATCGAGATGATAATATGCAAAGTGTGTGACCCAAAGTCGATGTAGGCTCCAGGCTGTTTAGTGTTTTTTCTTGATTGACGTAGTAGCGGAAATGCGATGCGACATAGTTCGCCGTCTGTGTTATTCGCCAGTCATACCATGCGACCTGACACGGCTTAACATGGTTTGCTGCGCGCTGGTCTAACCAGAGGGGCGGGTGTTTTATGTACGGAGCTTGCTCAACGGCATCCGGAAACCAGCGATCCATAGCAGGGTCGGTCCTCGGCCAAGTCTTCGTCTCGCTGTCGTCACAATGCCCATGGATGGTAAAGGGTGTCACGGGCTCCGCCTTGGCCGTCTGAAGCAACTCGGCAATCTCAGGATGGTGAGGAGAGAGGCGAGGCAACAGCTCATCGATGTCGTCAATTACGTTCTGTGTGGTCGCTGCAGTATGAAGTCAGTATACATGTCTCATGCACTTCGCGCAGCCAGAACTTACCGTATGGGTTGAAGAGTCTCGCCTCTGATATCTTGACATCAGTCTTTTCCAGCTTCTTGAGCTCTTGCGCGTGGCGTTTCCCTGCGAATGCCATTGTGATGGCGGGGTGGGGGACGAGGTTCTGATGGCGGAGAGAGGGATGCTGATGGCGGCAGGGTGCTGAGAGCGGCCGCGGTGTTTCGATGGCGGCAATACTGGTGACAAGCAAACTGAAGGGATTGAGCGAGCTACCCAGGTCAGATCTGAAATCCCAGTGTGCGAGACGCGAAGCTTACCACGTTTGGGTTGTTGTTGACTCGCTTCGAGGAAGGGGAAGGAGCAGCCCACCACCACCCCGCGCGACAGACCATCCAGAAGGCCGTATAATGCACATGGAACAGATCATGTATCCCGATCAGAGCGAGTGTGGCATGGAAGTGGTTGTACGTCGTCAACGCCATGAGCAGCGTGTCCTAGTAGGGCATGGCCATCTAC
Source organism: Alternaria ventricosa (assembly GCF_023758065.1). NCBI lineage: Eukaryota > Fungi > Ascomycota > Dothideomycetes > Pleosporales > Pleosporaceae > Alternaria > Alternaria ventricosa. The sequence continues at coordinate 1,091,643 of NW_026055685.1, read as the reverse complement.
TCCAACCTCCTCAAATCGTCCTTCTGCAGAGCCGCCACAATGTCCACCTTCTTCTTGGGGATGGGCCGTGGAAGCCCACGTGAGCGATACTCATCACGAACCATGTCTCGGGACTGACCTGCGTATGCATCTTCTGTCTCTTCATGGCCGCGGCCTTCTTCCTCCATCTCTGTGCGTCGACCGTCTTCCTCAATCTCTGTGCGTCGGCTATCTTCCTCAACATCTGCTGGTCGACCATCTTCCTCAGCCCCCTTCTCTGCCTCTTTCTCTTGCTCTGCGAAATAGCATAGGTGGTACTCGTCGTACGATTGCGATCGCGAAGAAAACATGAAGCCAACAAGACTATGCTACGCAGAGTTAGTGCGTGGCTTGTACAGACGGCGAATACAACATACCTCCAAGTTCTCGCGCAACACATGGTCCAGGGTAGCCATGGTCTTTTCTCGGGCCTTCCACCGGCTGCAATGGTAGTCGCACATGAGCCAGCCACTGCTTGGGGTGTCGTGCTGGATCAGAACAGCTTTGCATCGAGGAAGGGTTGTCAATAGCGCGAGCGCAGACTTGAACTCTTTCGTACCCGACATTGCTGACTGAGAAGGTATCGCCATCGGCTGCGGCTGCGGCGCCTTGATGTACCTGGTAGAAAAAAGCGGTTCTCGGGACCTTGAGGCATAGTGTGGTGATGTGGTCGCTCCACCGCTCGAACTTTGCAAGTGACACTGCGCGCGCAGGAAAGTTGGCGTCAAGCTACGGAAACAGAGTCAGCATATGCTTGTGTCCCCCCTCCATCTGGGACTCACCTGGAGGGAAGCGGTAGTCGGATCGACAACGTTGTAGAAGCTGTCTTTGCATCTGCCCACGAGCTCCTTTTTACACGTCTGCCGGAGTGAGCGAGTGTCGCAGCATGCAAGGTGGCGTAGAATTATGCCGAATGTCTCGACTATAACTCCCGCCAGACATGCACGAGGAGCCGACTGTGCTTTCTTCTGAGGTGGCTGGCGACGGTCGCGGCGGTGGAGGTTACGCGAGATCATTATGTCTAACCTACACATGCGAGCCTGCAGCATGGCAGTGATGCTGCTGGTGCTGTGCTTGTTGATATGCGTTAACATCCCAGTGACCAGCTTGCGCGCCCCGCCGACGAGGCGTTGTAGCAGGAAGTTCAGAATGCCTGCGCTAAGGGCAAAGAGCGTGGGAACGATCTCAAAGACGCGACAGGAGTTGGCGACGCGGAAGCCTGGAAGACCGCGCAGGATTGCAACGAGCCAGTTGCAATATCCCCTGTATATGCAGGCAACGACGAATAGGAGGCGCTTGTTGTTATCGTTCGCGGTCGTGAGGAGGGTCGCGATCTGCTGGTCGTGATCAACGAGAGACGTGATGGAGGTCGTGCGTGAACTTCCATCGTGGCTAAATCTATGTCTCATATGTGGCGCCAGCTTGACGGGAAGCCGTATACAAGCCATCCATTGTTCACGACAAGGCTATACAGGCTCGCTATAGCGTCGGTTCCTCTCGTCTATGGCTTCTTCGCTTCCCGGCAATGGCGGGCTCATAAGAAAGGCAGGCGTGACCGGCGTCGGTAACTCCGTCAAGTATATGTTGGTCATCTTTGTTCCAACGAACGTAGTCCTCGCGGTGCTCGGAGTTACTGGCTCGAAGCCCTTCCACAACTTGGCTTGCCTGTACTGCTTTACTGGTGGTGAACGGCGAAGTCTCCATGCGCGGTGGAGTAAGAGTACTGTAATGAGCACAAGTATGGTGCAGACGATACCAATACCGACGCCAATTCCGATGGCAGCTGGTGTAGAGAGCGAGCGGTCGTTTTCCGAATGGTACATTGCCGATGATGTTGAGGATTCTCGAGCGCTGTCAAGGCTTAGTGAAGGTGTGTAGGCGGCTGGGCTCGTAACGACTTTTCGGATAGTCATAACTGCGTTGATTGTACTCAGTCTGACAGGCGCAGTAAAGGTACACAGGATGAAGTCATTGAAAGAATTACCTAGATAGCCTCACCCAGCGTTTGCAAACAATGAGCGGTTATGATTCTCTCACGTCTCCATTCGGAAGGCTGAGCACTAAGTTCTTTTCATATGCAACTAAGCGCCTCCTAGTGGATCTTAGATGATCACAGCCTTCGTAGCCTACATGTGGACGTCGAATGTGACTTGGTAGAACCACATGAACCTTTGACCCTAGATATGAGATACAGCAAATGCTTTCGAGGGTGCTCGCATACGAACCATCGCACTTGCTTAGAGTTCAGCGATTGTTCCGGAAGGTGTCACATCGGTCCATCACTGTAGCTGCACACATCCTAAGAAAACTGATGGGGTCGAAAGTGCTCTAGAGATGCAAATAAGAGGCGTCGTGCAGGAGTCCTAATGTGGTAGCGTTTAGACGAAAAGGGTAGGGACGAGCGAGAAGAGCACCCATCAAAGACGAGATGTGAGCCTGTTCTGTTCCCAAGGGCGCTTGAGGCGAAACGCGCAATGCCCATTCGATGTCGGTGTGATGCGCTGTCACACGTGCTGTTGGTGTTCAGCCTCAGCGGCTACGAGGACACCATCAGCACTGTCAGGCACTCCACGCATGGAGAGAAGAGCGATTTGGCGATTTTCTAGCTGAACATCATGAAGGGGAGAATACGGCGACTGAACAAAGACGGAAATGGACGTAGTATGGAGCGCGTGGTGTGGTGGTGTGATCATCGGTCAAGTCCAGCCGGGAATATTCTTCGTGGGGTAAAGCCGCCGAATGGGAACGTCGTGCGCTAAGCCGCGATGCGCATAGCCTTCCCATTCGCCGGCAGCACGTCTACATAGTAAGCTTGACGACGAAATGACAGCTGTAGGTCGGTCTAGCATTCTCACGAAGACTGCGGCAGCTGTCAGCTTAGCGGCTGCAACGCTTCAGATCAACCGCGCCTGTAGAAATACAGCAAATGCACATGCATTGATATGTGCCCCGTACTCTGAGTACAATGCAGTAGAGCGTCTCCATGCAAGAGAGCTCCACGTGTTCCCTGGATGCACAATCTCGTGGCATGCAACCTGCTAAGGCATTTCTGATTTCAAGAAGCAAGCCTCGTGGGGGCCAAGAAAGTGCTTTTAATTATGATGCAAAGAGCGGCAGAGGTGTCGACGTCTGGTGGGAAATTGCAGAGTGAGTCGACTCGGGACATGACTGAGACTTGAATCACGATGAACGAACACAAGTGACATCAAGAACGCGCGTCGGGAATAGGAGAGGACGATCAGAGATCAAGATGTTGGTGCAGAATGCCATGGCACGGGAGAGAATCCTGTGGGCTAGACTCACGGCAAAATCGGGCTTGGCGATATCCGCGACAGGGGACCCGAGTAAGGCTGCCAGGTACACCACCAATCTTGGTCAACGTCGCCAGCTAACGTCTGTCGAGCCACAATCCACCCAAGATTGCTCTTCGTCATGGTTCCAAGCTCGGTCTTCTTATTGACGTTCGCCCGGTTTCGGTGGAGCGGTTTGCGTCTCAGAAACTGCTTGCCTCGGCGTCCACGACGAAGCCGAGAATGACGACATGCATGTCTCATCACCTTCTTGGTACACAGAACATGCACCGAACTCCGGCCCCCAAACAACGCGTGGCGGGTTGCCTTGACAGCAGGTGGACCCGCGTGTACACTTACCTTGGTTCAAAATGCTGGAAGACGGGAGTTGGCAGCGTCGAGCTAGAGGAAGCGTGGTGCTGGTTGCTATAGCGGTCGCTGGTCGCACGCCGGTGAGCACCTGCATTTCAGGGTCATCAAGCTCGACGCTTCACTCGCGTCGCTGTAGCAGTAAGAAAGCTTGGCCAGACGACAAGTGCTGACTTGTTTCAGAGTGAATTGAGCACTGTAACGCTGGAAATAGCACCTGGCACGCCTTGCCATAGCCCGAATCGTCCCACGGGCAGCTGCAGAGACATGCATGGCTCCGCTGTCGATGAGACGGGGCGTTGCAGGCTGTGGCTTGGATGCAACGCCTCTGGCCCCAGTTAATCTCGTTACACGGCGGACAAATGTTCGTCAACAGACGTCATAGGCTCAAACACGCAGAGGCGGCCCCGGATCAAGCTTCACTCGAAAAAGCAGGAACGGCTGCCGATGACTGGGATGGGCTGCGATGGCTTTGCCGCATCTGGGCAAGGACACGGACAGTGCGCTCCTGTGTGGCGTCACTTGCCTCACTGGCCAGTTAATTGCGTGCATTACGTGGCTAAAAAAATGTGGAGGAGGCGCAAGCGAGCAAGGGCGGTGGCCGCTGTGTTTGTTGCTGGCTGCTGGGGCTATGGCGACATGCAAGCGCGCTAGTTGTTATGCACTCACCTGGTATAAGAGCTCCCCTCTCGCCCTGCCTTCTACTCCCCATCTACAGCTCAAACAATCTCCACATCAAACCAACTACACTCAACTCTTTACCCACCACCCAACCAACTCATTCACCCAAACCATCAACATGCGTTTCTCCACCATTGCCACCGCTGTCATCGCCGCCGGCGTTGCCAACGCCCAGGTCGACTCCATCATCTCCCAGATCACCTCTGCTGTAGGCGGCGTCCCTTCTGACCTCGCCTCCGTCGGTTCATCCATCGGCTCTGAGATCACTTCCGCCGCTGCCTCCATTACCAGCGCGGGCGGCTCTGCTGCTGCCTCCGGTGCTTCTTCCATCCAGAGCGCTGCCGACTCTGCCATCAGCAGCATCGCCTCCGAAGCCGAGAGCGCTACTGGCTCCGCTGCCAGCGCGGCCTCCTCTATCACCCAGTCGCTCGGATCTGCTGCCAGCTCTGCCGCCAGCGCTGCCGAGAGCGCCACCGGTACCGGTGCTGCCGACTCCAACAACGTCCCTGCTATGGGCGCTGTTGCTGGTGGTCTCCTTGCTCTTGCCGGTCTGTTGTAAGCGGGTCGACACTCAACCGCTTCCTTCCAACATCGTCACAAAACGTCTCCTTTGACAGTTTCTTCGATCGGTTAGCGACATCAGCCATGAGCTGACATCGCTTCGTCTCTCGTGAGACAGGTGTGGGACCAGAATGATTCACAGCGACACTTGGGATTTACCAATCGGTATACTTATAATAAGTCATTTCAATGAAACATTCAGAATACCTCAAAGCTTCTCTCTCTCTTCCATACGCTGCTCATCATTGTCGTGACATTTGTTCTACTGTCAAAATCTCAACCCACTGGTTTTTCTGACTGTCTGTTTTGGGGCTGCTGCTTCGATCGTGTTCTATTGTTAGGTTTCAGCATCGCAGCTGAGTTGATGATGTGAGGTTCTCGCTTATGACGTAAAGCCGCGCGTTCAATTCGGTGGCGTTTTCCGAAACCCAATAACGCGGCTGCGGTTAGCGGCGTCCCGTATGCACTCCGCATTCTCGCATGCGCATTCTTTATTCAACCCCTTCCAGATCACCTTCTCACCGCTGATCAGACAGGAGATGCGACGAATTGGTCGTACACAATCCTTCATCGCGCGCATTAGAAGGCTGACAGCATGATCGAGATGCACCGGCTCATTCGAGAGATTAACAGGTGGGAAATGTACCTGCAACGCGCCGTGCAACTGACACAGTGGCTGGCCGCCTGGCTTGCGGCACAGCCACGGAATGATCCCCGACATGCATTTGGCCGGGTGATCTGCATCGCGACACATGCCTCCCGTTATGTTTTTCGGCGCGCCTCCGGGGACACCTGGTTGATCTTATCAACAAGAACAAACACGGAGAAAGTTCCTGGATATGCGGAACGCACACCACTTCGCTTCAAGGGCGCTGCGATGACGAGCAAGTGCCTGCTTGGCCTTGGCTCAAACAGGAAAGCTGAAGGCTGACGATCAGCGGAATTGCTTTTCCTTGGACCTTTGCAGCATCGAGTACTACGTCTTTTGCAGGCTGCAGGACTAGCTGCATCGCGCCTTGGACATACATGCTGAATCATATTCCACAAGACGTTAGTGCACAAGAGAGCGCATTCCTCAAGGCTGCCATGTACTCTGAGGCATCCCTAAGAAGCAACGAGCTTCTTCGTCCTTGCACAATGTTGATGCTGCGTCCCAAGCGCGGTATGTACAGAAAGCGGATCCACGACATTATTCACCGACATGACTATTCAACTACACAACATAACAGCTACTTCATCCGAAATTACAACAAATCTTCGCAGTCTCTCATCATCTCACCAACCGGACAAGGAAATTAACGCACTCCACGCGGTCTTCTAATCTTCGTACCATCCTGACTAACGCTGCATATGCACCAACCTGTTACGAAGTCCATACGCATAGCGACTATGTCAATCCTATCTGGCTCTACCTGGCTCCAAAACGCCAAGGCCAAGCGTGACTCACCGTCACCAATCCTCATTCCCGACCACCGTCCCCTTATCATCGGTCTGGCTGTCGCCGGCGCAGCGACAAGTATAGTCGTAATCTACACAGTCTTCTTCTTTATTCTCAAATGGCGCAAATCTCGTGCGGCTAAACAAAGCAAGGATATCGAATCTGAAGGTAAGATCGAGCTCCAAGATAATGACCCCTCCCCGTATGTGGGCGACGGCCACCAAGGTGGGGATCTAGGTGATAGTCGCAGTGCGCGCGCATCTTCAGAACTGTCTGTGCATTATAGTGGTGTGAGGAAGGAGGATGGGAAGTTGGATTTTGTGGAGGTTGATTTGGGTGAGGAGAAGAAGAGGGAATGATGTGAGTATGGTGAGTAGGCATGACTTGGAAGGTAAAGTTAAGCGTTGACGAAAGTATTTCGTTGTATCAATTTCATGGCTTGAGCGAGGCGAAGCGATGACTAGCAATGCCTCTGCATGCCGAATTCGTAAGATCCGAACGATGGGCAATACATTTATCTCGCACTACCTATATTGATCAAGGTTGTTCAAGAAGAAAACGTAAGATGGTGAATCTTTCATAAAGCTACATGTATTGGAATAACGCTTACGGAGAGACTAGGTCATTCCGGCTCCCCAAGTTTTCACCCTCTGCGGTCTCCTCATCCTTCTTTCCTGTCCATGTAAGAAACGTGTATCGCCCCTCAACAGGCTCTCTAGCAGTAACTAACGTCTCCAGCTCCTCAACTGTACGAGCCTGTCCAATCAAGCCCCCTTGAACGTCCGGGATGAAGCCAGACTTGATCGCCGTCTGCATCCACTCAAACACACCGTCAAAGAAGCCGGATGCGTTAAGTACAACCACCGGCTTCCCGTGAATGCCTAGCTGGCTCCATGTCGTCATCTCGAGTAACTCCTCGAGCATCCCGAAACCACCAGGCAGCGCCACAAAGGCATCAGCCTCCTCAGCCATCATCCGCTTACGCTCATGCATGTTGTCCACCACCGTTGTACGCCCGAAATTCTCCGGCGCGGGCGGCGGCCCGCCTAGTAGAAGAGCACGTGGAATGATGCCGTGTACCGCGTCGGATCCCTGCGATGCCACTACGTTGCCAGCAAGTATGCCCATCAACCCCATGGTCCCGCCTCCGTACACTAGCGACCACGATCTCTTCGCCATGATGTCCGCTAGCGCTTTGGCGGCATCGCGGAATCTGGGATCTTTACCCTCACTAGACCCTGCCATTCATCAGTTATATTCACTCTTGGGTACTCGTGGGGACGTACCACAGAAGACACACAATGTGAATGGTTTCGACTTCGTTCCATTCAGTGGCTTTGTGGGTACCTGCTTTGCGGCGCCCATGATTGATCAAATGGAGTTTGAGTAATTGCGAGCTGAACAAGAAGAGCAGTGGCTGAGCCGTCAGATAATCAAGTTATGGTATCGTCTATTGGAGCTCATCACCACGATTTATACATCGGAGTCAGCTCAGCATGCTACCGCGAAGCCTGTTGCGCCATACGGTCGTTGTAAGCTTTTCTATTTAGCCTGAACTACACATCGCTAACAGTAGCTTGTATCTTGTTTCAGAGCCACGAGGTAGAGTGTTACTATGTATGTACTCGGGCCAAAAGAATAATGACCCGGTCCCTGGGTAGCCCAGATTCTGGCCAATCAGAGGACTAGTGCTGTGTCCGACACTTGGACCACTCGGGTTATTACCTTTTTAGTCGGGTACCTAGGTACACAACGCTCTTCGCATTCGCTAAGAGGGTTTCACATGCCTTCTGTCCTCTCGGCCTTGTAAGTGACGTAGAATCTATTACCTAGGTACAACTTCAATGACGAGCCTAAACGAAATCCAGGGCGCCCTACTCAGAGTTAACGGCAGATTCTCCGATGTCTTCTTCGTTGAGACGTCGCTAAGAGTTAGCAGTCTATCCACAATCAAGCGACATGAGTTTTAACTTTGTCCTGAATACGAGTCACCGGAAATTTTGTAGGTTACATGAGTCTACAATTCTTTGCTGATGCATCTTCCTGGCCGGATCTGTTACATCATTTTTGCGCCGGCTTGTCGCACCGGCTTATGGGCGAGCAGGAAGAATGAGGTTTCAGGGAATCGACCATGTCATAGCTAAAGTGTATTCTGGAGAAAGTTGGTCGACGAAGGAAGCCTGGACTTTGTGAGCAGCAACTCCTCTGTTCATAAAGCCACGCTGTGGCGCACTGTCTTTCTAACTCACTCACAACTATCACATCTTCTCTCCCTGCGAAGTTTACGACACATATCTCACCTGTTTTCTCTTCGTTCAAATCACTACACAATGGGACGCCAATCTATCATTGCGATCATCGGTCCGACCGGCGTTGGAAAGACCAAGCTTGGTATCGCACTCGCCAAAGCCATCAACGGCGAAGTCATCTCAGTGGACAGTCTCCAGATCTACCAATGTGGAGGCATCATAACAGCGCAGCCTACCACGAAGGAAATGGATGGTGTCAAGCACCATCTGATAGACTATCTGCAGCCCGACCAGGAACCGACCACCTTTGTCGACAACGCTATCTCGAGCATCCAGCAAATACACGACGACGGCAAGACCCCTCTGCTAGTCGGTGGATCCATCTCGTTGACCGAGCCACTCCTCTCGCACCCCTTCGTCCAGCAATGCGACCTGTCCGTCATCTTCCTCGACTCCAAGCTCTCACACCTGAAGCCCCGGCTCGACAAGCGTGTAGACCAAATGATCGACGAAGGCCTCATCGAAGAAGTACGCCTACTCTACGAGCTCGAGCAAAGACTGCTGGGCTGCCCAGACTTCTCCAAGGGCATCTGGAAGGCCATCGGATACCCCGAGCTGCGACCCGCCGTCGAGAGCTGGAGCGAAGGCAGGAAGAACCAACAACACCTAGACGAGGGAATCACAGAGATGAAGAAGAATACAGTCTCGTATGCTGAGGAACAGCTCAATAGGATACGCGGCAAGCTCATCCCGGGAGTGCACCAGTGGGCCAACAACTACATGGTCCTTGTTGTGCAAGACGCTGCGACATTTGAGGAACGCGTTGTTCAGCCTTCCATCTCAGCGTGTCGGGGTTGGCTCTCGGAGGAGATTCGCCAGCGCATGATGGAGACGAAGCGTCGCAGTAGGCCGAACGTGCTAAGGGTGGACAGTTTCTCGAGGCAGACTGTGAAGATGGCGGAGAACTAGCGCATGGTGGATGGGAAAATGTATCTCTCTTGCTGGTCGTGGGAGATTTGGTAGTCTACAAAATTTGCTGTATGTTAATGAAATCAACGATTCCCTTGTCACTTCCGTCGAGCCTATAACAGTAGTTGATAAGCTATCGCCTTTTGAATTATTCTATAATCTTCATCAATATGAGCCGTCTACTCTAAACACCCCGATATCCCTTCTGCAGTCTCCCCGCTGTCCTCTCCTGCAGCGGAAGCGGAACCTGCTGCTGCTGCTGCTGTGGCTGATGACTCACCGGCCGCGCAGGACGATAAGCTCTATAGCCACCTACAGGCTGAAGAGCATCAGGATGTGGATACGTGTCCTCTGACCGGGAAGGTAAGCGCGACGGACCCTTTTCTGCATCATCGTCATCGTCGCGTTTGCCGAAACAGCCACCGAAACAATCGCAAACGTTGATACCGCGATATGCAGCGAACAGTGCGTAGATTGTCAAGCCGAGGAGGATGAAGCCGAATACAGAGCCCACGACTATTCCGGTAATTTTACCTCTGCTTAGCCAGGGGCTGGGGTCGACATCTGGGTGAGGGGTTTGGGTTGGAGATGCGGTGGGAGATGTTGCGGATGTTTCTGTGGACCTTGTTATAGCCCCAGTAGAAGTTGTAGAAGTGCTAGTAGTAGCGATAGTCGTTGTAGACTGGCGTTCGGTACTTGTCGGCGTTTCCGTCGTACTTGGCGGGGCTGGTGGAGGTGGTGGCGGCTCAGAGGAGGTATCTGGACTACGCGATGGCACAATAACCGTATTAGACGGCTCGGCAGTAACGAAAGCTATCGAGGTAAGGAACGTGATGGACGTGACAAAGGGTGGCGGCTTTGTGTCATCTTGACGAGCCACTAGAGCCGTGATAGAGGCTGGCGACGACACGGCGTTTGTTGCGCGGTTTGAAGAACCTGACTGAGAGGCAACGAGAAAGCCTGCTGCGGCGATAGTGGTGGTAATCGGAAGGCGCATTATGGACGAAAAAGGTTTGGTGTTGTAGCAAGAGAAGAAAAACACATACCACTTCTATGGCGTCAAGTCTGATCTTGGCCATTGTGTGTTCACGTATTGCATAGTTACGAACAATCACTTTCGATGAAGAGAATGCTGGCGTGATGGAATGCCACGTATGACAGAGTGAAGCGGTGGCCGTCACCAGATCGCGACACGTTGTCAATTGACAGTGTTAATACTTTGGTGTCTCTAGGTTTGCCCGATCGTCGCTTGCTACAGCTCACCACCACCACCTAGCAGTGCTGTAGGCTCGTTCAAAACGACTGGGCAAACATCGAGCCCCACACCATAGGTCTCAAATGTCATGTTTCCATCCTCGTCGACCTCAATCCACCTGCGATTAAGTAGATCGCCATCCTGCGCCCTGTCGAAGAAGTTTTGCGGAGCGAATACAATACTAGAATAAGCCTCCGTATACAAGGTCACAGGTACATCTTCGCTCCTAGTGTAGTGATGCATGCCAAGGTTGAACCAAATGACAAGATCTTCACCTTCGATGGATTCGCCGTCAAAGAACTTGCTGAAGTCTTGCTGCGGTGTGAAGGGGAGATTGATGTTCTGAACGCTATTGGCAAATGGCTCGTTGTCGTGCTGCCTCGTAACGGCTAGATGTGATTTGGCGAATTCGGAGTTCTTGCGTGACCATGGAGAGTTGAGGGTTGAGAGGTGAATATCGGAACGGCCGGGTACGAGGCGATAGCCGCGTTTCTCACCCCAGGCATTGGTAGCGTTCGGGTTCAATACGACGTACATAGCCTGGTTGTTGGGTGCCCAGTTAAATTGCTGCTCTTCGGCCATGTATGTAATGTTCATCTCCATCTGTTCAAATTCGCCAAGCTCAGGGAACCACGGTTGAGTTTGGTTCACAACTACCAACTCCGAAACTTGAAGCGAGTTGGCCGCACCGACGATGTCGAAGTCTGCCTTGTACGTAACAATGTGATCGTGAAGTGAGCCTTGGGTGGCTTGTTGGATTCTCGGTCCGAATTTTGCTTGCGCCGGATAGTAGAAGCTAGATTGCAGATACCCAGATGCTCGTACAATGACTTCTAGCGAGCCGTCCATGTGAAAGGAGTAGTCAAACATGTAGTCATAGTTGCCAACTGTGGCGATTGCGCGGAGGATTAGTCCAGCGCCCTTGACACTACCGAGGTTGCTGAAGCCGTATTCGTTGGATGCGCCCGTGCGATGACGTGAGAGTGGGAAGTTCATGTCGGTTTCGAAGATGCAGATTGCGTTTTTGTTGACTGCCGTTTTGTTGTAAGATGGGTAGGTAATATTCCAGAAAGTCGATCCCCACGGGCAGTCGAAGCCTTCCACCAAGCTGCCCATCTCTGTACCAAGCTGATAGTAGGTATCGTGGTATACTGTATTGGCGGCCTTCGGTTGGTTACCACCTTGTAGTAATTAGCTCTTGTCCAGTAAGAGACAGAAGAAACACTCACCATATTGCGCAGTAGCCTCTTGCATCGACAACTCGTAGAGAATACGTTCACCTTTGAACTTGATGTCATAGAACATGATGCCAAGCGTCCTCGAGAATGACATGTAAAATGACCAACCCATATACTCAACATACTGGTTCTCTTTGTCAAGCTTGTATCGCTTTCCTCCAATTTCCAGAGTGCTTGGCGCGAGCCGCTCCTCCAGATCCCGCACGCCTAGCTCGGGCTTGTAGTCGACTAGCGCCCAGCTCGCGTCGAGAGTCTGGTCGAACTCCATAGCAAGATCGCCTGACTCGAATGCGCTCCGTAGGTCTGCGATGGTAGGGTAAAACTTTTCATTTGTGACGAATCCTTTCAGTGAGTAGAGAGAAGGATCAGTGCCGCTACAGTCGATTAGGAGATAAAAGTCTAGCGGTGTCATGTAAGTTGCTGGACCTGGAAAGCGGAACATGATGTTACGAAAAGCGCTAGAGCCATCGAAAGAGATAGGCGTGCCAGTCGTCGAGGAGAGATTGGTTCTTTCGTCGGCCGATCCGAAGTAAACACCTCCTTGGAAGAGAGCTGCTGTAATGTCTGAGATGTTCGACATGATGGATGTGATGAGCGGCTCAGTTGCCGTCGTCCTTGGGCCGTCGAAGTATCTAGCGTTGTATGGCACGGAACCACCGGAACCGCCGTTGTAGATGTAATCCAGCTTCTCGATCGTGGTTTCTGCAGATACGGGGAGTGGGCCGATCATGTACTCTTGGGAGTCTGGCTCAGCGTTCCCACCTTGGAAGATGATGGCTCGGGCGTATTTGGCGGGCATTGCTGCACCCTCGTCCATGTACTTCAGGACATCGGTCTTATTGCTGTGCAATGCGTCAAGCCAGAATCTGGTACCTGTCAGCCGCGTAATCTTCTCCTCAAACACCACTTCGAGCATAACGTACACGTAGTTGTCCGTAAGCACAGCTTTCGTGGGATCAGTAAGATTGAGACCGGAGGATGGCGAATGGAGCATTGTCCAGACAGCGAGATTTTCATCCGGTGTCAAAGGAGCCCATGGATTAGTCTTTGGCGCTACTGTTGTGGTAGCAGCCTCAGTCAAGCAAGAGTATGCCGTTCCATTGTCGGTACGTTTGTCAAAGTAGTCTCGCGCTACTCTTCTATCATATCCAAGGAAAGGGATGGTGGAAGAGCTCGCTATACCGAGAAGAACAGTCGAGATCAGAGCCGAGCAACGCATACTGATTGACGGTATTAGCAAGGGATGCTGTGGACAGTTCGCGACGCTTCGAGTCTTCTTTATACATCGTCGCGAGCGCTGCGGTCCCAGATAAGGCTCGTGTGACTTGCGACGATGACAACGAGGAAAGATGGTATCTCAGGCTCGAACAACGATAAGAAGAGGAATCAGAGGTCGTAAGGGCCTGCAAGGAACAGTCTCCACTCAGCCTGACCACTTCCGGGGAAGGGCGCAGCACGGACATCACCGCGTCTTGCAGTCCATATCTTCGTACACTCTGTCTCGAACTTGACCCTATGTCTGGTATCTGTTATCATCTTGTTCGCAACCAACAGAGCATATTTTCTGCTGCTATCCGATGTGTCAGGGTCCTATCCAGTGTTTTTATCAGGCTGAAACATCCAAATCTTGTGGGAAACCGACCGTAACATTATGATTGCTTCGTATCCGCGACGCATGAGACTATTGCTGTATAGGAAGTCGTAGCCTTGATGCCTCGTTAACCCACCTGGAGGGAAGGTGGGGTTACATGCTGTGGTGTATCTTATCGCTGCGAGATAGTGTCTTTGCATGTGCCAAGCCGTCCCCCGCTTCTGTCATTGGGAGCAACGACGGATGCCAAGGTCGAGGCACTAGTACCGCCGAAGGAATGAGTGGTGGTTGAACTATCGGTTAGGTAAAGAGGAGAACTTGTTATGGCACGCCTCGACTTCGGCGTTCGTCCAAAACTCCGAGTGTCTTTCGGCATATCGGGCGCCAGCGATCGGCATAACGTCTTTAGACAGTCAGAAGTGTGAGTCGGCTGTGTGGAGGCACTATCGCATGGTTAAATGTTAAAGATCCGGTAACATGAAAGATACAGCTGCGGCCTTGACATGACGAAGACCCGAAGGATCCATGGATAGATCGATATCCACAATGGGCAGCGCAAGTTGAGCGCTACATGGCCACGAACGAGGCCTCAATTCCCCTACGAGCCAATATGTTGAGACGATTGATATCTCCTAAGGGCGATGTATAATATTGAACAGCGGTTGCCGAATGCGTAGAGCCCGGATGTCGGAAAAATGTGATGATACTCTCTCGAGAAAGGCGACCGAATACGGGCTACGCGACGCGACGGGGATCGGCCGTGAGGTTAAAGTCGGCCGAAATGTTAAGAGTCCGAGATCGGGTTGGAGCTTGCGCATAAGCGATAACAAGACCAGGATATGAGATTGTATGCATAAGGTGCTGGGCTGGAGGACGCGCCGCGACGCGTGAAGCTAATCTTGCCAAGACAGAACGGCGTTGACGTCATCGGGGTGTGCTCTTCCCGGGACCGCCAACCGACCTTAAAACCCCTAAAGCTCAGAACGACGGTTGCGCATCACGATGAGGTTATCGCCGATGGGAGAGAGAATTCTAGCATGGTTCAGAATGGCGATTCACTAATCCCAGCGTCCGTCAATGCTGAAGATGGGTATTTTTTGAAACTCCTGAACATTGCCATGCACTAGCAAGCTTGTTCTTTCTTTGCTTTACCCTAGAAAGTAGGGCATACGATCATAAAGGACATATATTAGAGGAACAGGCTGCTCCGTAGACAGAGAAAGAAAGGGTACGCGGTAAATGCGAGGAGATGAGCAGGGTGATATAGTGTAAAGACATGGCATTGACGAAGACAATGGTTTTGATTGAGTTGTACGCTAGACAAAACAGCTATCTGAAGAATGCATTGTCGCTAGGTTTGAGCTTCTATAAGCAAAAAGCTTCGTGAATACCTCAGAGGTTCGACTCTTGGCGTATAGAGGCTCAAAATTAGCGACGATGTATCCTTGGAGATTCTTCATACAGGTTATTTAATGAAGCTCGAAAATTAGGTCGTCGTCCCTATAGCCTATCTTAGAGACCTTCCATCAAAAGGTCGTGCCTTTACCCTTCTTCCTTTGGTTCTTCGACTTCTTTGCGGCTTTCTGCGCCTTCGAACTTTGCCCATGCTTCTTTTGCTCAAGTGTCTCTTGCTCTAGCAGCAGCTCTATCAAGATTTCCCGTTGCCTTCGACGCTCATCCTCTGCCCGCGCCACAAAATTCCTGTGCTTCGCATCCGAGAAGTCGGCGCATGTAGTCGAGTGAAGACTTTTCTGTATCTTTTTATCCCAGCCACGGTACAAGTTGCTGACATTCATCGGCCCCAGCTGTTTGTAGAAGATGCCTGGATAGTGTACACCTTGTTGAGACGTCTGCCCCATCGTCGAAGCAATACAAAAATCGCCGCCCATGATCTGACCATACATCGTGGAGACCGAAGGCGCTTTTATCGTCTCCTGCAACGTGGAAGCGGCGGTTCGAATGCCGGCCCCGAAGGCCTGCCAGGCGTCCTTAAGCTCCATGTTCTGTGTGGCATTGTATGCTTCCACGGTCTCGAGAAGTATCTGCTCAACAAGTTTCACTCGCGATTCAGGAGTCATCCGATACTTGTCCGGATCAAATGTCAGAGAGCCTTTGTGACTGCTGAGCTTAGAGTACATTCTCAGCCATAGAAGAGCGCATGTGTTGTGCAGAGACAGCCAGTCAAAGTGCAAATCGATAGCATCCGCCTCTAGACACGGGAGCAATCGAGTGAGGATCCCATCTGGTTTGTTGTTCTTGGCTTGCTCCTGTAGTGATCGTAAAGCAGTAGAGTATTCCGATGGATCGACATTTCTTTGCCGAAGGAGACGCTTCATGCCTTCTTCACTCCTCATCAGTGTCGCCCACCTGGATACTACAGAATCGATTTCTTTGTTATCGCTCACTTGATGGTCGAAGCGGTCCATGAACACGTCGGTCAACATACTAGGATCTGTGATGTGTAGCGATGTGAGGGGCATGACAGTCGCCTGTTTGAAGCAGGTGAAGATCGTTCGATAGTCCGTTGGCCTTTCATTGCCATAGAACAGCCGCTGAGGGTCCTGACGCTGAATGAGTAATTCCATGTCAGGCCATGTCGGAGAATCTTTACATAGCAACCGAGTGGCTGCATAGAGGTATATCATAGGTCGGATACAGTCCGTAGCCAACTCAAGCTGAAGACCATACTCATGCAAATCCTCGAACATGTTGTACTGGAGTACCCCGCAACCTAGTGGATGTCGACGTAGTAGTACGTGGTTCTCCTTCTTGAATTTCGACAGATATGGATGTGGGCTTCCTCTCAGACTCAGGGTGAATAGATCCTTTGTAAACCACGCCTCAAGTATAGATTGCTTCCGTTTCAGGTCATCGATAATCTTGAGGTATCCCGTTCGAAACCTGGTATTCTTTTCATACTTTTCCAACTGGGAGTTGCCACTCAGAAAGTTGGCCAGGGTTCGGTTGAAAGTCTGTAGGTATACCTGAAGTTCTTTCAACGGTGTATCTAGACGATCTCCTAGCACATCTTGTATGTCGATATAAGTCTGGGCAGCAAATTGCACCCAAATTGGAATCTCTTTGTGTTTGACCATGTGGCGAACCGCTCTTGAGATCTCGTCTTCGGCAATCGTGTCGAATTTGCCTTGCGATACTTGGAACAACTTCGCCGAGGCTTGCCACTGCATCATGTGGCACATCTCGACAACCCTTGGCAGATGCGGGTGCCACTTCTCACCGGGTTGCTTGAACCATGCAGGGTCTTGTTGATGGAAACCTTCTTGGTGAGTAGGAGCGCAAAGATACCATTTGAGCCCTGTTAAGACCGAAAAGAATGCGAAGTCGCTCTGGTCCTCAGTATCGGTGGGAAACAGCTTGATTGGTGTCAGAGCTGCAATTTCCTCATGTGTAAATTTTTGCAGCGCAGGAGTTCGCTTGTGCAACAACAATGACGGCAGCGTCCATACAGGGAAGATATCAGCAGGAAATCGTTTAGGCCGCTTGACTAGTTGATCCAATTCCTTCTCAGCTAGACGGACGACGTCTATCGCTGTATTCGTAAATAATGAACAAACGTTGTTTTCCAGTGCGGATGCCTTGTATGTAGCCCAAATGTGCTGTACATATTGACGAACGAAGAACAAGTCTTCCAGAAACACGTCGATGGCCAAGAAGAACTCGTCCTCAACTTCTATATCATCAAAGTCGATGTGTACGGGTGTAAGGTTGTTGAAGGACTCTTCACCAATAGTGTCGGCTTCGTCAGTGTCAGATGTCGACAAAGAAGCAAGCCTGTCGCTGAGTGACGGTATGGTATCTGTCTGGAGTCCGAGTGCAGAAGGCTGACCGGTTGGTCGCAGTACGTCTCGAACCTTGCCCAGAATCCTCTCTGTGAAATGGGTATGGGTGCTGTCTTCGAGTTGACTTCGTTTACTTTTAGCGCCAAACGACATAACGTATCGGGTCTCTCTGCGGCGTAGTCTGATAGCTCGGGAAATTGTGGCTAACACATCTTCCGGGATCGTAGGTTGGGGTTTGTGCGCCGCGATGGCCTCAGCCATGGGAATGAACTCAGACGTCTTGATGAGATATTCGGCTTTCTTTCCGTTACAAGATTCTACGCTTGGTGATGCGGTGCTGGCGGCATATCCGCAGTTCAAAGCGGTCTGGCGAAGCCATGCCGCTACGTTCCGGGTGTCTTCCGTATACCGCTTAACCCGGGATCTAAAGGTAGGCGGAGAGGGTGGCCTCGGAGCCGACTCCATGATGGAACAAGGTCCTGTATGACAAGTAACACGTTGAAATGATGGTGAAGCACAGGGGGGTAGGAGATGCGATCGCGCGGGGATAGACGACAGAATCACAAAGCGGCGTGGTTGAACTAAGCTGCTAACATACTAGCGCGAGATACTCGACGCGCACGCGTCTTTGCAGTCACACTGAAGCTCCCCATCTTTCGCTTTCAACAATCCTTGCCAGCTTCGCATCGCAGTCTTTATCGCGTAAAATCCTTCTCATCGAAATCCGGCCCGTGCCATTATTCTACGCTGGCTAGGAATTCCCTCATCATGCCTTTCGCCCAGCGCCTCCAATGATCGACTCGGACCGTTGGACCGCGTTCTCCATCTCTTTCGCCTTTTGCGCGCGGACCGCTGCGTTTATGTTGCCCTGAGAAGACGTGCAGGGCTCGTTAGCTGGAAGCCGCCGGGCAGCTTCGTGACGAGCTGCAGGCTGATTGTTGGCCAGTGCTGGACGAGCATCACCGTCATCATCAGACTCACTCCCGACCAAAGTTTCAGCTTCAGAATCATACTCAACTTCTTCGTGTGCGGGTCGTGCACGAGGTACACCTGTGGCCTTGGAAGCCTGAGCTTCGCGAGCAGTTGAAGCAGCATGAGCAGTCATGTTGAGGGGTATTCGTCGCGCGTTGGTGGGAGAACAGTTAAGGTTGCACTCACACTGGAGGCCTAGACGCGGCAATTATATGTCTAAGATCTTGATTTGACCAACACAGAGAACCGGCCAGATGACGAACGACGAAACGAAAGCGATGTCCAAACGTAATACATACCTGCTACGATAGCACCCACACCCCGATCAGCCGCGCCAAACGGAAACACCACAGCATATACCTCATCCAGTATCGTGTGGCCACCGGTCTCTTTACAACACACTGTATGATGAAATCACACATACGTGTAGGGCTGGGGCGCCTTCATTTGCTTCTAGCTCAAGTTCACTTAGCTTACGGCGCATGCATTCATCTCTCCCGGGCGGACGATGCATTTGCAGCCTCTTACAGGGTAAAACAATATCTCCACCAAACGGAACAATGCAAAATCAGAGTTACACGGGTCGTCTATCCCCGGAGCTTGATATACCAACGGGCCTTTCCTCGCCCCCACCCACGTTGTGCTGCCAGCAGTCACTCAAGAATGACTTCATCAATTCCACCAGCCTCCAGCACGATGCTTCGCTAAGTTCAGCATTTGCTCGGCTTTCTCCACTGGCACAGGAGCGAAGTCAGCGTATGCTTTACATGAATACGTGGTGGTCACTTACCTTTCTTCTCGCATTCCTCGAACTTCTTCTTGGCTTCCTCGTACTTTTCCTTTGCCTTCTCAAACTCGGTCTGGGCCTCAACATGTGATCGCGTCGCCTGTTCGACAGAGCCCGGCACGTCGTAGTATGGAGTATCAAAGCCGGTATCCCACGCTGGATACCCTCCTAGACCACCCATACCACCATGACCGCCAAAACCTCCTAGATCGAAAGCTGGCCATTGGTATCCCCGCATGCCATGTCGTTTATGCCGTTTGAAGGGAGCCATTTCGTACATTGCGTTGATGCTATCGCCACTGGTAGAAACGATGCCTGTTGCAAAACCAAGCGACGAATAAGGGTATAACGATGTGCGGAATTTTGTGAGAAGATGACGGATGAGCATGAGCTGATCTTATACCATGACAGAGCACGCCTGAGGCAGACAGAATGGTCCACGTGTGCCAAAAGCAGGATTAGTTATTACATCGGGAGTTGAGTTGGCTCCAGGGTCACCAGTGCCACTCAAACGTTTCGCATCGTGAGTCTTGGCCTAGGGCGACAATAGACTATGTGGGGTCTACCAATAAGGACCATTGTGTTGTCATTGCGGGAGCGGTCTATCATCGGAAGCTATTCTTCGTTCACTCAAGCTTCCGGACAGAGGCAAAAGCTCAGCCACGTCTTTTCTTCTAGCCGACCGCTAGCAAAGTTGAGCAAACAACGCGACCGCGTCGATCGCACAAGAACGAACGCGCTTCTAGACAGACGACTGTGTCGAGGTGCAGTGAGGCAGCGCCTGGAGAGACTCGAAGTCATATGCTAAATACTAGACGTAATGTGGCCAGCTTTCACCACTGCTTTTGTCGGCTGCGACCTCTTTCATTGCTGGCAGAGATATAGCAAACCCGACATTGACGTGCGCAAACGTTATCGGGATATCCGATCGGTCGTTACCCAAGACGTGGGGTATCATAAAGAAAACCATTGTACGCCCTGTTCGTCTGTCTTACGTAGCCGAGGGTTTCACGATGGGAATCTAAGCGATCTGCATGCTACCAAAGAGGGGCTGGTGTTTGGCATACGGAGGAATTGTCCGCTATTTGTCATCTCACTGCCACCAGAGCATCGCCGATATTCCATGTTGCCGCTTCATTCATCATATCGTTCTATTGCGAATCATCAATGTCGGCCTCTCACCAACGAACGCCGGCCAAGTTACTCCCAGTTACCTCATAGGCATTTCTTACCACCCGGCTTGACCGTTGTTCAGTCGACTGGCTACCACGGGCCGATTCCCGACATTCCTACCTGCGTGGAACAATCGTAGCTTGTACGACCAATGTATGGCCATTCCGGATGTGCTATACTATTCAGCACTGCGCGATTGTCTTGGCGATTGCCGTCTTTATTACTGAACTCATGACTTATACGTCGATCACCGCTTCCTAGGCATGTCCTGACTATCTGCAAGCGCATAGCATATACCTGGCTTGCCATTCCCTATGACACCGCAGCCTATAAGTGACAAAGGACCTCAAATGAAGGCATGTCGATACATGCCGTTATGTAAGCTCCTGGTGCACGCCCACACTGGTCAATACTGCGCGTTCGAGGGGTAGCTAACTTTGCTCAGATCTGTGATACCGAAATCTGACTGGCGGTTGGTCCCGGGTTTTCACATGTATTCCATGCTAAACTCGGCTAGGTATTGAAGACTATCATCCTACCACTGCAACGCTTAGTGGTAGCCCCATATCCATCGCGAAATTGCACAATAAACTATACAACGCATGCACTCTTCCCAACACACGCCTTTTTCATCTCCAGACAACTATTGTTGACATCATTATGGGACGCCTCACGTCATCCTCTCGCTGCATTGGCCCGCACCGCCTCCGTGGATTGTCTCGCGCATCTTCTCTCTCTCTTCTTGCCACTGCTTTCTCCTTGTCCGCATGTCCTCCATCATCGCTCGCATGTCGTTGTGAAGGATGTCGCTCATATACATCCAATCGTAGGGATTGTGCATCGGCGCTCGCGAAGATGGGCTTCGCGCATATCGCTGCTGGTAGGGTTGAGGGTCAAGCGGAAGATAGTAGGGTGATGCGCTGGATCTCTGGTAGGAAGACATGACTGCTATGTAGCGAACTTTTCGCGATGAACGATGAATGGGGATTTAGTAATGGTATTGCTAACAGGCTACAGATAAAGAGTGTTGTGTTGCTACAGCAAGTACACACGTAGATGACAACGCGTCGTCATGGAAAGCGACAAACAAATGAGCGAATGGCTACGCCAGCGATATGACAACCAGAAAATCTACCAAGATCCTTGGAAAAACGAAAGTCACAAGCCAAGTGCGTCCACCTCAACTCTAAGACCTGTAACAGAATTCGTACAGCCGCTGAAGCCTATCCCTGAATGCTGCCATATCCTGCTCGATCCTTCTACTCTCACTAAAGGCATCGGCCCACATCTCAAACAGGAGGTCGCGTTCCATGGGAGGAGTCATGTCCCTATCCAATGGGCGTGGCGGTGCAAACGAGATTCGTTCGTCCTGTCTTCCGTTGGGAGGACGCATGATCGGCACAGACTGACTAGGAAAGAAGTCGCAGGGCATGCCTTCAACAACCCGACTGTATCTTCCTGGTGCCGAGGCCCTTAGATAACGTTCTTCGAAGGGTTCGCCGTGAAAAGGAAGCGCCAATCGACGATGCCTTCGATGATTTTGATCACGTCGTTCAATCGCTTCGAGAACGCCTCTACCAAAGCTACGTGCAGGGCGAGCTTGCGGCACATTTGGGCCGTCCATGAAAGCGGAGTCCGCAGCATTTGGAAAGATGTTAGTTGGAGGTGGAGCTACAGGAACTGCGTTGTGCTGAAGCGGATCTTGTGGACGTTCAGGTGGGTAACTGACGGTACGGTAGTTTACCCGGAATTGCGATGGAGGCTCATTTCCGTTGTTACGCAGATATAGGATCTGGCCGTGAGACTCTTGCTCGTGCTCGTCTGGAGTGGACTGTGAGTCTTCAGAAGAGTCATCGTTTCCATTCTCATTTTCGTCCTCGTTAAGATCTTTGTTATCCAGTGCGTCGTAGGCCGCCCAATACCCCTTGATGAACTCTTGACTGAGCCCTTCGAACGCATCATCACCTTGGGAAGCGGTGTCGTCCTCCGCGAACGGTGCTGGAGGGTGTTGCTCCCCAGCCTTCTTCATGGTTTTGCGAGGGCTCATCGTGCTCAAGAGTTTCGAGGTATCAGCGATTCGAAATGTGGGTGATGGAGCGTCAACCAGATGAGTGTTGTAGATTTCGGATGAGCTGTACTTATGTCAAGAGGCTTCCTCGTTATCAATTGCGTTTGGAACGACAGCTGGTGTAGTAGCGGACGAACGATGAGACGACTGGGTTTGATTGATAAGCAGCGGAAGACCGATCGCAGTTTGTTGTTGCTATCGCGAACACATAGCAGTCGTTGGTGAAGTCTCGCACGTGTGATCAAACAAGCAATATGCGAGCGACTGCACGATCACCTACAGCAATGTCGCATGTACTGGCTATGAGCAAAACCACATAGACTTATTTGCCGATACTGACAACGTTGACAAGCCGCCGCGGTGCTGCATCCATAAATGATGGTATACTTCACAATCTAATTCACACTAGAGATGGAGAACTGCATACACGTGCCAAAGATGTACGGATGATGTTTTATTGGGTACAATACGAAAGCAACAACACTTCTAGTCAGTCTTCTTTCACCCTGGGTCTTCCAGAGCAGTCCGCCGCTGCTGTCGGCCTAGGTACTAAGGGTAGTAATATTGGCTGCGTGTATTCCTCCGCCGCTCCATGTCCAAACCATCCTCTGTCTCTTCCAAGCTTAATTGAAGCACCCTTTTTTCCATCTCGAGCCTGTCAATACGTGTATAAAGCTCATTGAGTACATTCGAGACCTTGTCAATCACAGCTTGTGGCTGAGGATTAGTCGTAGTAGAGTAGATGTACGCTATCACGTTCGAAAATACTCCGAGATTGTCACCTTCATGCGAGTGAATGCGCATGAGATTGAATTGACGCTGTACGAGCGCTGGGGGTGTGCGAATTTTCCCAGCGGGAGTCTCTCCGGGCCAGGTTATAATTTGTTCCTGCGGTACCAATGGTGGCGGGAGCGGAGGGTTGATAACGGCGTCTCGGTTACGATCGAAGTCATAGCAGGATTGATAGAAGCGCAAGTTCTCCTGGACGTGGTAGTTTGTCATGCTTGTACCTAGGTATGGAGTCAGATTGGATCAGAACGGGGGCACTGATGGTTGCAGGAATGATGAACCTGATTCGTAGTTTCGACCCCTACTTATACATTTGCACTTGTACGAAAGAGGGACCATTGCTATTACATGTGTGCTCAGTCACACGGTCACACCCAGCGACTGATGACACCGGACCATGGCGCCATCGAGATGCAAACGGAGAACAGCAAACCAAGGACTAGACCACCTGATCCCATCGTCGTACAGCAGTGAACCTTGCCGTTTGCATCAAGCAAATCCCCTATCGATCTCTTTCTTTATCTCCTCCTGGAGAGATTCGATGCGACGTCTCATTTGCTCGGTGAAATCTCTCAAGACCTTGTATCCGTCCTGCGACATCGGAACGCTCTCCACAGTAACTAGTAAGCTGCTCAATTCCCCCATCTCCTCAAGCCAGTCTATGTGTTTGCGGCGCAATTCGGAGGATTTCAGGTCTTCGCCAGCGGGCTGATCTGCGTTCGCGCTCTGCTGGTGTGGTGATTGCGCTGGATCTTGCTCAGATTGATTGGTTCCGCGTCGACGAAGCAGCTCACGGATACTTGGAGGGGCCATGGGTTGGGGTTGGTGTTCGGTTAGAGCTTGAATATATGTGGCGGAGGTAGCTGACAGGTAGGAGATCTGGTGTGATGACACATGTGAGCGAGGATAAATAACCAAATCTAGCAGGTTTGTCATACACAAACACCTCTGTACCGAAGAGTGTGGAACGAACAAGAACAGATAGGAAAGGAAACGAACAAATTAGAACAGCCTGGCAGATCTGTAGCCATTTGCATATGACCGCAGTGTGTGATGAAGTTTATCTAGCTATCACACCTAGGTAACATCTTACACCCGACCCGATCATCAGTATACTCCCGCCCTGCGGCCAATCCCCTGTCTCAGATCCACCAGTAAGCTTCGCAACCTGACTATTGCAGCCTGTATTTCTGCCGGCTGAAGGCCATTCAATCCGTCGAGAAGACCCTCGGCATCAAAAATACGTGCCTGCCAACTATCAAATACCGACTGATCGATTGTGACAAGAGAGGCGAGTCGCGCATCAGGTTCACTTGCATTATGACTAGCTCTCGTGCGTGGATTTGTACGTGCGGCAAGTGGAGTACGGTTACTTTGGTGACCCACAGGGCCAGTCAGACGACCATGAGGGTCGAATCCGTAGTAACCCCAGGGCTTGTGTTGAGATTTTATACCATACAAGGCATAAAACTCACCGCCAGGCCAGAGACTCATGATGATGTTTGTCTTATGACGGATATGAAGTAGGATTTTGGGATGATAGAAGGAGGGTGTATTGCGACTGAACATGCGGTGATACATATAGAGTAAGTCGACATCGGAATGCTGGCGGTACTAGATGACATGTCAAATAGATACGACAACCAACTGGTTGACAATAATAGAAAATGACACAGGTATGTAGATAGTGGAACTGTTATTGTCAACTGCCAGCATAACTTAAGTGAAGATGATACCACCGTCAATGACGATAGTCTGCCCCGTCATGTAATCGCTGTCCTTACTGCACAGGAAGCTCACCGTGCTGCTCACATCCTCTGGTACACTAGTTCGGCCTAACGCGATCAACTCGTCTGTGTATTTCTTGATCGTGTCGCCCTTCTTTGCTCCTGTCTTCTCACCCAGCTTTTCGTCAATCAGATCCCACATGGCTGTACCGACGATACCAGGCGCATAGGCATTCACAGTGATCTTGTGTTCAGCCATTTCCATGGCAAAGGCTTGGGTAAGGCCGCGGACGGCCCATTTGGATGCGCTGTAGTGGGACAGAAGCGCGAAGGGTTTGAATGCTACGATTGACGCCGCGCCGAGGATTTTGCCGCCGTTGCCTTGCGAGATCATCTGCTTAGCAGCTGTGGAGTAGCAGTTGTAGACGCCGTATACTGTAAACCTATCAGCTAGTTCTCGTTAAGCAGTACGAAAACAGGCTGACCGTTGACTTCGAACATGCGCTTGAGATCCTGTTCGGTAAGATCGAGAAGTGCCTTGACTTGCGCGATACCAGCATTAGCTACCATGGTGTTTAAATGTCCTAGTTCGGAAACCGATGCTTTCACCAAGCCTTGGACCTCGCTCAGATTGGACACGTCGGCGGTATATGCGAAAGACTTTCGCCCTAGACCTTGTATCTCTTTCACGACTTCATCAGCTCCAGATTTGTTAGCTTCGATGTCGTTGATGCAGACATCGTATCCGTCATTAGCTAGTCGGAGAGCAATGGCCTTGCCGCTGTCGCAGATTAGTCGGCTCTGCGTATTGATACAGGGTCTGTGTCTTACATTCCGCGAGCGGAGCCCGTTACGATGGCTGTTCTGTTCTGGTCCGAAGTAACTGCGTAGCTGCGCGCCCATCGTGGTGCTCGGGAAGCCGCTCGAGGTATACTCGTGAGTCTCGGGACAGATTGATACACTGTTCCTGCTGGTAGACGAAACGACATGGTGGTTATTATTCTGTTGTAATGGCAAGATGAGAAGTCGACGTGAAGAAGAGACCGGAATGTACCAAGGACTGCGAAGCAATCGAGCATGCACACCAGCGGCTACATATGCATATACTTTACCCCAGATCTCCTCATCCACAATGCCGGGAAGCTGATATGGGCTACCCGGGCATACGGAACAGGCGTAGCGTGTGCATAACCCCTCTCGTACCATGGGCATGTCGGTTGCATGGCGCAAACCTACGCATCCTCATCGGGTTTAATAGGTCCGGGAATGACGTTGACAAGCTTGTCAGTATAGTGCGCTTGCAGCAAACACACGAGTCGAGCGGTACGGTTCCGCACGCTCGTTTGGGCGACTATGATTCGAGTTTGAGAAAAGCATCGTGACGCGGATGCGTGATGGGGAGAGCTAGGGTTGGGTGAAAGTGCGGGGAACTTCGGGGGTGCCAAGGAATCGCGAGTCTTCGTCACGAACACGACAAAGCGCGTCAGGCACCGACCGCGCATACCATCGCGACACGCGAAATACACCATGTCGCGCATGAGTATGGCGCCGCAGCGCAATCTGTCGCTGACAGAGGAACTGGAGAAGCTGGAGCAGTCCATCACTCTCACACTGCAAGGTAAACACAGCGTCGAGCACCCCACTATCGCGACTGACCCAAGCAGAAATCGACCAAAACTTCAGCCGCGCGCATCGCATCGTCACAACCGGGATTCTGCCGATCGTCGAACAATACGGAAAGCATTCAGAAGCTGTCTGGGAGGGCTCCAAGTTCTGGAAACAGTTCTTCGAGGCGAGCGCCAATGTCTCACTTTCGGGCTACGAAGCCCCCGAGCAAGACGAATCAGCTGTACAAGACGAGACTGAACAGTCACAAACGTACGATGACGAGACGGTCGAGGACGAGGATACCGTGACTGGCACGACCACAACACCACCACGACCCTTGTCTGCCCACGAAGACGCCGAATCGACTCTCGCTTTCGACTCACCCTCGCTCGGTCACAGCACACCGCGAGCTCGACCTTCCACCACAGGAGGCAAACACCATGAGGATGAAGAAGAAAGCGAATATGAGGAGCAGCCTCAGTTCGCTGGCATGTCTTCGCCTTACGAGGCATTGAAGTCCGAATTCAGACCCAACATTGGCGGCACGAAGACGCCGAAGCTGGAACCCGTCACGCCTGGCAAGTCGCAAGCTCTTCCAGACATGAGCGGCTTTGAGTCCTCGCCGTTCATGCAGCCTACAGCCACGAAACAGTCCTACGTCAATAACGACCCGCTACTTCATCGCGTTCTCGACAAGACGTACCGCGTACAAGCTACACCACTTATCAGCCCGAGAAAGTACAAACCAACGGGTGCTTTCACCCCTCGCACCGGCGGCCAGCGCGGAGCACCTACACCACGAAGCGCAGCTACCAAGTTGCTAGACTTCGACTCTTCACCTCCCTCTTCACCAGCCCCACAACTACGCGCCGACATCTTCTCGCCCATGAAGACGCCACGAACACCTGGTATAAGTATACAGACGCCTGCCAAAGGCAAACAACCCATGAGCGTCCACCGGACTGGCGGCACAATCTTCGATGACAGCGACGAAGAGGACGACGATGTCGACTTCAGTCCTCCGAAGACGATACAATTCCACATCCCACAAAGCAAGCTGATGCAGACGCCTGGTAAGACCCCTCCTTCTCATATGTCAGGCATATGCTAACATACGGAACAGCCCGAGAAGCTAGCAAGCGTATTGTGGATGACTTGCTCATGACAGCTGGCGGCGATATTACAGACTCAACGGGTGGTATGGACGAGGACAGTCCGAGTGTGGTAAGACGGCAAGTGGATCTTGACGACAGCTTCTAGATGATGTATCGATGCCGCGAATACTTGCGTAGTTCTTTGATCGTACTGCAGATAGACTTCGATACCCCACAGCATATAGATGTTTGGTCGATCTAGAATCAGATGCATAGTGTGGGCGTCTTGCATGTGATGATCCACAGCGGAACACTAGCGCGTCAGACCCCTGCAGCAGCTGTGTCCGCGGTCGTCATTTCACCATAATCGCAGGCACCAAGTCACGAACAGCAAACTCCGACCGACCTTGATTCCTTCGCTCTCCCAAAACTACAATGCCAAAATCAAAACGACCGCCGACTTCGGGTTATGCCCGAATAGCCCAAGCAGAGGAGGAAGAAGACGACTCCGGCAGCGACTTCGAGGGCGACCACCACCAGAATCCCCTGTCCAACGCGCAATATGCACCAATACAACCGCAGCGGAACTCGAATATGCGTATGAATGGCTCAGGCCCAAGTTCACCGAATCATAAGAAAGGCCCGCCAGGACGACGGCAGCGTGCCAATTCCGGCGTGGACATAAAGGCCATCAATGCGCGATTTGAGCGATGGGCCGACGAGATTGCGCAAAAGTTCAAGATCAAGAAGCAGAAAGACTCGGCAGACGACGAGACGCTCGAGATCCATCACTCAGTCTTCCAGGCGCCAGACTGGGTGCGACCGGCAACGGCAGAGTCGCTCACATTCGACTACGACGTGCCCTCCGACCGCTTGACGAAGCTCGAATTCGACGATATTGTAGAAAGCGTCAGGACGGCCATCGAGATGGATGTACATCCCTTGCTGATTACACAGGGCAGCTCAGGCAGCTACTTTGCGCGCACTACACAGGGCAAGGTAGTGGGTGTGTTTAAGCCTAAAGACGAAGAGCCCTACGCGTCGCGCAACCCCAAATGGACCAAGTGGATCCATCGCAACCTATTCCCATTCTTCTTCGGTCGCGCCTGCCTCATTCCCAATCTCTCCTACATCTCCGAAGCCGCCGCGTACGTCCTCGATACCCAGCTGCGCACCAACCTCGTACCCTACACCGACGTCGTCGGTCTGTCCTCAAAATCTTTCCATTACGACTTCTGGGATCGGCGCGCATACTATAGGAAAAGGAAGCCCTTTCCTGAGAAGCTTGGGAGTTTTCAGGTGTTCCTAAAGGGCTTCAAAGACGCGAACATCTTCCTCAAGGAGAACCCGTGGCCAGATCAGCACAACACAGCCCAAAATGCGGACAGGACGGCACGGAAGAAGAAGCGGAGATGGGCTGAGGACTGCAGGCCGAATGGCTCGCAGTCAGACGGCGAGGACGAGGACGAACAATCTGGTAATGGGGACGCGCACAACCAGCGGAGAGGCTTCTGGACACCTGCGATCCAGCAGTCATTCAGAGAGCAACTGGAGAAATTGGTCATTCTCGACTACATCATGCGGAACACTGACAGAGGCCTGGATAACTGGATGATCAAGATTGACCAGAAGACGCAGCAGGCTTCCATCATCGCAGAACCACCGAAGATGGAACGCGACGACGACGACGACCACCAACCGAGTTCCTACACGAGGCAATCGATGGAGGAATCTGACCCGTACGGGCGAAGGGAACCTATGACCACGACTAGCCGGTCAAACACCCCCATGCAGAGTGGGCCGACACCCACAGTGACCATCGGTGCCATTGACAACAGTTTGTCGTGGCCCTGGAAACACCCTGATGCTGTAAGATCCTTCTTGAACTTCCCCAAGGCTTTACTAACATGACTACAGTGGCGCAGCTATCCCTTCGGGTGGCTTTTCCTACCCGTCTCGCTCATCGGCCAGCCCTTCTCCGAAGCCACCCGCCGCCACTTCCTTCCCCTCCTCACCTCGAAACAATGGTGGAGCGACACGCAATCGGCACTCCGAAAGTGCTTCTCACAAGATGCCGATTTCAAGGAGCGCATGTATGCGAAACAGATCGCGGTCATGAAGGGACAAGCATGGAATGTGGTAGAGACACTGAAGACACCGGATCTTGGGCCGCTTGAGCTCACAAGAAGGGCACGTGTATGTGTGTGGGATGACATTGTCGAGATACCCATCGCTGTGCCGCTGAGGGCTCCGTCTGCGGAGATGCGGAGGAAACAGCCACTAGGCAGACAACCAAGGGTGGAGGAAGAGCATGAAGAGATGGATATTACAGCTGTCTCAACGCCGCCACAGAAGCCTCAGAAAGACCTCCTCATGAACTCGCCACCCCTCGAGTCTGCACACGAGAATCGCTTCAACCTTACGCGCGGCTCTTCTTCTCTCGACGTTCGACGTCCTGATCAAGGCCCAGAATCGCCAGCGACTGTTAGCGACGTGTACTGGGGTTCGCGTAATTTGAACAGTCACTCAAATGGCCGGCCGCCGCATCAGTCGCGCATGAGTTACGATGCGCCTCGCCGAAACACGCGCGACTCACGACACCACAGGCGACACTCCTTGACCCATAGGAGGGACCTTGATGATTATGGCTTTGACGACGATGGCGATCTAGGATACGCTGCAAACGAAGATATGGAAGGGAACAGGAAAAAGGTTATCGTAGAACGTTTGGAGATGGTCAAGGGCCGGAACCCGGTGTTTACCTGGTGCTGAGCAGATCATCGCCCAGTTTGAGGCATTTTTTTTTACATTATGAGATTGTGCGTGAGAGAGTTGTCTTGCATCACAGGCGCAAGGTTACCGTACCATAGCATAGTCATCTGGTTGGGCAGCATGGGAGGCGTTTTGACGTACAGAATCTACGGATAGCAACATGTGTGTAGTAGCGGGACAGCTCCGCTATCCTGCTGGTGCACCCACACCTTCGCGTACGCTGCGCAACCCCCACACCCTTTAATAACCTGAGTGATACATGCGCGTCGTCCGCGAGCTGATGAGACTCTTGCTTGCTTCTCTTGTGCAATCTTTATCGGTTCCCCCCGACAATCGCGGGCAGCGACCCTTTGCCGATGTCCCGTGAATTATCGAGAGGGTCATCTGACACTCCTGCTAGCCCTTCTCAGCCACACGCGATGACTTCCCACGATCAACAGGAAAGGCAACAGCGCCATTTCACCCACGCACCACGGTACAAATGAATGACTCTTTGTTCATCTGAACCCGTAACCGACCGCATTGTTGCCTGGCAAACCTGCAGTCGCTGAACCGCGAAACCATACGTTTACCTTCACTTACCCGACGACCGGGTATACTAAGCGACTAAACGCCATCATCTCAACATTCGAGCCTCGGAACTTCGCGCCCTGCATCGACCGCAACCAGACTTCAGAGGATTCGCAGCATTCCTGGGGGCTCTCTGAGCGCATCGAAACACCCTGAGAACGCGTGATTTGTGGCGATCAAAAAGATCAGGGCTTGGCATTCGGACTATCAGATGCGCTTCGGCATCAACATCGTTGGAAGGGCTGGAAGAGCTTGGAAGCGCTGAGGGATCTGCCAGAATTACCTGAAGCTCTCTCACCTGTAGAGTCCTGGTGACTTTGATTGCAAGCCCATCATGGACAAGTTTAATCCCGCCCTATTACTTGACCCGAGGAGGGCACGTAGAACAGGTATATCTTCAATCTTTCTCTTTCTCCTCACCTTCTTCCACCTCTTTACCCAAAATTGCCTACTCGCCCCGATATCAGTCCTGGTGTTGAGGACTTCCACGCATCTTCGTCATCGCTCCTTCCCTTTGGCCACCACGCCTATCACAGCCAAGCATGGAGACTATGGGAGGCAGTCCAGCATCTGACTCCTCTGCGAGATCGGAGCTGGCCATATACGAGCCTGCTGTATACGAGTCAGCCGGCTATGAACCTGCTGTTCCTGAAACCGAGCCTGCTGCCTACGAACCCATTGTCACACCCTCACCCGTTGATTCGCTGCCGGATGCACCTGCCTTCACAAGTCACCCAGGCGCCGACGTAGAAGCAGAACCACACCCAGAACTAACCACGCACGTGCCAGGCGACCACACGACCCACCACAACCACACCCAGAACAACAGCAACAACGGAACGCCTGCAGCACACATTCCGCAATTCGACCCGCGCGCGCTTCTCAATCCGACCTCGTCGACTCCCAAGCGCCCTGCATCATCCGGTAACGACACTGACCGCGGCCGTACTGACCCCACTATTGCTGGCCAAGTCTCGCTCGTCGAACGCCTACACAACGTTCAAGAGCGTACCTCATCACCTGCCAAGCGCATCAAGACTGAGCGGAAGAACGGCAATCAGCCCAACTTCGCTGGTGGAAGTGCACTTGAGCTTCAAAACGGACAATCACCTGCCCCACCGCCGCAACAGGGACCGGCAATCGACTTGACCATGAGCGACGACGAAGACGAGATCCAGGTCGTTCACGACAACAGCAACGATGATATCTGCATTGGCAAGCTCAAGCAGACCTACATTCAGGCTCACGTGGTCCCTTTCCCCGACCCTAAGAAGTTCTCTGGGAACCATGGTGGCCAAAGCAGAATTAAGGTATCCTTCCGCAGGGGTGGCGGCCACAAGGGAAACCAAATCATCATGGTAAGATTGCAATTCAAGATACATGTGTCACATGAACTAACCAATATCCAGGTGCTTGACGGTATGGGTAAAGAGTTCGGCAGGGTCGACATGAAGACTGCACAAGGTCTCACACCACTGATCGATAGCGCACAAACCAACGGTCTGAAGTGGCTGGCCTGGACTGAACCACGCCGGAAGCTTCCCAACGAAGGACCGCCTGGCAGTCAGATCTCTGCACTTGTCGGTATGACCTTACAGCTGTACTGTCCACGTAAGTCTGCGGATCACCTTGGAAGGTATCTCAGGAGTAAGAATCTTATTCTTGAGAATCCTGTCTTCGAACTCGCGCGCCATGATTACTACAATCCACAGTCCAAGGAGGGGTTCCAGAAAAATCAAGTAGGACAACCCGATTTCCAGCCGTCCACCCAGTACGCCGTTGGCGCTGCCACAAACACCTACGTCCTTCGCAGTGTCGACGAGATCCGCGCTGATGTCGAAGACGTCTTCGATACGGTTGTCAGTGGCTCGGAGGAAGTTCCGCTTCGAGAGCCTTCAACGCTCATCAAAACCGAGCTGTACCCTCATCAAAAGCAGGCGCTTCACTTCATGGTCGACCACGAACAAGAACATCCGCCAGACGTCTACGATAAACGCAAGGACTCCTTATGGGCCCCGAAGTATCGGGATAACGGACGCAAGTACTACATGCATATCATCACGGGCGAACAGACGGAAGATCAGCCTAGACCTAGTCTTGGTGGTATCCTGGCTGACGAGATGGGATTGGGTAAGACGCTCAGCATCCTATCACTCATCTGCGACGATGCCTCGATCGCATCCGCCAAAAACTTCTGCCAGAAGCGGCCACCCCCGAGGCCCTACCAAGCCATGATTCAGCCCACCATTAACAGTCGAGCAACACTTCTTGTTTGTCCTCTCAGTACTATGACGAACTGGAAGGAGCAGATCAAGGAGCACTTTCCACAGGGCAAAAGCACCCTGAAGTGGACGCGGTACCACGGCTCAGAGCGGTTCAGCATGACACCGGAGCTCCTTGCAGATCACGACATAATCTTAACGACGTACCACATCATCGCGAAAGACCTCCAAGACAAGAAGCGAGCTTTGCCATACATCAACTGGTTCCGCATTGTTCTGGACGAAGCACATACTATTCGTAACCCAACCAATCAGTCGAAAGCAGCATGTACGATGATGGGTCAACGCCGTTGGGCTGTGACAGGTACGCCTGTTCAGAATCGACTTGAAGATTTGGGTGCTCTCTTCAACTTCATCAAGTTGAAGCCTTTCGATACTCCCAGTGGCTTCAACCAGTTCATTCTCGGACCTTTCAAAAATGCTGACCCCGAGGTTGTAACGAAGCTTCAGCTGCTTGTCAGCACCGTTACCATTCGTCGTACTAAGGAGATCATCAAGGACGAGGTCCCCAAGAAGCTTGACTACGTTGTCAGATTGCAGTTCTCTAAGGAAGAGCAGCAGTTACATGACTGGTTCGAGAGGGATACTCAACGCAAGGTGAATGCCGTCACCCAGGGCGATAAGATGGGTGGACGATCATATGCCAAGATTTTGACCGCCATCCTCAATCTTCGATTGATCTGCGCTCATGGTCGTGATCTGCTCAGTGAAGAAGCGCTCAAGACCACCGATGGCATGACCTACGAGAAGCCCATGGAGATAGACGAGGAGGAGAGCGATAGGCCACAGCTCGTAAGTATCATCCGCATACAAACTATTGTGAGACATTTACTGACTTGATTCATCGATATTTAGACACGTCAACAAGCCTACGAGATGCTCACTCTCCTCGACTCGACGAGTGCAGCGGACTGCCTGTACTGCCCAGACAAGAAGTCTATATTGGAGGATGATTCCGACGACGACGAAGACGAAGATGGTAACGTTCAGGAGGAGATTGGCTACATGACCACATGCTACCACCTCGTCTGCCCACGTCACATCAAGAAGTTGAAGGATCAGTGGAAGAATAACCTCATGGCGGATGGATTAGTCCGTTGCCACGTTTGTGACGACGTCAACAGGCCCACGGTCCTCAAGCTCGAACGCACGGACTACTACAACTACATCGAGGAGCAGAATCAGATCCGAAAAGACCCAAAACTGGCGAAGAAGATCGGAAGCTACACCGGCCCGCATACAAAGACCCAAGCTCTACTCAACGATCTGCAAGAGTTCCGTGTATGGAGCGAGCAACATCCGGATGAGAGGCCGATCAAAAGGTGAGTTGATACCTACATTACCACACCGAGGTGTGCTTTACTGACTTTCACAGCATTGTATTCTCCTCATGGACCACACACCTCGACCTCATCGAGATTGCTCTCAAGAATGCCGGCCACTCTCTCGTCCGCCTCGATGGCCGCATGTCGCGCGAAAACCGCGACAAGTCTATGCAAGCACTGCGCGAAAACCCTGCAGTCCGCGTCATGCTTGTATCTATTGGCGCAGGAGGTCTGGGTCTTAATCTTACAACAGCCAACAAAGTGTTCATGATGGAGCCGCAGTTCAATCCGGCAGCTGAGGCGCAAGCTGTTGATCGTGTTCATCGGCTTGGTCAAGATAGGGAGGTTACTATTAAGCGCTTTATCATGCAGAACAGCTTTGAAGAGAAGATGCTACTACTTCAGGACAAGAAGAAGGCTCTAGCTAATTTGACGATGGCAAAGGAGCGCAAGGGCAAGGAGGAGGCTACGAAGCAGAGACTGGAGGAGCTCAGGAGTCTTTTTAGGTAGATCACGTGGGTCTTCCATGTATTCGGTGGGGAAAATGGCTTTCGGTGCGGGCTGCTCCAGGAATGGGCAGAAAAGGCGGCATCTTGCATGGAATCTTGTGGTATCCGGACGGATACATCTGCGCGAATAGTGACTTCTGGGGAGTTCTCAGTCTTACGTAGCCTCCAGGCTTCGGCCCAATATTCTTGATACACTGTATCTCATCTCATGCCCTGCAGCCTACGTTGGTATGAAAATGAAAAACTGACAACATCCTAACGCAATGTAGACATCTGGGTCATCTACATCTACAATGTACAAGCAAGAACCTGAGCAGTTTTTAGTGGACTCTGTAGCCTACAACAGCACGAAGTATCAGACTACAGAACATTTGAGAGCAATGTAGACGTCTGGGCGTTTGTATTTACACTAGCCTCACTGCCTCTCCTTCAACTTGACCAACAAATCCTCCATACTAGATGCATACAAATCGAACTCGCCGAAGACATCCGTACACGGATCATGCTCCTCAAAGTCCAAATATGCCGTCTTGAACCCAGCCTTCCTTGCCGCAATCAGATCCCACGCATGTGCCGCAACAAACCACCTCTCCCCGTCTCCCTTCGCCAACCCCCTGTCGGTCAGATGCCTATCCGCATTCTCATACACCCTAACGTCTGGTTTCGCAATCTTGATAGCATCACAACTAAGCAAATGCTCTGCATCCAGCTCAATCCCCGCATTGTGATAATACGCCAAACTCGTCTCCGACCCCCCATTCGTAACACCATAAACATCCCACCCCGCCTCTCTCAACCCATCAAAACACTTCTTCAACCCATCACGCGGCCCCATGGCTTTAAACGCTTTCATAACTTCCTCAACATCCTCGTCGGTGATGGCGTCGAGGGGTAGGTCCACAACAGCGCATGCGCGGCGGAAAGTCGACTTGAGGACTTGCGCAATGGGCACGTAGGAGCCGCTCATGGAGACATATGTGAAGTCGCGCTGCGCGGCGTAGAACCAGCTGAAGAAGAGGGTCTTGGGATCTACGGCTGCGGTGGTGAGTTTGGGGCCGAGGCGCGATTGGATGGTGGTGATGGGGGCGGAGAAGGCGAAGCAGGTGCCTATTACGTCGAAGGAGGCGGATTTCGTCATATTGAATTGTTTGGGGATTGGAAGTGATACTGGGGGAGTAGGGGGTTGCTGCTGGGAATTGAGACGGCGTGGGGTGTGTAAGCCGAGGATGCTGCCGAATTGGCTTGGAGACCCTGTGACGTCAGCCTTCCCGGGGATGAGGCCGAACGGCTCTCCCCAGCGCTACGACTTGCATCTCATACCAGCGATATGCTCTCGGCGAAAGAGGAACTTAGGCTCGGTGGTGTGGTATGCCTGGAGGTCCTTCAACAGCCCACGTGCTCCGCGCGCGCATCGAGGGACGAATTTTTACTGGGGCTGAACAGAGGCGCCTTACCTGTTACGACCCCTGCAAGCCTTGCTCAGCCGTACCTCTAGGTATCAACGTGAGATATAAGCTCAGCCTTTCCTGCATTTTCCATCTATCTTTTCTTCTCGTTTTATTGCGTTTCAGCTTCCGAAATGCCTAGCATAGCGAAGACCGTGTACTGGGCCCTCGTCGTAGCGTGGGGCGCGTCGCTCTACCAGATCTACCTGAAAGACCTTTTTGCGATTACCTTTGGTGTTGGGCGCATGATACAGAGTATCGATGAATTCCCAGAGTTTAGCTGTCGCCGTCTTGTGCATCCTAGGCTGGAGGCGTGCGAGGATATTTGGCTGGACAATGAGGGAAGAAAGCTGTATGCGGCGTGCGCAGGTACGGCACCTAGATTGGCTTGGAATCAAGCGTACGTTATCTCACAGCTTTATCATTAAGAATGAACGCGGTTTCGCGCCCTGGACTACTGACGGGCACAGCATGAACGACCTAAACGTAACTGGACGGCGGCCCGGCGGCTCAGAACTCCTAGCTTTGGACATCGACGAGCCTGGTGAAGACGGTCTCTACAATCTTCGCAGTATCAAGCCAATAGGCAATTACAAGGGAGCGGATGGAAGCTCTGACCTCGATCTTCTGGGCTTCGATGTTCAAGTCTTAGATGATAACACTATTCGCTTCTACTTTGTCAACCAACGACCACCGGTCGATGCGTCCAACAAGATTGTTGATGCTTCTGAAAGCGGCGCGAACTCGACGGTCGAGATCTTTGAGATGAGCAAGGGACAGGAACAAATGCGACATGCGCGCACCGTATTTTCCGAGGAGATTTGGACGCCAAACCGTGTCGCAGCGCTTGGCGATGGCTCTGGTGGGTTTTTGGTTACGAACGACCACTCGGTCAAGGTTGGAATGGTACGTGACATTCAAAACCAAGTTATAGACACAGTAGCTAACACACGTCAGCGTCGTGAACTCGACTACTTCATCGGCGGAGGAAACGTCGCCTACTGCGATGGAGCCGGGAACTGCCACGCGGCCTACGACGGCAGCGAGGAGCGTCAGTTCACCCAATCAAACACAGCCAGTGAGCCAAAGTACAAGGCCTACCTCAACAAGGCGCTCGGCTACCTTCCCAAAACGAAGCTCAAATTCTCCAACGGACTGGCGCTCGGCCGAGACGGCCTCTTCTACGTCCCCAGCACCATCGACGGTAAAATCCGCGTTCTAGCACTTCAGCCCGACAAGACCCTCAGCCTGGTCGATATCATTCACGTCGGCATGCCGCTCGACAACATCTCACCGGATGCGAACGGCGATATGTATGTCGCAGGTTTCCCGAATCTCTACCAAGCTGGTAAAGGCTTTGACGACCCCTACAATGACATTTCACCCGTGACTATCTGGCGTATCAGAAAGACGGTGGATATTGGCAAGACTGGGGTGAGAAGCGTGGACTATAGAGTCGAGAAGGTCATTGAGGATAGGGATGGGAAGGTGTTGAGTGGGAGTACCACGGTGAGGCACGATGTTAAAACCGGCAGGCTGTTTGTTAGCGGTAAGTCGGTGACGATGATGTCGGATGGAGATCGTGCTAACATGTAATAGCTGCGGTGCACCCATTCCTTGTGGTCTGCGAACCTACGAAATGAACAGTGATGCCGAGGGCGCAATCACACCACATCCAAGGAAAGACCAAACACCTACCTAAATCTGCCAGCCTAGAAGTCCACATGAGCTTGGGAATTTGAGTTTGTCCAGTTCGACGCTGATGTAGACTGCAGCGTACCTGTTTAGTTTCTCCTGTGTTTAGGTGCCCTTAGCTTTTTCAAAGTTTTCTGCCCGAAGTTTCATGTTATTTGGCATTTCAATGCATTATTTTCAAGGAGCTTATAAGCGATAGTTTCGAAGTGAATATTAGACTTCTAGTCTGTTTCTGCTGCCACTTTTGCTTTCGGGACAGGATCTTTGGTCAAGCCGTCATCTTTCTGCTTCTTCGGAGAAGACATCGACAAAGCAGAGCGCACTTTTGGTGGGTTGTGCAAGGATACGGCTGCTCAAAAGCATGGGTAGATGACGGAGTACTTTAGGAAAGCAACGGAAGACCGCAGTCATGTACACAATTCTGTTGCGATTTTGATGATCGAACTGTTCAAGATAATTCAAAAGAGAAGCAGAAGAGAAGGAGCTTGTATACGTTTCTCAAGAGTCTGCAAAACCTGCCACTAGCTCTCCAAAAGACGAAAGCATGTGATGCCATGGTAATTAGTTTTGGAAAAGCTGCGACACTTTTCGGTACCGCAGATTTCGTATAAACATTTCTCAACTCATCATTATGAGTGATGAGCTCGCTACTTCGAAAGCGGAACCCAGGACAGACATGCCAGGGAAGCCGTCGAGTTTTAGTGGACTGGGCTCGGGAAACATGGGTAGTTAAGCTATCGCTTTTGGAATTACACTGATCCCGATGGCATGAATAGACAAAGAGAATGAGGCGTGACAGGAGACTTTATACAGCTCGAAAGAAGTGTACGATTATAAGCTGTGAGACCTCAAACCATACTGGTACGGTGTCATGGAATTACACTGGTTCGATTTCGGGGAAGCTTTTCGTAGGAGTGTCCGGTTACATCTGCAGATTTTCCACAGCTTGAGACTTTTGGCAACTCTAGCCATCCGTTTCTAGCTGTATACATCTACGTCAATCAGATCTTTTGGAACAGTCAAAACGTGAGCTGCTGCATACACCATGTTTCTGGAGTTTTGGAATCTCATGTAGCGTGCAGCGAATACTCTCAAGCCAGATCATCGTTGATCTCGGAAGAGGTTTTAGATATAATGTAGGGTCGACACGGAGGAACTCATTTGAACCGCATGTGTTGATTTTGGAGATTCCAGTGAAGGAGTGTTGATGAGAGAAGATACGCGCACGCCCGATACTTATATACCCCTTCTCCTCTACCCTAGCCCCCCATCCGCTCTAGCCTCATTCTCCACCTCAGACCGGAACAACAAGGCCCCTCGCGTCTCTGCGCCACCTCACCAGTGCCACCAGATTCGCACACGGAGCGCACTGCACCCATGCATGTGTCAAGTTGCAGACCACCTCATCTACCATCCTCTTGTCCCCGTCATCGAGCCCATCAGTGAAGTCCTCCCAGTCTTTGGCTGTAATGTTGTCGTTGATTTGAGCTTCGCTGAAAATACGGTAGATCGCCATGGTGACGTCGTTGTCGACTTCTGCGAGGATTTGTTCGCAGCGGTTGTTGGACATTGTTGTCTGTGGCTTGGGTGGGTTTCGCAATAGTTTGGGGTGTTGTGGCTTTGTTGTAGTTGGCAAAAGTAGATGATGTGTTGATTCAGGGTAAGTACCTAGGTAGGATATCGATTTGGGAAAGAAGCGTGGGCGAGGTGCCGGGTTATATACGAAGTGGTAGCCGGCGTACATGCATGGAAGCCCAAACATTGAATGAGGTCTCATCAATTGACCCTTCACATGCTGACCAATTGACAAGGCCCAATATCATCCTGCTCTTGTAACAAACTCAAAAGCAGACGAGGCGCAAACATAGCTTCCTGTGAACGTCGTTTTGGAGACATAGACACTGCTATGGTATGAATAAGACATACAGCTCGAAAGAAGAGATATGTTGAGCTCCACCGTCGTCTTCTGTATTGAATCAGCCGCCAAGGGCGGGTGCGGACATTTTATGGTCCAATCGTACTTTGAACCCGCAAACATGGGCTTGCTGGTACAGGTTTTCGAAATTTTCTATTATTACATGGGGTAAAGATGATATAGAAGAGAAGAGGTCATTTGCTTGAAAACCGACGTATTTGTATGCGAACTGCGAGAGTTGATCCCGCGATCATGGGCCGTCATCCTTGAATTTTTGGACATGAGCAGAGGCGACTCGTCTACTAAGACATGTGCCGTGCCATCGCAGATTTAAATTCATCGTGAGATCGAAAGAAGGCGCTCATTAAGTAAGCCTGGGCGTAATTTTGTAGTTTACTTGCAAGAAAGTTGTCTTGCCGCGACCATGGGTCATATCCCGTCATTCTTTTTAGTCTTCTTTCTTCAAAGAAGATTGTGAAGAGGAGATTGTGCAGTAAAGCCCATGATTCAAATAGAGAAGGAGGGTCGAGGCGCTAATACGACAGCATCAAATAGTAGTTGCTGGTTTTGGAACAGTCCAGACAACCCAGAGGTCAGACATCCGGAGTGTATCCAAATGGTTTTGGAGTAGGTAAACAGCTTCCAGGAAACAGGGACATCGAGTGACCCTCGGGGTTTTTGGTGTAGAAGGAATGCTCCAGGAGGAGAAGACATGCACCAAACGATGACCTTTTTTGGTATCTTCACGGGAAAGATGGGTGAAGAAGAAAGGTAGGCCCCAGGAAGATTTTATACCCGGGCGAGCGGGCGTTCGCTCAAGCTACCAACATATACTCTGATGTACAATCTTTTAATGACGCACTGATCTGATGCCGCAAGCATGAGGCCTCTGGGGTATTGTTTTGTTTTCATGCCTGGCACCGCAGTCGGCAGGCACAGACATGAGAATCCTGTTTCGACGTTTTTTGATTCTGTGCAGTCTTTCTTGCACACCACAAGCATGTCGACGAACATCTCCATTTTCAATTTTCGAAGGAGCTTTCCCAGAGCCGCCAGCCATGGTTGTGAGCTATTGCCTTTTTGAGTTGTCCGATAGTGCAAGACAGGACTTTCATCAGAAGGTCCAAATATGTTTTGGACTAGATAGCGAAAGAAGGTGCAGAAGCGCACATGAACAACAATTTTGCAGGTTTTGGAAAGAGGAGAGCAGCAGCCATGTGTCGGTATCCTAGCCCTTTTGTTAAAGAATACGGGAAGAGACGTATAGAAAGAAAGGACCGGGAGTCGAGCGGACATCTTTATATAGCCATTCAAGAACAGTGTGCACGGGAGTCTGAGTGGAGCGGGCTACCAAAAGGCGCACCTGCGGAACGATGGGATACGAGCGAAACAGGTCGCATACCCCAATGCAGCACAACAGATCAACGCACAACAGCGACTGAGCAGAGAAATGATCAATTCTTCGTACCAAAATTAGTCTACCCCCAAAATACTATATGCACCTCTATATCCCACTAGTCCTCCATCTACCGCTTAACCAACCCGGCAGCAGCAGCCTTCATCTCCGCCTCCTCATTCTTCTTCCTCTGAGCCTCAATCTCAGCCCTTGCTTTCCTCTTCTCCTCCTGTTGCAACTGATCCGGTCTTCGCTCCGCAATATCCTTTGGCTTGTTATCCGAGAAGAAGAACTTCAGACCCTTCTCAATGATGTAGCAGGCAACGAAGTCAAATGCCATGATGCTGGTGATCATGATCTTGAAGTCGGTGGTGAAGGGGACGAGCTTGAGCTTCTCGTTGAGTTCGGGGATGAACTCGGTGGCGCAGGAGAAGGCGACACCGGAGACGGAGACGAGACCCCAGTACATGCCCTTGTTCTCGCGGATGGACTCGCGGAAAGGTCGGCCTTGGTAGTTAATGGCGAAGGTGGAGATTTGTTGGATGAGTTGCAGGAGGTAAATTGCAGAGTTGAGCAGAGATGGCTCAAAGTCCTTCTCTAGATCTGGGTTGGGGTCCTTGGGCTCAACGCGCTGGACGTATTGGCTGACGTAGATGAGGGTAATGATGTGAATCGCAAACTGTCCGAGTACGGAGCCGATGATGTATGTGTTGAAGATGTTGTGCTGAGGACGTTCTTTCGATAACGTCTCGACAGTCTTTGCGCGCGAGATGGACAGGAAGCAAACACTCATCATCATACCGGAGATGGTGACCTGACCGTCGCCGAACTTGATACCATCAAGGTAGAGGACTGACAGACTGTAGGCGGAGATCAAGCAGTTGAGAGCAAGAATCTTGTACATCTGGATTGTAGCGACGAGTGTGCAACGGCCTTGGCGGATAATATTGGGAATGGCAACGACGTTGGCAAGCTTAGAGGTGAAGGGCGCAGCGACGGAGGCGTCACCAAGCTTGATGGTCGGGGGCTCACCGGCCAATTCTTCCATTTCCTGTGCCATCATCTTCTCTTGCATTTGCTGAGCGAAGTTGGCAGCGGCCTGAGGAGGCTGAACTTGGCCAGGCTGCTGTTGAACGAGAGTACCGGTAGATGCCGATCCATTTGCGACGCCGTTGGCTCCGGGGAGTAGACCCTTCCTCTTCGCTTGATTCTCCATGGCTTTCTCGTAGTGAGGGTTGGTCGGACCAGGTGGGTAGAGATGCGCGATCATGATGGGAACAGGTGGCTGAGGCTGGTTGAAGCGTGTCATCAGGTTGCACTGCTTCTCGTATACATTCTTCATCTGGGTGTTGCGGAAGTGCTCGCCGATCTTGTCAAGATCCTCACGGGTACCGTTGAGTAGAGCAACACCAATATGAGCCTGCTTCAGCGCACCAACGTCGTTGGTACCGTCACCAGCCATGAGTGTAGTGTAACCGCAGTCCTTAAGACCGAGAAGGATTTCCTCCTTCTGCTTTGGTGAGACACGAGCGTAGACCCAGGTATATCGCAGAATCTGTTTCCATCCAGGCTGGCCAGCGAACTTCGAAAGGGCGTATCCAGTAAGACAGATATCCTTGGACTTCAAGATCTCGGCGTCCAGAGGCTTGGTAGGGTCGACGGGAATGCTGACCTTGTCGTCAACGCTGCGCCAGACAAGCTTCTCGCCCGATTCGTCATTCTCAGGTGCGTCGAGAATGTAGCAGTCGCGGTCGACGATCTCGACCTGCTTGGCGACATGGACAGCAGTCAACGGGTTGTCACCAGTAATCATGACAACACGATGGCTGGACTCGTTAAGGGAGCGAACAGCCTCGACAGCGTCAGGCTTGAGAGGGCACTGGAGGACGAGGAAACCGGCAAAGTGCAAGTCAGACTCTACTTGCTCACGCTTGAGATCGTTGATGCGGTTCTGA
Organism: Alternaria ventricosa; assembly: GCF_023758065.1. Taxonomy (NCBI): domain Eukaryota; kingdom Fungi; phylum Ascomycota; class Dothideomycetes; order Pleosporales; family Pleosporaceae; genus Alternaria; species Alternaria ventricosa. The sequence goes on along the minus strand of NW_026055685.1, from coordinate 1,048,102 downwards.
CCCCACTCTCCCTCTTCGGAGATGAACTTGTATGCGAGAGCGAGGACACGGCCACCGTTGCGGGTGAAGTGCTTGAACGTCTCCTCGTAGTTTGGCGGGGTGTTGACCAACATCTTGCGAATAGTCTCGGGCGCGCCCTTGACTGCAGCGATTGTGCTCTTGACCTTGCGGCCAGTCTTCGTATTATTGACGATGACGGTAGCGACGGAGCTCTGGCGTTTCAGAGCGGACGAGAATTGGAAGCGGCGGCGGATGTGTACGAGTTCGGCTTGGGATTTGGGGGTAGTCATGGTGGCTTGAAGCGTGTCCTTCGCTCCGAGTTTCCAGCCGAGAGACTGGAGGGTTGCCTTCTCCATAGGCTCTCCAACAGTCTCACCATCGTCGAGTTTGACCAGGGCGTGAGCGGCGGCGAGCACCAGCGTCGTCTCAGTAGCGACGTCCGTAACCTTTGCGAGATCAGTGTGCGCGCCGTCTGCTGCAACCGTAGCTCCATCCTGTCCCAATGATAGTCCAGCAATGCCGTCCACGACCAAGTCTTCACCAGTCAAAGTACCGGTCTTATCGAAGCAGGCAACATCGACCTGCCCAGCGAAGGGAATGCGGAAGGGCTCGGTACAGAAGATGGCGTACTTGCTCAGAGCAGCGAGGGAAGTGTTGACGGCCAAGCTGAGCTCCATGGGAAGCTCGGGAGGGACGACGCTGGTGACGATGAGGACGCAGTCGAGGAGCAGCTTGTTACGCTGGCGGTCGAGCCTGACACCCTCCTGCCAGACGTACCACGAGGCAGCGACGGCGAAGACGGTAAGGAAGAGAATGAAGAAGAGGGCTTCGACGTTGTTGGCGGAGACGCGCTCAGTAGCGAATATCATAGTCCTGACGAGGCTGCCCTGGTTCGTCTCGAAGCCAGTCTTGATAACAACAGCAACAGCGCCCTTGTCCGGTGGCGGGGGGACACCAGACGAAAGCCTGGTGACGTTGCCGCCATCCTCCTCAGCGTCGCTACCGTGCGAGACCTGGAGCACCTTGGTGCCACCCCATAGGAATGAGTTCTTGTCCAGACCCTCAGGCTCAATGCGCGCATCGCCAGGTCGCAGTTGTACGGATTCCTTGAGCACCGGTGTGCTCTCTCCCGAAAGCATAGCCTCGTTGACAATCGCGGAGCCCTCGAGTAGGAGCATGTCGCATGCCACACCAGAGTCCTCCTTGGTCCGGCCTGCGCTGACGACATCGCCGGGGAGCAGCTTGTCGCTCATGATCTCCTGCCACTTCTTCTGCCTGTATACCAGAATCTCGTAGGGCTTGATGCTCATGCCGCGGAATTCGTTCAGAGTCCTCTGCCTCTGCCACACGACGGTGCTCTCAAAAGCGACCAGCATGAACAGCGTGAACAGCGAGTAGTACCAGTATTCGTCCAGCATCCACAGTCCAACGCAGAAGATCTGGAAGACGAAGAAGGGCGCGACGGCGTGTTCCTTGAACAGCTCGGTGAAGGTCGGGACGGGGATATCGAACGCGTTGTCGCCATAGTGCTGGGTGAGGCGCTCAATCTCAGCGGGCGAGGTGAGGCCCTGCGTCTGCTGGAACGTCTTGAGCTGGGGCTTGGGTTCGATATCGAGGGGGTAGGACAGCGGGGCGAAGGAGCCTTTCTCGGCATCGTAGAGGAAACGGCGCTTCTGGAAGAGGAAGGAAAGGTTCGACTTTCCGCCCACGTTATCGCGCACCAATGGCACAATCTCAGCGGCACCCGCGTTCTTGACGGGCTGCACTTTGATAAGCGATGCCGAGCGCACGTCGCTGGCTGAGGTGGTGGTGAAGGCGCTCTTGAGGTTGACGTTCCAGTGCGTCATGAGCCAGAAGAGCGACTGGAAGGTGGTGATGCTGGCGACCCAGACAAAGGTCCATTCCGACGACTGGATGTACTGCTCATAGCGTTGCGGCGAAAAGTAGATGGCGGAGAAGGCTGGCCACACGATTAGGAAGGGCCAGATGTACGTGTGCAGCTGCAGCGGCAGCGGGTTGTGCAGGCTGGCCTGCTTGATCTGGGGGTTGTCGACAAGCGGGGCCATGGTTGTGGTTGTCGTGTCCAGACGAACGTCAGTCCTCGAAGATTATTAAGACCCTTTGCCTTCGCGCCCGCCGCCGTCGGCGCTACTTTGCCCGATGCACGTGGCGGGCCATTCACGAACATGGATTGAAAGCGGATTAGCGTCCGCCGTGATTGGTCCGTCTTCTAAACTTCCCAATCTCAAACATTCTGTTTTCATTGTGAAAGGCCCAGTTCACTCTCTTTGTTATACATCATCTATCGAACAATGAAGGCTCCACAATAGTCGCAAGATAGTACGCCAGCGATCCCCTGCAAAGCGCCTGTCCTCGCAGCCGCATCACCTCTGCCCAGATAGCATCCATCCGATCTTCGAAAAACGTACCCGTCCATGCGACATGCCGCATTTCGTGCTGGAGATGCTGTCTGCTTCTAATCTGCATCGCCCCACACACCTCTGATAGCTGCGCGTTCCACCACCCGCGCTCTTCGCCTGTTGCCACACAACACGCAACGACCAGAACCCAAACCAACATGTTGAGATTTTTCTCTCGTCTCCATGTTCCCAGTAACAGTGCATTCGGTCTATCCAAAGCGCCACGTAACCGAGAAAGAAGGATAGTGAAGATCTTCGTGTTCAGTGGTAGCGCACGAAGTACTGCGTACACGAAGATGAGGGCTGCTGCAAGTAGGGCCTCAACCACACTCGCTGCATCCGCTCTAGCCTTGAGATGATCGTAGTAGTCGCCTTGTTCATCATGATTCCTCTGGTCAAAGTGCAAGAAGTTATGTGAGTGATCAGGTACTGAGAGGATCGTGAACTGCGTTTCGTAGAGGAGATTGCTAAGAGTGAGGCGCTCCACACGATCAGCCCAGTGCGACGATACAGCTAGTGCGAGTCGATGAAGTCGATGGAATGTTTTGAAGCAGTCGACCGCGGCCCAAGAAAGATGGAGCAGTGACGTTGGCGACGTTTGTGCCGCCTCTTCTAGGAGCTCGTCTGGCAAAGGAGGCGTATCCGGGTCCAAATTAATATGTGGGAAAGATGGCTGCGCGCGAGAAACTGCTGCAGCGTGAAAGTCCATCCTGTCAGATGGTTCAGCGATGAAATTGCGCGATGGGTGGCATTCGGCTTACCATATGATGCCACGCAGCAAGCCATCATTGTGTCCAAAGGCAAACAGCCCACCTCGCACTTTCACCATACATTTCAGTGCTGTGATGTGAAGCTGGGCTGCTTCATAGTCTCCAAGAAGGTTCTGGCATAGTTAGCATGGGTCATTTCATGGAAGACGTGCTCATACCTCCAGATTTGCCAAAGTCAACACAGTGCCGACCACCTCATCAGATATATATCCCCCTGATGTCGCAAGCTTGCAGTTGACGGCCTTGATCGCTTCATTTTTGTGCTTGAGTTTGCAAACTCTCAAGCTAGTGAGTTCATTGGCCAGCATGCCGTATAGTGCCCAGCTTGCCAGAGTCGCGTGCAGCAAACCAGCATCATTCGAGATGAGTGACTGCCACGTGTGCTGGGCATCGATGGCGACTGCATTATTCTTGGGTGCACTTTTGTCTGTCTTAGGTGTCAGCTGATGGGCCCTTGGCTTCAGAACTCGCCCTTATATTTGGAAAATGTGAGTCGACTGTACGTACACAATTGGGATGGTGCACCCAGCTCTGGAGTTTCAGGTATGGGTAAAGCTTTGAAAAGATCTATCCGATCATTATCCAGGCCGCACTCCAGCACTGACATTGCTTCTAGTGTTTCAACCGTGTTTTCTGTCTTGTCTTTGCCATCTTCCCCAGCTTTCGAAGATGTCGTTGGTCCCGACCTGCCTCGCAGATCTTTCGGCCTTGCTGCACCCTTCTCTTTTGATCTCTGTACATTCTCCCTCTCTCTGCTATTGGTCTTTTCTTTCTTGATTCGAGGCTCGGATATCCGGAACCGGTTCTTAAGCTTCTTCTTCGCCATGGCTGTGCTGATCGAAGAGTGTTGAGACGGGTTAATCTGCGGTCCAGCAATCTTCATATCGAAGTGATTGCGCATCACCAGCCGCCGGATCATGCATCGTTCCGCACCAGCTGGGTTATATGGCTTATTCGTCGTGACAAAGAATTCGTACTCGCGCTCCATGATTGACGTGAGCCTTGTCGGTAGATCTTAGGGGAGGGGTACGTCCGTAATTCAGAATTACAGCTATACAGACAACAAATAATGGCTTGCGGCAAAATTAAGAGACTATGGCTGGGGCGTTTGATATATCTCCTGTATATCCAATGTGATACTTCGGCCTCCAACTACCACACCTCGTCATGTGCAACGATAAGCCACCTCATCGGCCGAAGCAGCGACCTATGCCCGGAGATCAGCTCGCGTAAGTGCAATCGAGTGTATGGGAAGTCATCTTGGCTGGCTTATATAAGACCTATGCTGATTACGGCAGCGGGGTCGACATGCGAGGCACCGTACCATTGGACAACAGCAACATAAGACGTGCGCCTCCTACACGATAAGCCTCGGGCTTTCCGCCGATGTTTGAGGCGACTGAAAAGGAAGCGCGGGGGGCCAAAACTCGTATCCTGGTAGCGACACGCATGGGCGAATGATTCATGCAGCCCTACAGCGCGTCGGGAATCACGACTGCTGCATTTCGGGAATATCTCTACTCTACACAACAACGCCTCTACAACCCCGAGTTGAATGCCACACCTTCAACGCCAACAGATTACCCGAGAGTCGTTTCCATATCTATTTGCCCTTATCTTCTCTCAGACTAACGATCTGGTTGAGCACAATCTTGTCTTCCGTAGAATCGATATCCACGCAGAAATAAGCAGTGCGCAGGGCCTGGAAGCGCACAAGAGCGTCAGAAGACCCACTCAGATCCAGCGAAGTCTCACTGATGAGGTCCTTGATACCCCGCTCGATGACAGCCTTGTCGTGAATGATTTCTGAGTTGGGGTTGAGATCGTCAGCCCAACCGCCCGTCTTCCAGTCTAGTGTGTTGGGCGATTCGGTCTTGAAGAGCGAGTTGTACAGACGTGCTGTGACGGGAACGGCTGTAGCAACGTCCACCCATTGAATGTAGGCCTTGGGCTTTTCGGCACCTGGCACCTTGACAGCCTTGATCTCAGACACGTTGCCGTTCTCGTCCTTGGAGAAGGACGTCGCGCGAATCGCGAATGGGACGTTGTATAGACCCACGGCCTTGTTTGGCGCAAGACGGAAGTAGTCGGCGCTGTCTTCCTCTCTGAAGTCGCTGCGGTCTATGTAGACCGCGCTACCAATCTTCACCCTGCGCTCACCAGGTATGGTGCCCTTGGGGTCATAAGGGACTGTTATCTCTTGTTCGTCTTCCGTGGCAAAGTCTTCGATGACTACTTTGATAGGGTCGAGCACCATCATCTGGCGTGGTACGGTTCGCTCGAGGTGTTTGCGGATTGAGGATTCGAAACGTGGAGGCTCAATCTCAGAAAGCGCGTCCGTGACGCCGAGCTCGTCCACGAAGTTGAGCATGGCCTTGGCTGGGATGCCGCGACGGCGCAGCGCAACCATGGTGAAAAGTCGGGGATCGTCCCATCCTCGTACTACGCCAGGTATCTTCTTCGTCTCGACTGTGCCGTCCGCGTTCTTCTTCTCGACGGTCGTGCCTTCGACGAGCTGGAGGATGCGCCGCTTCGAGAGGATGGTGCCGCCAACGCTTAGACGTCCGAATCTGCGCAATGTTAGTCTGATGGAGTTCCAGGTGGGAGACCGTCACTTACTCTCGCTGCATCGGGCCCTTCTCCTCCGACTTTGGCACTTTCATGTCCAACTGCTCCAGCAGCCAGTCGTACGAGATACGTGACTGGCGAAACTCGACTGTACATAGCGAATGGCTGATTCCCTCAAGCGCATCGCAAATGCAGTGGGTAAAGTCGTAGGTAGGGTAGATTCTCCACTTGTCGCCAGTCCGGTGGTGGTGGTTCTCTTTGACAACGCGGTAGGCGGGCAGATCCCACATCTGGGGATTGCCCTCATCCGGGTCCGTCAACTTCTGCTTCATGCGCAAGAACGCCTCTCCAGCCTGGTATTTGCCATCGCGCATCGCCCGGAATTCGGTGAGGGACTCTTCGATTGGCCGCGTGCGGTGCGCGCAGCCATAGCGCTTGCCTCTGTTGTCGGGTCCTCCGCGCTGGTTGTTGATCTCCTCGCCTGTGCCAGAGTTAGTATTGCGCAGATGCACATAGCTATGCAGACTTACGTGAGCAGTGGCACACATAGGCGCCATCCTTCTTGATAAGCTGCTCTGCAAGCTCGTACAGCTTGTCAAAGTTGTCGCTGCTGTATGTGATCTTCCACGGCTCGAAGCCTAGCCACTTGACGATATCCAGGATGGCCGTGAAGTAGATCTCGTCCTCCTTCTCCGGGTTGGTGTCGTCGTAACGCAGGTAGCACTTGCCATTGTGATGCTTTGCGAAGCCAAAGTCGACGGCGATGGCCTTGGCGTGACCGATGTGGAGGAAGCCGTTTGGTTCGGGAGGGAATCGGGTTCTGACTTCTGACACGGGCTTCTCTTCGTAGATGCGCTTCAGCCAGCCCTCGGAGAAGATGCTCGTCGGTTCGCTCTTTGTGCTAGGTTTGGCCTGCTCTTTGGGTCGGAGGGCATGCTCGGCCTTCTTGGCCTTTGCTGCGGCTTTCTTCGCGGCCTTCTCGAGCGCACGCTTCGAAGGGCCCTTCTCCTCCTCAGCGGCAGGCGGAGTGGGTGCTGTAGGTTCCGCCATATCTGCGCGACGTCAGTACATGTGATTTGGAAGGTATGTTGTGCAGGATGTACATGTGACTTTGCAGGAGAAAGAAGACGCGTCGAGTTCGTTACTTACCAGGAAAGTGTCGATGTTGCGGAGCTCGTGTGCTGCGGGAGGGGCTCTATCAATAACTTTGGAGGGGCATTGACTCAAACGCGCTACACCAGCCACACCCCTGACGCCACACTACCACGGCATCCCAACTTTCCCCGCCTGCTGCCCTTCCATCACACACGCTGGACCACATAATCCCCAGATCGTGATCGGATGCGCTTCAATCAAATTCCTAGTCTACACGGCTGTCGGCGCCCGCAAAAGCTTTATTTGGCGCGCATCGGGAGCCTGATACCTTCACGACACCGTCTTTACAACCAGGCTTATCAACCATCTAGCAGTCGAGGATGTCAAAAGCACAACGAACGTGATATGATTGTCTCATAATGATACGGTTGCAGTTACGCTACGGCCTTGAATCGTTGAGACATGGAATGCACTGCGAAACCAGACCTTGGAAACAACACAAAGCAGATTCAGAGCTCGGACACGAATCCGGCAACATGATATCCAGGGTTGAAATAAAGATACTCTAGTGGTAACTATGGATTCGATTCGTGTACGACTAACTTCATCTCCGATAGTGTTTCCAGCTTCAACATGCAGTTTCGCCCCTTCCAAAGCATCGTCAACTCTGCAGGTCGGGAATGCCGTCCTTCGGTATTGACACGAGGCATGGAAGGTGCACTTGGAGCTATGTCAACTTCAATCTCAAGACGTGAAACCTGTAAAACAGCAAAGCTCAGCGACCAACATGCCACTCTTGGTGAACACCCTATCCTCAACTATTTCTCACGACAGATGCTCAACGCGCGCCAATCTTTATATCGCTCCTTATTTCGCACACGCTTTCTTACCCAACGAATAACATCAAAATTTCCATCGATGGTGACCACCAGAAACAAAAACTATACCTACGACAACGCTCCCCATGAACGGAGTGGACTGGCGGCAGCAACAGAGTCACTCGATGATCGGCGAGCAAGGCAGGCGCATCTTCTCCTGTCGAAACACTATGAGCCCGTCATCTCTGAGGTACTCAACGAAGAGATACCTAAGTACAAGAATGGCACTACCATCAGTGCAACAGACCGTGTGAAGTATATACGAGAATGCGCACGAATACTCGCTTCAGAACCGCCCATACTGCTAGCGGCAGTCGACGGCGACTTGGTGCGCCGCATGCGGACTGATCCTGATTTGAAGCGAGAATACGACCTCATCTGCAAGAACGCAGCAAAGCAGCCGTCTATATACATACACCAATTCGCAGACCTGAATGGTATTCCGCCTACTCCTAATCAAATGCTTATCATCTGCAATTGGATAGCCGACTACATAGCCAACACCCTGGCAGAAGGCAAAGCTTCCGAGCACTTCTGGCAGATAGACAATGTCTCACCGGGTAGACCGCTGGTTAGCCAACAAAAGTCAGCCAAAGGCCTCCGTAAGTATCTGTACACGACCCATTCCAGTCGATCAAAGAAGCGTGTCGGTACTCTCGAACTTTTCTGCCAAGGTACCCAGAAACGTTGGCAGGAGACGCCAGCATCACTACGCGATACACCCCTTCGATATCCTCTTGGGGAGTGTGGATATTCTGAGAACTCGGTAAATCGTCTGAAAGAGCACCGCCAACGGAAGTCATCCAACTACGTCATGAACCTAGTCGAGGACATATCCACCCACCTCCACAACATCGGCATGTTTGAACAACACTTCACAATGCACCAGTATATTGTCTATCTCATCGACCGACGGGAACAAGTAGAGATCGCGGAGATCTTTTGCTCCGCACTACTTCGAGTGTGGGTAAGTAGTGGCGGTGGTTTCAACTCGTATCCTGCTGGCCTTAGCGTCAACTCTTCGAAGAAGGTCAGCAGTATCGACTGGGCCTCGTACGAGATGAACACCACCTTGCACTCCCCCATTACCGAAAACATGAGGATGCAGCAGCTCAGAGCAGATGAATACCGACAAGCACTGGAGTGGACGAATGACAACACTGTAGACCCGGAGATGAGAGAGTCAGCAAGCCAGGAAGAAGAGTGCATGTAAGTTGAAATATTGAAGGGTCCAGATCAGGTACTGACGTAGCGATTCTAGTGCCCATCTCTCACAGCTGTCGATGTAAATCTACTACCTTGGCCATGACTGCTATATCCTAATATAATTCTCATTACTAAACCTTGCTAAGCTGTGTGAATTTGATTTGATTCTCACTCCAGACATCACGATGCCAATTCTGTTGTGCCGCAAGTGATGTTCCGAGGCCGCCCCCCTTGAGCCCCATAACCACACATCATAGTGCTCTGTATGGCCACCCTTTCCGATCAAACCAGAAAGAGCGGTTCTCGCTACCAAAGATATGAGCAGGTGCAATGCAGGCAAATCTGCAACGTCGCTTCTCGAATGCCACTATTGCAACCTCCTGCATTAACTCGAGTGAATGTCATAGCATCGCCACATTACCGATCATCAACCATGTCTATGTAAGTCACCAAGTTTACCTTTGCGGAAGACAGGAGATTTTTTCGGTCTATCTCGAAGACGTAGGGCACCGCGAAGGTGTTCACGATATCTTAAATAGCAAAATTCGATTTACCAAACTCTAGACGCTACAATCATCCGTTTATCTAGAGCAACTCTGTATCGCGCATCAGATAGTAACTAACAATGAACAGAACATTCGAACACCCCCGCTCCTACCCAGCCGCCCTGCTCAAGAAGCGCCACACCCTCCCCTCCCATCTCCACATCTTCGTTGAGCGACCAAGCCGACACGCAATATGCTCATCGCGAGACTTCAACTACGATGCCCTCAATAAGTCCAGCATCGAAGCCCATTTCCAGCGCAACGTCGCATCGAGCTTTATCTCACTGTACGAGAGCAAAGCCACTGCCTCGAGGAAACGCCCTCATACAGACAAAGTGGGACAAAAGCCACGGTCATTCCATGCCGCTGAAATGACCATCGACACGAGTGGGCTGACAGCGGCATGGGTGACTGTAGACAAAGACGTCCGTCTTCCAGTATGGTTTGACAAGGACAGGCAGGAGTCCGATAACGCAGACGACGAAGAGGTATTGTGGTTTTGCCTTCAAGAGCTGAAAGCAGTACTACAAGTCAACGAGAAGCTTGGAGAGAAGGACGAGTGGCTCGCCTGCGGGTTTATTCCCGAAAGTAGAGTTGTCACTCGTCACGCTTCATCGAATGAAGAATACCCAGATGGGGTAGTCAACGACAAGGAAATAGAAGAGGCTTATAGACAAGCTCGCCGCGACCGCCAACGCATCGAAGGGGAGAGGCTTCAAGTCGACGTGCGGGAATCCGAGCACAGACTCAAGAAGACGCTGTCTTCGGGCTTCTTGAAAGCCCCTCAGATCCCCAGCCGGAAAAGCTCTCTTGCCTCGCTGAATGGCAAGGTTGTGAGCCAGTCTAAGAAGACGGCTACCCGGGCTTCAAAGCTTCGCGTGGAGACGCGCGACGTGTCGGTCTCGCTGACGGGTGCGGATCCACGGCGTGCAGCGTCGCTGATGAAATATGCGTTGTTGCTGGCGCATGAAAAGAGGTTTGAAGCAGAAGAGTCGTGGCTTTCGGAGACGACTCGTTTGGCTGGGGGTGTAGATCGGGGTGACAGTACGAGGACAATCGATGATGTGGGTCGTAGAGAGAGGCGAAGCGGGTTTGTAGAGCGTCATGATGAGGCCTACTTGACGCCGCCGCAATCACCAATTACCTCATCTGGACGAAGGGGCATGCATGAGCGAAGGGGTCGTAATGGTGCTGATAACCCAGTCAAACGATACGAAATCACTCGACAAGATGATGAACAATCAGTCCAGGAAAGAGGAAGACGTATGCGTCGCTCTGCCGCTCCATCGCCCTCGCAGTCTTTGCTAGGACATCATCTTGAAGGAGGCAACGCGTCTTCGCTTCGACCGCGTCTTTCACGCCGTGAGCTCCTCTTGGAGCTGCAATCAGACGAAGACTCTGTTCTACGAGAGTACGCAAGAGTCAGTCTGCAGGACCCCTCTGCCCACCACCATGTCCGCCATGGTACGCCTAACGGCGCAAGGTCAACATCGACGGTCCCTGGAACCCAGCCACCACCCAATCACACCGCCTACGGTGCAGCCAACGATGAATTTAGCCCACCAGATGAATCGGTCTACTCCGTCATGTCGTCTCTCTCCTCCCTGTCCGACTTGGCGCATGCTACCATCGAGGAGGCCACGTTTGCTACCGTCCATCCCGGCTCTGATGTTAGGGAGATCGAGATACGGCGTAGGAATCCGGGGTCGTCGTCTGCGGAGGCGAAGTCAAGCGAGGAGGAGGAGAGGGGAAGGAGTAGGAATGGTTGGCGACGGCGACGACTCTCGGAAGGAAGGGTTTCGGGAGTAGCCGCAGAAGCACCAGCGGAAGAGGATGTAGAGCCTTTTCCTACTTTTGATCCGCAAGTACCGGGTCACGTACAGCTTTCACGATCTGGAAGCACTGTTTCTGCGTTTGCTGATGTTCCTTCGGCATCGACACCGATACCTCCACCAGTGGTCTTGAAACCCGAATCTTTCTTTGCCAGGAGTAAAAAACGGTTTGAGAAGGGCAAAGACGTTTCTGAGCGTTTAGCAGAAGTACGGGAAAGTCCGGCTGCTGCGAAACCGAAGACCGTGAAGGACTTTTTGGAGTTGACGGGGTGGAGGTCTGGCGATAAGAAAGATGGAGCGAGGTGAATAGGGATGAGAAATGACTTGATGGAAAGGTAAGTTCGTGACGAGGCGAGCGGTTTTTGGAGTTCGCTAACAGGTACACAGATCAGCGAAAGATGGAAGTGCAGGTCGAGGAACAGAAGAACGTCTCGCCATCGCCAAACCACAACATCCAAGAAATCATCTATGCACACTTGCCCCTGGAATATCATCTTACCAAAACATCGTGGTGGTGAGGCGCCCTTCCCCAGTTTTCCCGCATATTTCCCCTCGGACAACCCAACCGCCACCAACGAAACCACCACTCTACCCGCCTATCCGGCATTCTACGATCCCCAACCCACATCCCCACCCCACAACAATTCGCACCCTTACCCACCCCTGATCCTACACCCGCGCATCGCCTCTGCATCCGTGCTAGCTTGTCCCCATCCCATTCCCAATACAAACCCCTGCCCTACCCGATTTACCCGGAAGCAGTAAAACGCACGGATCCGCACGACCCAATCGAGCAATGACGTGCCGAAAGCAGTGCTGGCGAAAGTTGGCAGCGAGGCATTGGACGCGCACGTTCGGCGCCGGGGGCAATGCAGAGAAAAGTTGGCACTGTGTTCAATGGTGGACTTGTGAGTTACTGGATTAGGCATCTAGAGAAGATGACGACGGGGATGACGGTGGTTGTGACGTTGGAGGTGTCGTGACGCCGAGGGAAATTATAAATGTGGTGGACAATGCGTGCGAGAGATGGTGCAGGTTGATGAGGGCGGAAGGCTTGCGCGGTTGGCTGATTGGGTGTGGTGCAACATTAAAATACCATCATCGATGTATTTGCAACATCGAGAATGCCATATCGCGATGTTGGTTCATTGTTCGTGAAGTTACAAGTGCACTGGTGATGGATTGCTTATTCACATGTTGCTTCGTGTATTACTATGGATGCGTGAGACGTGGTGCTCACAATAGGCCCGACCTTGCCTGCCTGAATTCCCCAAAGGACCGTCTTCGTGTGAAGACACCCCATCGCTGCTGCCTACGCATGTACTGTACTTGCGCCTCTACGCGCGGCTTTGTAGGCAGCTGTTTAAGCTCTAGCCGCGATCTCTGGTGTGCGACAATGACAGATTCTAGCCCCAGTGAGGTGCATCATGGTGGCTCCTGCGTTTTTGGTTGTCTAGATGATCGGACCGTGGCGGGGGCTTTGAGAAATCGATATTGTGACCATGCCCTATAACGGGACTGGTTATTGTTCGGAAGTATACTCCCTCGGAGCTGCTCATCCAGGTTGTGGGCTAGTCAAGCCACCCTGGTATGCACTGGCGAAGTCTAGTTGTCCCAGTTGGCCATTTATCTGATCAATCTCTTTGTTCAGGTCTTCCACATTCTGCGCCAAACTGGATACTTCGTCGAATCTTCGGTGTTTGGTGGCATCAGCGACCATTTCAGAGACTATGAATTTCTGTTCCTCAAGTACGATCAGTCGTTCTTTGAGTTCTTTCTCTTCTGATTCCATTGCGGACACCTCGCTACTGCTTACGATACTACCAGTGGAGCGGTCGTTATACTTGATAGAGGCGAGGGCGCCGACTCCGTTTGGTCGACCTTGCGGGGCTGCATGCTTGAGAATCTTTGGTAACGCTCTGAGCGGTAGCATGTGTAAGCTCAAGAAGCTGTACGCTTGCTGATATACCGCTCTTTGTAACTTCTGTTGTGTCGGCGAGTCGGTGGGAAGGTCTCGTATCCGTTTCGCGGCTACATCGAACTGTGCAAAACCGTCCATTAATCTCTTGCGCACCTTGGTCGCGTCAGTCAATTGCTGGGGCGTGGGTGACTTGTCTGGGTCTTGCAAGGCCTGCAGCAACTTGTGGAATCGTGGGAGGAGTAATCGGATGCCACGTTCGAATTGCGCAAGGTTCTCGTATGCACGCTGGTCCTTTGGCTTGTCGGCTAGCTCGCGCTCAAAGTCGCCTCTAGCGAACAACGTGTGCTGGCAGTCTTTGCACATGCGCACATCCACACTCATCTGCGCAGCATCTTTCTCGGTGGTCTGTGTGCTAGCGACGTTGAGACCTATCTCCGAGGAGCAGCCAGTCTTTGGGTCGCTGCAGACGACGCGACCGCACATACGACAGTGTGATCTTCTAAATGTGTATGTCGAGAACTCCTGCTGACAGAAAGGGCAGTTGGGGACCTTGGCGTCCTCCTCCCATGTGATGATTGATTGCTCCAGAGCCTTGCGTTGATTCTTGACACCCGGCAGCGAAAACCAGCTTCCTGTAGTCTGCGTTTCTTCTATTGGGGGCGGGTTTGCGAGAAGCTGCGTCAACTTGGTCAGGCGCTTCTCGAGCCGGCTGACTTCCATGCGCTCTCTGTCTACCCGTTTCCGTCTGATCTTGGCGAACTCGTCAAAGTGGTCGCGCTCGAAGCCGTGGTGATCGTTGTACCCGTCTCTCGACTTGTAGCATGTCTCGCACACGCGACACCAGACGCCTCGGACAGGATCGTGCTTAGCTTGCCGCGATAGCTTCATCTGGTACATGGTGTGCTCCTCGCAGAACAGCCTTCCACACTGTCTGCAGTTGACTGCCGGCTGACTTCCGCCTAGCGCCATTTGTGATGCTGTGACGGGCCTCGCGCACATGGGGTCTGAGCAGACATCGCGGTAGCCAGGCCTCTGCCAATGTGATCGCGTGACTTCCTCCTCGGGGTCTCGGCGGACGGGGGCGGGTTCGTGGGCAACGTGGGCGGTTGAACTGCTCGCGGAGTGGGAGATTTGGGGTGGCGTCGGGACATCGTTGGATTCGAAGACGTCGAGTCCCTTCAGCTTCTGGTTGAGCACGGCGAGCGGCTGGAACTTCTTGGCCTTGTGCATCTGGGCCTCGAACCAGTTCTTGACCTCATCCTGCTCCTCCACGACCAGGTTCTGGTGGTTGTCGTCGAGATGTCTACTACTGGTCAGGGCTAACATGCTGGGCGGATATGAGGCGGCGCTACCTGTTGAGTTGTAGTAATGTTACCTGCTACGTCAGACGACTGTTCTTGCTGCAGCAGGTGCTATGAACCCACCATTTCCTCATTGCATATCGGGCACACGAGTCTGCTGGAGGCACTCGCCGCGGCATTCTCGCTCGGGCCCACCAGGACCTTGCTGCCGATGTCCTCGCGCGTCTCTGCGGTGCTGGCGGGGCTGTTGGAAGCCTGCGAGTTGAGCGAGACGGAGCTCTCAGAGGGCGAGAGCAGGCTCGCGTTGCGGCGGTGGGCGGCTGCAGGCTGCGGAGGTGCAGCGGCGGGCGACAGGTTCCTCCCGCTGCCGAGTACGCGGCCGCCGCCCAGAGACCTGCGCGAGGTCATATTCGGGAGTGTCTGCTGGAGTCGTGAAGGTACATGGGCCGGCATGGGTAGGCTAGGGCGTGGGTCTTGGGCGCGCCGTTGCAAGGGCCGCTAGGGATGTGCTGCAGACCCCATGCCGGCATCTTGGAAACGCGTCCCCGTCCCGCAGTCGCACCATCCATGGAGACATGGCTAGTGGCAGCGAGGGAACCATTATTGCGTGATTGCGAGATGCATGCGATAAGAAAACTCTACAGCCCAGCCAGCCCGGCCGACGTCCTCAGCACGGCCTTGGCAATGACGCGGAATCGAGACATGGCTATCTCCGCGCTGCATGCTCCATCTCCGCAACACTCTCCGCACCATGAAAGGCCCCTACCCCGAGATCCAAGGCGGCGGCTCTCTGATTCTCGCATGGCAGATCCGCAATAAGCGCGTCCTGGTCGTCGGCGGCGGCGAGGTACGTCCACACCCCCAGGCCCCTGACAAAGTATTGACGGTTGACAAAAGTCTAGGTCGCCGCTGGTCGCATCGTCAACGTGCTCAATGCCGACGCCAAAATCACCGTCGTCTCCCCGCGCGACGGCCTCAACGAAGAAGTCGCCTACCGGATAGAACAGGGCCAGGTCGACTACGTCGATCGCAAGTTTGAGCCCCAAGACCTCGATGGCGTCGACATGGTCCTGACGGCCGTCGACGATCCCGAGGCCTCGTCGCAGATCTACAAGCTATGCAAGGAGAGGCGGATAGCAGCCAACATCGCCGACGTCCCGCCCGAGTGCGACTTCTACTTTGGCAGCGTGCATCGCGATGGGCCGCTCCAGATCATGGTCAGCACAAACGGCAACGGCCCCAAGCTGGCCAATATCGTTAGGAGGCAGATAGCAGCTGGGCTCCCATACAACATCGGCAACGCCGTGCAAAGAGTCGGCATGCTACGGAGGAAGCTTCGAAAGGTCGCGCCCAATATTGAGGAGGGCCCAAAGCGGATGCAATGGTATGTTCCCGACATCGCACCCTGAAGCCGCCCGCTGACTCAGCCAATCCAGGATGTCCAAGGTGTGCGAACAATACTCGCTCGACGACCTCTGCTCCATGACCGAGGAGGACATGGAGATGCTCCTCGGTTTCTACAGACCGGGAACCGTGCCGACGCTCGAAGAAGTACGACTGCAGGAAGCTGATGGAGCGTACGACGGGCCTTTCTTGATCTAATTGCATATGGATTCGGCGTTGGGTAGACAGCATACAGTAGGTATGAGCGGGAGTTGCGGCGACGCTATCAAATTCTTGTATATCAATTGTACACTCTCCTACGCTCTCACCTACCTCCTGGAGGTTTACATTGCCTTGGGATTTCGTAAAATCTGCTTTTTGTACTCAAGCAGGCGGCAGCGCATCTGTTGGGTTTCCAGCTGGCCCAAGGTGCCCAGTGGCTCCTTCCTCGTCCCATCTCCTCCGGTCCTGTCAGCCAATCAGGATGAGCTGGTCCAAGCGTCAACATCCCGGCACTTGCCTGTTGATAGCCTCCCTCACCACATCGTGCAGACTACATCACATCAACACTGCCGTTTCTGCGCTCCATCACCTAGATGTCGGCGTCAGAGAACAATATGGATCTTGCGCAGCGACC
This sequence comes from Alternaria ventricosa, assembly GCF_023758065.1. Taxonomy (NCBI): domain Eukaryota; kingdom Fungi; phylum Ascomycota; class Dothideomycetes; order Pleosporales; family Pleosporaceae; genus Alternaria; species Alternaria ventricosa. The sequence goes on along the minus strand of NW_026055685.1, from coordinate 1,031,546 downwards.
ACCTTACGACACCGTCGATTTCAAGGCCCTCACCAAGAGCGACAAGGTATTCAAACAACTATGGCAGCGAACGTCTGGAAAATTGGATTTCCAAGACCCTGAGACTGCCCAGGTCCTATCAAAAGCTATCCTGAGAGTCAACTTTGGCCTCCAACTAGACGTGCCAGATGATCGCTTGTGCCCGCCAATTCCCAATCGCTGGAACTACGTAGCCTGGCTGCATGGCCTGATTGACTCGACATCACCAGACTATTCCGGCAAGTACGACCCAAATCGTCAAGTTCAAGGCCTGGACATTGGTACCGGGGCTTCCGCCATATACACTTTGTTGTGTCTGAGATCACGTCCAAGCTGGTCAATGTGCGCTACGGATATCGACAAGAAGAGCTTCGATTCCGCAGCTCGCAACCTCGCGCTCAACAACTTCATGACACGTACCAAGCTACTCCAAACCACCGAGTTGAACCCAGTGATACCACTGGCAGCCCTTGGCGTAGACCGTCTTGACTTCACCATCTGCAACCCACCCTTCTTCACCGACGTGTCCGACATGCAGTCCAGCTTGAAGGGTGAAGGAAAGAGCTGGAAACCCAACGCCGTATGCACTGGCTCAGAAAACGAAATGGTCTGTCTCGGTGGCGATCTAGGCTTCGTCACGAAGATGGTCAATGAGAGTCTTGTTTTGAAGGACAAGGTACAGTGGTATACCAGCATGTTGGGCAAGATGGACAGCGCCAAGGCTATCATTAATCTTCTGAAGAAGCACGGCATCACCAATTGGGCAGTTGGCGCTATAGAGGTTGGATCAAGCACCAAGCGATGGATCGTTGCGTGGAGCTTCGGCGACCTCAGACCAAGAAACAGCCACGCGCGTATAGAGCGAATGGCCAACGAGTACCTCCCGTTCCCAACATCGTATCCCATCGCTCTGCCACCTGCAGTCGAACCTCAGGCTGCCAAAGATGCTATCAACACCCAACTCGAATCGCTTGACCTAACATGGGCCTGGGATCCTCTTACATCTACCGGTATCGGCGAAGCTAGTCAGAACGTATGGAGTCGCTCCTATCGCCGCGCATACGAACGCAAACAGAAGGAAGGACTCGTCGATATGAAGGAGGACTCCGCACGAAAGATCGAGCTAGCCTTTCGTATTCGGGTTGTAGATCTGGCGCGGGAAGTCGTTGTTGAGTGGCTGAGAGGCACAGACCAAGTGTTGTGGGAGAGTTTGTGCGGCTTGATACACCGTCACTTCAAGAAGTCCTGAGCGCCAGGAGAGACTTTTGCTGCATGCACTATCGAATGTTCACAAATGAGTAGGTTCCGAGTTGATGTAGCTTTAAGAATGCTTTTTGAGAATACGACACAGGGTGTAGCGTTGCAGTTAGGGAACCTTCTTGTCAGACTGCTGCTGTGGCATCGCATCAGCATATGTCAGCTTATCCTTGGCGTCACGGTGCTTCCTACCACTCTGGAACCTTTTCGCTCAAGCCATCCAAACGTATTGATATTACGTACTATAACGCCCGGCCATGCGGTGTCATACGCCTCCAACACACATACTACGCCTTTTCGAAACCCGTGCCTCAATATCAGCACATTTTGCCGGCGTAAGGAACGCCCCTCTCAACTCCCCATCGTCCAGCCTTTATCATCTTGAAGATCTTCTTTCTTTCCTCATTTCCAGACTGCTCATTATCCCTTACCCATTGAACCGCCATCCGAAAGCCTCCTGTGCAATCAAAGCTAATCAGCGAAAATGCACGTTCCTGTCGTAACACTATTTCTCACTGCCCTCATACTCATTACGACAACTTCCGCGGCCGTCATAGTGGAGTGTGGAGCTGTCGCCCCTATGAGCACTTGTTTGCAATCATGCCCTGGAAAGTGCGTCCAGCAGAGCAGTTATGTGTGGTGCAAATGTCCCTGGGCCCAGGGCGGAGGTGGAGGTGGAAGTGCGTAAGTGGTATGTTGATCTTCAATTCAAATAAACGGACCACGTCATCTGATGCGTATGCAGGTTAAATTAAGGCAATTGGAGTGTAATGAGGAGGAAGACAGCGGTGGAGGTTGGGCTTGCCAAAGACGGGGGATGGTAGGTTTCCTAATCGAGCCTGGAAGATGTTAGAACCAGAAGGAGTGTGTTTCCCGCTGGCACGACAAAGGAATTCGTCGCTGCATGCGTGTAAAGATGACAACCTAATGCATACATGTGTCATGAAAACACATCCCTCGCATCACTTTCCCTTTCACCTCCTTACATGTTAACATCCTCCCTCATCAACCTCATAGCTCACCTTCTTAAACCCGAGCACACTAACAGATAAATACTGCATCAGTCCCCTCAGCCTCCGTTGCCTTGCAATCCAACCTTTTTATTCTCACATCGACACTACCAACTACCAACTATGCATCTACACCACCTCTTCATCATCATGCTCCCAACGATCGCCATCGCTATCGCTCTACCTCAAAGCGGTGGAATATACCAAGGTGGTGCATGCGGCGAGGTTGCCATCACCGGTTACTGCCATGCAAACTGTGTGCACGGCCGCTGCGTTGCTTCCGGTACGACTCTGAACTCGGGGTTGTCGATCTGTGTCTGTCGCTAGAAAAGACATTTAGAGGGCAGTGGTTGATACGATTGGGGAAGAGTAGTAAGCCTTCCGATCTTTCGGGCGCATCGGTCGTTAATGCTGTAAACATCAGATGATATGCCGGCGATGCGAATAAAAAGGCGAGATGATCTCAGCGGATATTAGAGGCAGTGTACAGCGAGAAAAATGTTCAGCTCTCGGAGACCACGGCTAATAGGAATATTCTGATGGCGTGATGTATGGGCGGCAGTGGGCAAAACAACTAGAAACAGTAGTATGGTCAGATAGTCAGAAACAATGACGTGAGACGTGAATCAAAGCTCCGACCCTAGCAATCCCTTACATTGCACTCCATAAAGAACACTCTTTTCCATTATTCACCTCTTAAGCCATCTGCAGAAGGAGAACTACCACTCTCAACCATCAACATTAACCACCAAAATCAAGATGCATTTCCAACCCATTCTCCTCGCCCTTTTTACTCCTGCTTTTGGCCTCGCAGCCGCCTCTTCTACCACCGCAGACGTAAAATGCGGTTCCTTAATCTCAGCATCTGCATGCCGGGCTAGCTGTCCTGCGACATGCGTGCAGAAGGGCGAGATGGCGAATACAGTCATGACATGTAAATGCTAGGAGATTGACAACAGAGAAAGAATGGTAGGAATAGAAAGAGGTGAGTTTGGAACAAAAGGAGCTGATGTGAATGTTGCTGACAGGAAAGAAAGTGGAAGCTAGTTTGATGACTGGAGAGAGTGATGAGAGTGAGGAAGTAGTTGAGCGGGACTAGTACTATACTTGGACGAGATGATGTGAGATCAAACCATGTTAGCAAGTTACCGCATCTATCGTCTTACATGCAAGTAAGCTGTGGGACAATCTGGGTATATGCTGTATGTGCTATGGTATCACCACTCGTCAGCTGAGAAAACTCCTTGTTTCAGTTGCGCATGAACGCAGAACACTCGTCGCGTGAATTTTCTAGCTTTAGATGTTTATAATATCTGGTAACTCCTGCTTTTTACTGTACACAACCTCAGTCTATCGTACCCAAAAGCTCTTACTCTGATCATACTCCTGTGGTTCCACCAACATGTATCTTATAGCTATCCTCCTACCGGCTATCGCCCTCTTCATGGGAGTGAAGGCCATCGCTCTCCCATGCGACTCAGGCAATCGAGCTATCTGCAATCAAAGCGTCGCTCTTGCAACTTGCGTAGCTCAATGCCCTGGGCGGTGTGTTGTTGGCAGTTCACCGACGATGGCGACATGCAAATGTACGCCCATCTGCTGAGGTGTTTGTGGAAGTAACACGGGAGGAATGAAAGGTAAGTTGGGTTGCTGAAGAAGGAAGAGAATCTGAAGAGATGCTGACTGCTCATAGGGATAAGAAGCCGAGACGAATGATGTAAGGTTGAGAGCTAGAAAGCTGGTCCAGATGATGACGGGTATCGTCGACACAAGTAGATGCGATTAATGCTTTGTGTGCAGATGGATTGGCTCTAGGTGAGCCGTAGAATGTCTTGATTAGACCATGGTATTCCTCAAATTCCTTTGTAGAGGTACCTACGATATCGTAACGGTCAGAAGCTTAAGAGCCCCCCTCATCAGCGACGCTGAGGCACACGTGAAACCCCACATACCACCATTCCACTCCCTCAGCACATTCCCATCTCCCCTAGACGATCGGTCCATCCCAGAACATACTCTTATCCATCTCCTCCGCCATACCCTTCGCCATGGGCGGGCAATCATAATCCGGCTTCCTACCCGCACACAGACCTTCCATCATCCCATCATCCCTACCACCACGTCCCACACCACCACCTCTACCACCCCTAGGCGCGCCACGACCGCCCCTATCTCCACCTCTACCCGCATAGCCACCTCCAAAGCCTCTCCTACCACCGCCGTTCATACCGCCGCCACCCTGCGCACCTGCAGCCGCCCTGTTCTCGCGATGCAACTGTCCGCCATGCAAATCGCCCTTGAGCTCTTCGCGCTCGTTGACTTCTTCGGTGGTGTATTGGAATGTGTTCCAGGCGTGGACTTGGCTTTCGAGACCGCGGGGTGCTCGGCCGGCGCGTGCGAGGACGGGGCCTTGGGCGTGGAGGGCGAAGTCGCGGTCGCCGACTGCGGCGGTGTCTTGGTCGAAGCGCGTGATGCCTAGGTCGAAGAGCTCGACGGAGTTGTGGTAGAAGGTGGGTTTTTCAGCGGTGCCGTTGCCATTGGCGTTGCTGTTGCTGTTGCCGTGGTTATTACCATTGCTGACAGCGGCGGCGTTGTTGGAGTTGGACATCTTGGGTTGGAGAATCAGGACGTTTTTCTCGGGCTGCTGAGTTTCGGGTGTGGGTGTCGTCGTGGAGTTTGGTGTACTTGTGACGGCCGAAATGATTTCTGGGCTTTGAATATGGTGTCAGTGTGTTACCCGCGGTGAAGCGCAGGTGAGGGAAGACTCACTCAAACCACGAGAGCAGGTATCTCAACGTATTCATTGTGGAACTGGGGCGAAAGATGCATATCGTTTTGTTGCCCGGCAGAGGGCCAGGTAAGCGAGCCAATGGTGAATAATCACTATCTGGTGATGGTGAGGAAGTCGCGTCCAGAGTCGGAGACAGTGACGTTCACCCTCACCACTTGGCTAAGTGCAACACATCCACATGCTACTACAACGACTGTAATATCAAAACAGCGCCTTTGGAATGAGTGCGGTAAATGGTCATAAATGTATTAATTACGATGAGATCCTTGTAGAGCAAGCTTGACTGCACACGACTGCCGGACTGCGCAACGCAGGAAGTAGGCGCTTTGCGCCCAATGCGCATCAAAGGAAAGGTTGTCGATGCAGTGTACTGCGAATGATAGGGCATGAGATCAAGATTGATACGCAGCTTTGATCATTGCAGCCTTCCGCTTTTCGGAAACAAAGACCGTCGGAAATGGAAGGCTAGCAGCGCCGAAGTTCATGTGTACAATTACAGAATACATATAGTGAGCGAGCTACCTTGAACGCGATGAAAACAAGCCTTAGGCGAAACACATCTCGACTAAACCGTCGCCCGGCGCGACCAAATGACCCCTAATAGATTACCCGACCCCCGGGCCAAGACAACGGCGGAAATGTACGAACGGAGGTCTCACGAGAGCCGAAGTACGAGCTGCGTTAGGGGCTCGTACTAACGAAGCGGAGGATAATTACTAACTCTTTTTTTGTTAATTCTACTGCTTTATGCAGTGTGTTGAAGAAGAGAGCTACGCGGGATGGTGTCAAGACAGCCATTCGAGCTGGAAGATTCAATGACGTGGTGGTGCTTGATCTGGCGTGGTAGGCGCTTGTAGACCATGAGTCGGAGTTCTTTGGGGAAACTGAGGAACTGGAAGGGTGCTGGTGTAGCCATGCTCACAAAGTTGACAGCAATAGCGGTTCGGACTTGATTCGGTTGATGGACGTCGATGGTAGAGCTGGTCGTGTAGAGTCGTAGGCTAAGCGCTTGTAACACAGAAAGCGTAGGCCCACGTGTCTGTCGCCCGTGCTTTGGGCGTTAGTGAGCGCAAAAATGGCTCGCGCGGTTTCCAGATTGCTGCCACGACCTCACCCACCGCCTTTCAGAGTACTCGCCGGCAGTAGCGACTGCAGTCACCCGTCAACATGGCGATGGCGTCAAATGCAGCGACTCCGAAACCTTTCCGTTTCCTCGATCTTCCAAAGGATATTCGCTTGATGGTATATGAACGACTCACGCGCTCCACCGATCGGTTGACGGTCGGCGTTGCCTGTTGTGAAGAACGGCTCACACTGATCTCGCACTCCGTGTCAACCGCCATCCTCAGAACATGTCATGAGGTTCACCAGGAAGCGCTTCCTCTTGTCAACAAAGCCATACGTGAATGGGTTCGGAACGGAGGTGTCAAGATCATTTGTCCGTCAGAATATCACGGCTTGGGTGCGCTGCAGGAACTTCTGAAGGTGCTCTGCTATATTTGGGAGACCAGGGTGTGTTGGACGGATCAGATGTTGTCGATATTAACCTTGACTGACAACCTTAGCTTTCCAAGTCGCAGTTGACGCACTCCGCGACAGCCCTAGACGATGATACAAAGTCAGATATTCGGACAAATATCTGTAATCTGGGATATCTGTGGGGAAACGATATGGATCGCCTTTGTGCTTGGGTTGCGAAATCGGCCTTGATTATGGATCGGCAGCAGAGAGCTATGGGTGCTGCACTGCCTTCAGTCGACATTCTACTCAGCCCTAAAGCTCCACACCCCCTGAAACCGATTCGAGACGAGCGACATGCATACATACAGTTCATGAGACTCGTCCAGCGCGACCTTGTGTACTACGATGTAGGCCTCAACATTGTAGGCTTTATCAGTCCTGAACATCTGGAGCTGGACTGCTCAATCCCTTATCTGTGCGACTGGCAGCGAACCTGGTCTGATGACCCTATAATCACTACGGAGGAGTGGTATAGGATTTGGAAGTGAACTGGCTGTTGAGGAGACGCAAAGTTCCAGTACTTGGCGCACGCATCGAAGCAGTGGGGTGAGATTGCGACGGGTTTGTGGTGGTATCAGCCTATCCAGCATGTTCAGATCACCGCGAGGCTGCTATAGGACGGACGATAATGCAAACAAACTCTGAACATCGTGTACAAGACTGTTCCTCTGGCCCGAAGCGTGCATGATGTTGTTGCGATATCACCGCTCCGCACCGATGGAAGTATAAAGTTCTTGAAAGTTGACCCAGCCAGATCAGAAATGGAGACGCGACATGGCAAGAGCTGTGAGAGATCGACAGGGCGCTGAGATCGACAACAAGTACGGGCGATCGGCTGTTCAAATTTAAGAGGCGTTGGGCTTTGTCGCTCTGGAAGCAGACGATCTGCAAGGCCATCTTAGCCATTACATCTGGTTCAAATGGGTAGACAAAGTGAGTCCTCCACATGGATGAATCAATTCGATTATTCCCATACGCGAGACCGTTGGGCACCTCAGGCATAGCATTCAGATCTAGGTTTCACATGCTGCCTAGGTGCTTGGGGCGTTGACCCTCGGATCGAGACACATGGGCGTGGCGCGCTTAAGCGATGTCGTTCGTGCTTTCGGGACTACCCGTTTGCTGGTATTGAATGAAACTCTGCGTACGAAAGCTGTTCAGGTGGTGATGCGGCAGGATGACGATGGTGCAGTCTTCCCAGAAGGCTATCGCATACGAGTAAGCTTAGTTCATGAACAGGATGTGATGCTTTAGAGCTGGCGTGCTTATCGTTTGAAGCTTGAGGGATGGTGGTGAACATGGCGGAATCAAGTGTCGCAGGTGTTTTCGATGCCTAGGCAGAGTTTGAGCGGGTAGAGCACAGGCTAGACGAGATCAACTGCTCCGAGCGTTCTGACTTGTCGGCAATCTGACGGTTGAAGATCCCCACGTTAATCCTGCGTCGAAGAACGATGGCTAACGGACGTCAGCCAACTTTGTTTCCTGCATTCTGATGCGACTGGATGGCAAAGCTGCCCTTTTTCAGCTCGAGTGGGGTGGGACAAAAGACCCCGGATCGGCGTGAGTGATGAGGTAATCACCTAGGACCCTGATCTCACCGTCTGCCCCTGTCTGGGCCTTCACAACAAACTGCGCCTTCGTTGGGCATGTGCGGGTGAGGCTGCTGTACCGTTCGACTAGACTCCTTAATCACACACTACGCTACCTCTTCCCGCAATTACATTGAGGCTAGCGCATTCTGCCGACTTACGATGTTGGAAGCAATCCCCAAGTCGACCATCATACGAGCGCCATGCACGGCGAGATGCGCTCCAGCTTCACGGAGAGTAAGCTTCCATTGCGTTCAGAACCAGTCAGTCCCATGGTCGTCCTACATTTCCATACAATTACCATGTGGCAAAGATGCGAATGGCCGAAAAGCGCCGTCAGATCGGCCGGACCAGCTTGTTCCCTGCTCAGTAGTAAAGAATTAGATTTCCGTGGGCGTTGCGCGATAGACCCAACTGCTACCGAACGAAAAGCCTGGCTCAAATGCCCACGTGCCGTGGGTAATCTCGAGTCAAGCCGCTGCTACGGCGCATTTTACAGCGCCATCACGGCGCTATGGTCCAACGGCCACACCGCTTGATTGGCTTCGACAGCGGGAGTACTACACTAAGCTCAAACACGCTTTGGAAGACGCCGACGATGGGGATTTCCCGAACATAGTTCGAGAGCGTTGGACTATGTCGCAACTCCAAAGTTTCTTTGCCATCTATCTTTGGTGAAATAGTCATCGGGACCGCCGACCCAACTCCAGGGTCAGCCTGTCTCACTACCTTCATCGATTACTATTCACAATATGCATCTTTTTGCGTTGTTGTCGGTCTTTTGTTTGGTCTTCACGCTTGGCCATGCCAGCGCGTCGGGTCAGGAACTGGATGCAAGGGCATTAGGCATTGCTGACATCCCCGCTTGTGGAGTACGTGCTCAGCTACATTGTCCGACATCACTGCTAACAAAACACAGCTTGTCTGCATGATTGCTATTATCCCCAAAAGTGGCTGCACCCTAGATGATACTGCATGTGTCTGCGGGAACGATCGGATTGCGGCAGACGTGCCAGCATGTATGCTTGCGAATTGTACTATGCAAGAAAGTCTGGACACTGCCAGAGTACAAGCCGTTCTTTGCGACATGTCCGATGAATCGAAACGCATCGACATGTTCATGTGGACTGGTGTCATCTACTCCATGGCCGTGGTCTTTGTCGTTCTACGAATCGTCGGCAAATTGGTAAATAAGAGGCTGGCGATGGATGACTACATTGTTGTATTTGCTCTGGTTTTGTGCGCAGTACCTGCAGGATGCACCTTGGCTAGTAAGTGCAAGAACGTACAAGCTACCATCGTCTGTAACTAACACAATCCAGTGACGGAACGTGGCTTCGGTGAGCACTTGTGGAACCTTGAAGACGGGGCCCTCTCGCCTATTCTCCGCTACTGTAAGATGCACTCATACCTTACGACATCGCCATCGGTATTCTAACACGAAGCAGTCTACATTTCTTGGTCGACCTATATCGCCGTGCTTGGCCTCATCAAACTTTCCCTCATCGCCTTCTACCTCGAGATCTTCCAAACCAAAAGCTTTCGGATCACCGCTTACATCTTCGGCGCCGGCATCATCATCAACTCGACCGTCATCGTCTTCCTGACGATATTCATATGCACTCCAGTTGAATCCTTTTGGAACCGAGACATCAAGGGGCAGTGCCTGGACATTCAGGCAGTACCAATGGCAAACTCTGTCAGCGCTATCGTGCAGGACATCCTCCTGCTGATCCTACCTTTGTTCTTCATCCGCAACTTGCAGATGAGGCGCTATAAGAAGGTTGCCGTGTGCGTTATGTTCGCCATTGGAACTTTCGGATGCATTGCGACTATCATCCGCCTTTTCGTCTTACTCACATTCAAGATCTCCGTGGATCCCACCTGGGACTACGTGAAGGTCACTGTCTGGACGGAGTTGGAACTTGCTGCAGGGTTCGCGTGCGTATCGCTACCATCCATTCGCATACTCGTGGTCAAGATGTTGCCTAAGAACGTTATTGAGTTCTTTACTCAAGTCACTCAGTCCTCAAAACAGAAGAACTCGGACCCAAAGAACATGCACGCACATGCGGCCCCAGTAGAGGAATCCGGCAAGAAAGAGTGGCGCAAGCCTCCGGGTTGGGACTGGGTCTCGCTAGGTGCTGAAGAGAGTGATTCCCCATTGGCCACTAGGAAGAGTATGGTCAGTGGTCGCTGGCCTTGGGTTGCTACATCACCCCTCACTTCACGCTTCTCGACACATCCGCGCGGCGGTTCTCGCCTCCTCAGCTCAGCAATGAGCAACCATAGCGACACCGACACTCGGATCCAGGCTTGGTCAGCACGGGAGGCTGAAGCTCAGAAAAACGCCATGGAACTACGCGAGGTACCTCAAAATGAGATTGAATTTGGAGACGTACGTGTGAACATTGCAAACGAAGTCACGGCGTTACCCAAGATTGGATGTCTACCCGAGCGATCGTACTCTCATGAGCATGAACGTACAAGAGGGTCCAAATGGTTGTTTAAGAAGCAGAAGCGGAGTCGGCACGAGCCTGTATGATCAGGACGATAGATGTTCTTCAAATCCAAACATTTTCTTGTTGCATTTGCAACAGAGTTTCACCTTTGCTCAACCCCATCTTCCATCGCCATTGTAACTCGTACGCTAAGCAAGAACCGACATTTCGTCCCTCTACACTATCAAAAGCGTAGTATTGACGGCATCCTCCTGCCTCTGTTTATCCGACCGGATCCACGCGACACCGAGTGCGAACAGGAGATCCATTCCCGGTGCGACATGCACAACGAAGTGGGCATACATATGCGCCCACTTCGCGTGCCGAGAAATGGTCATGACGGGATTGCCGTTAACAACGAGACCCTTCTCCTCTCCGGCGACGTTGCGTTCGAACTCGATTTTCTGGTTTTCGACGTACTTGTCGTGGACGGTGATGTCTAAGAGGGATGTGTGTTAGGCAATGGAATAGGTGGAGCATAGGCGGCCTCGAGGTCCAACAAGGAGAGAATGGAAAAGGAAGAAACTTACTATAGCTAGGCACCCTCCACCCGGCCTTCAACTCCAGATCCCACAACGGCTTCGCATCCGCGCTCCTCACCGCCTTGTACTCCGCACTGGGCCTTGCAAGTGTGTGTCTATGGGTATTAATTCGCATAGCCTCCTGCCCATCCATCGTCATGAACTTGATAATGTTCCTCTCCTCCTCTAATATCTTCAAGAACGGTTCTCCAGCTTTTTCGTCAGGCGTACAGTAGCTGACAAGGCTTTGGGCTTTCTTCGTGGGTACGCCTTCGGTCTTCAGGAGGAAGGATTCGTGTTTCTGAGCTGTCCAGTTGGGCACCATGATGAGGCCTGGAAGGGGCATTGGGGGGAGGGTTGGTGTCATTGTAGGGGGTTGGTGTGGTGAGAAGGCGGGAGATTTATCGAGCAAGTAGTAAGGTCTATGTACAGCTATTACATCTCACTCGTCCTGATACTGCTTCCCCTTATACCACGAAGCTGTCAGCTTGTGACGTCGTTCCGTCAGGCTCAGTGTAACGTAAGTAAACAACTCCCGCGCAGGTAACCGTTGGTCATTCCCGACCAATCAGCAGTCCCCGGGTGTTTTCTAAGCCATACAAGCTCACCGCCAAGGCGTTGTTCATTGTTGTCTGTCGGCCTTAAATCCTCTGATCACGCTGCAGTGCAGTAATATGCAGGTGAGCGGCGCAGCTGTTCGCGGCGTGATGAGGGAATTGGAGATCTTTCCCTGCGCCGGATGGCTGGGGCTCTGACCGCAGGAATGGTCTGGTCCTTCGAAATTTTGTTGTTATGTAAAGGTGCTACTGGGATTTTCACGATCTGCATAAGCGTCGTGTATAGAGGTTCATGCATGCTTATTACGGATCAGTCTATAGACTTCTAGCGAGCTATACGTCGACAAGAATCATGCCGAGTCAGACCATCAAAGCCAACAACATATGTGATGCTACCAAGGCCTACTCATACCGAATGACAGGCATCTTGAACGTCTTATGCCCACTGATGAACCAATGAGCCAAAGCCCCAATCACAACTGCACCAAATATGGGCCCCGCGTAGTTCATATTATCTCTCGTGACGGGCAAGATCTGAGGGAACGGCATCCAAATTACCACGAAGACTAGGTAGCATAGCGCAAACATGTTGACGGGTAGGCCCACGGGGCCCAGCTTGAACGGCCCGTAGGGTGGAGGCGGGCCGCGGAGTTTGCGCAGGAGGATGAAGAGAATCGGAAAAAAGTACGATACGTGCAACGCTAGGGCTTGGAGTGAGATGAGCGCATTGAAGGCAGTCGCGCTGGCGATGTAGATGAGAGATAGGCACGTCACGATTGTTCCAACGAGGAGAAGCGCGTTGACGGGGAGTTTGAGTGTGGGGTGCACCTGAGACCGTCAGCCAATGCATGCAAGAAGTGTAAAGGCGGCCTACGTAAGAGAAGGAGTCGGAGAAAGGCAGACCGTTGTCGCGTGCGAATACCCAAATGAGTCTCGAAACCGAAGCAAAGATGTTGAAGAGGGCAAAGAAGATAATGAGGGCTACAAGTGCGGTGAGAACATTGGCTGCTACTGAGGAACCGGTGATGTTGTAAATGACCCATAGGATTGGAAGCGGGGTGGCGATGATATCGTCGAGAGGACCCATGTAGAAGAGGAGGATGGTAGCGAAAACGATGAGCATCGCTGAGTTCGCGACACATGTGATCATGATACTGCGTGGTACGCGTGTGCGTACCTTCTTCACCTCGTCGCCTACGTATTATGTCAGTAGAGTAACGCAGTGCTAAGAGTAGCAGACTTACACATGTGTAGAACACTGTCTGCTCCAGTAACAGAGAACGTCATGCTCAAAAGCCCAAGACCCCAAGAAACACCCTTGTTGTTCCAACCCGATTCTTCCCATGTCAGTGTCTTGAAGACAAAGTCAGGGTCGCTGCGCGGTCCAAACGCGACGAACACGGCGACTACCACAATGAAGAGGCATACGTGAAGTATACCACCAGTAATTTCGAAAGCATCGAGAAGCTTGCGAAACCAAAGATTGGAGATAAAGGGTACTATCATGAGCGCGACCATGATGAGGCTTGTGTGCCATCGTTCAGGAACGTAGTTCTCGTTATTGAAGATTGCCAATGACGTGATGATGTTGGCGAGTATGGAAGGCGGTCCACTGCAAGCAAAGCACCAGGCACCGACCGTGATCCATCCTATTGGTGATGTGAGTTGTGGTTGCTCTCAGTGAGTACGTCGGCCTACCTTGCAGTAGGCCCCAGAAGCGAGGTGCAGCAGGAGCGAGATTGGCTGACCAGCGGTACTGAGCACCGACTGTTGGGTCTCTGTCGAGGTGTTAAAAAGGTTCCAGGATGGATGCCTGGTACGTACATAGAAGCCAACTCAGCCAGTGAGAAGCCAACGGCACAGGCGCCGATGCCAGCCAGAATAGAGCCATAGAAGATAGATGCGGGACCGCCGTTAGTCAGGGCGAACTGAAACGTCACCGCGAACGACTCCCAAGAAGCAAGAATGATCACAGCGAAGTTAATCACAGCCGAGAGGTTGATATAACGCTGCTCTAGTCAGTACGCTACTTTGCTGGAGCCGCTCAAGTGATGCTCACCTCGAGCTGATATGTTGATCGTCCCCCTCCCGAAGGCCCAGCCGGGGTATTTACCGCCGTCTTCTCGCCTTGACCGGATTCTTGCTCTAGAACATCGAGTTCAGCATCTGCCATATATGTATTGAGTTCCATAATGGCGCAATAGGTCCCAAAGCAGTGGGCGACGGGTGACGTGCGGGACGGCAAAGTGAAGGGAGTTCGTGAGACGCAGCGACCCTACCAGTCCCGTGGAGAAGTACGATACGACCAGGGAGCATCAGACTGCGCTGCGTGAAGAACTCTGGGGTCCGTAGCCCTCCTACCGGGTTGCCTGGCTAAATGAGTAATGGATAGCGCCCGATGCCATATACAGTGCATCTCTCAAGCGCTGCAAAGACCATTTCCGTATGCAAGGCCGTCTTCACAGCAGCCAAGGCTCATGCCACCGGAGTGTTCCACCGCATCCAAGTGGTTGGATCCGACACATCAATCGCCTCATGAGGGTACAAGCCTGTCGTTCATCGCATGGGGGATATTCTGATTTTCGCCCCAGCAAATAAGCTCGCGCTGTCCGGCACCGTCCGCATGGTACCCGGCGCAACTAACGGCAGTTTGTCGTCGTTACGCGTAACGTGAGGCGGGGTTTGAGCTCGAAACTACCGGCTCGGCTTTTTTTGAATAAGCGATCGCAGCAGGATTGAACGAACCATTTCGTTTCCTTGATGTCCGTCGAGGCCATGAGAGTGCGGAACCCACGTTTGTTTCGGCACGGGCCTTCGTTGTTCACCGATCAGGCTACCATCGTCCAACGAGACGACACGTCGCATTTTGGGACATGGTACGAGCTGACTCCAATACAGCAGACGATGCAACGAGATGCAGCTTAAAGAGGTATAGCGGATGAACATGAATATTACGGGAAACGGACTAGCAACCAGGTGTGTGCACAGTAAGCATGCGGCAATCAAGAACGTGAAAACACACGAATGGGATCCTGATATGCTTTGGAGTCCCAAGCTTGGACCACAGTTGGGTTGTTGGCCCCAGATGCGTACCCAAGACGAGACGTATCTGAGGGCATAGGCGAGAGTCGGTGCGATGAGCGTAAGGCCGAGCCGTGCGGATTGATGCTTCAATGTCCAGCATAAGCCGCACGCTTCCTTATCGTCGACCTCACCCGAGTTTCCTTTGTTTCTGTGTACTTTTGCTTATTTCAGTTTTGTACAATGATACCCGCAGGTTCGGATGAAAGTCGTCGCAACGGTGTGCCAACAAGGAGCGGCTTTGCCCTCGTCTCCACTTACTCGTGGGCGATCATAACGGTCGGCGTGCTGGTCGGACGATTTGCGCAGGGTTACAGCCATAAAATCCAACTCGGTCTTGACGATGTAGCGATCGTAGCAGCGACTGTATGTGACCTGCTTACAAAGATGCAAGCGATGCTAATATTTTCATAGGTCGTATATCTGGGTGCGACCGTCGGCTGGCAATACACTATCAGTGGCGGACTGGGGAAGGACGTATATGACCTGAGCGATAACGATCTGGTCCTGTTCTCTAAGGTCAACAGGCTCGTTTCCACTCGGTGGCTAAAGCTAATCGATAGCTACAGGCAATCTACGCTGCCGGAATTGTTAGTATCCTCGCAATGGCGCTGGCAAAACTTTCCTCGGCTTTACTTATTGAGCGCATATTCCCTCAATCTCGAAGGGCGAAGATAGTCTTGTTCGGAAGTATTGCTGTCTTCGCTATCTTCTCAACCTTCGAAGTGGCTTTCCAATGCGGTATCCCGCGGTGGGCGGTCCACGGACTCAAATGTGGAAACGGTGGCCTCATAATCACGGCCATCGCAACCAATATTACTACGGACATTCTCCTGGCTCTTTGGCTGATACCAGCTTTCTGGGAGATGTCTCTGGACAAGGAGAAAAGCATTGCAGCCGCAATGCTCTTCGGTGTTCGAGCAGTGTATGTGCCGCGCCACATTGTCCGTACATCAGGATCCTGACTTTGTAGTGTACCCTTTGTGGCTGGAGGTCAGATATGGGCAACGTTAAAGATGGTTTCCAGTACCAACCCCACACGTAAGGAGCGACCTTGACGGACACCGAGCAGCGGAAGGCTAATGGCGTGCAGGCGATGCAGTTGAGCTTGTCGTTTTCACCCAGTACGTTCGACCAGGTGGATGTATTCCGGAAGCTGACCAGTTTAAGATCTGTATCCAGCTTGTCCTTGATATTAGCAAGCGTTCCACGTATCAAGCGCCTCCTTGGCGTCGGCGGCAGCGGTATCGTTTACCCAGAAATACAAGAGACAGAGCTTTCCGACGCTCGAAGGTCTCTAAGCCGGCAGGAGACAGGCAGTACAGAACCGAAGTTGGTGCCTCCTGACACCGGATATAGCACGGTGACCGTGTCATCGGAAGGAGCGAGGGAGAAGAAGAAGAAGACGTGCCGGCACTCCGACTGGCAGACGTTCACTATGAGGATTCCCACCGACGACCATGCAAGCACGTCGAGCTTAGTTGACGGGAACAAACAAGACGGTGTGATGATGCAACGAGACGTGATCGTGTCCGTGGAGGATCAGAAGTCTCCGAACACGCGAGAATCGATGACGTAGCGCCGCTGCTCGGAACTTGGAGACATGACCGAAGCATGCTGCTGAGAGCACCAAACATGCTAGATCGAGCCGAACAGTTGGATTGACCATGTTGAGGAAGTAGTTGCGCGACTGAGCGCAGGGTGATGTCGCGTTGGTGGTTGGTGGTGTCGTGTAGACAGGACCGCGACTGAGACGCGTACCGGATGGCACATTCCTCTTCACCCTACCGGGACGCCCCACACCCCCACAACGCGATACCGAGATTCTCACCAGCCACACTTCTCAGCATCGCTGTACAATCAAGATGGGTTCGCGTTCGAGTCGCGCAACCCACTATGGAACTACACCGGCTTCTCATCTCAAACACGATCGCTTACTTTCCCCACAAGCAAATCTCCTCTGTCCTCTAAGAAGCGTTATGTCCTAGTATCCGAGAAACAGCCATTCATGGTACATATGGACATGACATGGTCACAAGAATAAACTCCGTACAGAAGTCGACGAGATTTGGAATGTTTGCACGAATCTTTGGACTCAGGGAAAAGATACAGAATGGCGAGCATAGACAGCCGCCGCATCATCTCACAAAGTAAATTCTATCCAAGAATGACCCCGGTCAATACCTCAAGCCAAGCTTTATCTGGTAGCAATCTGGTCCATAAATGTAGCTAGCGGTTATTGATTCCTTCATTCCGCCCACAGGACACGAAGTGGTGCCTCGTGGGGGGTAGAGGGTGAAGGATGTCCTACCACAATCAATGGTTTTCAATGTTGCTTGATTGGGTAACGTCTGGCTGGAGATGAGACGATATAGAATATATTCAGCAGTCCCATCGAAGCGCGTCAATGATGAAGTGCCGGGCGCTCTCTTCTCCCAACCTTGCTTCGCGATGTAGAAGTTGACGAATCACCAGAGGTGAGACTTGGAATTACGTTAATACATATGCAAGGTAGTGACGAACAACCATGTAGAGAAGCGTAAGAGTTGATTTTGGCATGCTAAGGTACAGATCAAAGTTCAAACACCAGAACTAAACCCAGTCCAGTCCAGAATCCGTAGCTCACGTCATTATTGTTGTACACACTCATAAATCTATTGTAGAATTTATGGGTTCTGCTTGACCCACTCAACACCCTTCTTGATGTTCTTGGCGAGGTCAGCGACGCAGGCGTCGAGGAGCTTCTGCTCGTGGTCGGTGATCTTGCCAACGGGGTGGATCTTCTCAACACCGTTGGGGCCGAGCTCGACGTTGGTGGAGAAGTACTCGCAGCCCTGGTCCTTGAAGAGAGGAGAGTCGACGAATGTGGGCTCGATGACGTTCTTCTGGCCCTGAGCGGCCTTGAGGAGCGACTCGGCGAAACGGGCACCGGCCATGGCCATGGAGAGAGTGGCAGAGCCAGCTCCATCCTTGGCCTGGACAACCTCGTCACCACCGAACTGGACGCGCTTGATGTACTCGGCGAGCTGCTCGCCCTCGAGGTTGTAGCCAGACTGGGAGAGGAGGGGAACGATGGTAGCGCCAGAGTGGCCACCGATGACGGTGATGTTCTCGGTGGCGGGGTCGGTGTTCTTGAGCTGGGAGATGAAGCGCGAGGCACGGACAACGTCGAGGGTGGTAACACCGAAGAGGCGCTTGGGGTTGTAGACGCCCTTGGACTTGAAGACCTCGGCGGTGATGGGGACGGTGGAGTTGACCTGAAATGTCAGATTCTGCCTTACTTAATTGTGATTGAGTTAACGTACGGGGTTGGAGATGATCAAGATGTTGGCCTCGGGGGCGTGGTCGGCGCAGGCCTTGGCCAAGTCGCGGACAATGGAGGCGTTGGTGTTGAACAAGTCTGCCGGTGTTAGACGTGTCGGCAGTATCAATGACATGTCTGCTCACCATCACGGGTCATGCCGGGCTTGCGGGGAACACCAGCGGGGATGACGACGATCTCAGCACCCTTGAGGGCGTCGGCGAGACCTGAGGGAGTGGCCTCATGACCGGTAACCTTGTCGAGTATCAGTAGACGGTTCGCGTATGGCTTCGGAGGGTTGGCGTACCTCGCTCTTGGTGTTGATGTGGCCAATGTCGGCAGCGACACCTTTATGAAGTCAGAATCGAATATCGTGTATGCAATGGAGTGAGCTTACCGGGAGCTAGACGGATGTCGTAGAGGGAAAGCTTGCTAACCCTGGGGTTGAGCTTGAGCAGCAGAGACAATGGCTGACCAATACCACCAGCGGCGCCGAGGACGGTGACCTTGGAGTTCTACAGTGCATGCAGTTAGCATCTTGTGCTTGCATTGTCCCAATGGCGTTGCATTGAAGCATTGAAGCGCCCCACCACAAAACATCGCGGGTTCCGGGAATAGGCCTACCTGGCGGGCCGAGGCCGAGAAGCAGCGGCGCTGGGCCTGGAAGAAAGCTTGCCTGGCAGCGAACATGATGTCTGTGAGAGGCGTTGAGGAGATGTCGACTGGAGTGGACTGGTGGAGAGGTGGTGGTGCAGGAATGCTGCGGAGGTTTTGCGAATCTTGACGGTCAGTGCTTCTTCGGCTGGGCGTCGGAGCTACGGCTGACAGCCGCTCGCAGACCTCTCTCCTCCCGCGATGCTTAATCCCAAGTCTACCACAATTGCATTCACATGCGCTAACACGATGTGCATTCTCATTTGTGCTCGTTCACTCGTTTAGACAGACCGACAGCTGCGTCTATGTGCCCGGACCATTTCATCGCCCACAGCCACTTGCCGTATCGCTTCGCTTCAGCTTCACTCCAATCGTAGTACATCGCAGGTCCTCCGGGACACTATACACTGTCGCTGTATGCCTTACCACGCTACCAGACCAATAGCATTCCGTAGCGGTGAGTCGAAGAAGCTAAAAGTGATGTGTCGTAGAGAAGTCCCGAATTAAAGCCACGCCTTGACTCACTGTGGCAGTGCATGTAGTAGGTACACTATATACTGTTTCCTGAGGACCTCGACTTCAAGCACCATCAATCGGCACAGCATTGACACTCACGAGATAAACTGTCGTTACTTTTCCAGTAACCACAAGCACGGATCTACGAGCCATGATTGAAAACGCGATGGCTACCACAGAGCCAGCCGAATCTTCTGTTCCTGAACTTCAAGCAGCATTTGGTTCAATCCTCCTCGCCCGCCCAACACCAGCAGCGCCTACTCCTGCAGAGCCACCCTCCTACATCGTAGGGCGCGGTTGTTCTGGCAGAGGTATCCCCCCATGGTCTCTGGACAGGGTACGACTACCCAAGTGGACCGGCGCATTCAAGCTGTTCGATTTTCCACGCGAACTTCGCGACAGGATCTTCCATTACGTCGTCTACCGCCCTGAAGGCATATACTACAATGCGCACCGCAATCCAGATTTGAAGGATATCGGGCCGTGCGAAGACGCCATCAACCTTTTCCTTGTTTCCAGGCAGGTCTACCACGAGGCCATGCAGGCGTTCGGGCGGTCCAACACTATCGCGCTATCTGCCAAGTACAGCCCACGAGAAGGACTCCATAAGCCACTCAGCGGCTTACTTCGTCTATTCCCTGACCGTGCTGCTGCTACGGCAACGAAGATAAGGCACTTATACCATGATACGGTACCCCGACCGTACGGCAGGTACGGCATAGCGCCGAGCCATAACAGTCTGTTCGATGGCGGGGACGGTACAGGGCACTTCCGCAAGCGTCAGCAACCTGGAGAGACTTTCCTGGAGATTCTGCGGGATGCGCATACCCTCACGCAGCACTTCCCTACGCTCAGCACCTTCGAAGCGGCATGGGAGATCGGCCCCGGTTTCTATGAGTACCCAATACCAGAATGTGACGTGCGTAACATCGCGACATTGTTGTACAACGGCGGCAGTCATCAGCAGGCTGTGAACATGTGGTTGCACCTCATGAGGGGCTGGATGCAGGGGGCCAACGTAGTCCCGCTGGCATGCATCTGGTTTGAGTGTCGAGGATTCGGTGCTGATGGGTTCGGTGAGGACTTGGATTACGCTGCGAATGAAGCTTATCAGAAGGTCGTGAAGGAGCTGCAGAATCGGGAGGATATCGAGGCTAGTGGGGCGCTGTGGCTAGAAGAGATGGAAGAAGCGAGTAGGGGTAGGAGGAAGAAGGGAAAGGGAAAGGGAAAGGGAGCGCGGAAGTAATTACCGTCATTGCAGGCATGACACCGGCTCACTGAAACCAGTTGCTAGAACCCGTAGAGCACAACATATCTGCTATCGATTTCACAGTGACATCAGCAGATTCAGGAAGCAACAAGCGATGTCGTTCGGATCCCTTCATCCAAATCACTTATCAACAACCTCCACTCCTGTAGAGGACATGCTGTTCTCTACTCCACGTACGCTAGGGTAAATCGGCATCGAGCGAGCAGCACAATGAGGGGAAGCGAGCGCTTTTGTACTCTTGCGTGAATTATGCGACTCCTTCAATAGTCGAATCTTAACCCACCGCCACTGATAGGAGTATGACCTCTGGCGAGTGGGACCTTCTGCTTGAGGAAAGCATGTTCCGGTCAGCTGTAGGCGCTATGATGGTCGCACAGCATGCTTGCCCCATCTCTCGCCAATACCGCCTCTTTAGTGGCTGATACCACACTCCTTCATGTACCAAAAGCGGACGCAGGAATAGCGGTGTTCTTGGGGGTGTGAGCTGTTTAGTGCGGAGACGGGCCGGGGAACTTCGAATGTGGCTTCTGGGGGCGCACCTCAATTCAAGTACACAAATCTGGGGATTCAGGAACGCGCAATAAGCCCGAGGAAAGTCCCTTTCCTCCGAAGTCATCGCGAACGATTGCCGTAGACCCCTATTTGCATGGCGCCAGCGGATCGTTTTCCGTCGGGGAGAGCGAAAAAGGGCTTCCGGGAAAGATCGCAGGCTAGCACCTAATATCGCCTAGAGCAGTCTCGTCCGACATCACAGTGCAGCTTCAGGCCCTTCCATTCACGCTTCTCCGCACTACAGAGTCTGACGGATCCGCCAGAACCGACTCACCTCACACACTTCGCACCAGCGGTTTCGCGGGTCCACTTCCCACCCGGCGAACATTCTACCGCCAGCATAAGAACGCTCGTGCTCCCCCGAGATTCCCCAAAGAAAGCCGCGAGTCAATTTTCGACATTCTTAGCCCATGCACGTTTTGAGCTCAGACTACGAAAATTTCCCAGTGGATTGCGATTTCTTGACAACACGAATCAAAGCTATTACCGCTTCTTTTACTCAACGTTTTTCCCCATCATCATATGCGTAAAGTATATATGTAAACCCGACTGGCCTAGCGACATTACTCTTTCCTGAGCGACAAACTTCCACAGCGACACTTTTCTTCTCTTGATCATTGACAAGCTTCATTCCATAGCGACACTTCCTGAGCGACTTCTTTGCCCAGCGACTCTACTTCCTGAGCGACACTCCACTGCGACATACCGACCACTTCCCAAGCAATTCCATCGCCAAACTCAACATTCACCAAGATGTCTTGCACCCAAGCAACCCAACCATTTCGCTTCCTGGACCTGCCCGGAGAAATCAGAAACAACATCTACGACCTACTGCTATGCTCCTGGGAAGATGTACTCGAGCAAGACCCCAGCATGAGCAGCAAGCTGAGCCGCCGCAGCCCAAGCAACCCATCACCATCGCTCCTCCGCGCCAACAAGCAGATCTACGCCGAAGCGTCAGACTACATGATCAAGCGCAACCAATTCGTCCGCATCACATGCCGAGGTCTGGACTCCCGCAACCTGTTCCTCGGCGAAGGCATCCCCGTCATAACAACCGATGCCCGCAAAGTAAGCGTATTCGACGGCCACGTCATGCACATCACGCTATCCAAGCCCGCATTCACGCCATCGCCATTCCAGTTCTCCGAGTTCGAGATCATGATGCTCCGATCAGATCTGCCGAAATTATGCGAGCAGTTGGACATCGAAACCGTAATGGCGGATGCCAACTCAACCACCACAGAACACGCCTCCATCAACGCCACCATCCGGCTCAACTACGCGCAAACCCGTTTCTTCACCCCGAAGATCCAGGAGCGCCTGCTAGAGCCCATTGCCACATGTCTGCGCGGCATCCCCAACATGCGCATCTCCGGATTCGTCGATCCCGCCCTCGCAGACAGCGTGCGCACGCAAGTCGCGCAACCCCGCTGGACAGACCCCGAGTCCACAATCGAAGAAATCGGCACCGGCGTCGACGTCGGGAAGCGCCAATGGCAACAATCCAATTTCTACGCTGCCTCTGAATCCTGGGCCTACGCCATGCGCACTCTTGAGCGCATGCGCCACTCCTCCTCGTGGGCGGGGCTGCAAGCCGCCGGCGGCGAAGATTTCGTTAATAAAACCGCTGATCTATATTTCACGCTCAACCTCTTCCACGCACAATTCTTGCAAGTCGATATGGCAAATGACGCGTCTCAAGGGCCCCTTGTGCAGCGCAATGGCCGTGTTGCGATTGGCCATTTGCGCAAGTGCGAGACGGCTGCTGCGCGGTTTGCGCAGCATGCGGGTGCGACGTGGACGCCGAGTAATGCGCAGAGCGCTAAGATGCTGTACAGGCATGCGAGGTGTTTGAGGTTGATGCGTGATGAGAAGAGCAGTGTCAGGGCGGTTACGTTAATTGAGGAGGCGGCTGCGCTGCAGCCGACGGATTTGGCGATTAGGGATGAAAAGGATGCTGTGCTTACTTGGGAGGCTGAGCTGGAAGAGGCCCGTCGCGTTCTTGCGGAGCAGACCGAACAAGCGCAGCAGCAGATTGAGAGGAGGGGTGTTTGGTCCTCCATCTGGGGCGCAGTTGCAGAGCTGGCCTCATGAGTTTGGTACAGCCTTTTTTGTTTAGTTTTGATACCCAATCTCTATTCGTTCTTTGCTGGGCGGGTTTGCCGCCAGCTGCACATAACTTCACGTATGCCTTCCATTATGCGTGTCTGATCGCCGGTAATCCAAGAGTTGGGATCTGCGTTCGATGTCGTGTGAGTGCTGGTCAGCAGTCGTGGTATCGGACCGCTGTCAGCTGGAAAGCTGGTATATCGCTCATCGGAACATCGAGGTGGAAGACTGGAGTCCAGTCGAACACACGGGGAAAGACGCTACAGGAAGAGCGATGACGTCGACGTCAAACGCATACATAGGCGCGAGCTGACCGGACTTTGAGAACAGGAGTACATTGGCACTAACCGCAGTGGACGACTAGCTTGCGGTCAGAGGACGTATAAATACCTCCTCTGAGTGCTCGGTTTTTGTTTCTCCTCATCCACAACTTGAGCTTTTTGTTTTCAAAAGTGTGAGGCGATCCGCTCCATGAGAAAGAAGAACTCCAAAAACCTAACGATGATGCCGGGATGTCCGCCGCTCTTCCGCCGTTTTGAAAAACTACGATAAACCTTCCATTGATTATCATGGCTGGACTTCGACTCTGCTCTTCCCACCAAAAATCCCAAGAGATCGCGAACATGTCCTGAGAGCAGACCACAAAAGCTTTATGATTGTTGGACTCTTCGCTTTCCTCCTTCTACACACGTCTGAAACGACTGAACCTCACAAAAGTTTCAAAATATACTCAAGATCAACTCATGATTCTACCCATCATGGAACAAGATACACGGGTTCTCCTCTGAAATAATATTATCAAGATGCCATGACGGAGATCTTCTGCGGCTTTCCAGCTACCCAAAAGAGGCATTCCTGCGAGCTATGTTGTCGCGCTGGGTCGGTGTATAAAGCCATCATCTGTTACCCGTGGAGTTGTTCCATTCCGTCCTCAAGCTTCATATGGCCTTATCTTAAAAACTACCAAGGAGACTTCATGTTGTCTCCTGTTGCTGATGGAGCCTGCTCAAACTCAACACATACATCTCTATGTGTCCAGCATCAGAAGATCTTCCAATCGAAGTGTTCCTAATAAAAAGTACAGTTCGTCATGTGGATGTGCGACAAAAATCTGAAGTCAACATTACATGTGCGAGCTGAGCTCCTCGTCGTTCAAAAGATCCAGAGCTCTCTTGCCATGGGAAGATAGCGAGTTCGATTTTGTATATCCCGATATGGCTACGGATCATCCGTGAGGTCTCAAAATCCTCACTGCAGTAGGCATGTGTGGAGAGCACGACTGGCTTCGTCGATGGTCTCTTCTTCTGTTTCAGATCTTTTGCGCGCAACGATCACGAGCTCTTCAGCTACCACCAAACTTTCGCGCTACTGGAATTCTGGAGTATATAATCTCCTGGTTCTCCTTCTTCCTCCAAACAATCTTACCGTCCATTATTTTTACCAAAACAAATCCTCGATCTGCAAATGTTGTGCTGGGACTGAGCGTCTCGAAAACATCCTACTCCACGGCCCATGATTGCTGCCACCTGCTTTGTCGAAAATAAAACTGCATCAGGACTTGTTTATGTGCGAGAAGGTTTTGCCTCTTACACTCTCAAAAATGCCCGTCCAAAGAGTGATGGCTGCGGCATGGAGTCGGTATAAAACCTCGGCTTATCGTACCTTCTTGCTCTTCCACTTCACAATATCTAGGTTTCGGCCTCCAAAATCGTCGATCCGTTTTGGACATGGGAGTGTCCCTGCGGAAAGCGAAGCAAGATGCTACCGGAAACAGAAACGTCTGCGGTCGTCTGGCCGTTCAAAAACTCCACTAGGGTGTTCAATGTGTGCTTCTCGAGAGCACATTGATCTCTACCCCATCGCCCAAAGTGCAAAGACAAAGACGGCATGATTGAGAGTTCCAGCAAAGCTCCTGGCATCCAGCTTCCATTTTCCGAACGGTAGCTCCGTTTTACATGAACGCCTTTTCCGGAAGCACAGCAGAAACAACTGCAGATCCCAATCATGTGTGCGCTGTTCTTTCGGGCTAAGAGCAATTTATAAATTTCTGAGACTTCCTGCGGGTCTTCCTTGATACACTCACTCCGTAAAGTTACACCAAAATCTCTCAATACCTTCAACATGTCTGCTGGTGCGAGTCGAGGAATCCAAAAGTATATTTCGACTGTCCCATGATCGAACGTGGTCCTGCTCTGATCATGTCTTGCTCTGAACTCTTGACCCCTTAGCATTGCGGGATCGCCACTTGGCTGCCGCGGTGTAGTCAGTACAAATACTCCAGCTTCCGTATTTCTCTTGCTCTCTTCCTTGACAACTTCTCCTCGTTGGCTTCCAAAAAAACACTCGTCCTCATCCCATGGTGTTTTCTGGGAGAAGCAAACCAAAATGCGACAAAGATGACTCATGTCTGTGGAGGTCCGGATATGCAACACATCAAATCGACATATCTGCTTCTCGAGAGTAACATGCTCTTTCAAATCTTTTCGTCCAAATTGAAGAAAGTACATGTGATATTCGGGGTCGCTGAGAATTCGCAAAAGTTCAGTATTAAAGAGCTGTTACCTGCTTCACATGGTATTTGGTTATCGGAGGACGACTAGAAAGTGGGCTCGTCAGCTTGCATGAGTGGGACTCCTTTTCGGACTAAGAGCATGTGGATATATAAATCTCTGGGATTTCTTCAATGTGTTCTTCCCTACGCTCGATTTGCGATGTGATACCAAAACTTACATGGAGGCTTGGCTATGTCTGTGGGGACGGGTCGAGAGGAACCAAAACGATGTTCACCAATTGCATGTTGGAAAGTTGTCCTGTTCTGGTGTGTGCGTTGGTCCGATCTGACTGATGTCTGCTTGCCTCGACCTCAAACTGGCGGATCGCAAAGACCTTCAAGATTGTTTGAAGCTGGTGCCATGTCCTCGTATCTGCACTTGTGACCCCTCACCTTCGCGGGGTCGCCACTTTCCTGTGGTGATGATGCTCAGCAGCAGCTGTAGGCGCCAGATGCAGCCACCTCGACGGCGTATCCAAACTGTGGAGCCAATACGGTGATGGCGCAGGATCGTTAGCCTCTCGTGAAGTCGGGTGCTAGCGGGCAGATCCTGATTGCTGGCTCAAGCTTCCGTTACCACGCTATGTCCCACCACGATGCGAGTTGCATAATGTCGTTCATGCGTGCATGTAAATGTTGACGTTGTAGACATGATAGCTACCCAGCGGATTGCATCATGAATGATAGAAAGCAGCTGGTAAGGATTCAATCCATATCGGCTATCCGGCTGTGGCGCGTAAGCGACCGTAGTCTGTCCCGAAGCAGCCAGCAGCAACGTACGACGATGTGGTTTTGCTGTAGCCATAACAACAACAGGAAGATGCAGACAGGACCACTGCATACATGCGGCATTTCCAGGTCTTATCGCACATCCGGATGAGCTAGGATGGCGTGCATCGACGGCGATTTGCAGCGAACCCCGGTAAAGCGTCGTCATTGTTTCGTTGCACTGGCCTCAACCCTGTCGCCAGCCTCGCGACCCGCCAACGCCTCCAAAGATTCTGCATCAACACCAGCATGCCAATGTTCAGATAAGGACGGCGCGTCGTCCTAGTACCCCTCCCATCCTTGGACTACCTGTCTCGCCACTTGAAAGGTTGCCGATCATCCGAGTAAGTCGGATGCGGCGTTGGGTCGCGGTGAGGGCCCTGCGGTGATCCCGTCGCTCGTTACTTCACGATTTACGACTAGACTCGGTTCTCCTTGGCAGCTTGCGACGCCCTTTCCTCAAACACCCAAGCACGCCCGCCGTGCATTTTCTGCACTCAACAAGTCGACGTCGTTTCCATGGGCTCCTACTGCGCTAGCATCGCATTCCAGCGCCATACCTGAGCCCATTGAGCCCCCACTGTCGCTTCAGACGCTTCCGGAAATTTGCCGACTCATATACTCGCCGAGGAAGGTGCGCTCGACGCTGCACTCCTCTAATACCAACACGGCAGGCACGACTCTCGTTGTACTGCGACGTCCACCCATAGATGCGACTGCGCTCCTCCCCAGACCGAAGCCCCGAGCATAACCATCCCGAATCGACTGCCGACAATTCACCCGCACCACTTCCGGAACATGTGGATAGACTCGACGCTCAGACTGAAGGATTGCTAGTGAATGCGCAGGGCGGGGTGAAAGACAACAGGCCTAGGAACCACACAGACGTGCCTTCACAACGAATGGCGGCCGACCCTCTCGCTATATCCGATTCTCTCACCACCGCACGACCACACATGGCGCACCCAAAAGCAGACTCCACCATGGGCGCTTTAGTGAAAGACAGCCCACCGCACACTATGGTCGCGGATCACAACAAGAAACGGCGCCACCGGCTTCGCTCTCCGTGGGCATGTTCGCCCTGCACCCTCTTGACGACATTGGCGGCCTTTGTTGCCATGTTTCTCATGGCCCAGTCATTCCTGACGCGGCAATTAGACGTCAAAGGCTGCGGCATGTCCTACATGCGGCCCAGCTATAAGAGATACAACGATTTCGACACCGAACACACGCGCTTCGCAAGCAAATACTCGCTATACCTATACCGGGAAGGTAGCTTGGATGAGGATACCAGGGCATGTGCTTCGTCTCGCGCGAAGTGAGAAATGCTGACATCATATAGGTCAAGGGCGTGCCAGTACTCTTTGTCCCTGGAAACGCTGGAAGCTACAAACAAGTACGCTCCCTCGCCGCCGAAGCCGCATACCACTACCACAACACCGTCCAACACGATGCCGATGCCGGCAAGGCAGGGAAGAGGCCACTCGACTTCTTCTCGGTCGACTTCAACGAAGATATCACGGCGTTCCACGGCCAAACTTTGCTCGACCAGGCCGAATACCTCAACGATGCCATCACATACATATTATCCCTGTACCACACTCCGGGCAAGTTTTTGCGCGACTCTAGCCTGCCAGATCCCACTTCGGTCATCGTAGTCGGACATTCTATGGGTGGTGTGGTTGCGCGTACCATGCTTACCATGCCCAACTACCAGGCCAACTCGATCAACACCATCATAACGCTCGCCGCGCCGCACGCCCGGCCGCCAGTGTCTTTTGACGGAGACATTGTTCGCACCTACAAAGGCGTCAACGAGTACTGGCGAAACGCATACTCGCAGAAATGGGCCATCGATAATCCGCTTTGGCACGTCACGCTCATCTCCATCGCGGGAGGAAGCTTGGATACCATGATCTCTTCAGATTACGCCAGTATCGAGTCACTGGTACCTGAAACCCACGGATTCACCGTCTTCTCTACATCGATGCCAAATGTTTGGACTGGCATTGATCACCTGGCGATCACCTGGTGTGACCAGCATAGGAAGGCTGTTGTACGCGCTCTGTACGAGGTCATCGATGTGTCACGCGCGACGCAGACTGTACCACGGGCTGAGCGCATGCGCGGGTTCAAGAGGTGGTTCTTGACAGGACTGGAGGACATTGCTGAGAAGACTCTTCCTCAGAAAGAAGCCAAAACACTTCTCACGCTCGAGGAGAACAGCGCCATTATCGCAGAAGGTGAAAAGCTGGTGCTTAGAAGCCTTGGAAAGTCCAAGCAACGGCCGAATGCACACCTCATCCCGGTGCCGCCCCAAGCTGCAGGAAGAAAGTTCACGCTTCTCACCAACGAACAACTCGACCATCCTGGTGATCACGGCTTGCTCGAGGTGCTCTTTTGCAGCGTGTTTCCATCGCAGCCTGGCCAGTCGACAACACTTTTCTCGATGAACATGGATCTCTCGGGCGATAGTGTCGGTGCCACACGACTTGCTTGCAAGAATGCTGCGTCGGATGTGATCGCCCTCCCTGCGTCGACGCGTCACTCCACCTATCCCTTCAAGATGGACGAACGACCATTCTCGTACCTGCAATACGACATCGAAGATCTCGCGGAGCATCAATTTGTGGCCGTGGTTGACAAGGCTGGAGAGCGCAGTACAGGCTGGGTAGTTGCCGAATTCAGCGCTGCCTCTGAATCTCAGATCACCGTTGATATGGGCTTGCAGCACCTTTTGACAACTGGGCTGTCTCTCAGACTTCCAGCACAACGTCCATTGGTGACAGACATCAAGATCCCGGCTCTGCATTCTGCACTTTTAGCCTACAACATCCACATCGGCAAGCAATCGTGCGACGCGGGAGAACTCTTTGCCCCTCTATTGCGACAGTACGTTACCGATATCTACGAGAGCAAGTTCTTTGTCAACGTCAGAGATGCCAGCATCAACCTCCATGGTGTGTCGCCATACATGCCACCTGCTCTTCACGCGAAACAGCCATCCAACGGGCTATCACTGCAGATATGGTCGGACCCGACTTGCGACAGCAGTGTGGAGATCAACCTGAATGTAGACATTCTGGGCAGTTTCGGAAAGCTGTGGATGCGCTACCGCATTGTCTTCGCCGCATTCCCACTACTGGTTGTTGCTTTGGTTCTGCGCCAACAGTTCAGAACGTACGACAACACTGGCGTCTTCATGAGCTTCACGCAGGGACTAAACGAATGTCTGAAGAGCTCGCTGCCATTAGCCCTGTCCGCGCTTACCTTTCTGTCGATTACTCTAGCAGGAGCCCAACACCAATCGAAACAATGGTCCCTGGGTGGTAAGACCACTAACACGACATCACTGCTGCACACTGCAAGCAACGAATTGCTTCTCGGCTCGGACGACACCTTCTTCTGGTTCCTTGTTCCACTGTTCGGTCTGATGTGCATCGGCGTTTGTGTGGCAATCAACTACATTGTACTTTTGTTGGAACTCCTGTTCGCCTTCTTGTACTCTGTTGTCATATCTGCCAGACTTCGAAGAGATGAAGCAAAGAGATCGCCATCAGCCTTTGCCGTGACATCAAATCGACAGCGCGTAGTCACCACGTTGATCCTGCTGTCACTGGTCTCGACAGTGATACCGTATCACTTTGCTTACGTTGTGCTCTGCCTGGTGCAGCTCGCAACTAGCGTCCGCGCTTTCCGACTAGCGACAGAATCCAGTCTCGACTCGAATTACAACTTCTACAACTACACCCACTCCATCTTCATCTTGATGCTCTGGATACTGCCCATCAACCTGCCGGTATTGGTAGTCTGGATACGCAACTTGGCCGTACACTGGATGACACCCTTCTCATCGCACCACAACATCCTCTCAATCATGCCCTTCATCCTGCTCGTCGAAACACTCAGCACCGGCCGCATGGTCCCCCGCGCCGAGTTCCGCGTCTCAATCCTCACAAACATCCTGCTCTTCTCCATCGGCGCATACGCCGCTGTCTATGGCGTCACGTACGCATACGTGCTACACCACCTAGCCAACATACTATGTGCCTGGCTCGTCGCCATCCACTTCGACCCATCAACATGGTCATCAAGAAGAACAAGCACCCCCATAGAAAGCAGGACCCCCGACAGCGAGACGAAGAAACGACCATGACAGTAGCGATAGTCGCAAATTTCAATTCTCCCTCCTAATTCTTTTTCGGCGTTCAATACCCCACTTTTCTTCTTCTTCGTTCTCTCTCTCTCTCACATTGCATGTCCGGGTTGCTACTCCAGCTGGCGTTTTATATCTCACGGCATCAGCATTTTCCGCAAGAAGCGTCAATAGCTCTTGTTTTGGTTTTCTTTCTACTAGATGATTGCGTTGCATATGGGCGGCGCATATTGACTTGTTTCTGAATGGCATTGGGTTGTTTGTCCGATGGTGCCGCATTAGAAGAGGATGTTGGCGGGAAGATGGTCAGCGCAACATAGGGTGGTCGTATAGCATTGTGCACATGTAGGCAGGATAGTTAATCTGGTGAAGCGATGGGGCTTCGGAGACTATATTGTGTAATGGCGGATGCTACAATAAGATGACGTCTCACCAGATTGCACTGTTGACATGACTATATCCATAATACATGAATGCATGCATCAAATAAGATTCCCATCGCATAGAAACGAGCAGACATGAGCGTACGAGCAAAGTAATCTTTTTGAACTACAGTATCAGATCTAAACGCCACGAAAATGCTACACCACCACCATCTTCTCTACCATCCCCCAATCCATCTACCTCCTCCTCTTCCCCCCACCCCCTTCATCCCCCCCAGAATGACTCCTCTTCTTCCCCTCCCTCGCCCAATACTCCTGCTTCTCCCTCTTCTCGCGCTCCGCCCTCTTCTCCGCATTCTCGGCGACCTTCTTCTTATACGGATCCTTGCGCTCCTCCTGCTTCTTGCGCCTCTTCTCCACCTTGTCATTCCTAATCGCAACAACCTGATCCATCAACCTCCTCGCCTTCTTCTCCTCGCCGCCCACCACAACAGCGCGTTTCTGCATGTACGTCTGTTTCTTCTGCGGCTTGACCGTCGCGATCTGCGACTTAAATGGCAGGTCCGCGGCGAGTTTGCGGGGGACGCGCAGGGGGTTGAAGACGCGGGTGGGGCGTTCGATGGGGCGGTAGGCCGAGTTCTTTTCGGACGGCGTTTCGATGCCGTTTTCGTAGCGGACGAGGCCGGTTAGGCGCATGCCGGTCCAGGATGTGGACTCGCCTTCTTGGCCGGGCAGGGCGGGGTTGAGCAGGTTGGTCACGGTGTTGTAGAAGCGGCGGGGCTTGATGGGGTACCACGCCCTGAGGAACACGATGTCGCTCATGAGGATCTTGTCTTCAAACGTAGCGCGGAAATTTCCATCGGGTTTGGAGAGGGCGCGCTTGATCTGCCCGCGGACACCCGACACAGTGCGTATGCTTGCGCCTTCGAACTTTGCGATTTCGAGACTGGATTTGAACATGTCTTTTATGAAAGCGGTGTTTTTGAAGATTTTGTAGGGATGACCTGTGAGTTTGAGTTTCTTGACGATCTCGGTGGATTCGTCGACGTTGAGGACGACGCCCGTGGCTGCGATGCGGAAACCGGGGGTTTTGTTGGAGAGGGATTGGATGCAGACGAAGCCGGTGTTTGGGGCGACGAGGGGGCCGTAGAAGGTGCCGAAACAATGCATGTGCTCGGGTGTGTACTTTAGCATGCGGTTCCTCGTTCGTGAATCGGAGATGCTGTAGATGGGTGTCGTCTGGAATCGCCTCCAGCCTAGCGAGAAGATGAGGGGGTCGTTCGTCTTGAGGATCTTTTTATGCCATCTGTGGCGCTTGATGCGGATCTGGACGAAGCCAAAGCGCTCCTCAGTTGGCGTCAGGCCACCGATGAGAACGGGGAATCGGGGGTTGAAGTGTGCGGAGAACTCGTAGGGTACGTTTTCGAGCACTATGCGAGCGTATGTTCCCGCCTTGTGGCCTTCAACCTGAACACGAGATATCTCATCCAGTTGATCGAATTCGGCGCGGTTGATGTCGAGTTGCTTTTGGATCATGGCCTTTTGTGCGTCGTACCAGTCGTCTTCACCAAACTCATCTTCACCACCACCCTCTTTTCTTGCATCAGCCTTGTCGTTCATGAAACCTTCGCGGTCTTCCTCTTCAAACCGAAGCTTCAGCTCCTCCTTTCGCCGAGCGTTCTTTTCGCGCTCTGCCTCGATGTCGTTTGTTTCGGCTTCAGCCCCAGTGTTCTCAGTCTCACCACCATGTTTCTCGCCAGTCTCCAGATCCTCAAACTCGCCGTCACCCTCGTCGTCTTCGTCGAAGGCTTCAAAGTCGTCATTATCTTCGTCGTCGTCGCCGCCTTTGCCATTCATATGACCAGTAGCAAAGCGACCCATGAGAGCTTCGACGTTGTCTTCGTCTTCCCATTTCTCGGCCAATTCTTCGTAGTTGAATTTCGGAATGTAACGGTCTTCAGCGTTGGCAGCGTCGTCGGCTGTTCTCTTGTTGAAGAAGCCATCGTCCTCGTCACCCTCCTCCTCAATATCTTCTTCCTCTTCATCACATCTCCACTTCTTGAGGACCTCTCCCGGCGCCAAGTCCATATTGTACATCATCTTCGCAAGGTCTGTGACGCGGTACGGTCGTTTCCGTCCATGTAGTTTCGCGGCATTCTCTCGGAGATTCGCCTTCCATCGTGCGCCATCTTCAGCTTCATCAGAGTCCGAGTCTTGAGAATCAAGATCGCCCTCTTCGAGCTCCTCCAGATCATGTTCATCGCCAGATATTGAGCCGAGATCGGAGTCACTGTCTGCGAACGCTACGTCCTCGGCAGTATCCGCCTCCTTCTCTTTGCGCGAGACCTTGAGCTTGCCGTTGGGTGGGCCGTTGGTATCCAAGAATCCAGTATCGTCTTCATCGTCGTCAGCATCGCTGTGGTCCTGCTGCAGTTCCCCGTCGTCGCTGTCGATACCATCTAGATCCTCATCGTCGACCTCTTCAGCGTCTGCTGCCCTAGCCGTGCGCTGAGACCGTCGACCCGTATCCGCAGTATCGTCCTCGAGGGTCTTGTTGTCAACGACGTTGCCATCCTTGAACAGCCTAAAGTTGCCGTCGTCTTCACCAAGCAGCTTCCGTCCACCCTGCAGTCCAATCATCATCTGCTCGCCCAAACCCTTCTCAGAGTAATCCGCCTCGGGATCGAACGTGGCAGTCTTGACGTCGATGTAGACAGCGTCTTTGTCGACGAGCACACCACCAACATCTGACATAGGCGCATACAAAATCTTCTGCTTCTCGCCCAATCTTGTGCGCTTCTTCTTCCCCGAAGCCTTCTCCACTGCCTTCTCCGCAAACGGTGTCGGACACGGGTCGGGTAACGCTTCCGTCGCAGTAACTGTAAGATCTCCAACACCCGGTATGTGTACTCTTGACGATCCAGCAGGGAAGTTGGTGCCGCGCAAATATCCGTATAGCGCAATCGTGCGATCGCATTTGGGGTTCTGCTCGATATCGGTCGGAGGCGTGATATCCAGAAACCTATCCGCCAAGCAGTACGGATGAGAATTCCTCCACACCAACGGTCTGGGATTCTTCATGACACTCAGAAACCTCGACAGGTTCATAATCTCCCTATCTGGGTATCGTCCATTCACCACACCACTGAGGTAGAAGAGTTTGGCGCCCTGGTACAATTCGCTCCAGAACCTGTGCTTGAGCCTCTTCTTCTGCAGCTTGAGCGTTTCCTGTTTCCGGAACAGATCCAAATGTGTGAGGATACCGAAGACGTTTCCGGGCATACCGCTTGCGCTCAGGACGTTCAAGAACTCCATGGTCTCCATCTCGAAGCCGTAGTTGCCGTCGATCATCAGCAGCACTATGTCCACCACCTTTGCGATGTCGATCATGCTGGCGAGCGAGTCGGCGGGACATTCTAGGAACGTGAGGCGGCGGCGCTTCGAGGTGACGACTGTGAGGGGGCCCGTGGGCGTGGAGAGGGTCTGCTTGGTGTACCGTCTGATTAAACTCTTGATGAGAGTGGTTTTGCCGACACCGGGAGGGCCGACGACGCCGACGATGATGGGAGGTGCTTCTTCAGGAAGACGGTCGACGAGCGGGACGTGGAGGCGCTTTTCTTTGACCTGAAAATGTTAGCCAAGGTAGCACACAGCTTCTGATCCTGCGTACTTCAGTAGATCGCGCAGCATTTCTCTTCAATTTGCCAGGCGCTGAGAATGCGAAAGCCTTGGGGTTCTTGTCTCCCGTATGCGGCTTCTTCTCCTTCTTCGGCCGATGCGGCCTATTACTTTGTGCGTCCGCCATATCTGCTGGTATTCGTATCTCACTCTCAGACTCCAGTGGAAGTCGTCCGAGTGGCGTGTTGGGTCTCGACTCGTCGCGCGCAAAGATCAAAGTTCAAGCGGCAAGCAAGTTCGCGATCCCAACTTTTTCGGCGCTAGTCCAGCCGCTAAGGCCGCAGCTGCAGGGATGGGCTTATCGATAAGAGCGCGCGCCTCCCACGTACGGGTGGTGGGGCAGGCTGTCTCACATGGCGCTGAGGGTGGGCATAGTCTGGACAGCGCACGTCATCGTCAGACGCCGCCTATCCAAGGCTCTAGACTGCTTGTTGACAGGGTCCGAGGGAGAGATAGCTGAGGTATATAAGCCACGGACACGCTTTGACCTTGCTGCATCAACACCACAACACTGCAACTTCAATCTTCCAAGTCTCACTGAACTACCCCTCAACCTAAACCAGCAAACCTCACTACCAACTCTCAACATGCCTGCTTTCATGGTGCGTCCTCCCAAACACACTATAGTCTGTATCATGCTAACGAGTCCAAGGTCACCCTCAAGGACTCCGCTCCCAAGGAGGAGCTCGACAAGGCAAAGCAGCACGTCACCGACCAGGGCGGCAAGATCACCAACGAGTTCACTCTGATCAAGGGCTTCAGGTACGCGTCTTAACGCCCAAACTTCCCCGCAGTAATACTGACACACCACAGCGCCGAGATCCCCGACGACGTCGTCACCACCCTCTCATCCAACGAGCACGTCAACGTCGAGGCGGACGGAGAGGTGAAGACACAATAGAGCCACTACACGACTGCCGCTGATGGGTGCACAAAGATCAAGATGTAAGCCGATGGGCGGAAGCATAGGGGCATGATGCGTGAGCATATGATTTCATGGGTATATAACGATAATCAACGGCTTTACCAACAACATGACGTCGTCTCGCTGTGATTCCTTCATCTCTGCCTCCTTGCGTCTTCCCTAGCCTCCTGTACGGTGTCAACTCTGCCCACTCCTCTTAAGCTAAGGTACACGTCAGTACCCCACCCCCAGAGACTCTGTACCGCGATACCACCGCCAAAGTATTCCGCGTAGGCTCTTCCCAACGGCAGTCCATATCCCAGCCCCGCTAGACTGTTCACTCCATCACCTCCTGCCCCCGAGAAGGCGTTCAACGCGTCCATACCAGTGGCCGAATTGCTACCACCAGAGAGGGTGGAGGTTGCCTGCGCGTCGTTGAAGGTTGTGAAGCTATAGTCCCAGATGTGTGAGAGGTTATCGGGGGAAATGCCGCCGCCACGGTCGCGTATTCGTATCGTTACGCCGGGCGTGCTGTGCTTGAGCGGGAGGATGTTCGAGTCGGAGGGTGGAGACGTAGGCGAGCTGTTACCTGTAAAGCGCTGCGAGACCTGATCTACGTTGCCCTGATCCTCATTGTCAACCTTCTTGTTGCGGATGTCTTCTGAGTTCTCGCTGTTTGCGTCTTCAGGCAGGAGTTCTGGAAGCGGGGCAATGGTGACTTCGATGGGTTCGCGTTCCATGCCGCTTTCCACCGTCGCGCGGAACGCGTTCTTGAGCAACTCCGTGATGATGTATTCAAGATGAACGGGTATATGCGCGAATTCGTAGTCGGGTTCGCCGTTGATGACGATGGTCGGTCGGACGCCGTATTTCAGCTCGCAGATCTCGCCCACCACATTCGCGCAGTGGTCTACTATCCTCGCCGGCCTGAGTCTTGTGTCGATGACGCCGATATATCCTGGGCTCTCGTCCACTTCATGCATCATCTCGCAATGCGGCTGACTGGAGAAGTGCAGCGACAGATGCTGCTCCGCAATCAATCTTGTGCCTATCCGCGCGCGCAGATGCTCGTCCAGAAACCGCGTCACATCCTTTGGGCTGATGTACTTTCTAGCCTCCAGAAAGCCTCTCGCCAGTATGCTGATTGTGTTCGCATGTGTTTGTACCAGGTCCGCCATGACCTCTGTGAACTTGACTTCCTCCTCCAGCGTCTTTATCTCCTGCTCAGCCCATGGTAGCAGCGTCGACAGACTGTGCATGTAATTCGAGTGGATCTTCGAGACATGAGGATTGGAAACGACGATGAACGGGAGGTTGCGGAGCGATTGTATGCGGTGCGCGAGGCGGGCGGGGAGGATGGAGAGGGTGAAGTTGGCCGATGTGAGGAGTTGTTGGGTCGTCAGCGGTGGTCTTCCGTGTCTGTTGCGCACGCGACAGCGTTAGTCAGGGTCCTCGGCAGATGCATTGGGAAAGACAGGTCTGACAACACTCACTTGACGAGGTCGGCGAGTGTCAACGGGTGTAACGGTAAGCTCGCCAAATGCGAAATGTCGTTGTCGGTAACCGTCTTGGTGTGCAGCTTTCGGTAGTAACTTCCTCTTGCGAACAGCGCGCTGCTTGTTCTCCTCACTGTGCGCGGGCAGCATAGTCGTATCATCTGCGACTGTATGATGAGCGGTCGCTGAACTTGCGCCATGGTACTGTATGGCAGGACTCTGCTACAGGGTCCGCGCCGGCTGGTGCTGAAATGACTCCTCGATCGTGTGAAGAGCTGAATGTGTGACTGCTAATTGAATAGAGTCATGGACATTTCTAGTGGGAAGGTACGAAGGCTAAAATCGGGTCGGCATTATGGAATGCGGCTGCCGTCTGAAGTAGGCTCGGACGCGCAATATTCCATTGCAGCGGGAGCAATTGAGTTGTGGGGGAAGCTTCACCAAGCTCACCTGGGCGTGCGGGATCCGAGCTAGCGGTGTGAGGCTGATGTCATTCGTGCATATCCCACGCTCGACACATTTCCTTCATAGCAGAATTAGCACAAGACATTTAGTGAAGAAGATGCAATATTGATTGGTATATCAAGAGATCTATATCGACCCTCCTAGAACCCCCATCTCCAACCCCCATCTACAATTTCGCCTTCGCCGCATCAAGAGTAGGCAGCATGATATCCCTCATATCACCCGCCGCCTCATTGAGGTAAAAGCTCATCTTCTCCTGTTCGTTGTTAGCTCCCATCCCCTCATGATTCATCTCAACATGACAACTTACCGAACCAAGCCCCTTGGAGCAAACATTAAACTGAATGCTATTCTCGTTAATCATATACGCAATACCCCACCCATCATCGATAACCTGGCTCCACCCATAGCCATTAAAGTACTCGCTCGACAGCTGAGAACTCGAAATGAACCATGTGGAGCTGTAAGTGTAGGCTGGGTCTTGGTACAGAGCAGGCACCTCCTCACCCTCTTTGAGGCATTTCTTCAGGCCGAAGAGATGGCGGTCTACACCGCGGCCGTCGCTGGCGTCGGAAATGTACTTGACGTGTGCGTCGAGGGCTGCGCGGAGCTTCTTCTGGCACTCGTCGGGTGTAGCGTCAGCGTCGGCCATGGCGTTGCAGAAGGCGACGGATTCGTCGGAGACGGTTCTGCAGGTTTCT
The DNA here is from genome assembly GCF_023758065.1 of Alternaria ventricosa. Taxonomy (NCBI): domain Eukaryota; kingdom Fungi; phylum Ascomycota; class Dothideomycetes; order Pleosporales; family Pleosporaceae; genus Alternaria; species Alternaria ventricosa. The sequence goes on along the minus strand of NW_026055685.1, from coordinate 993,193 downwards.
GTTCGGCCTTGTTGGAAGCGGCGGGTGGCGGCGGACTCGTAGGTGGGACGGTTCTTGCCGTAGAACTTGTGATAGGCGAGTTGGATGATCATTTGGACGTAGGCGTCGGGGCTGCACTTGAACTTCTTGATCAGGCCCTTGCCGTAGCCTTGGTAGGCTTGCACTCTGAGCTCGTGTGCGCCGATTTGGCGGGAGAAGTGTGCTTGGGCGTCGGCGATGTCTTGCTGGAGCTCCGCGTTGATTTCGAAGCGGAGGGGTTTCGGGTTGGGCAGGTCGGAGCGGACGTTGGGATCGTCGAAGGGGAGGGCGTTGGTGAAGATTTGCTGGTTCGCGTAGTCGTTGAGGCGGTGCGTGGGTGTGCCATCCATCATCGAGTGCTCGCCCATGAAGCCAGATGTACCGTTCTCGTTGACGATGAACTGAAGGGGCTTGTCGAACCAGCGGTTTGCGCCGTCGCCATGCCAGTACTGGTGTGCGCGCTCTTCGAGAGTGACGGGAGATGCGTCGTCGAGGCAAACGACAAAGGAGGCGGCTTCAATGGCTTCAAGGGATGCGGCGTTGTTGGCAGAGGCAGCCTTGAGCTTGGGGTAGACATCTGACCAGACATCACGGTTCTGGGACGTGAGAATGCCGACGGCGGGCGCCTTCTCGGCCTTTTCGTATACGCGCTGGAACTGGAGCTCGAGCTCGCTGGTGTTGAGCTGCTTTCCGTTGATCTCGTGGGGGATCTTCCAGAACTGGTTCTTCCTTATCGCGATGATGTGCGGGTTCTCCTTGTAAGGGTACTTTGTGCTCGTGTCGGATGGCTTCTTGGGTACACGGCAGCAGTTGAACATGTGCTCGTAGGAGCTCATGGCCATGGGGAGCTTCTTCATGTACTCAGGCTCCAGGCTGCACTCATCAACCATCTTCTTGAACTCGAGCACAGCTGTCGAGAGAGCTGCCGCGCGCTTTGCTGGGTTCCGTCTTTTCCTGTCATCGCGGTGCGAGTAGAAGTAGCTGACGTATGGCACGACGGGGTCGCGGTAGGCCATGTACGCAGCATCGTTCCACCACTCGTAGATCCAGTTCCTGTGCTTGGGGTCCTCTCTCCGCTCCACCAAGCGTTTTTGGAGCTTCTCTCCAGGCCCGCCAGGAGCCACAAACTCATTGACAGCCTTTGTAGTCGCGTCGAACTCGTTTTGGGAGAGGAGCGGGTGGACGGACTTGAGGTATCGCTTGGCGGTCTCCTCTAGGGTGGGGACGGGGAGTCGGGGAAGGGAGTCTTCAAAGCGCAGCATGGCGCCTTTGCTGTGATCCTCCTTGTAGCCTGCGCAGACCTCGTGGTTAGTTTTGAACCATCCCAAGCATGTGAAAGAAGCGCTGCACTTACCCGCTGGCAAACTCGACTGTTTCCGTGCTGGAGCCATTGGGACAATCTACACGCGCCAGATGTCAGCATCTCCTCCCCACCAAGACTCTATCCTCCACGCGACAACATACTCTAGGCTTCGCAAAAGCGGGCTGGTTCAAAAGTGGTCTGCGAAGTATCGAGGCGGAGGCGGGTACTCGCGCGCGTGCAGCTCTGCTGAACATCACAAAGAAAGATGGGTGAAGTAACCAGGGAAGAAATTACAGGAGATGATATCAGAAGTCCTAGCTTTCAGTAGATCCGAGGCCAAATGAGCACGCGCTGGCTGCGATGACCGGGGTGGAGCTGTGAATGGAACAAGCCGAGGTTGTCGGACTAAGGTTTCGCTGATGCCGGTGACGTGACCTTGCTTGCTGTCTGACGGCCGCTTGCCCGGATGGATGCAACGAGCGACTATCTTATATGCTCTGCTAATTCGTCCCAAGAACACCAAGACTGCAGCTTCCTTCCTTCTTAGCCTGTTTGCGAAATGCCATGTTTCCGACGTGTACACATCGCGATTCTGGGGTGCCCCGCGGCAATGTCCCCACTAAACACGGACGCGACGAGCCGGCAATTTCACACCCACAGCCCAGGAGCCGAGGAAGGGATTCCTCGACCGAGCTTGCAAGCGCGCAAGGCTATGAAGAGCCTCATTTGGTCATGTGATGGGTGAGGCTCGGTCTAGGCACTGGGCCACGGAGCCACAGTTCGTACGAAGACGTCGGTGTCTCCATCTCGCTCCTTGGCGTTGACGCTGGAGGCGCCTCGGGGTAGTCGTCAGAGGAACGATCATGATTAAGTTGGATAGAAGAACATTCGTCTGAGCCGCATACTGGGGAAAGTCAGTCCTCCGCATGATGAAGCAGCGCAAGGTGCTTCGAGCAGTCCATGAAGGGCACGACATCGTCATCATCTGCACAGCTTACCCTAAGTCGCTGATGACACAGGTACTGTTCAGGCCGATCATGCAGTAAAATGCTGATTCGACCCTTATGTCATATATTGGATAGCCCGAAAGTAAAGCCCCACGGTTCGCCAGACACACGTTTTGGGGGTTACAAAACGATAGTGCAACGGCAAAGGAAACGGCGTCTCCCTACACTTCATCCTGAGCAGCGTGTTGAACAGCCAGTTGAGAATAATGTCGAGCCACGATCGTAAGCGGCACATCAAGGACTGGGCCATGGAATCCGGTATTCTGTATATGAGTCTTTTACAGCATACTTTAATGGATGACATCTTTTTGCTATGCTTGCTCCAACATAGGTAGAGACTTGTTTTGCACGCGCTGTGAAACATGCAGAAAAGGTCTTCGGTGCTGGCAGTGGGTGATCTCCTAGAGGTAATGAGAACCGTAGTGAAGGGATGGGAGACATTTCTACACATTCTATCCGCTTACGTCTGAGTATAGGGCTATGAGATTTGAGGAGGCCTTGACGGTTTTTTGGCAAGATTGGAAGGGGGTGCTGGTGGAGAAGCAGGCGTTTGGCGATGAGGTGCACCCGTTGCTGGAGGATAGAAGGAGCGCAACTGCGATGGGAAGAACATTATTGTGTTATCATGGGAGGGGGTTGGTATTGGGGAGGGAGGCATAGCAGATGAGGGATATGCTCATGGGATGGTTGGGGGGAAGTGAGAGGTGGGCTCAGGATGGATATGATATGATGGTAATGACGTATTTTCATTTTTGTCTTCAAAAGTAACATCTCTTTCTGTCTTTGCCTATCACAAAGATAAGTTGATCTCTCTTCCTAAGAGCGATGCAGAGCAGAACAACCCCAACACCAACGCTTCCCAAATGAAGAAGACCCTGCATTTGCCCGTCTATCCAGACACCGGCATTGCCCCAAGCGAAGAAACCGGAAAGACTCCAGACCGAGAAGTATATGGTAAATATAAACATAAGAAACGTCGCAGTGACGACTGGGTATAAGATTCGACACGTTGTATCGGAAAGATGTTTGGCAATGCGATTAGACTTTCGCATCGCATCGCAGGAAAGTCCGGACATTCGGACACCGACCGGGGGATTGTGTCGCTCGGTGTGTACGCGTCCGGGGTGTCAGATGTTTGACGATTCGGTGGGGTGGTCTTCCGTGCTGTCGCGTTTCATGTCGTGTATCGGTGTCCGATCGGACTTTACACAACACGCCCTCTTGCAGTACAGCATGATGCCATCGAGAATGTCATTGCTTAGTACTCCGACCAATGGCACTGCTCGCCAACCTTCTCAAACTCCAAGCTCCTGTTCACACGACGCCTTGCGCGCTCTTCGCGGCCGAGACAGCAGAATAGGCGTGCGAGACCGCTGCGCTTCCGTGGCTCGAGACCCTCGTAGGGGTTCTCTTTGGAGTGCGAGGCTGTTGTCGATGCTGGGCTGAGAGGGATGGTAGCGTCGGCGAAGATGTCACGAGGTTTGCGCGGATTCTTTTCTGAAGTGCTTGAGTAAGGCGAGTTTGTTTGCGATGAGTTGGTTGAGAAGGATGTGTCGAGTGGAGAAAGCATTTGCATTTGACGGTTTGCTCGGGGGGAGCTGGGGAGGCCGCTAGGCGAGAGTGGTGGATAGGACATTTTGTATGGACGAAGAACGGTTGTTGTAAGGCGTGTGTGTGACGGAGATGGTAGTCTCGATTCAAGAACGAAAGGAAGCGTGTGAATGATTATATGCGATGACGACCGGTGGTTAATAGATATCAGTTAAGAAGCGAATAAAGCCGTTATATGAGAGAAACAATGTTTGTATGACAAGAAGAAGGCACCAAGGGGACGCAGAGGCGTATATGTTTATGCCGATCCATCATCCTGCCGTGACCGCAATCATACGTTACCCAGGGGGGAGGCACTGCAAGGTCTCTCCACGCCAAGGGTCCGACGCCGTAAGATGATGGCCAGGGGCACCACGCGGTCGCAGCGCAGCGCGGGGCACCGAAAGTCCGCCACCAAAAGTATCCCCCGGTCTGTCACTGCCGCAAAACAGGACATTTGCAGCAAAGCGTAAGTTTGTCCGCAGTTTCACAGGGCGACGATTTGTGTTTTCCATGTTGGATTTTCGCGGCTCTTGTCCAACCACAACAATCCGCGTCGCGCAAGACCAACCAACAGCGCGCAGCAAGTGCGGCGTAAGGCGCAGCTCGCTGCATGAAGGTCTGAAACCACGCCGTCTTCATGCGGAAAGGCTAGACCAAACGTTGCCAGAAAGCCTGAGGCCCGCGCTCCCAAAGAGTCAGCGAACCTGTTGTTCCTGCGAAAACGAGCGTAGGCAAGGCTGTTTGTTGGGTCTGGCTGCGTTTGTTTTTGCGATGACGACCCCTGCTGAACTCCTTGAAACGGTCTCAACGTCGCACGTCTGTTGGAAACAAACGATGGATCGCTCGTCACCTCCCGCGCCGCGTATGTTGTTAATAGTTGGCTATTTCCCATGTTCATGCGGAGGATGGGAGGAGCGAGTTTCGTTACATGTCGTCCCGCGATTGCGCCGATGGAGAATCCACCGGGTGAAGTCGTGCTGTCAGCACTTGACTTCGGGCCGCGTGGTGTTGGATGAGCTACCAACGTGGATAGTGGCATACATAGTACGCGTGTTGTCTGCAGTTGGAGCCAACTTTCCCCACTAGTTTCTTCGAGCGACCCGTCAAGTGACGGACAGTTGACGACATGTGGATATATCTACGCGAGCTGGTCGGCTTGTGCATGATAGTTGTTGGTTTATCACCGGCATTGCGTGCGGCACAGCACCGTTAGCACTTCCCCGGGATCCTGCAATCCTCCGTGAAGCTTATCTGGATTGATGCAGTTCATGCGAGAGATGGAGATTCCTTGGCTGACTTGCTGTGGAATGTGACCAGACTCATCGTTCCCAAAGACGAGTATGACTGAGCGCTGTCACAAGTCGTTGGTTGCGGAAGAAGCTACCGTGTTCGTGAGCAAGAGCCGTATGCATGCAACGCGTCAAGACTGCCTCGCCAGATATACGTGCGCATCTTGACGCGAATGCGGCGTGGTTGCTTCGCCGCAGTTAGCGTTGTGCGGCACAGCTACAACATACGCTTATCCAGCTTTTTTGATGAGTATGATGCGTAGAGCCTGCGGGCGGAGGTATAAGGACACTACTGGAAAGTAAAATGAGCGAAAGCCATAAGGCCTTCCATATCAATAGGCTCATGCTATGATGTCAGCGCTACTTGCAGACTGCATTTTCAGGCCATGAGGCAGGAGCGCAATGCCACTACAGTAATGAAATACCATACCTGAACTCATATCAGGAAGAGGATGAGTAGGCATAATGGACTGGAGTGGAGAAGATTGTTTGCAATGCGTTGCCGCGTCATGTTCGCTGTTCCCGAGGTCAGTGAAAGAACGAAGAGAAAGACGCGCTAACCCAAAATGGATGAAGCGACTCCACATTCAACTACCGTGACCACGACCGATCATCCCACTTTCACCACCAGCTTCTATTCTTCTTCGCTCGGGACCTTTTCCGGGCGTACGCACATATCCTGCCGACCACGTTCACTAGTGTCAAAGTAAGCTGACTTCCATACGAGTAGTCCCGAGGTGGTCGCGAGAAGATCGAGATGTCATTTCAAATAAACTTTCCCATTCTGTGCACTAACTACGACCATGACGGGAAAGGGGGTATAGAACGCCGTTGCACATGCTATTGCTGACCACGAGGCTCAGCTCGTTGCTATCCTGAAACCCAAACGCCTTGTGCATGAATACAAACTCAAATGCACCTCCTTTCCTGGACACCAAGATACCAAGTGACGCCTGCAATGCTCTGGACGGCGGCGATGTTGTGACTTCAAAGATACATGTCTTCGGTAAGTCGTACCTTCGGTACCCTCATCTCGCTCCGGAAGAGGTTTGTAGATGTCGGAACGTATGCATCATACCTTGCGAGACTTACGGGGTGGAGGGGGGTGAGCCGTGCGCCACGTGACCTTGAAGTCGTTGCTGGCTTCCACGTCGGCATTCTCAGCGAGGGGTGCAGGTACGGGGAGCCTGCACTGCTGAATGTACTCATCGACCTGGCTTAGCATGACACCCCAATGGTGATTGGCTTCTGCATGCTCGATGGCGATGGTGAGACGACCACGATGCTGACCTTGAGGAGCGCGGCCCTCAGCAAGTTCGTGGCGAAGTCGAAGTAGTTATACATCTGCCATCAGATTTTGTACGCCACCGGTGAAAATACTAGGGGCAGGGACCCAAGAGGAGGCAGACTTATCGGCAACGAGAGGTCCGTAGTCCTCTCGACTCATCTTGGTCAAGGTACTACGGAGCCTGTCGGCTTTCGTCGCAATGTCAGGATCATCGTCAAGGCCTCGGGCCCAAAGCTTAACTAATTAGCATGCTGAATCTGCCTGCTGAAGATTGGATGCCACTTACCATCATTCTCGCAATGACTATGAGGTCTCCGCTAGCGCGAGCGCGAGACATGAAACCATACCATCGATATCCTAACGGAATGTACTACATGATTGAACGTTAGTAAGAGCGGAGCAAGACTTCGGGTGATGACGAAAACTGACAGTAGCCATCTCCATGATAGTGATATGGAAAGAGAGCAGGTTGAAGTTGAGGCTTGGGGGTGGCGCCTTGAGGTACAGAGTCTTGTTGGGACCGTTCAAGGCTCCATTACCATTTCCAAGGTTAGCGTTATCAGATATATCCAGCGGAGTGACGGGGAGGAGGGTTGAGATTCGATGACGATGAGACTTGTGGAACCGCAAGAACAGAGACTGAGAGAACAGGAACCGGAGGTAGTACGGCGACTGATGACGCGATCGCACCGTGTTGGGCCGAATGAGCCGCTCGATTTGTCGCAGCTGTACTGGCCGGTCCAGAAGTAGATGGGCCGCCGGCAGCGTTGTTCGAACGGACCAAGTGTGCGTAGAACGATTGGGCAGACGGCTGATGTAGAACCTGGGCAGTGCGGCGGCGAGGAACGCATCGATAATAAGTACCGCTGCGGCTGAGAGCGACTAGTGCTGCTGCAATGTTCAGATGAAGCAGTTCGGCCTCCAATTCAGCAAGCAAGCCATGTTCGCGGAATTCCTGCTGGATGCGATCAAATTGCGCCGTGTTGTTGTTGCTGAAATGCATTCGCAGCTGACTCTTGAGCTCCTTGTACTTCTTGATGTACGCGTTGTGTGAGTCGGTATCTGGAGTTGCTGCGTTAGAGATCTGTAGCTCTTGGACAATGGACAAGTGTGCTCGGGGTTCTTACTGTGGCTGTCCATGTCGACATCATCGGATTGCTCGCTGTCGCCGTCGCCGCCGCCATCGTTACCCGCCTGACCGTTGTCCTTGACTTGTACATCACTGCCAGCGTTGCCATCGGGGTGGCCGTACTCCTTGTTGATATCTGGAGTGACGCACTTGGTCTGGGCCTTGTTGCTGTCGTCGGCGGCCATCGTACCGGAATGCAGGGGATATGTGAGAGCGAGAAGGTGTAGCCTTGCAGCTTAATTCCAATTGCGACGTTCAGAGAGCGAGAGAGCGGGCGTTGGCGTTGGTGGGGAAGCTGATATAGGCAGGAGGAGTCGGAGCTCTCGCTTGGCCTCAGCGTCCTCTGTCCCTTCACTGACTTCCAAGTCAACGAAAAGAAGCACCAGTACCGCTCGCAAGACGGCTGCGGCTTGATATCGACGACGAGGAGCCTCTGGTATTGCTCATACACCCCTTCAACACGCTCAAGCCAGCCCATCTCACGGCCAAGCGTCCCCTTGCCGGCCTCCTCCAGGTCGCGGTAGTGCACCACCACCTCCGCAAGCCCCGACACGACTGACGTCGACGAGCTCACGCACATCCGATAGCGAACAAAAGCAGGAGCTGCCGGTCATCCCAAGGATGTCGCAGGCGTAGCGACTGCATGCCAGCTCGTCGTTGAGCTGTACAAGGTGAGGATACAGCTCCCATCGGACCCCTGGATGCACACCACTGACGAGGCACCCTAGCAGAGACCAGGCTGCGGAGGCCATCAAGCTACCTCGACAGTCGCTCGCGGCATCGACGACTCGCTAATCCAGCCGATTCGTGATCTCAACTCAATCAGCCTGTCCCGCATAACCGCAGCCCTGCTCGGTCCGGCAAACCCCCAGGACACGACGACCCCGACGAAACAAAAGGTCTAGACGGGCGAAACCCTCGTATTCGAAAATGGTCAAGCGAGCCTCCCATTGCCGCTGAGCAGGGGTTTCGATAGCCTATGTGCGGATCGAATGCGAGACCAAGCTCCAAGGATGCACGGAGGGCATCAAGGAGAAGCATCCTCGCATCGACATTGTCTATGGGCAACCCGCGTTGGGGCTTCCGAATACCCGTCGAAGGGGCGCTTCTTCGGTTGAGTGCAGACACGCTGGTGCGCTCAAGAGGCTTGGCCTCATTCCCTTGCAAACAAGCAAGGCTGGAGATCAAGAGCATATGCAACGAAAGGGCTAGGGCGCTTTCATAAGATCCTGGACCATGCTGGGATTTTGGAAGGATAGTAGACCAGATGCGCGTGCCAAGTGCAAATCGATCATCTCTGACACATGGGACGACGGGTCTCCAGGCGCCGGGAAACGTTCAGCTAGTGCTTAGAGGAGGGCGCCGCCAAGAGCTTGGGTTGGTCATACCGATGCGCAATGCAGTTAGGCTTTCTGAAGCTGCATGGTGTCTTCCTCGAAAGACATGACAATTGCCTCCTTGCTCCCCGCGATTTGGTAGCGGTAACCAAATGGATCAGACGATAACCGTTATGTGCCATACATCACAAACGTCTCTGATCGGTACCACTCGTTGTCGTGAACAAAGACCGACCGCGAAGTTTGTACAGAACTAAGCGGACTGGATTGTGATGACGTCATTGTCTCACCCCTATTGAGCTGAGATCGGATGGCCTCTATGACCGTCTACTGGGAAGCATGCCAGTCGAGATCGTGACCATGTAAATCAGCTGCAACAGAGCAGTCTCTACCGAGTGGCCGTCGGTGGGCGCCTTCGGGGAGCTGAGCAGATGTACCCGTAGGTGATCCGTTTCATGCGATCTTGAGATTTGATGTTACCGTCCAAGAGAACGTCGCTTGCGACAGCGAAGTGGAATATTTCAAAGGTCCGAGAGGATGGCATTGCAGCCTCTTCATACTCTTGACACGATTCGGTAGACGAATCAAGCCGTTCTCAATGTGGATTCGCCAGCGTATATGCGTGGACATCGCGAAGTCTTCGCAAGACAGCTCATGAGGCGAGTGTCAAGGTCTTCCGTAGCGAGTGGGGTGTCCAGAAGGGAGAGAGTCCTGGAGTTTGCAGATTCCCAAGTCATAGCCCTTGGAACAAGGCTATGACGAAGGGTCTCTAGCGATGTCGAGCCACGTGCGAGCATGCGATGCTTCGACCATCGGACTTAAATGCGAAGATGTCAGAGAAGCCCTCCGAACCAGTGTTTACCCCACGGGGCTTTGAAACCCCAGATCCAAGCTCTTTCTATGCCAATGTGGTCTGGTGTTCTGAAAGACATTTTTTGCAACGGTGCGCTTGCGTGGTACTGTAGCGTTTGCCGAGAATTGCTGTGAGATATTGCAAGGCTGCGGGAGTAAGGACGGGTATATGACGCGCCCCAGGGACGCGAGAAGCTAATCGTCAACCATGTTCTATCTGGAAAGCCTGATCTGCTGCCGTGATATGGGAACGCTGGGAAGACGACGTCGCTATGGTTAGAGTCATGTGTGGCTCAGCGAAGACTAGTGCCGTACGCATGCGCGCGAGCGCGTCGCTAGTCCGCTGTGGCAGCCATCACCGTCAGCTCGCTGTATGGAGTCGCCAGAGAAGACAGCGTTTCACGCGCATCACTTTTGTGCATCTCTGTTGATGCGTGTTGCGTAGTCGGCTGAAGGGTAAGGAGGCGTCGAAGAAGGAAGCGTGGCCTGGCGAAGGAAGCGGCCCCGCTGGCCGCCGAGGATGCTTCCGGAGATGGCTCGGGCTCGGCAGCTGCGCCAATGTCATCATCCCCCTTCGCGTCTTTGTTCTTCTTCCATCCTCGCCGTCATCGCGTATCCATTTCTACCCCCGCGTGTGGCATTTGATGACTTGACGACGATATCGAGTCAGCCGTTGAGCTGTAGTGGGGATGAGGTTTACTCGTTGCGGCAGGCTCGCGCGGCTGCGGCTCACGTTCTCGGTGGGCTACGAAGGTCGAGGGACGTGGAATGCGATACGATAGTAAGCTCAAGGCTCGTGGTGCGATGGAGCGATCGTGTTTGCGCATGCGGCAGTTAATATTGACATGCTGAGAAAGAGTTCGCGACGGGAGTCCGTTCGTGGTCCGCCATGAATGTCGACCACGGGGCAGAGGCAGTAAGGGCGACCTATGTGATGTCGAGGGGTCCTCAGATGATCGCATTGATGGTCAGTCCTATCGAGGGTAAGGTGTGTACAGGTTCACGATCTCAGGATTGTCAAAGAAGGTCAGTGCTCCCCGGTGAGTCGTCAGGGGCGGATGTTCACGGCATTTGCCACATCAAACGCGTTAAATGTTTGATGTAAAATCAGATGGGCAGACTTTAGCAGACTTCTCGATTCACAGGTCGTGGCATGCCTCTTTCGGCTCGCAGCAATGTTATCAGCACCCAATCACCTCGAGAGTCACATCATAGCACAGCAATATCTTTGGACGTCGCAAGTGCGCGTAGCAGGCTACGCATCCGATCTCACATACCATCCATGTTAACTAGGATACCTGTGTCTACCACATAAATTTCTGGTACTGTTAATGCTACGTGGATGGGTGCATTATCTTCCCTACCTGAAGCCAAGCTTCAGCGTCAACCACATCCCAACCCGTTGTCCGCACCGCCCTCACAGTTCGTGATTAAGCTACGCGACTATTGGCTCTCCATACTCTCCTGGCTGTCTTCTCTACTTCATGTTCTCCTCCTCTTGATCTTCGGTGTTCTCCAGCCTTCGCCGCGAAGGGGACCCTGTCGATCGTTCCGGGCCCTGTGACCTCGAAGACGGTTGCGCGGGCGATCTTGTAGACTCTTGACCTGGCTGCTGATGGGAAGAAGGTCGGGCTGGGGTTTGGAAATGCGCAGGATGTGGGCCAGCAGGTCTTCGGCGAGGACGAGGGAGATCCGGTTCGGGTAATGCCTCCTGGCGCGCGACTCGCCGCTCGAAAGCTGCCTGGTTCGCTTGCCGGTGAAAAGGAGTCATAGCCGCCATCGAGGACCCAAATTCGTCAGAGCCAGAGTTGTCACCAATCGTCTGCGTCGTCTCAGGAGGCAGTTGCGGAAAGGAGCCGACACCGTAACCGAACGGGTTTGATGGGGGAATGCCCAGCTGCTGAACAGCGTTTCTACGCAGCACTGGTGTGAATAGACCTCGAGGCGGAATTTGGCCACCAGCGCCGAACCTGTTGCCGACTCCAGCTTGAGCCCGAGCGACCGCAGACGACGTCTCTGCATTCTTGTGCGCCGCATGGTCCTCTTGAGCGTCGGAACGGCGCCTGAGATACTCGTTCCTGGTCTGATCTCGCAAGACTTCGCCAGCGCAAGCCAAGTCGCCTTCGAGGCCTCGAGATGTACCGCGTGGTGGTGTTTGCGGATCTTGTGGGCGAGAAGGTGTTTGCACTTGGGGTGCTCGGAGCGGCGTTGGTGGATCGTCCACTCGTCGGCGATACCTGAGTACAGCTTCTGGAGCGGTGGTCATGTCGCTCTCGCTTTCTTCGTCGCCTTCATACCCGCTGGTCGCCTCGCGGTCCTCTTCAAGCATGTCTTCGGGCTCGTGTCTGCTGCTTGAAGGCACGCGCGAAGCACTCGGCGGGCTATCTACGTTCTTGGTATTTTGAGGACGCATCGCAGAGTTTGTTGCAGGTAAAAGCGCAATGAAAATGTCGTCGGGATATTGGGTTGAAGGAATTTGAAGAAGATTGGAGAAAGTGATGCGGTGATCCAGCGCCGTGGTTGAGCGAAGCCTCAACGTGGGGTAATGGAAAGTGAATATATACGCGAGTTTCAAACACGTCGGTCATCTCAAGTCAGGCCAGATTCTCTGTGCTCTGGTGACCCAAGTCTACCGAGTCAGCCCCTTAGCGGTTTTTTAGAGACCTCTACGTGGCGCCAGACCTACGAGAGACGTCAATAACATCCTCGCGACCTCGCGTCGGGGGCTGCCATGCACTTATACCCTCAATCGAGGAGGGAGATGACGGAACGGACTGGAAGATGCTGATATTAAGTACGATCGCTTGATTGTTGGTTTTAACCAGAAGATGCTAACAAACTATCTGGTGTCAAGCAAGAAGCGTGCAGCGCCTGTACATCATCCTTCCCGATACAAACTTCAACGCCACATCTCGGACTTCTGCCAACATCGTGTTGGACACAATGCGACCAAGAACTCAATACTCGTCCTGGCTCCCGAAACCGTGCCCCATACTCTTTATGTTCTCTGGGCCAATAAGACCTCCTCCTACTTGTTCCTGGTGGACCGCCTCGGCTTTCTACGTACCGTCGACGGTTCAGGCTCTTTGTCTCCGTCTGCAGGCTTCGGCATATGCTCGCGGAGATACTCGTTATAGTCCCTTCGCGCCTTCATCGCCTCCTCTAGGCTCACCACCTCCGCTTCTTTGTTGCCAAGTTTCGGTAGCCCTTTGTTATAAAGTGGAAGCGCTGTCTCGTATTCTTCTCTAGTGTCGAAAGAGAAAGAACGCCAAAGACTGTCTCTGGAGTGTTTGATCAGATGCGAGTGGAGCTTTTCGAGGTCTTCGCGATACATCTGTAGTGCAAGGTCTTCGTCAGGCGCTGACATGTCGCTCAGGATGGAGGTGTCTTCGAGATCATGGCTAGGATTGCCTTCGGGGTTAGCCTGGGTAGCGTCTTCGATATCGTCTTCAACATCGCCTTCAGCACTGTCCTGAACACCGTCCTCAGCACCGTGTTCATCGTCATCCTCGAAAATGTCTCGAGGTTCGATGTTAAGATCGTCACTGGCTTCGTCTTCAAGGTCGTCTTCCAGAACATCTCCGAGATGATCTTCGAAATCGTCTCCATCAACATCTACGAGCCCCTCTTCAAACCCTTCAGCAGAATTTTCGTCAACTTGCATCAGCCATGCATCCTCCGCGACTAGTGAGAAGTAGTCGTCTCCAGCGCCCCTTGGCGCTGCGGGGCCCTCGTCAACCCCAGGAAGTTCCGTCTTCGTTTCAGAGCGGTTGCTTGCAGGCCTCTCGACGGATTGATACTGGTGGTCATGCGGGGCCTGAAGACGGTGGACCTTGCGATCGGGGCGTGCAGGAGGCTGAGGACGTTGTGGCCCTGTCGTGTTGGGTGTTCGACTGAGCGTCTCGAGCCAATTACTTCGCGGCTTTGGTGGTCTGGTATACCAGTGTGATGGACCGCCGAGGTCAGCAGTCGGCTCGTCAGGGAGCACTTGCCAGCTGCTAGCCGGCTTGAAGTTTCCGTCGTTGCCTCTCACAAGTGGCGTCACTTCCTTGATATCCACAAACGTCTTCACCCTCGGCTTTCCTGTACCACGCTCGTAATGATTGCGCGTCCGTTCGTCGTCCAACTCGTCGGGGTATCGATCGTAGTAGGCCAGCGCCCACGGCGAAAGCGACCATCCATCGTGGCCGATGCCAGCGCGGTCTAAGTCATGCAGCCAAAGCCCCGGTTTGTCTTCCCGATAGTCGAACTCGGCTACTGTGACTCCCCAGCGCTGAGCGAGACCCTCGTAGTAGCTTTTGGTAAAGAGACCGTCGTCGGAAGGCGGCGGAGAGGGAGCGCGGCGGACATCTGGCGTTTCGCGCGCAGCAGTCGGAGGGGCTGTAGTGTTCTAGATTCGTTGTCAGTGTCTGCAAAAGGTCTCCGGCCATCTACACGATACCTTGATTGAGGGAGCGTCCGGCGTAGGGACTTGGGCTGGGAGATACGATGACTGCCTTGTACCCGCCATTGTTGCGACTGACATGAGATGTTGTTCTTCAGTGCGAGTGGAGGGGTAAGTATGTGGGCAGTATATTTGGGGTCCGTGTGGTCTCTGCTAATCTTCTCGACAGTGAAATACAACGTTTCGGCTGCTGACTGCTCTCCCCTGGAGACGAGTATGAAATTTGGCACATGGCGGAATACCCTCTCAGTCTCCGAGTCCAGCGTCTCGGATCACATGCGTACTGCACGCTACGTGAAGCACGAGGATACGCGAGTTGGACGGTCTTGCGGCCCCACTGTCTGCGAAGTATGCATGTGTATGAGGCTCTCAACTCGTCCATCCATCAACGTCTCGGCCCTTATGGCCATCGCAATGATCTAGATCGCCATTTGGATGTACAGCGCCCACAAGCATCCTGTCTAGCAACCCATGTTCATCAATTCGAGACGATGCATGAATTTCTGGTTTGATTACGACGAGCTCTTAAGAGACAAAGGAAGTACATTGTAGTTTCGGATCATCCTTGTCCCATTAGCAGCTAAAGGAACAGTGACGTTGTGTAGAGGCTGTTGCGGGTAGTCTGCCTCCTGGGAAAGACAAGCGAGTCGCGAAGTTTATAGCACGATTTGGCAAACTTCAGCACGGCACACGTCCTTATCATCACGTTCCTTGTTCACTGGGGGTTGGCTTTGACAGTTCGGCAGCTCGCGTAAGGACTGATAGGATGAGAAACTCTGTCAAAGGCCCAACTATACATCAAATCGCTATGAACTTTTACGCTTTTGCGTTACGCCCATGGACCAAGTTGTTGTTACACAAGCAAAGACGTACAAGTCCCTAGTCATGTATGGAAACCGAGGCGAAAGCTTTGAGCCTCTTCGGTTCTCGCGACTGAGGGCGCCATGACGGTGCGTACACAGTCTCTTCACCACCGTCGAGCTTCCGCTTGGTGCGTGGCCCACGCAAGTTCTCGAGAGCCTCTCGATCGTCCTCGACCAACCCCTCGAACATCTTCCTGCTCTTCTCATCTCCGAGGTTCAGAGAACCTCCAATCGCCGAGCATGCATTGGCAAGGGCTGCGAGATCGTTCATGGAGACGTAGCGGGCAAGGAGTGTCTGAACTGTGGAGAGCCGCATCGCGGAGACAAAGCCGATTTTGCCGTTGGCTAGACCCCGGACTATTGTTGTGTCGAAGCTCGGAGAAGGCTTCACACTGTCCTTCTTCTCGTCTTGTAGGCGTTTGATGCATTCGTCGATGAAGGGGGCATGCTGGAGCTCTTTTGTCTCGGCCGGGCGGGGGGTGTGCAACAGTGGCGATGTTGATGCAGGTGGAGAAGACGCATTAACGCTATGCGCGGCGAGGAAGTCGGGGTGTGTAGCCTTTGGCGAGGACTTGGTGTTGGGGCCCGTCACTTCTGGAGATTGTTAGAAATGTAGGGCGGACAAGTATGAAGGCTTTATGTCATACCGGGTGGACTTGCTGTGCTGCGAGTCGGCGCTTGATCCATGTTGATAATAAGCCTTGAATAGCCGTTGGATGTAGACGTAATGCTTTGCATTTTGGTTGCCGAATTCAAAAAGGCGAGTCGGTTGCGAACACCGTTGTACGAAGTATGAATTGTTACAGTTGGCTTGCCTGTGCAGTCTTTCAGGTGGTAAGGAGAGAAGAGCATATTCGTTACCAACCTTCGGTGGCTTATCAATCGAAGCATGACCCGGTGACGCTGTCTGTGCTCCAAAGCCGCCTCGAGACCAAACAATTGCCTAGCGCACTCTCGGAACGGCTGGAAAAGATAGCCTGTTATGTGAAACGCAAGCGACCAATCGGCGGCCACGTAGGTGCGGAAGATGTCTTCACGTATGCGAAGTTTAGATGCCCAGCCATTGCTGGTCAAGTGAGTACACTGCGTGTGACACTGGAAGGTATGAGATGACGAGCACAGTGGAAATGTACCTCATCAAAATCAGGAGATATAGCTTATTAGTAGTCATGTCCTATATACACCTGCCCCATTCAACGGAGCGAACGATGTGACTAGAACACGGATACCCGAGTTCCATCAAGCACAGGATCTTGACCGCATATGCGAGGAACTTTCCTTATGGTACAGCATCGCTCAGCCAAAGAAGAGACACCCGATAAAGAAGCCTTGGTATCGTGCTCGTGAACACGTTCGAGAGGCTGGACGTGGTGACGACGCATTGGCTCAGCGGGCCTACCTACCGATCTCGGAGGAGGTGCCAAGCATTCTTAGCTACGATGTGTTTCAGTAAAGCGCTGTCTTCGTATAGGCGACCTCTTGTTGAGCTGCATACCGCCTGTACGTATACATTTCACTACGAGGAGGGGTTGTTTGGGGGCACAGACCTCGACTGAGCGTCCAGCCATGTCTTTTACTTTGCAACTCACAACATCCTAACCAGACCCCGCTACGCCCCCTTTGGTTCGTTTCAAGATCTCTACAGCCGCGAACAAATCCTTGCATGAGAATCGCACCGATTATACGAGTGTAGCGCAGTGTCATTGCGACTAACACCGCTCGAACGAACGGCGAACTGCCCAGAGACGGATCTTGATACAACAAGAATTGTATGCGCTACGATTCGCGAGAATAGGAACTCAGAGGCTAACAGTCGCGGCAGACATGGCTCCTATCTCATCGCTGAAACAACTTTAGTGTGATCCGATGGCTTTCCACACAAACGCCTTGACTGGCTTCATCGCCGAGACTCCCACCTCGAGGATGAAGCCGATACTCACGAGAGCCATGATCGAAGCCGACGACTTTTGCATGAACCACCAGAGCATCGCACCGCTCTTAGCATGCATCTGGAAGTACAGCCCCAGTCATGTTTCTTCGACACCCACAGCAGTCGAAATGGCTGCCGGCCACCGTTACTGGCTGCCATGCGGATGCCTAGCGGAGGAATGGATAACCTTCTTCACCTTCGCCGACGGATGGCTCGACTTAGCGCCGCCTGGAGTGAGGTCGGCCTACGAGGACGACCTGGTCGATAACTTTGGGGTTTGGCCGAGCTTCGCGAGGATCATGCAGGATGAGACCAGTCTGTCCACCCATTATGATTGGTTTCTGCCAGGAGAGTTATCTGATCAACTTGCTCCCAGTGGCTCGCATTCTCATCACATGACCCACTCACAGACCCCACGAGTTGCCGAAAAGACCTCATACCCCAAGGTCGCCAGAGACCCTTCAAACGCGACTGCGCTCAAAGATGGATATGGTCAGCCTAACTCGGCGCGCCGTAACATCACAGAAACAACCGGGCTGAGGAGAGGTCTGCTTCTGGGACAACTATCAGGGACCAGTCCTCGTGCGCTCCGCCAGTCGTCTGCGGCTCCGGTAGGCCTGTCGGTTCAACCACTTCCGTTCCCGGCCGTTGTCGCCCCCCAGCGCTTGTCGTCCGCTCATCCTACACAGCATATACCTCAAGCACGCCCACTGTTAGCACCGGCCCAGTCCGCAAAACAGGCGTCTCAGGGAAACATGCAGCCAGCATCGGCTCTAGTTCCAGGCCCTCATCAAGGTCAGCACTCTGTCGCCCAAGTCCCTGTGTTTCCTTTGCGGTCTATACGCAGCGGTGCGGCTGCTTTCGAGCAAAATCCGGCGGCTCCGCCCGTTTTCCACCAGCTGCTTCAAGCAAAGGGGATTACCACTGCGGGCTTCCGACCAGGAAGTGTGCTTCCACCGGGCAACAATAACATCGCCTGGAGCGCTGAGCGCATCCGAGCATTCGTGGAGATCGAGGGTAAAAGCATCCAACGACTACCTTCTCTTGCATTTTCAGTAAATGGCACTGAGATGACCAACTTCCGGACACCAGCATCCGTCGACATGCGCTGCTGTCCTTTTGAGGTGTCGCTCGAGGAGATGTTTACGGCAAGTGCAACATCCGTGTGATTTGAGCACATTAGCAAATCACTAACAACAGGGCAGTTCTTTCCAAACAGCTGTACGTCCACTCGCGAGACATGTGTCCGGGCGATGCAACATTGGACCCCCATGGACATATCCCGCTACATTGTGAGTGTGGCTTCAAATCTTGGATCTTGACAGAAGACTAAGCTAATGCCATTCTTACCAGAACTACGCACATGATACTCAGACACCGGGAATCTGTAGTCGTTCGAAGATCTCGTATCATTTTAAGGCCGCGGAGGAGTGGCAAAAGGAGTATCCAGACTTCGTTCCCACCGCCTCCCTTCGCAACGTCAGCAGAGACAGCCTCTTGAAAGGCGAGAACAGGATACTGCACGACTTCTTCCTCTACAACATGGGTGATGGTGTGGCCCATCCACCTGCTCGACGTCAAGCGCAAATGTTGACGCGTGTCATCGAGCACGTTCGAAGGGTCACCGGGGACCGCCACATTCGTCTGAGTCAAGCTGCGGAGTACGCGAGGCGGTACAACATTACAGTACCGGTTAATGAGCAGATGAACTTCATGAATCTAGCCGTGGAGGACCAGTTGCCGTCGCCCGCGAGGCTTTTGGCGATGAAGGCCGACTACTGGAACAAATTCGGTGACCATCCGTAGTTTGGAGTCGCTGATGAGACAGACGAGCGGGGAGTCGTTGGCGCAAGAGCCGCGCAAACAGGTTTCGATACCCAGGTCCTAGTCGATGCGTCTTTTGTTGGGTGTGCCTTCAGGCGTTCAGTAGAAGGTCGTCAGCGTTGGAAGCGGGGCAGCGAAGTTTGCCACCAAGAATACCCCTGTCCATAATCAGTTTAGTGTGGAATGCGCCTCAAGTGCTTCCAGATGTCCAGCCGAATAGCTGCAACCACCTCATCTTTGCTCATCCAGCATGCGACCACCATCACTCGCAACAATCTTTATCAGACCATGGCGCTCATTACCTCTTGTGAGATATGTTGCGGTGCTCAAGCGATCAAAGCGTAGTAGGTAATCAGGAATCAAGGTTCCAAGGTTTGCGACGGCTCATGGTAGTATGAGCAAGAATCTGTGACTCCATGGTTAACACCCATATCAAGTCTTACCCTCGTCTCAAGCTTGCGTCCATTCATCACGTACCGACTGAAACTTTGAAGCCATTTCTTTCTCCGCACATTCTTTGCTATCGCGTATAGCCTCACTATGCCGGCAAGCACCAAGCCTTCGTGTAGGCTCCACGACACGGTCATGTGTCCATTCAAGTTTCTGTATTTTCGCCACCTGTCGATTGTGCTCGAGCATGCGACTCACAGTCACTTCCCGAAATGGATTAGAGCGTTCTGGCGTTGCGCGGACGACCTCTCTCCCCCACCAAGAGCAGATGGCCTATGGGCTCATGCGAACGCCGAACTCTCGACCAACTCAACCCGGTTGACAAAGCTCTCTACTCATCTCTCCTTTGCATAGCGCTTTTAGCCTCGGCTCAAACATTTCTCATCTTCTTACGAACTTTTGTGTAGCATGGATACACCGGATAGTTTTACGAGGAGTAACGGAGCCCGATGTAAGCTTCCGAATCGCGATTTTTATTCCTACTGACACCCACTCCAGGCCTTCCAGGCAATGACATGATGTCTCACGCATATGGAAATCGACCTGTAGCGTCCATGTCGGCCCCGCGCGGCGTCATGTCGCAGATGGGGAACGAGGTCGACCATGGCGCCCAGCGAGAACAACCACCTTCTCCCGCAGACCTTCCTTGGAATGATCCCGCCGTGACGTACACACCCGCACACTACACGCGTCGAAATCTCCTGCAGGACCGGCTTTTGCAGAGCAACGAATATCATCGCCGGCGAGTCAGGGCAGTCATTGAGTTCTCCAGCGACTTATTGATGCAGCTTGGACAGAACCTGGACGATGACGACCTGATACTATACATGGTGTCCAAAGATCGTCTTCACGACGCATGGATTGATATCTTCCTTACGACGCCTGACTGCTATCTGCAGATGGCACCGGCTGAGATACAAGAAGTATATCATCAGCAGATTACATCAATGTCAAATGGGGTGAAGATCAACGAGGAGCATACCTTGGGTCGATCGAGAAAGCGAAAAGCTTCCGAAACTGAGAACGGGGTCCAAGTACTCCGCACAGCTAATGCAGTCAACAATGCAGAAGGACAAGTGCATGAGTCTGGTAAGCGACCCCACCACGAGATCCCCCCACTAGCAGATAAATCACAGTCTCAGCGTCACTCGTCGCTGCCCTATGAGACTCTACTTTCAGCTTCCTCATCGCAGGAGCTGGACCGCATCTTAGACATGTTCATGCCAACTCTAAGTGCTCAAGTCGCTATCCCCACACATGACCCGATAGCTTCTGCGCCAGAGCCGGTGCTGAACGCGATGGCGGTCGCACCAGCAGTGGTAGTAGCACCTCCAAGTCAGCCCGTGATCCCGGTAGCTACTCCTCCAACAGGCGTGGCCCCCCAGCCTGGCTTAGCGGACCCCATTGCTGCTTACATGGCTGGCAACCCCTCCAGGAACACACAAGATATCGCCGGCCAGGGATGTGCAGGCATCGCAATGTCCCGTGGTCAGATCCGTGCCTTTGTCGAGATCCAAGGCAGACCATTGGCAAGCCTTCCACCCGCGGCCAACTGCAACTCTCGTCATGAGCTGAGGGGTGTGGCTCCACCAAAAACGGTTGATCCTACTTTGATCAACTGTGTCACGACTGCGCAGGAGATCCTCACTGTAAGTCTACTGCTCCGATCTGAAAAGCCCTCACTGATACTTGTTCAGTTTCTTCCATTTCAGACCGTGAACTACGAGCTATGGGATCGCATTCGGACGTCCTGGACCCCGAAGGCGGTCGCTGATTTCATAGTGAGTCGTTGGATCTCTTTTCATAAGTTACATATACAAGCTTATACTTTAACAGGCCTATGTTCGTCAGCTACGCTCAGGCAAGAGCTTCCACCGGACAACCTTCCACCACTATCGCGATCACCGACCGGAAGACATACCCGAGCATACTTTTACCACGAACGTACCTTCAAACATGTCATCGAGAGGGAAAATGGACAAAGAGGCCCGCACCTGGCCTCTTCACGACTACTTCCTTTACCATCTGGGGGACGGAGTAGTGCATTACCCCGCTGGTCGCAACGCACAACTCATGACGCGTTGCGTTTGGCATGTGCGGAACGTATCCCACGATATGGACGTCAAGATGTCGGAGATTGTCCAGTATGCAGCAAAGCACGGCATATCCGTTCCCGCTGCGGATCTGATTCAGCCGGACACAAACGTGGTATTGGAAGACACGCCTTCGCCGGCCTTCCTCGCTATGATTCATAACCATTTTGTGAACAAGTATGGTAAAAGTTCTGGCGGCATCTAGGAGACTCTACCAGATATCGGAGACGCGGTTTCATGGCCAGGACGCAGATGCTTAATTTCCCTCACCCCTGACCTTTCCTTTGGATACAGAGCTATGGAGATGCTACACAGGAGCTGTTTTCGCAAACTGTGACGCGAAGAGTGATGGTTGGACAGCAATATTCGACATATCAAGTAAAACTCATGGTGCATTTTACCTTGCTGCCTGCGTAATCTCGTATGGTGATACAATTACTCTCTTTGACCCTAGCTACTGACAAACGCTGGACCCAAGCGCGTGTGCACGTGCTTCATCTATTCACGTGTGGGTGGGGTTATATACTAGAACCATATGACCGACAGACCCTCTTGACACTACCACAGCTTCAACATCGCCCAAACAAGAGTAAGCGACATTATGAATGAGAATAACGGTAAGTTGCCTCAGCCGAATCTCCATTTAGCTCGCTTGGGGTTTAACGTACTAATTACGGCCATCACAGATCTCGCGAATAGTGCGGCGTCTCCTTCAGGTGGCTCGGGCTACACGCTGAATCATATCGTCAGTCACGGCGGTGATGATAACCCTGCTCAAGTCCAAGACTATCAAGCGTCAGATGAACTGACTCGCAACGGACTGCGCGCTGAGGCAGCGTTCAATACAACCACGGTCCAGCTGATCATCAAGGACTTCTGCGACTTGAGCGAGCGACTTGAGCAGATCGGGGCCATGGCTCCCAAACAGAGTGGCCTACAGTACTGGGTTCGCGACTCCGCCGACGGAAGGGGTATTGTCGTTGCCGAGTGTGTCTGCCTCTTGAGGTATGCGCCCGGATACACCGTGCGCGTTCCGCGGGACGTGCGATTAGCATTCGAAGCCCTCAACACCCTCGAACTCGTAAATCAAGCTATGTATCACAGCCTCTCGGGGTATCTACAACACATCGCAGCCCAACAGCCAGCGCAGGCTCTCCAAGCTTACCAACCACCACCACCGCGTATTCTACTTATACGCCAGAACCAGATCGTTGTACCGCAAGGACCTAGAACATCCGGCGTCCGTTCTAGTGGTTCCGCTGGTATCCATCGGTACGAGTGGCCAGAGTCTCGTAAACTTGCCTGGCTTTGCATCACCCCACGTATGGTTCTACCTGAGAAGGCTTTAGAATCCTCATACTGTTCCTTCAACAGCGTAGCGCTATGGGATCATGTTGATGTCCGACTGATTGGACCCAACATCGAGGTTACTCTTGTGGAGATCGCAGCGGTAGGCTACTCAATTTATCCCCCATGCGCGCAAAATGAACTGACGAAGGATGCAGTTCTTTCCTCGAGCAGCCTCATGTTGGAGGGCTCTCTGGAAGCGCTTCGAGGCGAGCGGATGGAATCTTCATAGGCTTCGCGAGCTCATCGTCAGTACTCACTGCTTCTGTCTTGGAGAACCTTGCTAATGGATCTCAAAGTTCTACTCCCGCCAGCTTAGTGTAGCCGATTTACGGGCCCACTCCGCCGGTAGCATGAAGAAGCATCAACGAGATGCTCGTAAGCACTTGTGCGCCGCCGCCGGTCTTACGCTCTCTGCGATTGATACCGATCGCGTGAACTCCACTACTGAGTTCTGCGATCTTCGCGACTGCTTCCTTGTCAGCTTGGGCGACGGACTAGTATACTGGCCTGGAGGAGCTGATCAGGGGGTGCTGACCCTTGCTGTCTGGCACGCTCGTCGACACGGCCATAATAACGTACGACTATCTCAACTTGAGCGTTACGTCGAACAAGTAGAAGAGGATATGGTTGAACTATATGGTCCCCTTCCGCAGCCCAGTGCCCTTAGTCCCATTCAGACTGACTGGTATGCGCTGGAGCGGATCTTTCCGCAGCAGACTTACGATGCGACTCGGACTCATGATCCAACGTACGATGTCGTCCGGAAGTGGTGGGCAGCGGGACGGTATTTTCACCACGACTAAGGAAGTCATGACCGCAAATGCGCTTCAGGAAGATGTACGTAGCCCATCAACAGATCGTTGTATGCATGGCAAATTGATAGTCATAACTGGCAAAGGGTCATGTTAGATATTCAGAGCTGTGGACGTATCTTACACTGTGTTCTCGGCGCGACATCAACTGTCCTGTATCTTCCTAATAAAGGCCCATCGTATCAGTGTCGCTCATGCTGAGGATGTGCACATTCTTACCCGTTCCAGACAGCATTGACGATGTTGAGATTAAATTGAGACTAACCTCGTTGTATGCAGACCTTCACTACACACCTTATCGAGTTCATTCTCGTACTAGTGTATTTCTTCCAGCGCCTTTTCTGGTCTGTGTGATACCCAAGGCAAGATTTTGGCGTGCATCCCACCTGTTCTCCAACTGTTCAGACTTCTGCAAGGCCCTATACGGCGGAGAGAGATGCGTAAGTTGCCACCCTGTGTCTCAAGGCCATGTACCGCGTCAATCTACACAGCGCCTGCACAATAGTAACAAAGGTCACCACAGACTAACCCAAAATCCACAGGGCCTCCCAGAGACCCTTATGACGGCTCTCTGGACCCCTTTCAGCGCACAATGCTCGGTACACCTAGCACAACAACGCCGGAGGACTGCTACGTGAACGCAATTGCACCTACGGAGGAGCCCATGGGGCATCTGAACGAAAGCACCACAAACCTGGATGTACAAGGACCAATACTACGCCCAGAAAAGTACGATACCCGCTTTGGCGATACGAACACTCTGGGAATTGAAGAAGAGAACGTTGGCTTCGAGAGATGGAAGACAAGGTCCGGCGTCTCCGCCATCGTCAACAGTCCACAGTACGACTCGAAATACAATCTTCGATTCCCGCGCACGACGAACAATCAGGCGAAGATCAGCTCTAGCACTAAAACTGGTGGGTTGATCCAGTCAAGCTATGTGGCCTTGTATCGCTGATACACATTCTAGCCTTTCCAATATATGACTTCGATTATGCCATAGCGTATCCGCATATCGTGCACGAATTCCAAAACGCTACACCGTCCTTCCCATACTCGCAGTCGCTTGCAGAAGACAACACGAACGTCGGCTGTAGAAGCATTCATCAGCAAATACACAGACCTTCGCAGTATGGCTTTGAGGAGAGAAGCTACGGACAGTTCGGATTCAGGTCCTCTTCTCGTCTTCAGAAGCCTCAGAATAACAGTGCACCTACGGGACTCACTATTCCGCAGGATGCAGTCAGTACGTTTCTCTCTTTGGAGCCGCTCCGCAGCGCACAGCCTCCTCTTCTTCCCGACTCGAAGGGCGCAAGGGTACCAGGTACAAATCTACTCAGACTTAGCCACGCCTGCTTTCTGGGGACTATACCTCTTCCAGATATGGCATTTCATGCGCCTGGTGTGGCCATATCTGCAAAGACTGAGGAAGTGCTTCGACGACCTGTACCAGAGTACAAGGCTGTGGCCACTTCGGTGGTGGATGTATCTATGTCATCTGGTATGTTGGCCGTCCAGCCCTCTCTTACTGCTCTTTGGCTTTTGGTCACTGCCAATAGTCCGTATCGATGCATGTCCTCCTCCCATCTAATTAGAATCTGTAGGAGATAATCCTCGGAGTGGACATGATCTCTTTGATGAGGTCTCGTCCCCTATTTAAATAGATCGAGAACTTCACCGCTTCGAGAGAAGAACACTGCGAAGAAGGACTATAGTCGGATAATGGCGAAGGAAACCTGGTTGTCGTTGCGGTGTCATACAAGCATTGAATTCACCGATTCGGTGAGCGCCGCGCACTTTATGTAGCTGAGTATATTGAAGACTGCTTTGTATAGCACCCAACACATTGGATCAATCAGACAAAGTGTATCTGACCCGGAAATTGATCTTTTGAAGTTTGGTAGCAAACCCGGTGTATTGGAAACCGAACACGATCGAGTACATTAAGATGATATCAGAGCTGCGCGAGCATAACACATCGCGTACTCGACGCCTTGCAATATATGGCGACGAAGCTGCGGTGTTTGGAGCTTACCCGTCAAGGCTACTTCTACCGCTCGTATCATTGTCTTTTAAGTGTCTCTTAGCATTGCGATAAGCCTTTTCAGATCTTCCGACCCATCACAATGTTCCGTAAAAGACAGTATATTAGAAAGCAGATGGTGGCTGTGAAGGCATCATAGAGGCTAGCGTAGCCCCTTGGCCGCAACAACCGAACGCGGACGTTGTACCCTCGTCGACCCTTTCTTTCGCCAATCTCAACATCCAATCGCTACTTCGCGCCCTGCTTAACTCGACATACACACAGCAGCCATATGTCACCAAGCTCGCTAGTATACCCATCCAGTGCAACCCTTGACAAAGACATCTGGTAAGGCTCGCATGGCGCGCTGAGCCCATCGTCCACTGACTTGCCCGCCTTGCTACAGATACTATACTCCTCAAACTGATCGATCGTCTTCGAGATCCTTGCCGCAACCATCAGCGCACCGCAAATTACTCCGCTACGCTTACTGCCATCTCTGCCGGAGAAGCCACGAATGTCGCCGCAGCAATACCCCAGTAATCGGGTGCGACACGAAAGCCACTCATCTACGGAGCGAATTCATGACAGCCAAGAGCCCTCTCGTACACCGCAGTCCCATTCTATCGGCGCGATGTGGTCCACCGGCGCAAATGAATTCGTCTTCGGCGCCACCCTCGGCGTGGATGAAGCGCACCAGTCCGCGAATGGCCATCAACAGTTTCCTGGCGCTATATACCATGTATTGGAAGATGAACAGCCAGCGTCGCCGTTTCTGTCGCAGTCTATGCGTAATCTAGAGACTACGTCGCCGGCGAGTGGCCTTTCCGCGCACGCTTTCGCCCCTCATGAGCCTTTCTCTACGCCTAGAGACAACATATACCCCACGATGCGACACTCGCCATATCACGCTCCATCTACAAGCATACCTGCTCTACCTCAGGTCCGTATCGCGTCCAAGAAAGGACCCAAGAAGACTACGATGGGAGCGCCCAGCAAGGCCAACGGAGTGGCCAAGTCTTACCAACATACACCCAGTATAAACGTCAAGGCCATCGCTAATTATGACTTTGGAAATGGGGATCTCCATCGGTCACTGTCTGCTAGCCCGTTGCACAGCGATATATCACCGCAACTCGCCCTTCCACCGTCGAGTTCCCTCGAACCGCGAAGTGACGCGCTGGACCTGGCAGCAGCAAGCTTGGACGCCGAGAAAGATAGTCGTCATGACATTCCAACACCGCATGTTGAAGCCGACGGCGGAATCTCCGCAGCGATACGCCTTCGAACGCCGAGCGAGACTCAAGGAGGCAAGAACCTTGCTCGAGCATTGGGCTTCCTTGGAGGTAGGCCCAGCCCGATCGGCCCCGGTGTCTCAGGCTTTGACTTCATATTCGCCAACCTTGTCGACGCAATGCGAGAACATCCTGGCCAAGTCATCATACATCGAAATGCGCTTCTTGATTCTGAAGACTATAACTCAGCATTCGAAGAAGACGCACGGTTGAGCCGAGACCTCTGCAATCAAGCCATTCTAGCATCCCCTCCTGATGCGTTACCGGCAGACGCCTACCTTCTCGATCTTGGGGGTGGCTTCCAGGTCACAGTCCCGCTTGATCCAATAACTGAAGCTACGTTCAAGCAAGGCGGTCAAGGAATCATACCACCCGAGGGTCTCGTACGTATCGCCACGGAGATGAACATCGACATGAAAGACTACCGTGTCGATGGTAAACCGCACCCTGTATACAGTATGGGCGCCCCAAAGCAGGTCGACATCCGGTACATGGGCTCGATACCTATAACCATAGTGGAGATGGCTATCGTGAGTATATATCGGTCGCTCAAACGAAGACACAGCAGCTGATGTATCGTATAGTGGTTTCCTGCGCATGGCTCACTCTGGCCGGACTGGACACAGCGATTTGCCCGAAGTGGCTGGACGCAAAACAACATCGCTGACTTGATTGTGAGTTCATTCTCCCTTGCCGAACCGTATCTTGCGTGAGCTAATGTGACCAAGAACCGAGCTTACAACACCGACGCCGTCGAAGGTATCGGCCCATCGACAATCAGTCAGCAGACGAATAAACATGGTCGTGAAATTCGTGAACTCTTGGAATCTTCCGGCCAGGAACAACAGCAGGTCACTGAAAGCGCGGTCCTTCCAGTAACGTCCTTTTCATGCGAGAGCTGGACACCGCCTGGCAACGAATACCGGCTAGTCGACTATTACGTCCGCGATCTTGCGAACGGTGTTGATCGCGAAAACTTTCCTTCCGGTTCAGACAGGGGCTTTCTGACTCAATTGATTGAGTATGTCCTCGACAATCTGGACGAGTGGGCTGATCTCAAGCTCAGCGATGTCCAGTTCATCGAAGATTCTGGTGGCTTCTTCCAGACAACAAACCCGGCTTTCGGGCCTGGGATGGAGAATCCAGACGAGGAGGCGTTTCACCGTCACAAGCTACACTTGAAACGGTATCGCAAGACGATGGCAGATTATCGCATCCAACAAAAGAAGGCCAAAGCAAAAGTCGCGATGGAGAGCCAAGAGCAGGCTCAGTGATCAGTGAGGTTGAGCTGTAGACATACCAGTCATTCCAGCTACCGCTAGCTCCCTTCATAACACTTAACGGACATGTGCGATGGATAGACCCGAAAGCTGTCACACGGAGGTCTCGAAGCCATCACCCAACTTTCGGTGCTGCGATATTCTTCACAAGAGACGACCATTTCGCCATCGCGTTCTCATGACACGACTCAACCATATGAGGAAAACGGTCTCAGGTATTCAGCGATATTGGCGAGAATCTCAGCAAAGCGTCTCGATGAGGAGTCGTCGGCGCGTCGTCCTGGAGCAATGGAAGAAGGGCTGTCGGGAAAGTTCGTCAGTGAAAACACAATTGCGGTTGGATGCGAACTAAGCCGAAAACTGTAGCATTGCTCCTCGTGTTTTGTGCGAGGCCGCCTGGTCACAACGTTGATCCATCGAGAAGCTTTCTTTCATCTCGAAAACCAACCAGGTACCACTCCAACACAGTTCCTCACTTCCTGCTCAGTTATGTCCTATCCTGGAGAATTTGCGGATGTGAGCCATATGAGGAAAGATCTTCGATCTTCTGATTAGTTGATCAATGGTCAGTTCCTACTGTCGCGATTCTTGTCAGTTGTCCTTGCAGAATGCGTCACACAAGATCAGCCACGACAAGAGAAGGAACGAGTCAAAGGACTGATGGATTTATTTATCTACACACAACTCAAGAGTCGACCAGAAAGACCGCAAGTACCGAATTCTAGATGTGGTGGCGAACGACCCAGGCCTATACGTGTGTTGAGCAAGGTCTGGTCCGGGAAAGAGGCAGTGTATTGTGTGAGCTTTTTGGGACTCAAGAAAGCTTCATTATCCTACTCTCTCACGCACTCCTTATACATATTTCCGTGTCACTTCATCAAGAGTGATTATGGGCACCAAAGTTTGAATGATGTGATGCTATACTTCAGCGCCTCTGTCGCGTGGATTTCTGAAGTACATGAGAAGAGACAACCAAGCCAGTGGAAGACAACTGTAGGAGTAGCTGGTCAGGGTATTACGAACGTTGCATTGAAATAAGACATATAGGAAGACAAGGAAAGAATTGAATAATAGATCTCGCAATTATCTAAATAACTTAGTATATAATTTTCTGCGTGTTGCTATAACTCTAAGTATTACAATGTCTCTTATTTAATAAAAAGTACTTTTACGTATATAGTAGTTATATAATTTAGAAATTATAAGTAGCTTATTTTACTTTATATTATTATAGTACTATAGATAGAATAGAAAAAAACTAAAATATTAAATTATATATACTATTTATTAGTAAACTAATAATTCTATAGCCTATAAACTAGTTCTAAAAAAGTAAAATCTATTACTAGTATACTAAAGAATATACAACTAAAGGTTTTAGTACTTTAGAAGTAAATAAACTAAAGCTTAGAGCTTTAGCGCTACTACTTCTAAAGTAGTTAAAGCTTCTAAATTTAGGCTAGCTATAAAGCTATTTTAATACTAAAGTACTCTATAAAAGAATTATAATATAATTATACGCGCTTATTAGCTTATAACTAATAGAGTAATATAATTTAAAAGTTTATAGTTAGAATATATATAATAAAATCTTAGTAAAAGTATACTTCTTTTATTCTATAAGTTACTCTTAGAAATCTAAAAATATATTAAAGTAGCTTAAATCTAATACTAAATAGTACTTTAAACTATTTATAAGTCTTCTAGGTAATTATAAGTATAAAAATAATTTTTTACTAGTTATATTACTTTACTTACTAGAGCTCTACTAAGTTACTTTATTATTATTTAATTACTTTTCTCTAAATTATATTACCTTTACTATATTTATAAACTCTCTTAAAATTATTATAAAAGATAGTATTATAGTAAATTTTATAACTTTCTTTATTATTTTTATAACTACTACTATTATACGCGCTATTAAAGCCTACTTTACTAATAATATAGTATCTACTAGAACTATTAATAGTTATTATTTTATAAGCGTTCTATAAAAGTATATAAAATAAGTAGATTTTACTATTATTTTTTACTAGAACTTTACTTTTAATAATCTTATTAATAAGATATAGCGCTTTTTTTATAACCTAGATCTAGATATTATAAATTACTTAGTAGCTAGAGCTTTATATATTACTAAAATTCTAGAGAATTCTATTAATATACTAA
Source organism: Alternaria ventricosa (assembly GCF_023758065.1). Taxonomy (NCBI): domain Eukaryota; kingdom Fungi; phylum Ascomycota; class Dothideomycetes; order Pleosporales; family Pleosporaceae; genus Alternaria; species Alternaria ventricosa. The sequence goes on along the minus strand of NW_026055685.1, from coordinate 962,841 downwards.
TAATTAAGTACTTTTTACTAAGTATAAACACTATTTATATACACCTTACTACGTATATAATTAGAATAGAGTTAGAGCTATATTTTAGCTATATAATATAGAGTTATATTTACTTATAATAGTATACTTTAGAGAAGATTCTTAAAAAAAGTAATAAAAAATAAAATAATAAAAATAAAGCGTTTATAAGTTATCTTTAGTAGGTAAATATTATTATATAGATAGTAGTAGTATTAAAGTTTTACTAAAGCTAGTAAAAGTATAACCATAGAATAGTTATTATATTATAGTTATTAGTAGATAGAAATAATATTATAGTTATAGTTAATAGAGAATAAATATAGTAAGTTTTATTAGTAGTATATCTATTACTATATATTATATTATTTCTAGTTATTTCTAGTTATAGTATAAACTAGAAAGTTATATAAGTAAGTGTAGAGTTAGTTTATATAGTAATAACTTTATTACTATAGTAATATCTAAATTAATATTAAAATTATTCTAGTAGTTCTAAAAGAGACTAGCTTAAAGTTTTTTAACACCTTTTAATATCTTTTAATATCTTTTTACTATAAAGATAACTCTAAATTAGGCTTAAAGTACTAATTATATATACTATAGTAAGTTAATAGTTAAAAAATATATAATATATACTTTAGTATTTTTATTACTTTTATAACTTATATAACTATAGCTACTAATATTTTTTTTATTAATATTATAGGCGTTAAATATAGCTTTTAAAAAATACTTATACTTATTAATAATATTTTAGCTACTTATACTTTTTTTAATTTACTTAGTATTAATAAAGTAGCTAGCGTTTTATAAGCTAACTTTTTTACTTTACTTATTAGCTTTAGTATTACTTTACTTATTATTTTTATTATTACTTTACTTACTACTCTACTTATTAGTTAAAATACTACTTATTAGTAAAAAAATAGTATATACTTTTTTTAAGTATAAAATATATAAAAGTACTATTAACTTAAAATTTAGCTAACTATATAAGTAAGACTTATATAGTATAACTATAAGTAAACTTTAAAAAATAAGTAATAAATAATTTACTTTACTATTTTTTATAAGCTAGCTTTATACTAATACTATAAAAGACTAAGTACTTTAATAGTACTTTATTTTAGCTTAATATATAATAAATATATATTAATAATATTATTTATAGCTATAGCTTAAAAGTATAAATAAAAGTAATACTACTACCTACTATAAAACAAGGTGTTTAGGAAATACACTTGCATTATAATTATATACTATGTTACTTAACCGCGTTGTGCCTGCATTTCTGCACTAGCACATTTAACAAAGTAATAAATAAAAGTAAAGTAAAAGTTTAAAAATAGTAGTAGCTATTAAGTAATAGAATCTATATTTAAGTAAATATATATTTTATATGTGTTTTATATAGGCTAAATGTAAAGAAACAACTGCGTGTTGCTACGACTTTAGTTTATGCGATAGGTAATCTCTAACATAGTTAAACAGTCTGCAGATGCGACATTCCCTGAAATGACAAAATTTATCACATGTTGGTAAAGCGCAAAAGGTTCACGTGATGATGGAGACGGGTGTTTAGACACGACGCAGTAGCTTTGAGCAATGTGGTGTTGATCTCAGACAGCATCACGCACGACATCACATCCGCGAACATTCCCAACGAGACCCCTTTTTTCCCGTCAACTGGAACAATTCGCATATTACTCTTATTTATTGGCAAGTCTATGACTGTATCACTGAAAGAGCCTCGCTTCCAAGCTACGAAAGGCAGTCTAGACATCTACAAGCCTCTTTTCCATTTATCTGCCAGTATAACATCCTCACACTTGAACACCACCACGACACATCGCTCAAGCCTCAGTCCTCCCACCTATAGCCGTGAGCCTCAACGTCCTTCCTAACCATAGCCCGATATTCCTCATGCAACGCCACACACCTCTTCAGAAACCCCACATCGCTGTAGCCGGCCTGAAGATTTCGATCGATGAGCCAATACGCAATGAAAGCATCGAGATCAGCCAGCAGAAGCCTCGAGCAATTCATGACCTGCGCTTGGAAGAGGGCTTCAGTGAAGGGACCGCGGTCAAGACCCTGGGGGAAATTGCACGGATGAACACCCTCAGCGCAATCGATAAGCGCGTATGGTGTCTTGGCGATGTCGAAGCCCGTGTGTCGGTTGACACCGGGTGTGAACGTGTAGTGACCGGTCGTGTGGATGATCGACTGCGGTGGCTGCGGTGCAGCTCCTTTGACAGGCTTTGTCACTCCCTTCTTCTTCTTCCAGTCTTTCACCCAGGTGCGTGCGTCCATACCGAAGAGACAGTCCAGACCTTGGAGAAGGTGCTGACGATTCTTCGCGATGAAATGTTAGCCCAGTACAATAACGCGCGTTCGGTAAAGCATAGAAGAAGACTCACAATGATCCAAGCCTGGAATCTGGGGTTGATTCCGCTCTGTGCGAAACGGGCTTGTACTTCGGGAATCTGCGCATGTAAGAGAAAGAACTTTAAGCGGGTTAGCGGTATCTCGAGAGACTGTAACGAGATTCATACCGTAAGAATCTCCAACGCGGTCAGCGGGATAGTGAAGACGGATAGATCGAATTGTGAGGGGGTCACAACACTGTGCAGTGGATGGAAAGGCCTCTGAAGCACATCGCGGGGCGGCATCTGGTTGTACAGTCCGGTATGGATGAGTCGATGCAATACGGACGGCGAGTATAGGTCCGTGAACCCAGGTCCAAAGTAACGCATGCTCTTGTTGCCTTCTTTGAAGTACCCGTTTTCGTCGAAGGTAGTGCGGCCTTTTTTGACTTTGACGTCGTGCTCTGAATCGAAGTCGTCATCATCGTCTTCGTCGGCGAGGGCGGAAGTCGGTCCAGATCTCGAGCGCTTTCGGGTGTGCACCCGTGGGGTAGCGCCGCTAGGCGCACGCGCACGTTGCTGGTTCTCCCTGCGGTTAACGTCGGGGTTGTTGTTAGGTGTCTTCCGGGGCGCTTTGGAGGCAGTACCGCGCTGGCGGCCGGTGGTGGGACTGCTCATGACCGTGATCGAGACGGGAGACGAGAGACGAAGAGGCTTGATACCATTAAAAGATTGGGTGTGTAGAAGAGGCGTGTTTTATTTGCCAATACTCCCTCACTCTAGGAGATAAGCGAGCACCCTAGAACCGGCTTTGACGTCAGATTTTCATATTTGCTTGTCGAATCCTAGTGAAATCTCCATCTCTTCGGGGTATTCCACGTAAGAAAGCGTGCAGCTCCTCAACGCGACAAATCTGGGGGCGGAGGAGAGAGCGTAGCGCTAGTAGACCGGACCACGGAATTCTAGCAAGTGGATCAATTGGCTGCCTAGTAGCAGAGCAGCAATGAATGGGAACAGGCTACGATTTTGACTCGGACTGGGGCTTCGTCTTGGTTCGAGCTAGCCATTAAGAACATACTTCGATAGGCAATATGATTGTGATAGCTTTGAGGAGCAATGAAAGAATTGGGCAGCCTTGAATACCAGTCATCAGAATTGATGAGTACCTTGAATATACCTACACGTGCATCTCGTCCTGATCGGACAAGCTCCAGAAACGCTGCACAACCGCATCAGGAAGCGCAGGCAGGTGGGTCTTCATTGGGCGTACCACCAGCTCCTCACCCTTTCCCAGGCAGAGAAGCACAGCAGACCCGTTGCTTGTCTTCTCTTTAACCGTCGTCTTCAACTCTCCCAACAACCACACAAGCTTACGAAGGGCTCCTTGTCGCTTGCTGTCATCCTCGTAGTTCTTCCTTATGTCCTCTGGGGTGAAGGTCTTCTCGGTGGAAGAGAAGACGCCATCCTTGTTTGTTCCAAGAGACCACCGCGAAGTCCTACCGACCCAGATCTGATCGAGGGGCTTACTCTGGTTGTTGCTCTTCAGTTCCATTGTCTTGCTGTGCGAAATCAACTTTCCTGCCAGTAGCACAACGGTCGAGTCAGAGCTTTCGGGTCGGATGGTAGTGCTCGCAATCTCGGGCTCGGGATGCGATGTCGATTTCGCCAACATTTCCTCGATTTCGTTCCGGGAGGGCTGCTCATCGGGCATGTATGCGTCTGTCTCTGCCCTTACCACGATGTTGAGGCCACCGAAATCGTACTGTATGGTATGGTGATGTCCTTCCGCATCTTGAAGATCTGGTTCTAGTTGCGTCGTCCAGGCAGCCTCGAAGTTACGCCCGTACGATCCGTTGGTAGAGCCAGCCATGCCGGATCGAAGCCGTCGCCCCACAATCAAAGTGTTGCCAACGACGTGGAGAGTCAGTGCGAACGGCTGGCATGATACGTCCTTGACGTATGTAATGAGCGCGGTCATTGATCCGCGAGCGACGAGGACATCAATGTCGTCGAAACGCTTGCTTGGCTTCATAACAGTAAGAGCCTGGAAGAGTGGCTCGAACTGAAACCGCGGTACCTTGGCTACATGTTGGTCGATGTAGTAGCGTCCTGTGTCCGGCTCCAGTTTCAACGGGTTAGGTGGCTTCGTGAACATCGGCGGAGTACCAGGAACGTAGATCGTAGGGGTATCGGTGTACGACTTGAAGCTGTAGCTGCAAAGAAGCTCATAGCCCTTGTCCGACACATGGTTTGGCGACTCGGGTATCGTCTTGGCCAACATGCTGAAGATGATCTCGTTGCTCGTATTGGCGTTCATCCAAGGATCATCCCGTCTGCGCTTCAGATACCTCTTCCACCAAGCCACGACAGACTTCCACGTACTGCCTTCTACGTAGACACGGTCAAGGGCGATGATGGTAACCGAGTAAACAGCTAGTGCAGCCAAACCCTGCCACTTGCTCCATGACTTGGCAATCTCCATATCGGCAGGTACCAGGTCTGACTCGTATAATGCAGTCGAAATTGAGCTCAACAGCGTGAAGCAAGTGAGAAGTCAGAAGTGTCTTGTGCTGCGGTCTTGCTTTGGTAGTTGATCCAGGGGGCGATGACTGTCAGGTTGAGCGATGGTGACCTTCCGGATGGTTGATCAGTCGAACTGGGCGGTGGAATGGTGGAAATCGTATATATCGGTGAGCAATAAGGCGAATATACGGCAGGAGAGGGGCGAGACTACACTCATAGGCTGCAGCCAATAGATGGCAATAATGCAGGGAACGAACAGCATCTGCCATGAGTACGTGCTTCATTGCGCCGACCCCGATAGGGTTCAGTGAATCCACGGCGAGAGAGCCGCAAATCGCGGTCGGTAATCGCTGCCTTCGAGTCTATAACTCGAGATTGGCGAGCCTAGTGATTGCCATCAAAACCAGCAAACCATCGCGCCCACAAGCAGGATGCTGTGGTTTGCTACAGCTTGACCGCTCCTCTGTGACCGCATGTCTTAATTGTAGAAGGCAGAAGGGCGTTTGTCAGGCTCCCATACCGAAAGCGCAGTACAGTCCAATAGGCTCAGTCCAGAGTGGCCGAGCCATCCAAGCGTTTGTCTCGGTGTAAAGCGTGGCGACGATATGGATGAAGATATCGAATCATCGAGTCGTCTCGCTGACGATCGTCGGCGGAGAAAGTGCGACCCTCAAGGTGAGTACACTCTCGATTAGTTTCGCATTATCGCGTTAGTGCGCGAGTGATGAATTAGCATGGCGAGCATGTGCGTAGGGGAACGTTGTCGGGTGAGGTTTAACAGCTCGATGGCCGAAGTTCGAGGGCAAGAGCGCGACGCGTGTGCCATCGTTCGCTGACGTAATGACGCGATCCCCAAAACGCGCTACGTCTGCGCTAACCCGAGCGAGCTAATCACGTGTACCTTGCGAAGCGCATCATCGCCGCAAAGTAGATGTCAAGTAACCACGCGACTTCATTTGCGCTATGCTAACATACAGCCTACTCGACATCCGATCTTACTACCGTGGCGTGGATGTGGGCAAAGTTCCCACCCCTCCCCCGTTCGGCACGACATCGTTCGGATGACCCAGACTCATTTCCGCACTCGAACCCCTATTCCCTTTTATGCCGACAAGCTCCGGCAAAGACGATAGATCGAATGGTATCCGCTTCTTTGTACTAGTGCCAGTATGTTTTCGCTGCTTCCGCCGATGAAGGATCCAAACAGGCGCGCACATGGCCATTAACAAGAGGATAGCGAAGCCGACCGCGATGCCGGCGATGGCGCCTTTTGGTAGTGGCGATTTGCTTGATGAGTCGGGGTCGGAAGGAGTCGTTTCTGGCGCCGGCGATGGAAGAGCTTCGATCGAACATGAAGATGAACCGTCTGGTGCCGTAGAACACTCCGATGTAGGCAAGATGAACTGGATTTGCTTGCCGAGGACATGGTTCTCCCATGTATACTCAGACTCAGATCGAGTCGTAGTAGCACCCACAGAGCCTTTGCCTTCAATGCACAAGATCTCGGCTTGTGTGCTAACGTCATCGTCGGGATAGCTCATGCAGAGGAATTCCTGTGTCGCGCCTTGGTACGATGTGTAAGAACTATTCTGGTAGGTCAATCGACTGAATCAGTCGCGGTATGGATAAATGAGCAAAACTTACGAAGGACAGCACGCGACTTTGGTATAAGTAGAAGGACTGCTGAAGGTACTCCTTCCTACGTCTACCCAGCCTCCTGGACATTGTGCCGCGGGAGAGTACAAGATGGCTAAGTGAGAGGTAAGGTAGGGGCCGATCCAGTGTGTACCCGGCGGAAAACATTCGCTTGCTACAGTAGCTATGCCGTCAGAACCGCATGTTCGATCTCGCATCCACCATGCGCAATTTGTGCTTTCTGAGTTACAATTTCGGACGGCACGAGAACAGTAAGCTGGTGCGGTGAACGGCGTAATTAGCGACCCGTACGGGGCTGTGGAGTCTGGTGTTGTTACGGGCGACGAAGACGTGCGGGAAGTGGTGTCTATGTCGCTGGACAGGGAGGACGATGTTGCTTGTTCGCTAACAGAAGACGACAACGAAGACGTGATGGGAGAGTCAGCCATCTTGCGGATGTGAGAGGATGATTTTGGCTAAGAGAAGACGACGACGAACATACGGGGATCGAAGGCACCCGTGCATTCATATGCAACGCATGGCACCGAGAACATTATAATGCGGCGCATGACATCGTCGGCTAATGAGAGGACGGTCAACGGTGTGACGAGATTCACAAGTGTTGCTTGAGTTCCGCGCCGTATGCTGCGCCGCACATCTGCCCATGCGTCAAAGCGGGTGAGAGATTGACCCTTGGCAACCAACCTTGCCGGAAATCTTATGTTATGTATATGACGATGATTGGCACAAGGGATGATCAAACGGAGCTGCGGATGCGCAGTGAGATCCCGCGCTCGGCATGACCGACCCGCGCACGTCAATGGACTCAAGAGGGCGGAATCGAGCAAAAGCCCGATCGCAAAGGATCCTGAATACGAGAGTGGAAAGGTTTAGTCGGCCTCGAACGACCGAGTGGTAAAAATGCATAGCTCTTTGCTAAACAGTATGGGTATCAATATAGTAACAAACGAAGAAAAGATCCACGCCATCAAAACCCATCAACGCCCTGGTGTGAGCGCTGTTTCCAATCTCGGCGACCTAACCTCCGGCTGTGGATGAAACAAACCATTCGAACTCGCCATCTGTGTAGGCGGAGAAATCATGCCATGGTTTCCCACAAACTCAGGTAACGCGTCGTGCTCTCCACTTGGGCTAGCCTTCGGTATCGGCGCGTGGTGATGCTGATTTTGGCGACGACGCCATAGGAAGAAAAGTCCGCCGGCGAGTGCCAGTGCGGCGACCGCGCCTACGGCGATGCCAACGATGGGGCCAGTACCCAGACGACGTGATTTGGGTTCTGGGGAATCGGCAGGTGGCGGGTTGTACATTGGGGGACCAAAATCTAATGTTGGTTCGCTAAGGGGGGTAAAGGTTGCCTCTGAAGAAGAGGTAGTGGTGAGAATTGCCTCAATTCTTGCGGCCCAAGCGAGTGTACTGTCGGCTGAATATTCGCTGGTAAACCATTCATAAACCGAGCTTCCATCTGTCTGGCAGGCGAAGACAGAAGTCGAGTTGGCAGTCCAGGAGATCGAACTGGTACAACTCGAATAATAATAATGCGCTGAGTAACCGCTGGTAAACAACGTCAGTGACTGCCAAATATGCTGGCCAGAGCCTACTCACGATGGACAGCATACTGCGGTGGTCCGGCTTGACGGATCTATAATCTGACTTTGCGTTGCCCATTCATAAGGACATCCTGTAGCTGGGGAGTATGTCAAGCCCGAGTATGGGTATGGACTGCCTGGAAAGCATTCGCTAGCACGGGTGGGTCGTCCGTTTGAACCGCAGGTCTGATCGCGCTCAACGAACCCACAACTTATGGTAGGTGTGCCAGTTGAAGTTCCACTAGACGGTGTCTCAAGAAAACATGACGACTTGACAACGTTGTTGCAATAAGACGGCGCTGTAAAAGGGGTCATAATCGAATAGGCGGGTATCGTTCGCGTCGAATAGGAACTGAAGGAAGTCGTCATGGAGGCGGTTGGGAAATCGGCCATGGTTGAGGTCGGAGAGGCGATAGAATCGCGTACCACTGCGAACAAGACGAGACCAGCAGCGAGCATTTGTAGTACTCACAAGGGATGGGAAGGATGAGGTCAAAGCGCAGCCCTGCTCCGCCGCCCCCATGCTCCCGTTGTGTGAGACCATGCAAGCCTCGCGAATGGCTTTCCTCTCTCCAATGAGGGTGTGGGTCTATTAACAGGCGCGTGCAGACAGCCTGCATTCCGCGGTGCGCCTTAAGCCACTTTAGGCTCATTGGGTCTTGCTAGGATCTTGAGCGAGATTTCAATAAGGACATGGCGTTGAGTCGCTCGCCTGGTTTGTTTTCGGCGTGTTGAGGACAAAGCATCCAGGCAACCTACGACGGCATCGTGGTTGACGTCTGTAGTACGAACGATGAATTAAGAGTATGACTGTGAAAATACTACGCGACGTATGCAGGGCTGACCACCCTTACCTTTTGACAGCGCGATTTGCGTTTAGACTTGCCTTGTGGGATGCGGTGTGCGGGCAGTGATGGCGTTTGGGGGCCAAATTTCCTTTGACAGCATAACAACTAGGTGGCACAGTTACCAAAAGATTGGGTCTCGATGCTGGCTGTGGAGGCTGTGTCGCTCATGCGCTCCAACCCAGGCGATAACATATCGCCTATCAAGCGATAGCGATAGGAACATTGTGGATGTTATAGGCAACGCGATTTGGAAGACCGGCGTGTTTTCTGCGCGTCGTCATTTTGCCAAGGAATCGTGACGGGACATTCGGGGCAATTGGGCAATGACGCGAAGCATAGGTCGCAAACGCGTGCGCATGTGTGCGAAAGTTCGCCATGACTGGAATGAGATGGGAGAGAGATTGTGTGTCGTTCAGCAGCGGTTGAGTTGAGGTGAGGTTGGGGTTGTGTAGTGCAAGGCTAAAGGCTCAGGCAGCGTGGCGGCGAATTGCGGGGAAGGCGCGATCAATACTGCAGCCCCCGACATCTGTGGATAAGCAAACCTCGATACATCTGATCTTTGGATTCTGGCTTACGAGAACATGGGCTGATTAGTATACTCAACATTTGTTGTTGAGTGAGCAAAAAGGCCCGGCCTGGCATGAGGGCAATTGCCGAGAGAACGTGACCTGGCGATATGTGGCTCCGAGATCCTCGGCCCAGCCGTCGCGACCATTTTGCCCCACAAGTTAAGTTAAGAGCTGTCTCCGCCTCCGCATTCACTCACCATCTCCCCTAAACATCGCCTTCGTCTCTCACAAACCTCAATTGACCACTCCTCTCTACCTTCACAATGACCGACCGCCTCAAGTCCATCGTTTCGCACATGACGCCCTTGGCCAGCGGCATCTCGGCCCTGTAAGCTCCACCCGGACAGATATGACACGTGAAGAACGCGCGGCGGATGATAAGGGAAGAATGCAGCGCTGACAGCCATCAACAGTACCACCAAGAACCCCGACGACGTTGTCATCACCCTCGCCTTCCGCACTCCCCTCACCAAGGCGCACAAGGGCGGCTTCAAGGACACGACCCTTGACGGCATCCTCGTCAAGACGCTCAAGCAAGTCGTCGCAAAGTCGAACCTCGATCCCGCCGTAGTAGAGGACATCTGCGTCGGCAACGTCTCAGATGCCAAGGCTGCCTACTATGTCCGCGCCGCCATGCTCGCCGCTGGCTTCCCCAACACCACATCCGGCTCGTCGCTGAACCGCTTCTGCTCTTCGGGACTGAAGGCCGTACAAGACATTGCCAACCAGATCGCCGTCGGCAGCATCGAGTGCGGTCTCGCCATGGGCGCTGAGAGCATGACAGCAGGCGGTGACAGGCTCGAGAGGCCGTTCGTCGACGAGGTGCTCGAGAACCAGGAGGCGAAAGACTGCATGCAGCCCATGGGCCAGACCTCAGAAAACGTCGGCAAGGACTTCAACATCTCGCGCGAGCGCCAGGACAAGTACGCTGCTGAGTCATACCGGAGAGCCGAGGTTGCGCAGAAGGCGGGCTGGTTCGACGACGAGATTGCGCCCATCACCACCCAAATCAAGGACCCCAAGACAGGCGAGGTCAAGACCGTCACCCTGACTAAGGACGAGGGCATCCGCGCCGGCACCACATTCGAGAGCCTGCAGAAGGTCAAGCCTGCCTTCCTTCCCCACGGCGACAGGTCGCACGCCGGAAACTCGTCGCAACTCACAGATGGTGCCGCTGCTATCCTCATGATGAAGCGCTCCACTGCCGAGAAGCTCGGCCAGCCCATCCTCGCCAAGTACGTTGGTGCCACCGTCGCTGGTCTGCCACCCAGGATCATGGGTATCGGCCCATCCGTCGCCATCCCCAAGCTGCTCTCCAAGTTCAACATCACCCTCGAAGACGTTGACCTTATCGAGCTCAACGAGGCTTTCGCCTCTATGGCTGTATACTGTCTCGAGACACTCAAGATCGACCACCAGAAGCTCAACCCAAGGGGAGGTGCTATTGCGCTGGGTCACCCACTTGGCTGCACTGGTGCGCGTCAAATCGTCACTGGTCTGAGCGAGTGCAGGAGGCAAAAGAAGAAGGTTCTCCTCACCAGTATGTGCATTGGTACTGGTATGGGCATGGCCGGTCTGTTCATCAACGAGCAGAACGTCTAAGATATTTATTTTGGTATATAGCGTTGTATATGAAGCCATTTTCTATCTTCTATATCAGTCTTCACTCATCTTCCCCGGTCCATGCTCAATCAAATTCTTCTTTGGCGTTCTGCCTGCATCACCCCGCCCAAGCCAGGTACACTTACCCATCAAGTCACGGTTCGATCTTTCCGTTGGCTCATACGCGACTTCCTAGCAAGAACAGGAAATGTGTTTTCCTTTCCGAGAAGCGACTACGTGTAAGTCTACACCTCATTTCTCCTGTTTGTTTATAACCACAGGAATCGCGCATCCGCTCCAAAGGCCATCTCGATTTCGGCAAGCCCAGCATCACAGATTATCTTCCGGCACATCAACGTCAAGCCGCAAGTCCCCAGAACCATGGTACGTCAGGAAGCTGGGATTTTAAAACCTGTTTCATCAAGGAGTCCCTCTGCATACCATCATATTAGGCCTACCTGCACCTCACAAAAGCTTCCGATGTATCACCTGCACATCATCTGCGCGCGCACACACATCCCCTCCTCTAAACACACCCAACAAGATCTTGAGAGACACTATCAAGACATGTCGGACAACAGCAAAGACACCGTAAAAAGCCCTAGTGCGACGGCGAGCGTTCCGAGACGCGCGATCCCCGAAACAATGTACGACCGCGTAAAGCACCTCCCCGAGTACAAGGCCTGGGTGGCTGGTGGGGGTTTGGCGCGATTCGCCAACGAACAAAATCTGGAAACAGATTTTGTAGATCACATATTCCGCACCAGCCCCCAGGTCCAGATTGCGTACGATAGAATCCTCCGAACAATGCCCAGCCTATTGCAGGAGATGACCCGGGATATGAGGCCAGAGCCGACGACCTACAGCCAGCAAACCGCACTCCAGGCGATGAACGAGTACGAACAAGGCAGCAGTTCGGCTGTAACTTCGGATGATGAGGATGGCAGTGGCGAGAAGACGAGCAACCCAGAGCACACAAGCGAGAAGGAACACACAAGCAAGCAAGTTAGCAACGCTGTGAGTCGCAAGACGCGGCAGTTCTAGATACACCTTGATACCAAGACTAATACCGGGTATTTCATAGGATGACCACGAGGACTGAAGTTGGAGCGCGTTCATGACAGAAAACCGTCCCAATTCCTCACCCTTCAGTTGCAGGAGAGCGCGCAACCTTCAATGGAGCAGCCCAACAAAGAGGTGTTCCGCCTCGGTGGAGGGTAGCCCCGCGAAGAGACTGAAGCGAGAATGATCGTTACGAGCGACGTTGTGGGTCGAAAGACTCGGTAGCCCTAGATACATCTTGGTACCAACCTTGGAAGACTCAGAAACGATGTACGACCGGGACCGGGTGCAACACCTTCCTGAATACAAGACCTAGGTGGCTAGTGGGAACCTGGGACAATTTGCAGAAGAACATGTGTCTTCATGACCATTACAATCCTCATGTTCGGCAGTCGTTCAATGACGTAACCGTTACCACTTCATACATCACAGCGACATACCTAGGTATACACCAACTCTACAAATACCACACCCAAAACATACCAAAAATCCCGTAAACACATCCCAACCATCCAATCCACCGCCAAAATGCCACACCCAAGCCTCGAATACACCACCGTCCAACCCCCGTTATCCACCTACCCCAACGGCGCCACCCGCAACAACACCAACGGAACCGACGCCTCCGTCCTCGACCGCCTCAAGATCCGCGAAATCTGCGAAGGCTGGGGCATGTACCGCGACGCCGCTGAGTGGCAAAACTACTCTTCCATGTTCCACCCCGGCGCCTACATCACAACATCATGGACGCAAGGCCGCCTCGATGACTTTATCGCGTCCTCTAAAGAGGGGTTTGAGAAACAGACTCCGCATGGCCCGTTCCCGTACATCCTACATAGGATTTGTGGTCAGACAGTCGATGTACAAGGCGACCGGGCGATAAGTAAAATGAAAGTCACGATTACGTGTCGCATCATGCTTGACGACATCGAAATGGACAATGAAGCTGATACCCGCTTCTTCTTCTTCCTATCAAAAAATGAGGCTGGGAAATGGGGTGTCAATTTCATGACTTTGTTGTTCGACAAGGACAAGATGGTGCCTGTGGTGCCGGGCAAGGCGTTCGAAGTACCTGAAGAAGAGATCAAGCAGTATCCGAGTGGGTATCGGTATTTGGCTTGGGCGGAGAGCAAGGCGGGCAGACCGCCGAAGATGGATTTGAATGCGCATGGGCCGGAGAGGGATGTGTTGTACGGGAAGTGTAAGATTTGGTTGGATGGAGGAGATGTTAGGCCGAATCTTACGGGGGAGGATTTGGGGGAGTGGTAGATTGTGGAGTGAAGACGATGGACGGGGTGATGGTCACGAAGTAGTCGATGGCCTTTTGAAGAGCAGAAGGACTATAGATAAAGACTTGTATAGCATGACATCGGTACTTGACAAGCAAAAACAATAGCTGTTAACTCCCATGAGAGTCGAACTCATAACCTTCACGGTTCAAGCGGGCCTTCCATCCCGGAGTGCGTCCACTCTCAAAGATGTAGGCGACGCTTGAATAGAAGCGTGATGCGCTACCATTGCGCCAGAGAGTCTTCCTTTCACTTATGAGATATTCCAAATTCTTATGAGCTATGTATCAGGCGCCTTCCGTCCAGGTCAAACAAGGCCAGTCATGTGCAACGGCGTGGCCTCTACGCGACATCCTCGACCTTCACACCTTTCTGCTTCTTCTCCACCGGCTCTTCCTTGACCACTACCTCCTCTTGGCCAACCGGCTCCTGCGGCGTCTCATCCCGCTTCCTCTTCTTAGGCTTAGGCTTAGGCTTGGGCTTGGGCTTAGGTGTCGGCGTATCAGGCGTTTGCAGTCTATCATTCGGAGCAGCTACAGGCCTCGGTTGAGGCACCTCAGGAATGATGTTGTAATGCTGAAACATAGGTGTCTTGGGCATGAGCCGACGGGTAAGTTTGTCGTGGTATACCGCACCTGCTTCCCCAAAGATGGGAGAGTCGAAGTTATTGGTTTCTATAGCTTCGAAGATTTCATCGATGTCTGCCTGGGGCCGGGGGACGACTTGGACTGGTGGATGATTGACGGGCGTGGCGGTGGGTGTTGGACATTGTGCAGGAGTGCCTGGCGTTGGATGATGAGTTTGGTGCGACTCCTGCGGATGTTGATCACCTGTTGGTGATGCGGCCTCTGGAGAGGCTTGGCTAGCTGGCATTCGCTCCGTAGGTGCCTGCGGTGGAAACAACTGATCATACAGTGGCGGCGGGGAAGGCATACTTAGTGTAATCGTAGGTAGATTTGATAGAACACTAGTCGCACTTGCATCTTCCCCACTGTCCAGACGCGCTTCACCGTCTGCAGATGGTGCAGGCATCTGTGCGTCTGTCTGAGTATCGCGGACCTGAGGCGAAGAGTGAACAGTTTCGGAGACATGTTGCGAAGTCGCTACTGCTTCTTCTGGTGATCGCCTATCGGATTCGCGGGCGGTTTCCATCGGGTGTAAATACCTCTTACTGTAGAGTTGTAAAGTTATGGATTAGGGAAGTGAATCCCGTTGGCAAGCCAATATTTGAACAGGAAGGGAACGCGTTCACTAAGCCGGTGGCTGGGATGTGGACGAGCCTCGAGCCTTCACCAGGGTCAATGGTGATTCAGCGGCCAATTGAGAAAGTACTATTCACTTCCGCGTGAGTTGGAAGCGCTTTGAACGGGTCTTGTTTGCGCGTCTAGAAGGTAATAGGCACATCGAGTGGCCAGGAGAAGCTGCCACGGCTGCCCCATCTGGAAAGAACGGTGAATACGAAGAACGCCATCCCGGCCGACGTCGACTTTACGTGATCAAATACAACTGATCTATACGCACGTCATATATTGAAAATATCTGTTCGAAGACGAAGTTGATGCATGCTGACATGAGGTCGATGGGCGGGAAAAATGCTGCATCTGGTGGTGCGAGCTTTGCGCCATCACGGACCAGCTCAGCCGAAGACTTCCCTACACGACGGCAGGCCATGTAACGGCTTCAAATCATTCACTAAGGGCTGTGCTGCTCGGGAATGAAGATGACGGAGGGCGTTGAAAAGATCTGAAATGGGTTGTGATGAAACGATGTTAAGGTACGTGATTGACGATCGATGATGCGGCTAGATTTTGACCGGCCAATCAGCAGCGACTTGCCTCAAGACGAACTCATCGACGGCTTCGAGGGCCCCTACTTCTATCGCGTCTTCAGTGAGCACAGTGCGACGACTTACAGGCCCAGTTTTTCGGTCGGTGCAAGTTTGTTCCAGTCCAGGTGTGACTTTTCGTATGCTCATCTGAGTCCGGATTGCATAGAAGAACACCTTCGTCTTCGCGACTCACAAGCTAGTCCTTTCATAACGGTCTTTAGCGACTTCGGTAATCTTTGTCGTCTGACTGTATGACTTTCGTGCTAACTGGTAACAGCTGCGGCGTTATGTGAAGCGTTCGACCTCTATGTCCGAGGGCATGAAGCTATCCAGGTAGTTCAGATCCAGGCTTCAGGCCTGGTGACCGATCTCGTAAGCCCAGCCAGCAATCACAGTGCTCTGATACCGTCATGGCAAGGCACAAAAGGTCACAAAGACCGGTGGCTATGCATGGCTGATCTTGGACCAAACCTCGGTGTCAAC
Source organism: Alternaria ventricosa (assembly GCF_023758065.1). NCBI lineage: Eukaryota > Fungi > Ascomycota > Dothideomycetes > Pleosporales > Pleosporaceae > Alternaria > Alternaria ventricosa. The sequence goes on along the minus strand of NW_026055685.1, from coordinate 947,008 downwards.
CCCATATATATTCGCCCTTCAGAATGGCTGGCGTGTGGCTCAATATCCAAAGCTCGGTTCTCAGCGGCCTGGCCGATCATTGGAGAACGACTGTACTTCAACGAAGAAACGAGCGAGGATCTCGTAGATCTTTTCACGCACGTATGTGGACATGTGCCGGAACGTGTCCTAGGCCATGATACGTCCGAGCGATATGAATACGATTGGGATGATGGATGCTTTGTTGGAACTCGGCGTTGGAGCGATGCGAGCGCGTCTATCCAAGAAACGAGCGTGGCTGGCGCGGGACTGGGACTTGGGCTTGCTGTTTCACAATTTGCGCGGCCGACGCCATTCGGGTATGCCGGCTATCTGCGTGGAATGGTTGTGATGGACTGATGTATCACGTATCTTGTAAAAGTATTGTACGATGAGATGAGGTGACCTTGGAAGGAGATCTGCAGGGGGAAGGCAGCAATGGCACTAGGCTCAGATAGGACAAGCGGGCTACGCCGTTCCGTCGTGACATGTGGACCCATGTCAGCAACCCCTCTTCTCTACGACAACATTATCGGTACGGTCAATCGTTGCACACCAAAACTTTCGCGCCCAAGAGATCTCTTTGACAAAATGGACGCTGTGTAAGTAGTCATGATACCTCTCGAATCTGGCTCGAAACAGCACTAACATCAGCGTAGCACATTGCATAACCAGATTGAATCGCCCCTACTACGCCTGCCCGCAGAACTTCGCAATAGGATCTACGAACACGTCTTCCGCGTGGACTGTATCAATTTCTATGACATGCGCCCCTGGGATTACAACGCGAGCAAATATAAGAGGCCTGATTACAACCCCAATCCCGTGCGCGGGACAAAGCCAGCTTCACAATCCCTATCCTCGCTTCTCAAAAATCTACTAGTATGCCGCCAGTACTATGCGGAGACCAGGTTGCTGGTATTCAAGCTGAGTTCTCTCTGTGGACGTCCCGGAGATCTACTTTACGCTGTGGAAAAGATGCCCAGGGACGTGCGAGACGCCATTGCAGTGCTTCGCATCTACGAAAACGAAAACTGGACCAGACTTTACCGAGATTTTTACCTCCCGACAGATCTTCCTAACCTGCGAAAGGCCGAAGTGCATTCTTGGGCTCCTAAGGTCGTGGGAGATCCGCTCTTGTTTGCCCATGAATGGAACAAACGTCATGTTCCAGAGGACAACGAGGTTTTACGTTTGAGAGTTGAGAAATTTTTCAGAGATCTCAAATTTGAGGAAACTGAGGATGCGCTCATTGATGTTCAAAAACATGTCCGCGGTTGGTTTGAGGAGGGACTTGAAATTGCGTCGATCGATGCTGCGACTCCCTGTTATAAACACGTCATGGGGGAAAGGTGGGAGGTTATGTAGGATGAGACGAGGCATGCGGGAATCTTGTAGACCAGTATATTGTACTCACAAGTTCTCTGATTTGTTAGGATATCTTCTCGTCTAGGTCGTCGATGTTGCGGAAGTTGTGTGTGTAGTCCACCAAGGACTTCTACTATGATACCGCACTTTACGCATGTGTATAGTTTTAGAGAGCTCGTAGTCTTTGTATCATTGCAATTGCTATGATATATGCACCTTCGCCATACGCTTCAAATTCACAGCTTCCGTATGATCAAAACGCGCCCACCTCCAGCATCCTTCCGGTACTGGTGCAAGTCCGCCTCTACAATCTCAACCTTCTCCTCCTTCTCCAGTCTCTTCACTTCCTTCTCAAACCCCTTTTCCACCCAGAAGCTATCTAGCACAGTCGCGACGACAACCCCACCGTCCTTGACGATCCTTACGAATTCCTCCAGCGGTTTCGGTCCAAGATGACCATGCGTGAACGTACCACAGCATGTCAGCGCATCGAACTTTCCGTCCTCAAACTCCAACCTCTTCGTCAAATCCGCAGTCGTAAGGTCATCGTACACCGCGGTGTTCTTAGCAACAGCTAGCATGCCCTCGCTGATGTCGAGACCCAGGATATCCGTAGCGCCAAGCTTGGACAGCTCAATTCCGACAAGGCCGGTACCGCATCCTGCGTCCGCAATCTTGAGGCCGGCGAGAGGCTTGTCAGGTGAGATATGGTTCAACTTCAGGCCTCGGGCTACTGCTTCGGCGACAAGGCGTGGCGCGGTGAAGTCGTGCAGGGTCATATCTGAGTCGTAAGTCTTCGCCCATTCGTCGTATAACCCGCGCGACTCTTCGGTGGTTTTGGCGGCGAAGACGCGATCTAGCAGCGACTTCTCGTCTAATGTTGCCATGTTGAGAGTGTAACGTGTGTCGAGCGATACCGGTGTGACTGCGTGCTTTTAAGGCTCTATGAGAAGCAGTGCTAAAACGATTTGATGAAAACGGAGAATGCTTGATGACAATCTGGGTGGTTGTTCGTGATGAAGCGGTACCTAGGTGGAGGTCTACTGACAGGTGTTACGCGTGACGTCATCAGTCGCGATAAATGACACCGCGACAACACCATGATCGCACAACCAAACTACCTTGAAAACGAGCACCGTCCAGGTACTATGGCCTAGAAGCCTCGAACTTCTCCGCGGCACCCGCATATATGGCCATTCTCCTCCTAAGTTCTTGAGTCCTTTCCGACTCTATCTCTCTCTTCAAATTTATCACCAATACCTTCTCCCAGCTCGGAAATTTCCGCAATGCTTCCAGATTTTTGTCAAATTTACTCTCTTTGAGCCGTCTCAGTGATATATCATTGAACACCGACAAATTCTTAAAACATGCGACTACGTTAGCAGGCAACGCATCCGTGATAGATGCAAGTTCTCCAAAGCCAACATGAAGCGGGCTCAGCAAGAATGGCAAGAAGGCAGTTTCATGATGTATCTGTCGACAGACCATGGATGTGGAAAGGAGCCAATCTAAGGTCTCATATGGACGGGACTCGCGACAAGGACGATGAGCGACTCTGATTAGGAGATGATGTCGAGCGATGTGAAGGATGTCAATAAAGTAGCAAGTGAATATGTACCCATAGATCTGGTTACGCAGCTCTGGCGGAAGACGTAGCAAAGGAGAAGCTGCCTGATTCCGTTTTGTACTTCCAAAGTCAGTAGGGTCTTCAACATAATGACAATGTCGGTAGTGTTACCCACATCTCGTCTGCTTCCGATTTTGTCAAATTGCTGATGGAAATATGCTTGTCACGACGCAAGTATTCGCAGAGCGAACAGCTACACGTGGTGTATGCGCCATGAGATTGGTGTGACATGCCTTGGACTGATTGAGCGAAGAAGAATTATTGCTGCTGGTACACCAGATAAGGGAGATGATTGCTTCTACGGAGAGCCAGGGTTTTATACGGATGATGGGCTGTGTGGACACTGGCGCATCATGCGGACAAAGACCAAATTGCATCACAAACAATATGGGTCGCCAGGTGGTTCTCGTAGTATCGGCGTTTTGAACAAGCTGATCGCATGCTTGTCCATTCGATAGTCGATATAGCCACGTGTCGCGCACAGGCTTTGGTTGGGAGGGTAAGTAGCTAGACTTCGGTCGTCCTAGTGACGGCCACTCGGTATAGGCAATGAACAATGTGATGCAGTGATGTATATAGAGAATGTACAGTGTGTATTAGCGAAAAGAGATAACGCATGAGACGAAGACAGCGTATCCATGAACGAAGAATGGCTGGAAAGAGACGACGACGCTATGCTGAACCAACTGAACTTCCATGATATGCTCCAGCAAGCCTTAAACGGAGATTCAATCCGTTCACAACATAGCCAAGATGGCTGCCATCATTGCTACACCACCACTTCCAACCTCCATCTTGCCTGCGCTACCGGTGAAGTTGCTCATTCCTGCCATAGCACTGCCTGTTGGCATGACCATACCATCCGACATGGTCATACCACTCTTCATGACCATACCGTCGGACATGGTCATGCCACTCTCCATCGACATTCCCTTGGACATGGAAGACATCGCGGATTTCATGGCAGAGTTCATCGATGAAGCACCCGAAGAAAGGGCCGCTTCGCCTGTTGGGGCGGGCTTGTTATCCCAGGCCATTGTGACGGGAGGCGCGGAGGGAGACATCATCGGGACCATTGATGTGATGGTGGCGGAGCTTTGTGCGAGCGCGATGGGAGCGAAGGCCGCGACGGCACCGATGATCGTGGAGGAACGCATCGTGGGATATTTGGTTGTGCGAAGAGGTTGTAGAAGTAGAAGGAGGTCGTCGAGTGCGTTCGTGTCGGTTTGTAAGGAGTGTATTAGGTGAGTCCGGCTCGTGAATCTGGGGTATAGTTTTACGAAGGTTTGTAGAGAGCAAGAGCTTTGAACGGCGAATCGCTATGGGGCGCATCGCATCTAAATACCTTTCTACACATCACGCACTTGTTCGAAGAGCTTCCGTTGTTTCGCAACCTAAGAGCTGTCATCGCGTATATCATCTCCTGCGACAGTCAGCGCATCCGGATCTTCAGCCTCCGATCCACTGTGGCGTCTTGCAGCGTCGCGAACCAGACAAACTCTCGTGAAACAAGCGACTACAGGGACGATGGCTGTCGATCTCGGGGTGAGGAAGTTTGGACGGTGTTCGAAGTTGGTTTCGGTCGGAACATCGATCGACGCCAGTCCGTGCATTGCCGAAACGCCAAGGCTGAGGTTTGCAGACCGTCGAACCTCACCTCTTTGCTCCATCATCACTCACAGCTTTACTGACGGCGAATCCATCGAACGGTCATTGCCATTACTTTACATGTGACCTTTCGGATCTCTTCACTTATCAGCTACGGGTGAATGACCCCACTCTCTCGCCTGCGTTCGCTGCTGCCTTTTTGCACAATGCGGATACCGTGACATGACACGCTTATCACCATCCCTCAGCGAACTACCAGAATCAACCAAACCCCAGAATCCAACCACCTCCAGCTTCAAGGCGATCATATCCCTGCCAAACTAATCATCAATCATCGCCGCGAACTCATCCGACATCCAGTACCGATCAATCCGAATCTTCACGATGAGCTCCATGTGCTCTGGGCTTTCGTTCCAAGCGTCAGGGCGGTACGGGTAGCGGTAAAGCGTGTTCTGTTCGAATGCCCACCTCAGGTTCTCTGCCCAACCGCTTGCATCTGATGGGTCTGGTTGGTCGATACGGTACAGCGGTCGGTAAGGCGGCTTGTGACGGGGACCCCCGAAGGCGTATGGGCTGTATGGATCGGTCTCTCCTGCTTGACGTCCGAAGAAGAACGCCATGTTCATCGCGTCCCCATCTTGTGCATTTGCAAGTGCCGTCTCCCATGGCACAACTGAATCTTCTGGAGGCGCGGCATAACCTGTTCTCTCGAGCTCTCTGCTGGCGCTGGCCATGATATCGTCCTCCTCCTCCTCTTCTTCTTCCTCTTCAGCAGATTCCTCAACGGCAGGCTCATCGTCAAACCATACAGACTTTCCCGCCCTTCCTCTCAGCCCTTGCATCTCATGCTCAGTCTCTGACTCTGGCGTTATGCCCTTGGGTGGAGGGACTGTTTCTTTCTGTCTCCTAGATACTGGCAATTCTTCTGTTGTATCACTCTTCCTCTTTCTCTTAGCATCTTTCTTTTTCTTGTCTGGCACGAGCGGAGCGCTGGTTGACGCGTCTTGAGAAAGAGAAGGCTTTATACCAGCCCAACGTTTGGAAGCAGCGCCATCGCTATGTTCTTTTCGAACAGTAGCTGCGCCTCCCACAAGCTGCAATACCTTAGCATAGTCGCGAGGGTAGAACCACGGCTCGTGCGGATTCTGCACGCAGTACTCCACCATGCGAGTCAGATCCAGCGCATCATGGCCCTGTGGCATGCAGCTCAGGTCTATGGCTAGCTTCTTGAAGGGTATGTCTGTCGGAGGGCTTTCGATATTCCCACTAGGTGGTGAGAACCCTGTAACGTCGAGATCGGCATCGTCCCAGGTCGACTTTCTCTCTTCGTGGAAGCTACCATGCGTCTGGAGCCGCCAGTCCTTGTACCCACCTTGATCCATCGTCTTGTAGATGCTCTGCCGGCAGCTGGCCTGGGCCCACTCCTTTGGAAGCTTTCTGTGGGCGTTCACGATGGCGCTCACCGTGTTCGGAACCGCGCCGTTCGTAATCAGGCGGTACACCACGTCAGCGCAGTGTATGCTGTTCGGAAGGAATGCGAGGAGCTCTACGGCGGTAATGCTCGCGGACGCAGGAAACGGGAGGTATCTTGAAGGCGCGTCTGGTCCAAAGCCGTAGCCGAAGTACTCGATACGTGCTCTTGAGTTGGACTCTGATGCGTTCTCAGCCGGTCCTGGGGCTGACGCCGTTGACCTGCCGATAAGTTAGGAAAGTGTGCCTATTGTGAGACAACTGGCAGTCAGTACGGTCGCGGCGGATGATCCATGGTCAGAGGTGCATGTATGGTGTTTGCGGTGGTGATGGGAATCTGCACGTGGTTAGTAGAGTGTGCCTCGCGCTTCTGTTGTGGCTGTCGCTACATCAACGAGAAGGCCACTCTACCCGGTCCGAGCGTCCTTGGAGCAACTTTGCTCGACTCCGCCGTCACCTGCGTCTCCGAAGTGCCAGCTTCAGCCCACGACAAGGCTTGCAGGGTCTGCTTTCGCAGCCATTGGAGACATCACGCATCGATCACTAGAGACAAAGCGCAGCGAGACTTCGTATCGTCTTTGAAGACTCTCACACTTTCACTTTCCAGTAAGCTATCCTCTGCGCATTCGGCCACCCCTCGCAACTTCTGTAAAAGGCGATCTTGCAGGCTCGCCTGCGCATCTGCCGATCTCGTCCTGACCATCAGATCAGTCGATATGGCGGCCATTCCTAAGAACAACGCCTTTGGCTATCACAGCCCAAGCTGGAACCTCCCCTTCCCAAACGGCAATCTGACCGCCGCCGAAATCCTTGCCTACCTCCCGCATTGGCTCAAATCCATCGATGTTATCGACCGTTTCGTGACACACGGCGCGAAAGCTGGCCATCTCGCTGCTATGATCAACGAGTACAGAGACCAGCCGCTGGATCAGGATTTCCCACCGAATTCCGCCATGATCATGATACAGTACGCCATGCGACGCGCCGGCTACGACGATTGGAAATTCGGTATGCATTTGGAATACAACATTGGAATTCCGAGGCCTGAAGACAATCTCAACGTCCACGGTTTCCGTACACCTAACCGGACTCACCCTAAGGACGTGAGGACTGGTACACCTGGACAGGACAAGGTCAACTGGGACTCCTCGCCGTTGGAGTTCAAAGACCTTGCCCTCCATGTGAAAGAGCACCCGTGTGGCGATGACGCGCTGGACCTCACTCGCTGTGTGCAATACGCTATTGAGCACGAGGAAGAATCGTGGCTTTTCCCCACCGACTTTCCACGCCTCATCACTCACCTCGGAGGACCGGCCACAGTCACTCACAATCACTACGATAAGCAGGTGTTTGCCCGTCACAGCAACTACGCCTTTTCACCCGCCAAGTCTACACCCGGTAAAGGCCGCGCTCCTAGAACGCCCAAGACTCCCACATCATCCAAGCTCAACAACAAGGTCAAAGCTTCGCGCGGTAGCAAGAAGAAACTCTTCGACGACATCGAGCTGGTCGCCATGTCACGATCGGCGACACCACAGAAGCGTACAGTTGAGGGCCTGGGAAAGGTGCTGGATGGTAGCAAGAGGAGAAGCGGCAGGCTTGTCGGCAAGCAAATGAACTTTGCTGAAGAGCCTGAAGTTGACACTGAGGTAAGTCTCTCACCCATGTTCGACGACAGTCGATCCTGCGATGTCTCACATGGTAGCACTGCTGACACTGGTCTTAGGACAAAGACTACTTCGATTCACCCTACGCGACCCCCTCCAAGAAGCGCAAACTGTCCCGTCTACCGCCGACCCCCAACTCGTCCGCCGACGATGACGAGTTCGTAGAGGACGAGTCCGAGCCTGACGATGATATTCTAGAAGAAGACACAAGTGAGCCTGAGGAGGCGATTTCGCCAATCCATGCAGCACGCGGCCGGAAAGCGGCGCGCAAAGCTCGCTTGAACATCAAGGCTGCTTTTGTACCTGAGCGTCGCACTTTGAAGCTCAAAGTCCCCGGGTAAGTTAACTCTTCGCCTCTGATGTTATGTCTCGCGCTGACCGATGACAAGAATCGGACCGTCACCTCAGAAAGTTCGACAGCAGACGAAGGTGCCCTCGTACATGATGACCGAGTTCACCCCAGATGTCATGGACGCCGCCCGCGAATACCTCAAGCGCGAGCCCGTCTTCTTCCCCGCTCCCTTCCTCTCAGAAGACCGCCTCCGCATCGACAACTACAGCATCTACCTCTACTCGTCCCCTCCACACACTTCATTCCCCGAGATGTACGCGTCCGCCTACGATTATGCCCGCTTCAACGGTCCTCGCCGCCACGCTCCGTTCCGCGAGCTTCACCTATTGAGTCAGCCTCACCCGAAGGATACTAGTGACTGGGCTGAGAACATTCGTTGGGCTAAGCAGCAGTTCAACTTGTTTGGTAGTGTTTGGACGGAGTATGACTGGCATCTTGAGTGTATCACTGCGCATAGGTATGAGATTGGTTGGGTCAGTGAGGAGGTTGTTAGGGATGGTATGTGAGCTGACTGGGCGTTGGGCTCTGTTCCGGAAATACTTTTGGGTTGCGTTCTGGTCGTATTGATGCCTGCATCTGCCTCTGGATATTCTGGATATCATGGCAGTCTTGCGCTATAACACGAAGATGGTCATCGAATTAGGTACACAGGACTGATAATAATGCATTCTCGCAGTTCACCTTTGTTTCAAACCTTCATATCGTGTTCCTAGTTCTCGCGATCTTGTGAAACAGCACACATGGGGCGCACGTGAGTAGGCACTTTTGTTAATTTTATCATCTTCTATTATGTGACGTGAATTCGCTCAAAGCATACGACTAAATGAAAAGGGTATATCGTGCAGAATGTACAAGACGCCCGATTCCTCTCCAAGAAGTCCTACCAGAAACGCCATGCTACGCTCGCTAACCTTTTCCAATACCGCGCGAAACGCGCTCCAATCCCGATGCATGTTTGTCCAATATGCGCCAACCTCTCGAGAGACCCGATATGTGGTCTTGTTTGACCACACTAAGCTTCACGGGAGGAAGTATCATCAGCGGGGTGTTCGGCACTGCCGCCGTCGACGTCGTGGACCACGATGGAAGGGATGGAAGTCTCCTGGACAAGTCCATCATGGGCATCATCGTCCTGCAAATCGAGGTTGTGGTCTTCTGGGTTGTCCTGTGCGAGCTCCGCATCGTTTTGCTGGTCGACGAAGCCACCTAACTCACGGTTGATGCTGTCCAGAATCTCCGGATCGATGCTCTCCAGGATCTCCGGATCGATCATACTGAGATCGAGAGACGCGAATGAGCTAGTGTCGTCGTCAAGCTGTTCTTCGAACTGATTTGGGACGTGAGACTCGTTGTCGTTAGCGGCCATGTCGTTGTCCCAAGGGCCAGATGGAGATACAGCCCTGGCGTCGTGTGCAGCTGGTTCGATTAGGTCGGGAAGACTACGATGACCTAGAAGGGAGTTGTCTGGAGTGTCCGGGCCAGGTGTATGCTCCGCGCGGCGGTTAATGGGCACGATGCCGTTAGCGGCCAAGACGCTGACATACAACGCGTATAGTTGATCCTCTTGTATCGTAGCTAGGACATGTGACAAGTCGGCGGCAGTGTTGTTCATGATCCGACTAAGGATCAACGAGTTAATAGATGAAAGACCGCTGGCTGCAGCAGGAGCTTGTGCGCGAGAGGGGCCAGCGTGGTTTGTCATCCTCACAGGGCCGCGAGGCGCGGGGACGTGGGGCTGGACAGAAGGAGGCGGTCGGACAAACGTAAACGCCTGGACAACGGGGAACTGCTGAAGATGCTGCACGGTTGCCGTCCGCTGTGCTGCTGTGAATACGTGGTGCGTGAGGTTTGTCGCAGCCTGGACCGCCTCCGGCTCGGGCATCGTCTCCCACGCCACAGTCCTCCAACGATCAAACAGTGCACCATCTCGATGCGCAGGGAGTACCGTCCGGGGACCACCCAAGAGCTGAGTGAGCCAGTTAAAGTCTCGTGGAAACATCAGCGGTAGGTCGATATTGGCAACAGCGGCCTTGACACAGCGGGTTAGATCGAGCTCGTCGTCGCCAGATGGGTATACCCTAACGTCAGCTGCCAGTGACGCGAAATGGACGCTAGCAACGACCGGTTTATCGTGACGGCTGCCCGGGACTTGAATCTCGCAGTGGTTTTGGACGCCGGTAAGAGTCAGATTATCGTGGTTCCAAGCCTGGCCGACCTTTGGGTAAAGACCGGCCTTGTGGCGAGTCATAGTCCATTGATCGTCCTAAAGATAGTGTCGCATCGTCCCCTGGGCCAAGTGAATCACGGCATTGGTGGCGTCTTGCCGAGAATTGTTCTTCACCACGACTCGAAACCATTTGTGAATCCTAACGAGGGGGTAGGCATCGCCACCGTTCTGGACAAATCGAACAAGGACGCCGGGGCTACGAATCAGCGCGGGAAGAAACGTCATCAGTTCCGCACCGGTGATGTTGCCGGTTTGCGGGATGCGGAGATACCGGGTAACAGCGTTTGGACCGAAGATGTCAGTTGGGGAGGCGTGGATCGAGCCGTCCTTGTTCTTCGAACGTGCTTTGCTCATGGCGGCTGGTTTCTCAACCCTAGCCCCTTTGACCGGAGATGAGTTGGTTGAAGGAGTCTTCGGATTGCTCGCCATGATGCCTTTGATACAGGGATTAGTGTTTGGTAGAAGAAACGTTGTAGCAATCGGATGGAGGTTTGAGCGGTGCTTGAATTGCTTGCACTGTTGAGTATGGAACTTACTGGCCGAGAGTCTGCAACTCGGTTGATATAGAGTAAGACGGGTAATTCGACGAAGTTAGGTATGTAGAAGGTGTTGATAGATGCGAGCCTCGTCGACGATATATTGTTGCAATGCTTTGGTAGCTGCAGACGAAGAAATCTTTGTTTACGACTTTAGCAGATGCATGGAGAGGCGCTTTGGCTCAAAGCTAGAACAAGATGCAATCCAATTATCGCTTAAACAATGTGCTAGCGCTTTGGACATAAGGGCCTGCAAAATGTGAGCACGAAAGGCCGCATTGACGGAGCTGGACCAATTTGAACCCCACGATCAAGGATCTTGGAGGTGATTTTGAAACAATCCCCGCGTTCGCCAATCCAGGAGTGACCACATGAAGGGCGAGAACGGCTCATTTAGCCAACTTCGGAAGGCAGGTGACTCAATCTTGCCTGCGTTACTCTGGAAACAATCGTTCAGGGCGATATTGGGGGTTACTATTGCCGATAACTCCATCAAATGACGTCAAAGAGACTGGTTCTTTGCTCCGAGAGCGATGGCGACATCGGTATCGATTGGCAGGTGATAAGGACAGATCGAGTACTCGAACGTCTCTTCGGCCTCTCGTACTCGATGTTGAACATCGCTGATACATCCATACCTGGCGGAGGCTGGTTGCGGACGCACTAGGTTGGCCAGAGCGACTCGGTACGCGGCCGAGGACTAGATAGCACGGAAGGTATATCGACGCATACAAAGTCCTCGACCACGAGGCGCGAGGTCTTGCCGCTGGGTCCTTGTAGTTGCAGGGGATCGAAGACGATATCGCGTACGTAGGAGGTGGAGAGAGCTCGCGCACTTGATGTACTCATGCGCAGTCCGCTTGCTTTCCTCGTACTTACGGTACATTTTTCCATACGCATTGTGACAAGCACCGTAGACAGGTCAAGCGATGCCGCACGACAACATCTCTTTCATAATATTAGCAGTAGTTGTAAGGGATTTGCGCGGCAATCGGTGGAATCCAATACACTATACTTCCATGCTCATTCAACTCTTCTTTCTTGTATGAACGCTACCATGGCCTGGGCAGAGGCCTTGGTACAAGCTTGTAATGGTCTTAATCTTCTTAGTGCATCTGAAGACCTTATACTGAGACTTCGAGGGAACCGTCTGTAGTAGGTACGATGCCATGAGTATTGGTGCTAGACACACTGTAAAGGACACGGTGACACTGTCAAAACGCGTGGATCATAGCTTTACGAAACACATGGATGGTCTTGGATACGCGAATGGGGTCTGTCGGAATGCATCGTGGTTGAGCTTCGTGTGTGAAAGAGACGCGTTGACGCGTTGAAGCTTGCCGTCGGAGATGGGATGGGACAATTCGCCGATGTGGGGCTGCCTTGGTAGCTTGGTGTCACGTGAGCCATCTCTTACATTCCCTGACATACATGTCGATGCATAAGGAGCTTGCGAGTTCTAGGTACGATTTTTGTGCATAGGTTCTTCAACGACCCATAACAAAGATTTTAAATCTGCGAACGTCTAGATCCTGATCGTGACCTCTCCACATATGGCTTAGTGTAAGCGGTAGCAAATTCTGCCGCTTGTGCACCAGTGCCGAGGTCGAAGTAGTCCTCAACAACGCGCGACGCGACAGATACCAGAGGTGAGCAGAGCTCCTCCGACGTTTCTGCTATCATCGTGCGATCAACCAGGGGTAGTCGAAGATCATGGGCCGTGTCCCTTCTTCCATCACCTCATCATCCGTCTTTACCACCACGGTCCGCAACGCCTCAGTGCGCTCGTCAAGATTCTCCATGTAACGCGCGACATTCGCTCTGACTGCATGGCTGATTCTGCAATCCTCGTCATAGCAGCCGTAATCTCGACATTCTCTCCTCTGACGTCGACGTTCCGCTTTTCTTTTCGACTCTTCTGTTCCGATTTCTTGTTCGGCTTCTTCGTCCTCTTCGTCCGCGAAAGCTATCCGTTTCCTATTTGGCTCGACGTCATGCTCATGATTGTATTTGAACAGTTCGAAGTCCAATGCGTCATCTTCCCTTTGTCTTTTCCATTGACTGACCGCCAAACCAAGCCTTTGGTTTTCTTCGGCCTCCTCGTGGAACCTCAGAGTCTCTCGAACCCTTTGTTCACTTATGTCCGTTTCCTCACTGCAGCGCACAGTCACGTCACTCGAGGTTGTAACCGTGATCTGTATATTGGAAGTCTCTTCAGTCGCAGAGACGGTGGCAGTTCCCTCCTGTGGTCCACGGCTTGGAATGGGGTTCATTGGTGGAGAGGGATTGGACGATGATGACTTTGCTGATGCATTTTGGGTATTCAGTGATTTGTCCTTGGGTGGGCGACCGGGGCCTCGTTTCTCGGGCTGTCCTTGGATTTCCGTCGGAGTATCTGCACGCGCTCGTCTTGACGTTTTGGGCTTTTTGGGTACTGATGCTGCCGGCAACCCGTATTTGCGTGGTCGACCACGTGGGTTCTTTGCCGGGATCGGTTGGGTACCGATTTCGATATGTGGTGCTGTCGCTGTACGTGGTGGAGTCATGGTAAGATGGCTTTGATGCACGCTTGGAAAAAAGGTAGGTGGGAAGGAAGGAGAATGTCGTACTGTCCGATAATCGATATGGAGATATATAATCTTTCGTTGTGCTAGTGTTAGCTTGAGTTGGAACTCTGGTTTGTCTTCGTTGGATGAGTCTGTGGAAGTCGCTGAGGCTGATGTCCATCCATGGTACGCGTGTTGTGGCACCATGGCCGACACTACACCAACAAGAAGGACCAATGCCGTCCGTCGCAATGCACATGATCCCAGGGACGCAACCTTCCAGCTTTTACAGTCATCGCTTCTCTTGCAGGCGCGCTGGTCGTTTCCATTTCCCTTGCACCTATGCTGGCATCTGCACTGGCGATCACTAACAGTTGTGTCGCACCTTCTGCATACACACTGCAGAACTTTAACGAATAGATAGTTTTCATGTAGGTTAATCTTCCATGTACAAAAAAATTTCAACAGTATCTTTGTAAAATGCAACACATGTAGCAGCCACCCTTGGTACCTGCACCAATCCTCCTTCAGCGCTAGCCACCGCGAGCCACTCACAATGTCCGTGTTTGAAGGCGAGGAGCCTTCATCGAACAAGAGTCACGACTGCTACCACACAATGAAATACGGCGCAGAAACCGCTGCTACATTCCCAGAACCTCGATTAGATCTATTCGATCCCGGCATCTTTATAACAGCGTTTCCGGTTCAGCGCCGTTGAACGCGTCTAATGTCGACGAATTGAAGTATTGCTCCATAGCGCCATAGTCCACTGGTGCTGCGCTAAAGCCTGAGGGTATGGCATCCAGCCCAGAACCCCATGACACCATTGCATTCAGATCGGTGCGAAACCAGCCCTCTGGGTCGTAGTACTCGCCGTGCATATCTTCAACCCTTGCATTTGCTTCGGATACAAAAGGATGGGGATGTTCTCCTGGAACTTTGGTGTCGTTCCAGTAAGTCGCTGAGTTTGCATCGTAATGCATTTCCTCGCTCTGAATCACGCTCGGGAAAACGGCGTTGGTCAGCTGATCGGGCCACTGTGGGTCTCCGTCGAGGCCGTCCTTGCCCACGCCGAGGGCCTGGTCAAGTTCCAGGCGAGCGTTCTTCAGATGCTCGTTTCCCGTTTCAGGCTTCTCGTGAGAAACCTCATATTTGGGGATCTTTGTCCCGTCTGCATCGCTGATACGCTGTGAAGCCAGTCCTTTGATGGACTGGACGATGCCTTGTAGGGTCTGTGCTTTGAGTGAGGGCTTGCCCTCCTCCGCGTCTAGTAAGACCTGCCATTCTGGCAAGCCGAGACCATTCAGTGGTGGATAGTCCTCCTCGAACATCACGCGATAATAGTCCGTGAAGGCGCGAAAGCAGTCTTCCTCTTCTGTTGGGAAGACGCTTATCGCTGATGGAAGATTCTTGCTGAAGTACTCTATGATAGCTGGCACATCGGCCGCAATGTAGTCCTTCGTGTCCATGCCGAAGGATATATGCGCCAGCCGCGTTGCCATGGCAAGCTCAAACTCATCTGCCGTTGGAGGAGACGAGATGAGCATTTCGCTTCGGCTGACCAGCAGTTCCATTCCGTAGAAGTTGGTGCGCTGGATGATTTCCGCGACATGGGTGGGATGTGCTCGCCAGTTGACGCGTCTTTGCGCGTCGGACTGGGCGAAGCGAACACAACGAGCTAACTCTGAGTCGATGTGGGGTGGTGGTGCTGGCATCTCCCGGAAGAGTTCGGGCGCTTCTGCTCCATTCGGGACTACCCAGTCTAATCGCTGGTTCAGAGTCTCGATCTCCAACAGCTCGGGCATTGGGCGATACTCGCGCTCTCGTGGTCGCGGAACCGCAGGTCGATCGGTGAACTGGGCGAGGTAGTGCTTGAAGTTCTGTGGGTTTCCTGGGTCATAGCCTTCGCTGTAGGCTACGCCCGTTTTGATGATGGCGTGATCGTTCATGTCTATCAGAGAGGGAACTGTGGTCACAATCTTTGGAGCGAGCTGAGGTGCAGCAGCAACGATTTGTGGCGGTGTTTGGTAGATACCAAACCCCTCGCATGCATCTTTATTGACGATGGGGAATTTGTCACATTCTGGTGGCGGTGGTTTGTAGGTACCGAATCCTTTGAATGCGTCTTTCTCGACCGTGGGAGATGCAGCAGCAACAATTTGTGGCGGTGGCTGGCAAGTACCGAACCCTCCGAATGCATTACCCTCGCCGGCGGAGGACTTATCGTCTTGTGGTGGCGGTGTTTTGCAGGTACCGAACCCTTCGAATGCATTTGCTTCATGAGCGCGGGATTCAACCTCTGGTGCCATTCCCATCAAGATGGCATCTAAATCCAGAGATCTTGACTCTAGTTCATCCAGGGCTGGCTCATCGTTCCCCGGTACATGGTCTATGCTAGATGGGTTCAGGATGTAGTATATAGGAGACGACAATACCTCCTTGGATACGGGCTCGGAGCTCGGTGATGGCAGTTGTTGAGCTTCCACCTTTTCGAGCGCTGCATCGATTTCTTTCTGGAATTTATCCGGTTCTGCTGTGTTGACCACATCTTCCACAAGCTCGAAGGGTGGCGACGGTATGGATATAGTAAAGTACTTAGTCGCAAAGTCTTGGACTGGGTCGTGTCGGATCTTGCCATGGACCATCCACGGCAAAGGCTGTTGGCCATTAAGCTTCCTTAGCTTCTCTGCACCACTCTCTCGAAGATCGTCATTGGCTTTCCGCTTCAATGACTGTGTAACCTTTGGCTGAGCATCCTTGCTACTCTGTGTCGCTCCGCCAGTGGGCGCGTCAAGCTCAGCCGCGTCCTTGACAACTTCCTCAGTGGATACAACGACGCCCTGTGGAAAGTGAAAGTCCTTGAGATTAGGATGATAATAGTAATCAGCCTCTTGCGCTCGGAACTGAGGCTTATAGCCCGGTATACGGCGACATTTGTGTCGAGCTCCGGTGTCGGTGATTTCTTGCAGCAACTTTGCGGCGGCGGGTGTTGGATATTTAGGCTGAGACGGCTGCGGCTCGTCTTCCCAGACTTTGAACTTCTTCTTGCGGTCTCGACCTGGTGTCAGGGGGGTCTGCTTTATGGTGTCGATAATGGGCTTGGGTTGAGATAGCGTATCGTCGACGGGGAGGGCGGTGATCTTTTTGTGGGGAGGATCTCCGCCTGAGACGGGATCGATGCTTGATGGGTCCGTGGTTGAAGTGGGCTTTGCTCGCACTTCTTTCGGGTCGGATGGAAGGTGGGAGCCAGGGTTGTGAACGGGATTGAAATCGCCAGCGATACGTTGGCGCTTCACCCCACGGGCTTTCCTGTTCTGCTCATATATAGTGGTGTCTTCTGAGTGGCGCTGTGCGTGTGGAGTAGTTGGCGGATGGTTCTCATCGTTCGATGGGCCGGCGCCAGGACGGAGCGCAGCTTGACCTGGTGGAGTCGATGTCGAGCGGCGTCTCTTGTGGTGACGGTGTAGTGTGGGTGTAACCAAGGCGGCTACCTGGGTGAGCTGGTCGGCCATCGCGGCTGTCGTTGGAGTGTTGTCGGTGAGGATGGTAATGGCGAGAGTCTGCTGGTAATTGAACGGGATGATTCTCGATCGGAAGTGCGTGCGGCGGGTGTGTCGACTGTTGAAATGATGAGTGGTTCCTGTAACGAACGGCGCCTGTGGAGAAAAGGCGCACTCAGTCCCGTGATCTGGCGGCGAAACTAGTCCAAATTATCTGTAGCATTCACGCTGGTCATCGCCGGAATGCAGTCACGAGAAGCTTGCAAGAGGCTAGGTCGTATTTGTGAACTGATCATTGCTGAAGTTGAGTGCACCCTGGCGGCTACATGTCCCTCTCCAAGCTACTTCCATCACTTCACGCTACACCGTATACTTCAAAAGCTTCCGACGCAAGCGTTGTTCCAAGGCCTTCATGCTCGCACGATCAGGTCCAGGACATCGCACACGTTGCCTCACGGTCTCCTAGGCCCGATCCTTGGCCGCCTTTTCCTTCCTATCTCTCTCATAGCCCGCAAAGCGCTCGATATCCTTGGGCCACTGTCCAAAATAGTCCCAGTGATCCTTCGCATACACGATCGCAAGCGCAAGGTCGCAGTCGAGGTCCATGGGCATCACCCGGTTTGCGAGCAAACCCGTCAGATAGCGGTTGGGATACTCATCTTTCTTGGGGTCCAGCGGTGACAGCGCGTATACCTCGAGGATGTGGCGGTAGTTGGCGCTGGGGTCCTTGCGCAGAAACTCCCTTCGCGCATCGTCTTGCTCGCGCTTGAGCGCTGCGGCGGTTGCGGCATTGTAGATCTCCTGAGCGCGGGCTTTCTCGGCGTCGTGAGCTTGTTGCGCCCGAACGCGCTGCTCTGCGAGCTTAGCCTGCTGGATGCGACGGTCTCGGGCGATTTCATCGGGACTCATCCGGTTGACCGGTGCCGCAATCCCGTTGGCTGAGGCAACCGGTCCACCTCTCATGCGGTTGTATGGCCCTGGATTGAGAGGATCGTTGTTGTGGCCGGTGGGAGCGAACGGCGCAGCTGGAGGTGACATCGCATTTTGCATGGTGTTTTGTCTCTTGCCTGCATGCATGTCGCCTTCCGGAGCGTCTGTGGCCTGGCGCTTTTGGTTCATAGTGGCGGAATATGCTGGCCGTGTGGGTGAGGGTGGCAGCTTCATTTGTACATGCGAAGGGCTCTGTCTGGGTGGTGATTTCTGGTAGCGAGCGACGTCGTCCGTGGGTAGCATGCGCGGCTGATTCTGCGTAGAACCGAGAAAAGCGTTGTTCTGTTGATAATGTCGAATTTCGCTAGCGTTCGGTGCCTGCATCGAGCGTGGCACAATAGGAATATTGGAGACAGCACCCGGCGTCGTTATGTATTCGTTTCGCGTAGAGGATGCCGTCGTCGGTGCTCGCACTGCTGGCGCGGTGGTGACCGAGGTGGCTATCTTCGATGGTGCAGACAGTGGGCTTGAGGTATATGGCCTTACTCCGTTTATGCTATCGATAGAAGGGCTCCGGGCCGCATTCTGACCTTGGTGTCGACTGCTCTCACGCGGTACTTGTTGCTGCTGCTGTCCTTGTTGCTGGCTTCGTAACTGCTCGCTTTGCTGTCTAGAACGCTGTATTTCAAGGCGGAGCCATTGTTGCTGGTCTGGTGGCGCCTTGTTGAACCACTGTTGTCGCTGATCAGGGGTCGCCTTGCTGAGCCACTGTGCTCGCAACTGCTGGTCAGAGAGCCTGCTCATCTTGTCTGCGGTAGTAACGATCGACGATATGCGGGTGGGCAAGTTGATGATATGGGGAAGTTGTAATCGGTGGTTGAGAAAGAAAAGCCGTAGAGGATACGAAGGAGAGACCGGAGCGACAGGCAGCTGATCCAAGCTATTGTCTTCGGCTTGCAGAAAAGGAGGTTGGTGAAAGGCACCTTCACCTTCTGTATTTTGCTATTGTGATAGCCACGGTTCGCGTCGCTCAATAGGGTCGCAACGTTCCAAGGTTGAGCTGCCCTCCTCCCGCACCACTATCGGCGTCTTCAAATGCAATAATATCGCTTAATAAGAGAGGATACTCAGGACGGGTCAACTGGAAGATCGAGTACTACTTCTAGTGATGTTGGAAGATCGGGAAGGCGTTGCGTTCACCTTCACTTCCCAACCACCACTTATGACGACACTCTTTGGGACACTGGCAGCTATCACGTTTGCCAATTTTGAAGTCTTCAGGTGGCTGAATTTTCCTAAAAACAAGTGGGAGGAGCTAGGTACCTGGGTCGCGAGCAAGGTCTTGAGAGTGCTTCCGTGGTTTGTCATCTTTCTTGCAAACGTGTAAGTGTCATGAAGAGATCAGGGAGTATATAGCAAAACGGCCAGATAGAATGGTCGACGGCGACGCTGTCTACGCGACTCTGTTGACTTGAAGTTTGCAGTTGAGAAGGAAGCTCGCTTTACCCAGAGGTAAAACACACACAAAGGAAGCAATTGAGAGATCGATCAATCAACAGGAGCAATCCGGCATCTCACAACTTGTTGTCCTTCTTCTGGTCTCTGACCTCTTGCGCCATCCTGACCATCGCATACAAACTCTGCAGGCGCGGCATCTCATAGCCCCTCTCCCGCGCAATCCTCAATGGATTGCCGAGAATGACCTCAATCTCCATCTTCTTGCCCGCTTCCCAATCGATGGCCATGCTCGGCTTGCTACCGCTTGTATTCTTTTGTGTAGACCGAATAATCTGATCGGGAGTCGCGAACTCTTTGGGCATGGGCTCGCCAAGGATCTTGGGTGCGGTTTCGAGGATCTCGGTCATGACGCCTTTAAGATGGCGCTGCAGTTCTGGGTCGAGGGACATGACGTTGTTCGGGAGGCAGAGGGTGAGAACCGAGGTTGGGTTCATGGAGGCGTTGATGGCAATCTTGTGCCAGCGGACGAGTTGGAGTTTGGCATGGCTGTAGGCTTCGGCGTCTTTGATGCCTCCTTGCCTCAGCATCTCGATGAACGCGTCGTTCATCAAGATGACGCGTAAGTCGCTATCTTTTCTGCTCCCGGTATCTAGATGGGGCAGGTACGGTCCGCTGTTTATCCGCGTCCATCTGTTGTGCTTGATCTGGCCATGCTCAGGTTGCGCGCAGGTTGCTATCGTGACCGCCGAACATATCGCAGCCTGTGGGAATCGCTTCGCATACGGTTCTTCTACACCTAGGCCATTCTGTATCAGCACAATGGCTGTCTTATCGCTGACAAGCCCCTCAAGTATCGTCGAGTCATCGCTCACGTCGGGTAACGCTTTCGTGCTGACTACGATGAAGTCCCACTGTGTGCCGCTCGCTCTTGCTTCGTCTGGATTCGCAAAGGTGTTGGCCGGTACGAAGGTGTAATCGCCGTATTGCGGTGAGGTAACTTGGAAGCCATTCGCTTTCACGGCTTTGTAGTTGGAGCGGCAGATGACCGAGACGGAGGTACCGGGGACAAGGGCAAGACGAGAGGCATAGAAAGCTCCAATGGCGCCGGCACCAACGATGAGGACGTTTGCAGACATTGCGAGGATGATGAGTTGAGGGAGAGATGACGATATCGACCCAGAAGCTTCGCAATTGTGCCTTATCGATAAGCGGCGTTCTTGCCGAGGTTGCGATCCGCGTCGGCGCGTCCACGCTCCCTGTCCATGAACACCATCGCTGAGATCCGTCAGGAAAGTCACCCATTTGTAAGAATATTTGTATACCTTCTATTAACTCTAGAAACCTGTTTAACCAACGAGTCTACACCTCTGATCAGGTCTATATAAGCCCTTGAAGACAGACCTTACGATCCAAGCCGTAGCTGTACATCGAAACACGACACGTTGACGCGTCTTTGGCAATCTAAAACTTCGCCCACACGACATGCCGCCTCACAACATTCTTCTCGTATCCCACTCGCTTCATGACTACCGCCTCGTCAACGCGAGCCTTGCCGTTCGACCCATCCCCAATAGCGGCCCTCGCAGCTCCAGCCCTATTGTCGATCGTGAAAAGGAGACAGACGGCAACCATATGTGGATCATCTCCCTTGAAGATATTGATCTTTGAAACATATTTCCCGCCGAGCTGGGCTTTGTGCTGCGCCAGGAAGTACCCAACGGCTTGTCCATTCGGAGATCCTGCATTCACAGTCGAAGTCAATAATCCATGCCCAGAACGTCGAACCGAGATACGACTTACCGAGCAAAGCGAGATATTCCGGCTCATCTGACCCAAACTCGCAGCCCGACCAGCTCATCAGCTCACCCAAGTCGAGGCAGTTGTCTTGTAAGATTTTCGTAATTATCGCGACCGTCTCGTCATTTATAATAGGCGTACTAAGGATATACTTGATACCGCGCAGGTTGTTCGGACTCGCCAAGTTCCACAGTCCCCACATAATGTCGGAGCTCGATTTCAGTGCTGGAAGCTCATCGTTGGGCGGGGGGTTGGTGAGGCCCCAGAGGGTTTGGGCGCTGGTCGCGGGGCTCTGACGATTTGTCATTGCGATGAGGCCTGATGCTGCGTTCACGCCGATTGTGAACTCGGCGTTGGTGACCTACGGAGAGAAAATGTCGTCAGTAAAACATGGATGGACCGTCATCTTCTTTTACCTACACGATAGTATTTGTCGTTGGCTTTATACCACTGCTGCTTGACGGGTGGTAGATCTCCCTGGTTATCGCGCCGTACTGCCGGACCGTCCTTATGGTTGATAAAGTAACACCGATTAGGTCCACCCTGGTAGGTACTACGCGTATCGATCCTGAGGTCATCGAACATGCTCTTGAGCTTGTGGCTGTGCTCGAACTCGCACTCATCCCCATGACTTGCGCGGAATTGGGGGGTGCCATCGTCACTCTCGATTTTGTAGCCCCAAGTCTCAAGCTCCTGTTGGATGGGGTTGGTCCAGGGGCTATCGATCGGGTTGACAAAGGCGGCGGCGGCGTTATGCGGAGAGGTCGTTGCTGACAGCAGCTTTTGGCCCTTGCATGTTGCTTTGTGGTATATAATTTCTATATCGTCGACGCGAGCGACGAGGCTACGGGAGGGGCGGGAAGGAATATCGGGTCCTTGAAGAGGAGAAGCATCGACAGTCAGGCCCTTCACGAGAGCTACACACGTTATAAGACAGACGATCGCCAGGGCCCGCATACTTGATATTCGGTTTGTCCGTATGTGTAGCCAGTCAAGCAGTCAAGAGAAATCTGACCTCTGTTTTAAGTAACTGCACGGCTCGAGTGTTACCCACTTTGAGCGTCTTTCACTTAGCCATTATCTCATAACTCGGCCCCACCCAACCCTTACTTGGCAGAGGAGTCTGTTCGTAGACGGTAGCTCCATCTGTAAGCGCACTGCGAGCGTCGTACGTAGCCAGCACGGCGTTCTCATGTAGAGGGTTGATCGCATGGTGTTGTCGGTATAGCTTTGGAGACACAGAGAGGGTCAATAAGCAATCTTAAATGTCAGCATGATATGAAAGATAGCCATGGAATCTGCTCTAGTCTTTGTCGATATACCTGGTGTCCAAATTGCAGCTCGCAGTTACACCACACCTGCCATCAAGGTGCAGTGCACCATGGAGTTGAGCGCAGTCCGTGCGGTTGACAGTTGATATGGAAAGGGCGAAATAAGCACCAGGCATCTGGTTATGCAACGTTTTGGTGTATCATTGAGCATCTAACATAGCTGTGACGCGCTGGAGGGTTGTTTCGGGAAGGAACCACCAGCCAAATTTGGACTAGTGCCCCAAATGTCGTGACGCGAACTTCCAACGTCAAACCTCCTCGCATCATCACTCTCGCCCAACGGCAACCATCACCAGCTACTTGACGCGCGCTCGCAATAGTTCCACGCCCTCGTCATCAAGCCTGGAGCCTTCGCGACTGCATTCTGGCTGGTCTCGTACAACGCGCCCGTTGATCATAGGCCGGAGCGCACCTGGGCAGTCCAATGCCCGCCGCACGAGACTCGTCGGATTCGGCGGACATTGTACCTTAGGTGAAGACATGCATACATGCTGGCAGATCACAAAAAGAGGTGTCTCGCAGTAAACAGGAGTTTCTAGTCTGTTGTGTCCACCACCCTGTCTTGCAGGTCATTGTGTACCTACGTAGTTCTGTCTAGCATGTTTTCGCTCTTCTTCTTCCGTAATTTCTCTCACCTTCATTGAGATTCCTTATTCGTCTCACCGCTCAATACACCGCGGACGCTTTCAGGCCATTGAGTACCGGTTGCCACGTTTTGAAGCTGGAACCTCGTGAGCGCCTATCATGAAGGCATGACGTGGCTGCTTCCTTTGTGGCTCTATATATTCTGGTCTTTGCATCCTCTTCTCCTCTCTTCCTTCATCCTCATTATATCTCATCACTCGTCACGCAACTTGCTGCATCAAGACTACCATGCCCTTCACTACAACCATGCATGGGCGGTTCACGTTCATCAATACGATGAGAATAAACTCATCTGGTCGCTGCAAGAGCGGACACGCGCCGCACTGATCTCCTCGCGCCTGATCGTGAGTATGTCGT
Organism: Alternaria ventricosa; assembly: GCF_023758065.1. NCBI lineage: Eukaryota > Fungi > Ascomycota > Dothideomycetes > Pleosporales > Pleosporaceae > Alternaria > Alternaria ventricosa. The sequence goes on along the minus strand of NW_026055685.1, from coordinate 923,571 downwards.
CTTCATGGTGAACTTATGTCGGTGAACTGACTCAATCAGGATGCGCAGCAAGTTTCACGTTCACCAGATCACAGTCCTCGGTGCTGTCTCTTGTTGTCTCATCTGGTGCCTGTAGCAGTGGGTGCGGGCTCTCCGCATCTGTGTGTATGTCGTCTTCACGGTGAAGTGATGAAGTCATATTAGTGAGCTGACTGAATCAGGAAATGCAGCAAATTTCATGTTCACCAGGCGACGGTCGTCGGTGCAGTCTCTTGTTGTTATGCCATATGGTGAGTGTCCGAGCGCCACAGAACAACAAACTCGGCTACAATTTTCTGACTATCCCATCCCAGACCACGCTACTCAGCACCATGGCTGAACACAACGAAAGCCCTCAGACTTTCATGCCGATCAGCCGGACCTCTAGCCGGACCTCTATGTTGCCTGCAGCAACATTTCCAAGCGCTAACATGCCATCCTATCTAGCAGCGTACTTCGAGGACGAGGTCGAGCCGCAGGTTCAGATGCCCAACTTCGCCTACGAACTCCAAGACTACACCAGCAGAGCTTCGAGCGTCAACAGTGCCTACCAAGGCAGCTCGCCACGCAAGTACAGCGTCGGGCGCCAGCTCCCTAGGTATGTTCACACCATGGTCACCGTTGACTTTGATGTTCCCATCACGCCTCCATTGTTTGGAGATCTGCCATGGCAACGGCATGTGGAAGAAAACAATGCTAACACTTCACTTTACAGCGAGTCGATGTTTCCGCCATTCGACCACATGAACCAGCCTCCTTTGGAGACGACTATGCCGCAGCAGGAGTTCGATGCCAGCATGGCGAACCCTTTCTACGACTACAATCCGCCAAGCAGTAAGTCTCCCCTATCCAAATCACCTCATGTATCCGCCAGGCTGACTGATTACCTTAGAATTGGGAGAGCTCCAGGGTCATGTCGACTCCAACATCAGGATCTGTGAAGTGGTCAACAGCCTCACTCTTCGCATGAACAAGGCCGAGTCGGAGGTCTCAGAGTTGCGAGAGACTGTTGTCCAGCTTGGCGTGGCAGCATTGTCAGCTCCACGCACCCCAAAGAAGCCCACTCCTGAACCGTCAAAGACCTTTGTATTCAACAACACTGGTCTTCAGGATGCACAGGTCTTCGAAACCAAGGTTGTCAGCGGCAACAAGGGTAGTGAGAAGAAGAAGACCACCAAGACTCAGGCCCGCAAAGACCTCCAGGTTAAGATCCCTGGCATCCCCACCATCGCCCCGCTGCCCACTGGTCAGCCAGATGTAAGTCCTACAAGTCCATGTCTCCACCATCGTGTACTAATAGCGAACAGTCTGGCTACCTTACCGGCGGCATGATGTCTATGTTCCCCATTACACCAACGTCTGGCGGAGGCTTCCCAAGCTCACCTCTCACCCCCGGTCGCGTCGGCCCGCCTACTCCTAGCAAGCGCGGTAACAGCGGCAATACGTCAATCGCCAAGCGCAAGGCCCACGTCGCACGAGGAAACATGGCGCCAGCGCTCGTCGTCGTTCCCCAAGTCCCTCTGACCGACACCGAGCTCATCGTGTACTTCTTCCAGTCTCTCGGTCGTCCTACCGTCGCGCTCCGCCTCTACTCCCGCAAGTGGGGCCCCGCGCAGATGGTTGAGACGCTGAACGCTCACCGCAACCTCGAGGGTGGTTACCTCCGCAACACCTGTTCGGTCAAGTGCATTACCGCTATCAACAAGGGCAAGGAGAAGTACGGCGTGAACTGGGCTGATCAGTTCCGCGCTGGCATCGAGAACGCTAACGACTTGATCGCCACTGACCTGATCCGTTATCCTCACGATGAACTGGAGGGTGTTCTGGACTACGACATCCGCTTTCTCAATAACGGACTCAAGAAGCACCCTGAGCAGGGCGTTGACGGCGGCATCTTCACCCGATGTGTCAAGTACTGCATCAAGTACAACGCCTCGTACGCCCTATCTAACGTCCATGAACTCGCCTGGGCCCTACAGACCGGTCAGCTGAGTGAGGAGGAGATACCCGAGGTACGCGAGGAAGTTGTCGCTGAGACCTAGCTTCATTGACGAGGCTGCCTAATACATGTTTGAGGCATATATAGGGTTGTTTGGAAGGAGAAGTTGTTTCAGGATGATGGGTTGTATACTCCAAAGTAAGATTCTGAGCGAAGTAATACATGACATGAAATGAAGAACTATAATGGCTACGCTGACTTTATGATTTGCAAACTTGAGTTTTTAAAGTGATGTAGACCTCAGGGCACCTCTCAATTTCCACTCTCATCCTCCTCATCCCCTACCAACCCAACTCAACCCATCAACTTCCTCAGCATATCGCCCTTGCCCTCCGACCCCCCATCTGCAACACCCTTGCCCGCATCCTTATCACCCTTATTCGGACCCACCGGACTCGTCGCGGCGAAGAACAGCACCTTGATCGCAATCGCAAACCCAGCATGTAGCACAAAAACCACAATAAGCAGGATCTTGCTCGTCTTCGCTTCGGTAGTGCTGAGCACAGGGTAAAGGTTGCGGAGGAGGAAAAACGCCGAGGCCGCGAGTCCAAGGGCCACGACCGTGAAGTTGAGGACTGTAGTTTCGTTAGTACGTCGTCTCCTGCTTCATATGAAGAAAGAAGGAAAAGGAAAAAAGGGACAAAACTCACTACCCCAAGGACTCCAAGCCACCAAAGACACGGCAATCCAAACCAAATTCGCATACCCATACAAACAAGCACACTCCATCAAATTCGCACTCTCACTCCCATACCACTTCAACACACCCCACAGCCCCACAGGCACAAAAGCCGTATACCCATACACCAGCCCCGCCGCTCCACTCAGCAACTTGAAGTCATACGCAAAATGCTCCTCGCCCTTCTGCGCCAAGTATTGGTTAATCGTTCCGGTCAAAAACAATATCACGATAACCGTTGTGGCGATCCATACGGGGCCGTATAAGTCTGGGTTTCCCTCGAGCACGTCGAGGAAATTGGCGCGCGGGTACAGGGTGGATGTGCAGCGGCGGAGGACTTCGGCGGTGTCGACGTCGAAGGCTTGGGCGTAGAAGTTTAGGGACCAGAGGTAGTGTTTGCGCGACGTGGGCGATGTGGAAGACGTGGAGGGGCCGGGGAGGAAGGAGCCGCTGGTGGAGTCGGGTTGGATTTTGGGGGCGCCGCGGCCGGTGGGTTGGGTGTCGAAGTCTGAGGGGTGGAGAGTCAGTTAATGCTTGAGTGTATGTGATAGAGAGGGGAAGCTTACTGGAGCTGTGGAATTCGAGGTCTTCTTGCAGGTCGGTATGGCCTAGGTCGCCCTGGGGTTTGGTAAGCTTGCCGTCTTGAGTTGGATGCTGGCGACGTATGCGCTTTTCTGCGCCGCATCCCAGGGGGTGCGTACCTCTTGATCAACGTCTACGACGACATCATAGCCTCGGTTCGCCATGATTGCTTGTTTGTGAGGGCTGTCGATATGTCGCGAGCTGGCGTCGAGCTGGCCAGATTGCGGTTGACGTACGTCGCGCGACGCGACCGTGCGCTAGGTTCATTCGGAGCAGGCGTTTCAGGGTCCAGTTCCGCTCGACCACGGCGATGTCAGAGAGCACATGCATCTTCACAGGACCACTAAGTTCCTCAGTCGTAACGAGTTTCTCATTGTCATCATAAATACAAGTCATCAGATCTAAGGGTCTAGCCTCGCAACCATCTAAGATCTACCACGAAACCACCTCCAGTCACAATCTATGGCGCAGGCTCGCTCTTGACCTGCAGCGGCTCGACGTTCCAGATAGCCTCCGCATACTCGTCGATACATCTGTCACTCGAGAAGAAGCCCATGCGCGCGACTGTGGTGATGGTCTTGGTTGTCCACTCCTCGGTGTTCTTGTAGCTTTCGTCGATAAGCTCCTGTGTCTTGATGTACGATGCGAAATCGTCAGAGACGAGGTAGTAGTCACCATGATCCACGATGCCGTTGATCAGAGCAGAGAACTGGTCCGCATCGCCAAACATGCCATTGTGAATCGCATCGAATACGTTGGCAAGCTGGGGGTCCAGCTGGTACTGAGAGTACATGTGGTTGTGACGGAGGTCCTCGACATCTTCGGCAAGGTTACCGAAGAGGAAGATGTTCTGTTCGCCAATCTCGCGAGTAATCTCGATGTTGGCTCCGTCGCAGGTCCCGATGATGAGACCGCCGTTCAGGCAGAATTTCATGTTGCTGGTACCAGACGCCTCAGTACCAGCGGTGGAGATGTGCTCGCTAATGTCACTAGCAGGGCAGATGATCTCTGCTTTACTGACGTTGTAGTCGGCCAAGTATACGACCTTGAGGGCATCGCCGACATCCTTGTCGTTGTTGACGACATCACCAACCTTGTTGACGAGATGAATGACCGTCTTGGCCATCCAGTAACCTGGTGCAGCCTTACCACCGAAGATGGACACGCGAGGAGCTAGCTTTTTGCGGTCTTCAGGAGACATGGCCTTGATCTGGAGGTAACGGTGGATCACACCGAAGATGTTGAGCTGCTGACGCTTGTACTCGTGAATGCGCTTGACTTGAACATCGAACAGCGCTGCTGGGTTGACCTTGACGCCGTTGTTCTCTAGGATGTATTGTGCGAGTCGCACCTTGTTGGCGTACTTGATGTCGCGGAACTCCTTGCGGAACTCCTTGTCGTCGACAAACGCCTCTAGCTTGTTCAGCAAGGTAAGGTCCTTCAGGAACTCGTGACTACCCAACTTTGACGCAATAAGCGCAGAGAGCTTGGGGTTGGCCTGGTGGAGCCATCTCCTCGGGGTGATACCATTGGTGACATTAGTGAACTTGTCCTGTCCGTAGATCTTGACGAAGTCCTTGAAGATGGTGGTCTTGATCAAGTCGGAATGTAGCTCGGCTACACCGTTGACCTTATGTGAGCCAATCAAAGCAAGGTATGCCATGCGGACCATCTTTGGGTTCGATTCTTCGATGATGGAGACACGACCCAGCATCTCGCGGTCTTTCGGGAAGTTACGCTCGACGAACTGGAGGAAGTGAAGGTTGATTTCGTAGATGATCTTCAAAAGTCAGCAAGGTCTCAAGAAATCAGGCGATTGAACATACCTGGAGGTGGCGCGGGAGGAGGTGCTGCATGAGCGGTACAGACCACTTCTCGAGCGCCTCAGGAAGCACGGTATGGTTAGTGTATCCAAATGTCTTCTGAACGACTGTATGCTGTTAGCATCCAGGACTGGCTATGGGGGGTAGATTCTGCCTACTGGCCCATGCCTCGTCCCACTCCAAGCCCTCGATATCGACCAATATCCTCTGAAGCTCGGGAATGGCCAATGTTGGGTGAGTGTCGTTGAGCTGAATCGCGACTTGGTTGGGGAATTCCTTCCAGGCGCGCTGGCTCTTCTTGAAACGTCGCACGATGTCGTAGAGCGAAGCTGCGCACCAGAAGTACTGTTGCTTCAGGCGAAGCTCTTTACCGCGGTCAAGGCTGTTGCTAGTCAGACACGATATCTCATAACCATAAAGCTACTCACTTGTCGTTGGGGTAGAGCACAGCGGAGATGGTCTCGGCGCGCTGCTGGTCAGCTACAGAGCTCTCGTATTCGCCAGAGTTGAACTTCTGGAAGTCAAACTCGCCGCTGGCTGCCTTGCTTCCCCAAAGGCGGAGGTTGTTGCAAGTGCCAGTCTTGTAGCCAGGAACTGTACTTGTCAGTGGAAAGGCGAGAAGTCATGGAAAGACTGCTTACCGGGAACGTCGAAAGCAACAGCCTGGACAATCTCGCCGCCCTCCCACGAGCACTGTTGCTTGCCCTCGTCGTCCTGCCAGCGATTAACGTTGCCGTAGAACTGGATGTCAACGACGATGTCGTGGCGCTGGAACTCCCATGGGTTGAAGTCCAGCCAGTAGTCTGGAACCTCGACCTGGTATCCATCGACGATCTCCTGCTTAAAGATACCATATCGGTACCGTAAGCCGTAGCCCCAGGCTGGGTAGTTAAGAGACGCCATCGAATCCAGGAAGCAGGCAGCAAGACGTCCGAGACCACCGTTTCCTAGGGCGGCATCATGCTCCTGGGATACAATGTCCTCCATGCGGAAGCCGAGATCGCTGAGACCCTCTGCATGTACATTAGAGAAGCAAACGCGAGGTCCTAGAGGTGGACTTACTGGAAGCGATATCCTTCTGCTCAACGTTGAGCATGGCATTGTCCAGAGCGCGGCCCATCAAGAACTCGAGGGAGAGGTCTAGATTTATTAGAGGTTGTTCTGCCAGCAAATTTCCCACTAGTCTCACAGTATACACGCTTCTGGTCAGCAAAGGTCTGACTCTGCTGCGTCTTGTTCCAGTCCAAGACCAAGCGATCCCTGAAGGCAAGGGCAGTTCCAGCATAGGCAGCAGACTCGTCGCAGTTGAAGAGGGAGCGCGCAAGTGTAGTCTCGATATGGCGAACAGCGTCTTTCGTAAAGTCGTCTGGCGTCGAGAAGGGCTTAGGCATCTATGCGCGTGTTAGTATTGAGGTGCAACTTTGTACTACGATTGAGAAGCCAATTGACATACAAACTTCCTCCATGCCTCGCGCTGAGGCTCTGGAATGCTCGCTTCCACGTTCTTGATCTCACTGGGGCCAAAGCCAGTCACCGTCCTCTTGTGTTTGGGACGGGTGAATGAAGGCCCAACGGGACCCTTGAGGTCACCGAGGGGAGCGCTGGTCGAGGGCTTGCGCTCGCGGGGAGAAGGGTTTGCGGCCATCTTGATAACTTCAATTGCAGAGAAGCGCGAGCTGCTTAGAGAGTGTCGATGAGAGAGAGGAGATGGCGGGGTAGAGGGGCGTATGGCTGCCGCTTGGAGGTAAGAGGCGCAACCGCAGGAGGGTCAGGGCGATGTGATAGGACGGATAAGAGCTGCAGGCTTATGAAGACGCCGCAGAAGTACCTCAGACGTCGTGTTTGCTACGCGCCAGACAGGAAAGAGGAGCGGCAGCAACGGCAATGGCGTGTTTACAGGACGTCCGGGTGGAGTAAGACGGGCGGAGATCAATTGAACATGGCAGCAAGGCCCCCAGGATTATATCAGGAGAGCAGGAGCGACTAGCTAGCGGATCGCGGGGAAGGAGCACTCCTGGCCAGGCTGACAGCGAGCAACAAGCTGTTGAGCTCTCCCACATGCAAGCTGTATGCAGCATCTCGCGAAGCCAGTACAAAGTGGGGTAGCCGACCCCACGATGCCGTCGCGGAGCAGTTAGCGGGGTCGTGATGGACGTGTTGTCCAATAAACTTGTGCATGCTGAGCCTTTAGTGCGTATTTTGCGCGTCGCAGCGTGATCTTCACAATGGCCAGAACCAGACGACGTGACGTCTTCAACCCCTCCTCACGAACAACACCATGCTGGCCTGGCAATCAACATCAACGAACGAAGTGTGCCACAAGCACAAACTTCAAGCTCTGGAATTGATAGACGGAAAGGAAATGTGCACCTTCAAGTTGCAGCCGGCGCGGATCTTGTCGGAACAGGGAAGACTATGCAGAGTTTAGTTGAGGTTGCAGCCCCGCCATCGTACGTTGATCATCTGTAAACAAAACCATCAGGATGTCGTGACATCTACGCACAATCTTCTCACACAATCTTATGAAAATATCACGCGATTGCGACGAGCATCACGTGCATAAGGTGCTCGATACGAAGTGCCAATGTAGATTAGATCCGTCTTTACATACCACGTCGGTAGGGATGAATGTCAAACAAGCTCAGTCCTCCAGCCTCCTAGCTGGTATTACACAAATAGCCTACTCAAACATGAAACGCTGACCATTGGCATCAGGCCACCAAACCCACTCAACTCCACCCTGAAACAAATATATACGAGGTGACAACAAGCCTGTTGTCTACACAGAGGATAGCCTGATCCATGCCGAAGAACGCCGAAAGATGCGCATCGCGAAAGATGCCAAAAGGATGTGGGTATCGTGAATGTACGCAGCAAAACGATTAAAAAGATTCGAATGAACGGAATTCGTTGCTCGTCCATGGAGACCGCCACTCTATGGGCTGGGCTCTGGGGTCTGAACGCCGTAGCTCCAAATGGCAGTACCCTGGAGGCTGATGGACAAGTTCCGTCGTTGCTTCATCACGGTCGTGGTGGGGGTTGATGCGGGTGCAGGAGCTGTGCTGGGTCGCTGCATGTTCTTCAGCCTCCACTGCACCATGTCGTTGGAGATGCGAGCGAGGCCGTAATCCATGTCCTGCAGGATAGCCCTCCTCGTGGCCTCGATCTCCTGCACGGTGAAAGCACCGTCGCTCTCCCTGATGCTCCAGTGCCGTGAGGAGCGCTGTCGGTCGACGAGGAAGCCATGCGCGAGCGAAAGAGCAGCCAAGACAATCACGTCTGGGCTAACATGCACGTTCTGACGCGAGTCTGTCATCATGAAGTTCTTCAGGTCGCGGGCATAGTCGCTCGGCGCAAGAGCATCCCGCCAAGTAGCTGCGAACCGGCTGCTCAACGCATCCAGCACGCATCCCGCAAATGCGACAATCTCATCCGGCAAGCCAGCACGGTCGAGGAATCCTTGAATGACCGATGCATGAGGACGGTGGGTGGAGACGTTGAGCGGAACGAGGTTGGCGAGGTGGGTTGCATATACTATAGATAGCAAGTCAGCGGACCGAAATCAAGGAAGTGGCAACGGCATTGATCTTGGGTGAAGGGGTGCTGGTTGATCGACAGGAACACGTCCGAAATGTGGAGATGCACTGTTGAGTTGGAAAAGGAGCATCTGGGATGAAGCATGACGAGGGCCAAGGCGCTGTATGCAGGGGAACGTCGCTCTGCCGCCCGGACCGACTCATACACACCAGCATCCACAAACCCGTAAACAGAGATTTGGTGTGTGTGAGGTAATAAATAGACTAACCTTTTGGTTGTGGAGGGCTGCTCGTGTCATATGACTGTGTCGATGTTTGGGCGGTTGGCGTTGATACTCGCGTGGGTGTGGGCTCCTTTGCTGGTGGAGGGGTTGGCAGGTTGGACAGCGGGACGCAGCTCGCAAAGTACTTGTCCAGCTCTTCGTCTGTCATGTCGCTGTTGATGGACAGGGCTGGCGAGTAGTCCATTTTGTCGTGTTTTGTTTTTCCAAGTTGAAATGTTGTGTTCTAACGGTAGTACAGCGGTGTCGGCGAAGTGTAAGCGAGAGAAGGTTGGAGAGTTGGTCGTGTGATGTTATAGTCGTGAGTCGAAGAACAATGAAGCGTCGTGAACCAAGCAGGCGAGCTGGAAATGTCGTCAGAGGGGAGAAGAGCCCCAAGAGTGAGGGCATTCACGAGTCTATATACACGCCCATGTTCCGACCAAGAAAACCGAGACGGTGAAAGCGGCGGATGGGTAGCGTAGCTCGCTAGCTGGCCCCCTGCACTTTCCCAAGACTCAGTAGCCGTCTCCCTGCCGTGCCACCTTCACAGGCGCGCACGCTCTCCCGCTCAGGCCAGCGCCAGCTACAACTTGGCCGTATGCGCCATCGCCAGGGCTACCGATGGCGTGTGCGGCTGCCCGAATGATGCCAGTGTGCAGCCGCCTGGTAACAACGCTCAAGGTTGTTCCGCGTGTGCTGTACATGCAATGTCGTGATGTTGAAACTATACGGCTGGGAAATCGAGGCCCAGATATACAGTGTGCCCATGTTGCGTGATCTATATTTCCAATCTAATCTGGTTTCTCCAGATCTTCATCCACTCCATCACGATCATCACTCTAACGACATCATCTGCGTATAGCGGGACAGCAGGGACACCTCATCTGGCAGTTGCAATACCGACACAACATAAACTTTGCCGTATACACAACCAATCTCGCAAACCGCCTTGCCGGAAAAGCTTATGCCCCGATCCCATCCACTCGTCAGATGCTTCCCAGCCCGGCGCCGAGTCGCCTGTGAGCACTACTGCGAGCATTATTGCCTATCCACAAGTTCAATCCACTGCGAAACAAACCATCACACTTTTCACCCGTAGTTCCGACCGCAGAATCTTTTGCACATGTCAAACTCTATCGATCGCATCGCCGCTGTCAATTGCCCTGCATTAGGATCTGTACCCTCGTCACGCCATCACGCCGCTGGAGGGCACCCGAGTACGTAGCCAGCACCTGTTCCCTCACCGCCATGTTCCGCACTCTCGAGCACGCACACTACACGATACGATGCGGGTGCTCGGAACCATCTTATCTCCGTCCCCAAGCTCGCAAAAAGGGGACAACGTAGACGAAAGCGCGCCGCGAACCCCACATCCAAGCTCTGGGGGCGCAGTCCTCCTAACCCGTCTTCAGCACCTCACCCGCTCGCCCTTGCGCACTTGACCCGTCAACACCAAATCTGCTCGCAGCACGAGTCGCCGTATCTGACTCCCCAGGCGAATACGTAGCAGCCCGCCCGGACGCCCTGACTTGCTGGCGGAATTTCGGCTTCGGCGCCTCGTATCAAGCGGTCCATCGCGTCTATTTTCCCCGATGCTATTACGGGGCCGGTGGAGCAAACCAATACTCGCGCACAGAGAAAAAAATCGCACAGTCGACAAATTCCATCTTTAGCATCCGTGGAGTCGTGAAACACCCTTTGCCCGGTAGCTCCAGCATCTTTACGAGCTGCGCCCGACTAATGCTATCGATTGCGCTAGCTTTGTACGAAGCAGCCACCGCCCGCCGCACTCCCAGGAACCCGTTGCTACGAGTCTGCAGACATTGTCGTCATGGCCGTAGCTTGCATCTCCGATCCTTGATGATGGAATCTTCCTCAACACTGTCCGTGGAGGGCCACGTACAGGCAATCAAGAAGCTTCGGAGTCTGGGCCTAGGTCCAAAGGCTCCACTCGCATCCTCTTTTCGCACTCAGCACCATGCACCCTTTTGCTTCTTGCTGCATGGTCGAGACACTTTCACAAGTCCGAGGATTGGCTCACGGACGCTGACAGATGTCATGGCTCACCGATGGACGCTACCGGCCTTCTCCTACGGCCGGCAAGCCACGACCAGTGACCATTTCTTCAAATCATCAACGCCGGAATCTTCTGAAACACAAGGGTTTAGACTATCTCTACACAATTCTTCTAGTCTGTGAACACCCGTTTGGTTCGACAGCGTCATCCTGTGGCGTAGGGTCCTCCCGAAGATTCTAGCTGTTCTCGATCTCCTTAGCTCGCCAGAGGACGACCGCGTCTAGATCCTCCACCACCGTCACACGGACGCGTGTGGGGGTTTTCATGACTATGGCAGCTGGTGCTGTACCTGCATGCTCAACACTATGGGCGCGGATTCCAAATGCTTCGGGTTGCAGTTGTGAGGACCGCTCAGACTGCACCTAGATCCAGCTACAGCAAGCCATGTAGTCATTCATCTGGACTCTATGACAGGCCGATGGACTATGCTCCTGCGCCTAGAATATACGCGAAGTGTTACTGAGAGCCGATCGGATTTCCTTGACTTGACAGCTGTCTTGTACACAGGTCACGCAAGCTTGATGGCCCGCCAGCTCGCGCAGTTCCTCATACTTTTACAACCTCATACCACATATTCGTAGACATGACAAGCGCATCTATCTGCATTACCCGCTGTACGGCATACTAATGACATGAATAGGACTCCGCCAAAACGATAATTCTGCCTGAGCCCATTTCCTGCGCTCGTCGAAGCACCTATAATGAATCCACCACGATGCACGTTTCCCTCCCGTCAACGGGCCGAAATCCGCAAAAAGCAAAAGCGCTTTCCGTTCTTCTCTCTGGGAGATCAGCCCGTATGATCTACGCCGTTAGACCTGCATCTCACACAAAGACTTTTTTCCGTAGCGCTCGTCAACACGCTCAGTAAGCAGACATAGCTCAAAGTAGAACCCGCGTAATCACTGAGGTTGTAAAAGTTCACATAACAATAATCACATCCACGCGCGCAACTACACGTCAACTAACCTATCCAAGCCATGACTCAACAATGCATTTCCTTCCTTCTTCAAAGTCTGGTTCCTTGGCATCGTTACCCTACTCCATCACGCCATATCCTAAAAGCTGGGACATAAGGTACTTCAACAACGGCTATACCGGCAGTCAGGCGGTGATATTTTCTTTTCCGCCCAAGGCTGACAACACATACATACATGTATACCAAGACGCTGGTACTGGATGGTGTCATACAATGACACAACAAGATGTGAGACAATACGGTGTATACTGGTAGATGACGGTGAGCAAATGGACAATATGACGGGTCTGCACGTACATGTGACACTGGGTGCGAGGTAAATCGGCTGGTAGGAGGGAGATCCGAGGACGATGACCGCTTGTAGCCATAGATCTATAGAGGTTGGTAGTTGGTATCGGGTGGACCATGTCGCTGTTTTCTCTTAATCGTATTGGATCTTTGCAAATCCAACCTCGCACTATCATTTACCAAAGGGTTGTCTTTTCCCCTACTCCACCAAACATGAATACCAACATCATCAACAACAACAACAACAACTCTGAATCTTAACTCGCACTGCGTTCTTCTTCTTCTGAGGAGCCCGCCCAACATACCTCCCAACTCAACGCACCACTCTATCCCATTCCTATAAACCGATTATCCCACAGACGCAAACTCCAAGACTGACATGTCTTTAGCATGGCACAGCTCCTGTTAAATGTGATTTTCAAAGGAAAGTAGAATGGAAGGGACGAGAGCATGCAACCCCTGCCTAACTTCTACAGACGACAATGATGGAAGTAGACACTGACTTATAAATCCTGGCTCACCTTTGGGTATCGTCAACATCACGTTTCCGTTAGCATACCAAAGTAGACTGCAGTGCATCTAGTCAATTATTCAATTATACAAAGCGACATTCCGATTGATAGACCTGGGGCGAGTAGAATGACTGTTGACAAGAACCGTATGGCTACAGGATTGATAAAAGATGCTCGAGCATCACAAACGAAGGACACATTAACATTACACCAATACGATGACAATAAATATGCTTCATGATCCCAGCCCGGTCAACACACCACGTCCAGCAAAGTCACATCCATTAACAAACACCAATAACGATAACGAACATTGATTTGTACTGCAATAGCGAACATGGAACCGACCAAAAACACCACGCTTCTCCATGAATACAAGGAGTAGTCAACCCTTCCTACCACTCAATCCACCACGATCACTTAATCTTCCAACTCATACTACTATCCTACTATCCTACCTACACTCCAGACTGAACCAGCCTCGCACATTTGGGATATCGTTAAACGACCAGATTCCACCTCACGCACTTTCCTTTTCTTTCATCGTCCACAAGCGACGCAAACATGTCTATTGTCTTCTTCGTCATGACTGCCTTACTGTCGTCAAGATTCGCACCATGATCCTCCAACACGTGTATTGTCGTGCGCTATTGGAGGCAGGCACATCGTTGCAAACAGAGCGAAACGCTTACTGAGCCTTCTTGGGGGCAGCTCCAGGCTGGCCACCAACGTACCTGCGGATGTCGGTGGCATCAGCAGCCTGGCGAACAATGTTCTTGAAGGTTCCCCAGCCCTGCTTGGCAGCGGGAGGAGTGCTCTGGTTGGCAAGCTGAGCGTCAATGCGGGCAGTGAGCTGGTTGATAGCCTCCTGGACAAAGCTGCTCTGCGCAACGCGAGCGCGGAAGAATACGGTGTAGACAGCGAGGAGGATCCAGGAGCCCTTCTGGAAGAGCATGGCAGAGCCGAGGACGCGGAACCACAGGAAGATCTCGAGCAGGGCGACAAGAGTCATGGAGCCATCGTAGTACTCCTTGACGAACTTGCCAATAGCCTCGGAGGCAGCGGAGCCTTGCGGCTTGGCGCCGGCCGCAGCCGCAGGTGGGGGCTGGATGGTGGGCAGAAGGTTGGAGCGCACGTAGGTAGCGACGTGAAAGACGGAGTATACGGAGAAGGGGAGTATGGCAAGGGGGATCTGGCGGGAGAAGAGCCACACAAGGCCCATGACTACCAGGCGGTTAGCACGTGCTGCGCGGAGACGAGGCGACAGCTCGCAGAAGACTTACTCAAGTATTGGACATTCTCATCGGTAGCGAGAGCGACGACACCACCCTGCTTGCCTGCCCTCATGCGTGCGCGGTAGGCCTTGTAGACGACAATGCCATATGTGACGCATGCCGACAGGAAGGCGGTGCGGTAGGAGAAGGACGCCCATCGCGAGTAGTAGTTGAAGGTGATGTACGACAAGCTGTATCGCAGGGTAGCGAGCAGCAGCGTAACGTGTCCGGCGAACCAAGCAAACTGCAGAGTCTGGGCGAGGGCAGCAAGGCGCTGGCCCAGAGGCATAGAGGCGGGCGGTGGAGGGGCCATTGTGTGTATTTTGGGTACTGTCGTGTGGGCTACGTAATGGGTAGCTTGGGACGTCAGCAAAGGTCGGAAAGATGATGGCAGCTCCCAATGTAGAGAGAGATGAATGACAGCAATGATCTGCTGCCCGTGGAAGGAAGTGGAGGTGCAATGTGTCCACAGCGGTGGCTGGGTGCTGCAACTGCTGGAACTGCCCAGCGTTCGGGCCCGCTCGTGATGTTCGCCGTGCCTGATAGGCGGGGTCGACTTACCGATGCAGATATCGGGTCCGGGACCTCAGTGACGGTGCTCAGTGCTTGCAGAGAGTAAAGACGCAGGGGAGTGAGAGCAGAGTAATGGTGGTTGTGTGTTCCTAGAGAGGTAGGAGTGCGGGCGGCAGTAAACCAGAATTCGGGCGTTTGGGGGGTGACGACATGGCAAGCTGCAATTCTGGGTAGGCACAAGCCCCACTGCACCTCTAGCGCAAACATAACCCTGACGATCTCTCAGCCGCCAGCAAGGCCTCCAGCTGCCGGCCTCTTCATACGCTCGCAAGTGTCTGGCCAGCAAGCACGATGTCGTCACCCGTGTTTCTTCGCAAAGTTTCGTTTGTTTGTTGGGAAACATCACTAGCAGTGCCTCGTTTCGCTTTTAGCCCACAAATGAAATTGCCTTATGATAGTCTGTAGAATACATGAAAAGAACCTGTCCGACACTCCTCGCTCCGAACTACATCTGCCGAATACTAAATAAGAGAAAATGCCGAAGTGAAGCAAGGGAATCAGAAAGGAGCGCAAAGACGTTGGTATCAATCAACAATCCGGACGACGGCACCAACAGGTAACACTGCTGTGCTTCGTCCCCAATGTTCCATCGTGGTGTATTATCCCTTTTACCGATAGCACCCAGTGGTATCGTCGGCCGCATTATATTAAACAAGGTCTGGTAAGAGGGTGTAGAGAACTGAGAAGAGGTAGCTGAGAGGCGCGTGTCGTCCGGAGCGGGAGGGGAAGGACGAGGGTGGCGCCAGGGTGTCGACTTAGCGGAGAGAGAAACCCTTTCTCTTGCCCTTCTCTTCGATCGGCCTGCCAGACTCGATGCGGGCCTTCTTCTCTTCGAGCTCTTGTCGTTGTCGGTCTAGCTGGTCCTTCATCTCCTTGTGACGGGCGTACAGCTCTTCTTCGCTCTGGCGCAGCTTGCTCTCCTTCTCCTGCACCTTTTGCTGGAACACCATCTTCATTTCCATCTCCATCTTCTGGAGCTTGGCCTCGTGCAACGAGCGCTCCTCCTCTTGCTTGACGGCAGGGTTGACCTCCTTGAACACGCTTGAGTCCTGTTGGATACCCATCTGTGCAAGCTTCTCGGAGCGGTAGTTCTCATACAGAGCGTTGTTAGTGTTCTCCTTGAGCTCCTCCATGTGGGTGCGGATGAGCATCTGGCGCAGCTTGACAAAGTCGCAGTGCTCCTCGTTGTCGACCTCGACGACACCCCAGGGCAGCGCACGCCCGCGGACCTTGCGGCCGTCAACAGTCGTGACCTCGGTGTTGGAACCGACAACGGCGAAGGGAACCTTGGCCATGATCTCCTGGTTCTCCGCAATGGTCTCCTCGTCGTCAAGCTCATACCGTGGGCCCTCGAAGATCTGGATCTTGTGGTAGGCGATATCTGCAAGAATCTGTAGTCGTTAGCAGTGTCCAAACGTGTAGATAGAGCGACGTACCCTCTTCTTGTAGTTATCAATTTCATCGTCAGTAACGGTGTCGGCCTTGGCAATGACGGGAATCAGGTTGACCTTGGTGTGGAGCTTCTTCATCACCTCAATGTCGATGGGCTTCAGGGAGTGGCCAGTGGGCTGGATAAAGTAGACAACGGCGTGGATGCGGTTGTCGACAATGTTCATGCGGTTGACCTTGTTCTCAGCATCCAAGTAGGCGTCGAAGCGCTGCTCAATGTTCTTGACAATGGGGTCCCAGGACTCATCGTTGTTGATGAAGTCGCCAAAGCCAGGTGTGTCGACTACTGTTAACCTCAGGCGGACACCGTTCTCCTCGATATCGGCGCTAATCGACTGGATCGATACGGTCTTGGAGATGTCGAGACTGGGGGGCTTGCGCTCCTTGGGCGGGTACAGCGAAGTGTTGAAGAGCGTGTTTACAAGGGTCGACTTTCCGAGTCCAGACTCGCCTGAAACGACACGTTAGCTCGGATAGACAATTCTGGGGCGGGGGTATACATACCGACAACCATGACGTTGAAGTTGAATCCCTTGCGCACACTCTTGCGGTGCCACTGGTTGGGCAGGTTCGCAAAACCAACGTAGCCTGTGAGCTTCCTGCGCACGATGTTCATGTCGTTTGCCATGGCAGCTGCGGCCTTGGGGTTCTTCGCCGTGATGGTGTGCACCGCTGGAGAGGAGCCGTTAGACATCGACATCGTTTGGTCCATGCCGTATCCGCTGGATGACGCTGGGGGCGATGGAGACGCACGGGTAGGCGGCGCGGGAGAAGTAGCACCGTTGGATTCTACAGTTGACTGTTAGCCAGGGGCCAGGGGAGAGAAATGATGGCCGTCGAGCGCGGCAGCAGCGACCAATGCCAAACAAGTTTGACCCTGCTTGGCGTTGTCCAAGGGCCACCGCGTGTGTGCCTGAGGTGCCAATGATGCCGCAGCTGAGGTGTAGTTGTTGATGTCGCGAGACGGGGGTCGGGGAGAGCTCCTTACCCATGGTGTAAATAGTGTAGTAGAAACGGACGATGGGTCGTCAAGTGAGGGACTTCTGCAGATGAGGAAGCGATGTCAGCGGATGTTCTCAATGCGTGCTGGTGCTGGCTGCGTGGCTGCTAAACAAATGTAACAACGCGACCAAGCCCAGATCGGGAGAAATAAAGTGAGACAGGCGTGAGGGAAGGGCGGCGTACCAGTCAGCGGTAGTTATGCTCTCGAGTGAGTGATGCACTCAAAGCAATGAATTGAAGGTGGTGCAGATGGCTGCGAAGGAAAATGGCGTGGTTGTCCGGAGGCTGCGACGTTGGAAAGGGAAGTCGTGGTGCCGTCCGTCGCTGGGTGGAGGAAAGGGGTCCGCACAGGGATGGGCGCGATTGGAGCAACGCCGAAGCAATGGGCACTAGACCAAAAATCCCCGCGTCACCACTAGCAGCAAGCCGGCGTCGAATACCGTTGGAAATAACACACACGAGTGGGAGCAGCGCGGGTGAGGGAGAGTGTAGGAGGGATGCAGTTGACACCTTTCACGTTGTTGAAGATTTTGTGCTCTTGTGCACTGCTGCAAGAGGCAGTCGCGAACCGTGCTTCCCAAAGAGGTAGCGTCACGTGTGGGTAATTAGAAGGCACGAGCAACGCGTTGACTAGACATTAAGCGGTCGTTGCTTCCTCACGACTATCTGCCTCAACCCTGACACCGCTGTCGCACCCCGAGGCTGCCACTCACGCTGCAGCAGCGTGGCACCACAGGACGCGGGATGCGAGACTCGACACCTATCCAATTACATCGCGTCCATCCCGACCATCGGCATACCCATATCCAGTTCATCGTCTTATCTATGCAAATCAAAGGGTATTTTGCGCATGTCCCAAGCAAACAACTCCAATCCAACGCCGCAGCATCTCGCTATGCAAAGCTCGCCAATGCCCTGTTCAACTCGGTCTTGTCGTACTTGACGTACTTGCCCTTCCCCTTGTCGATCTCCCGGTAGCGGTCGTAGAACCGGTTGTACAGGGGCTCGATGATGTTCTGTACCTCCTTGGAAAGCTGGTTCCGCACTTCGGGCTCCATTGCGTATGCCTTGTGTCGTGTGACGAGATCGTCGAAGCTTGTGTTGAAGTTCTTGAACTTCTCCTTGATTGCATCCTTGTCCTTGGAGCTGAGAGACTTTACGATAGCTGCCGAATCTGCACCGCCTGACGTTGGGCGTTCCTTGCTACGGTTCGTGTACTGCACATCCAGTAGGTACCCTGACGGCTCACGCCACGCTTCAAGATACATAGCCGTGCCTTGCTTTCGCCAGTCTGCCAGCTTCTTGGAGTAGCTGTCCATGAGCGGGGCGAGCTCTGAAGAGCGGATAATACGTGTGATGATGGCAATGTTGTTTGCCATGAAGACGCCTTGGAGGTTCTTGCCTTTCAGTAGTGTCTTTGCCTTGCCAATCAGGTTCTGCAGAAGTGTGTCGACAGTATCCGCCGCATATGACCCGAACAGCTTCACGCCGTCCGGGCCAACATCCAAAGTCGTGGATGAATTGTTGGCCGATCCTGAGTTCCACCCGCCCTCTCCCAAAGATGCCAATATCGATGCAAGAGGCTCGAGGTAGTTGGTCATCTCTTGCAAGCGTCGCATCGTCTGTGTTGTGATGTCCACCGGGCCGCCGTCGATAGGAAGCGCAATGAGACCTTGTGTTTTTGACCGTGTGTCTTCGAGCATCTTGCTCAGAGACGTTTTCGACGTCTCCCGAACCGGCTTCACACTGTCGTAGATCTGATCTTTTAGGGCGCCAGTCTGCTTCTGCAGCCGCATCGACAGAGTCCGGACCAACCCGCAAATCTCGTATCCAAGAAAGCAGTCCGTCAGCAGGTTCTTCTGAATATGCCCGTTCAGCTCACGCAGGGTCTTGCTAAAGTCCTGCAGCGGGACCTGGCACGTTGACTCGTAGACATCGCTCCATTCCTCTCTGTCAAAGACGTAGTTCAGGTTGTCGAACTCCGCAACGAAAAGACCCTCTATTGCTTGAACATATGTACCGATACCATTAGTACCCTTCTTGTACAGCGCATCTGCCTGCACCTTCCTGGCTGTGCTGATGGTCGCCTGCATGAGACTCCTCAGTGCACTTTCTAGGTATTCGCCCCGGACGTCTGCGTAAATTCTTCGTGTGGGGGTCTGCGACAGGTCGATCTGCGATAGCTGGGCGAAGGACTTGGAAATGTGCGAGTTGATGCTGCGCAAGCTCTGGAGCTTATCTTGGGGCATGCGAGGGAAGGGGTTTTCTATGCAGTGTCAGTATCTCCCTAGTCGTAGTACATGAGTGACATACGCTTCGCGACATATTCCAATGCCTGGACCTTTTCTCTCGCGCTATCCTGCAATATGCCACGGAACACATCCTCCAATTGCTTGTTGCCCAGCTTCAAGAGCCCGCTAAGCTCTGCGATGGCCTGTTCGTTGGAGCGGAGGTTGGTGCGCTTGAGGTCTGCGAGACTCATGTTGGTGCGGTCGAGCGAAGCAATGTAGCCGTCCAGGTCTCCTCGTCCAGGTCCAGCGCGGATGATCCTCTCTTCCTTTGCACTTTCCTCGCGCGGGGCTCGGAGGCGGTCGATTGCGTCTATTATACGGTCGACGTTGTTGTTTGCTATCTGCAGCTTTTGTGTGTTGCCGTAGATTGGGCCGATTGCTTCCTGGACTGCCTTTCCGCTCGCATCGAGCCTATTGACGGAGCCTTGGATCTTCTTGGTGAGGCTCTTCATCTTCTCCATATTGGCGAAGAGCACTTCAACTTCCGCGCTCTCCTCCAGGAGCGCGGCTTTCCGAGGGGCGACCATGGCGACTGCTGGATAGATGCGCAACTGCCTCGAGGGCTACGTGTACGCGCGTACGGCGGCGAGGACGACCTCGATTATATCAAACGGGTGGGTAATAATGAAGCGAACATGAAGTACAGCATATGTTTGTACAAACGAAAGAATAGAGCCAATTGGGGAATCCGATTCCCGGTGTAGGTTGATGTGGGAGGGGATGCTTGCGGAGAGCTGTCGCGGAGGCAACGCTAAGACGGCCAGGGTCCAGCGTAGATCATCTCGACACCTTTCACTTTGCGATAAGCCGCGCAGTCGAGTTACTCATCGTGGGTTCACGCAATGTATGTTTGTCACATGTAGCACTGCACGGCAGTCAATTTATCTGCGGGCTTTGATACCCCAGAATGACGTTTTTCACAGCGGGTACATGCGCTAATCAGCCTCGCCTGGCACCGGAAACCCGCTGTCTGTGTATCACGTATGTTTCGGCGACGCGTATGCGCCTTGCAGTTGGTACCACTGTGGCGCATTTGAGTCCAGAGTCATGTTTTACAAGGGTATACAATTGAGCATTAATTGAAAAAACTAGATACGCGAAAGCCATGTTGTCTGTCTATCCCGTACAAGTGAAATGCTCGCCAGTGCATTCGGCTGTGCTTCAAAGGATGAAGATGACGTAAAGATGGTTGCTTGTCCAGCTGGCAGACTTTTCAATTCATGAGAACGCGGAAAGAAAATAATATCGAATCAGTAATGGTGAAAGCAGAAAATGAAACCATGTGACGCATCGGATGCAATCCGCAAGTCAAGACAGAAAGCAGTTAACTATCACTGTCCAGGGCGACTGCCACCAAACCACTCGCGGAATTGAGTCCAACCTTCATTCTGCGAGATCGGTACGGAAGGGACCAGCGGATCGAGAGTAGATGGTGCGACCGGTGCCTCATCTTCCGTCTCCTCCCGCTTGATCTTCTTCTCAGTATGCTCCTCTTCTCCTCCGACAAATCGACTCTGAACATCTTCAAGGCTGATATCGAAATCATTAAGCAGCTTTCTCAACTCGCCACGAGCTTGCTTGTGCTCTTCAGTCACATATGCGGAGTTCATGAGAAGCTGTTCAGCAGTGTTTGAGAATCCCTCAACAAAGTCAACAGTGCTGGTGACGAAAGCCTCGCAATCGGTCTTCCACGCATCTCTCTGCTGAGTCTGGATTTTGTCCCCAATTTCCTGGAGAAGCGGACGCAACGCCTCACCGGGAGGACCATAGCCGTAGTTTCCATGGGTTGGGTTGCCGATGATCGAGTTCTGGAGTGCTTGTCGTTGTCTGTTGTAGATTCCTGGGCCAGCGCCAACCATGTTCCGATCCGAGGCTCGGTCGTAGGAGGCCTTCATTGCAGTTGCTATTGGACAGTAGATGTCGATCTCCGTGGTGAATCGCAGATGAGTTTCTCCAAGCGAGACGCGAAGACTAGTGAGCAGCATGTCATAGGCCGCCTGAATGCGTCGTATTACAAGGTCCAACTCTTCAGTAGCTCTTAGCTTCAGATCTGGATGCGCGGATGACTGTGTGATGGCCGATCGAGTGTCCTGCAACAGCTTTTGGAGCACCCTATCCAAACTCATAGCGAATTCCACGGTGCTGGCGTCCAAGTTGTTATACCAATTGTCCAGAAACCTTTTCATGGTACCAAGCAGCTCGTAGTTCATGTTATAGCCCTTGTATTTGCCGGAGACTGGTTTGCCGTTCTCCGCGAGCATCTTCGCAAAGCCCGGGTAGTAGATCAAGGGATGAACCCACGAGTTCTGCACCAGCTGCTGTATGCCACTTATGATACTCTGTTCCTCGTTTTGAGACCAAGGCTTTCCTACCAGAGACTGCAGAGGACTGTCAACGAGATTCTTCAAGTTGTATCGAAGTGGTTGGATCTGAGCCTTCAAGTCGCGTCGCATCTTAGCATAACTTTTGTCTTCTATGTGCTTCTCCAAAGGTCGTTCAGCTTGTCTTCGGAATGAAGGTAGCGTGGCGTAGACATGTTCGTAGAAATTTCCATAGTTCGTGGCTACCGGCAATTTAGCCAGGAAGTGCCTTAACGCGTAGATTCCAGCCGTGGTATCGTCAAGAATCGGAGTGTCTCTCTGAATGCGGCTTCTTGATGAGGTGTGAGCCAGTGCAGATACTGAGAAGACCTTGATTCTTTTGGGCTGCATCTGTCTCTGCACATTTGCTGTCTCATACTTTATGTAAGCAATCGTGGCCTCTCTCAGTAACTCATCTAGCATGTCGGAGATCACATCATCATCGGCATCCCCTTCTTCATAGAGTTTATCAATGGTCTCTAAGCGTGCGTTCAAAGCTGGGAAGGGTTGTTCGTTGATCTGTCGAATTTGTGTACCCATGTTGTCTTCGTTGATGAGTTCCTAGAAGATATGTCAGTCGGGCATTCCGATAGAGAGAAGGCGTCAACTGACATCGGCCTTGTTCATTACTAGTATAGTCTTGTTCGCTCCTTTGAGATGGATCGATCGATCAATATACTCTTCGTGCAAGACACTAGTCTGCAGTCGAGAACATGGCGCGACCACCATCTCGAAGTCAGCCTTCCAGCGAAAATTGTTGATCACGCCTTCACGCAGCTGACTCGTATCACCATAGCCTGTTTTCATTAGCTCAACGTCGTATGATAAGGAACCGGTGGCTTACCTGGTAAATCGAAGAGGCGTAAACCATGCCGCAAAAGTATGTGGCCGGTCGCAATGGTTACGACCTTCACAAATGGCCACAACTCCTTGACTCTGGCTGTTTTTCTGCCCAGTCTGTTGTCGGGAATATTCTTGAAGTGTGCAGTTCGGTTGTGAAGGTCCATTTCACTCATGTCTGTTGCAAGTTGCGCGAATCGATCATTGGCACGTTTGCAACAATCATTGAAGAAGTTTCCCTCTTTGATGTTCGTATGATATAGCATCCTCTCAAGCTCGACACCCGCCTGCTTATCTTTCTGTACGTTGAAGATGATCTCGAAAAATTCCTTAGCGGTGGTGATAGCACGCGACATGGTCTTGGAAGTCGTTTTACTTGGCGGCTGAGTAGCATTGTTGTCGTCAGGATCGTTCTCGTCTTCACCTTGGAGAGTTTGGCGATTCTTGTCGACGCCGGGATAGACCTCGACCCAGCGATCCATTTGTTCTTTGATAGAGTCCTTGATTTCCTTTTCGGTGAAGAACACAACTAGGAGATCGCTCAGAGTAGTGTGGTCGGGAGCGCCGAGCTTATACTCAAGCACCGTTGCGTACGCAGTGCATGCCTTCGAAGAACCCGATCGATCCAGCAGGCCTCGTTCGAATAATGCATTGATAAGAGAGCTCTTACCAATACCTTGCTCTCCAAGTACTGCCACACTGTAATATCTGATGTCAGGTAGTTTCCTTGCGATGTTTGCTGCATCGATCAGATCCTGGAAGCGTTGGTCGACGGACGAATACTTCTGCATCGCACTCGTGAGCTTGTCGCACAATTGTTCGACCAAGACCTTAACTTCCTCGTGCTTCAAGGCATACCAACGATCGTTGGCAAGTTCTTCGTCAATAGTCGCATTGTGCATGGCGGTAAGGTCCCGTTTCTGGGAAGGTGTCTGGCTACGACCAGGCGGTCTTGTCAATGCTCGAGGTGCCATCGTATCTTGGAGGCTATTGCACGATTTGGATCAGGGAGAACTTGCCCGATCGAGCCGAAAGAGTATTGGGTGTATATCAATGATTCAAGAGAAAGTGTGGTCGATGAGAGATGATTGTAGAGGAGAAGAAGAAGAAGAAGGCTTGAGTTGAGAGAACTTAAGTAGCGTCCCGAGGGATGAGATACAGCCCGATCTCAGGATGAGAGGTGAGAGAAGGGACGTGTTCCGACTCATGATACCCTTTACTTGTCATATTCGATATGCTCTGAGGTGCGTACAGGTGAGTGAGGGGATTGGGAATTCTCCGCACTCTCGCCGGAGAGTAAGGTTGGTCATACCAAGCGCGTCAGAATTGGTAGGAAACTGGAGAAAGCTGCAGTCTCAATGACTGTTGCATCGGTCGAAAATAAAAACATCTCTATGCTGGTAGCGAATGGGTGTTGAAGCATGTCTGTTTGCGAGCAGCCGGAGTGCCTGCGATACGAGACTGGAATAGTCCATGGACCTACCGCGTTCAAGGACCAAATTTGTGTAGCTCATGTAAGTCGCGAATAACGCGGGTGTCTTCGCAAGTGGATGGTGGAGTAGTTGGTTGATTGGCGGCAGGTTCAGCGTTCCTGCATGGCTTGGCAGACGTTGAGCGGGCAGTGATTCGGCTGGCGTCATGCCGAAACCAGTTCTGGCGGAATTTTGCGGGCTCAAAGCAGGTTACATGCTCCGTCATGCTTAACGCATTCCCATGGGGCCAGCTGGGCTTTGCGCATTTCCCCATGTGCCAGGCTCGCACGGCACCTCCATCCCACTCTCTTTGCCCTTTTCGACCCAATTGCGTGCATGGCCGGCTATAGGAACACGCGCAACCTGGGCCGCTTCTCGCTGCGGGGGACGCGTCGTGGGTAAGCCAGCACACCACCGATTGTATGCCCCTGCTAATAGGACAAGCCTGCACACGAAGCACCCGCTCTCCCAGCGATCCAAGGCTGCTACGCTCGGCCTGCGGTACGGCCCTCCATGTCTCCTCGCGACTGCTGCGACTGGCTATCTCTCTTCTGCGTCGTCGCCGTACCCACTCTTCCGTCCCATCCATCTGGACGCGCCTTCCCTCAAGCGATACTTCTTCGGCGGCAATGACAAACAAACCGAGACCACTTCGGTCGGAGATGCCGAGAGGCAGGTGAATGAGGAAGGCGAGCACAAGTCAGGTGAGCAGGAGGCACCATCGCAGACGCGTGTTGCCAAGGGCTACAGCGAAGAGGACGAGGAAGCCGGCCAGAGCAAGTCAGCCTGGCAGACCATCACGAGCAAGTTCCCCGCCTCCCCGTCACCTTCCAAGCTCGGCGACACCATCATCGACTACATCGTGCCGAATTGGGTCAAGGTCCTCCCTGGCTTCATCCGCAAACTCCAGGATGAGCTCTCCATGGCACCGGGCTCGCTCGCCGAAGAGATATGGTACGAAGCCAATGATCCCGAAATCAACCCCGAGATAATATGGGATGCCTCTGTGAGGGTCTCGGACGAGCTGTGTGAGGAAGAAAAGGCGTTTCTGAAGCAGAGGGCGCAGTTCACCAAGGCCGCACTTGCGCGATACCTCGACATCCCAGAAGCGCAGATACACCCCGATGACGTGCCCGTCATTGCCATGTGCGGCTCTGGTGGAGGGTTGCGTGCGCTCGTGGCAGGCACATCTTCATACCTCTCCTCGAAAGAACATGGTCTCTTCGACTGCGTCACCTACACGGCTGGTGTCAGTGGTAGCTGCTGGCTACAGACCCTCTACTACTCAGACCTCACGCAGCGCAGTCACGCTCGCATGATCAGACACCTCAAGAACCGCCTCGGTGTGCACATTGCCTTTCCGGCCGATGCGCTTGAACTACTCGTCAGCGCGCCCACCAACAAATACCTCCTGAGCGGACTTGTCGAGAAGGCAAAGGGCATCCCAGATGCCGACTTTGGACTGGTGGACATCTACGGCGCACTGCTCGCAGCCCGCCTGCTCGTACCCAAAGGCGAGCTTTCTGTCAGCGAATACGACTTCAAGGTCTCGAACCAGCGACGCTATACCGACAACGGAGCACATCCACTGCCCATCTACACTGCGGTACGGCACGAAATACCGCTCGCCGAGCAAGGAGACACAACAGATCGCATCGCAGCCGAAGCAAAGGCAAGAAAAGAGGCTTGGTTCCAATGGTTCGAATTCACGCCGTACGAGATGTGGTGCGAGGAGCTCTCTGCTGGCATACCCACCTGGGCAATGGGTCGTCAGTTCAAGAATGGACGCACAGTCTGGCGGGAGAATGGCCTGGCTCTGCCTGAAGTGCGCGTTCCGTTGCTCATGGGTATCTGGGGTTCTGCTTTCTGCGCGACACTCTCACACTACTACCGAGAGATTCGACCCCTCATGCGCAGTATCACAGGTCTCGGCAGCAGTATAGACTCCATGATCGCTGAGCGCGATGATGATCTTGTCAAAGTACATCCGATCGACCCCGCCGCCATGCCCAACTACGCTCTCGGTATGCGCGAGTTCCTTCCCCCATCATGTCCTGAAAGCATCTTCGAACAAAAGAACTTCCAGTTCATGGACGCCGGAATGTCCAACAACCTACCCATCTATCCTCTTCTCCGACCTGGACGCAACGTTGACATTCTCGTCGCGTTCGACGCTTCCGCCGATGTCAAGACTGACAACTGGCTGAAGGTCGCTGATGGCTACGCCCGCCAGCGCGGCATCAAGGGATGGCCCGTCGGCGCCGGCTGGCCACCAGACGATGAACCCATGGAAGACCTCCAAGAAGACCTCGAACGCGCACAAGCCAAGACTGAGCAACAAGCCCAAACTAAATTCGAAGAAGCCAAGGAAAAAGGTGCCGACGAAAACAAGGACAGCAAGAAGAGCAAAGACCTAGGCTACTGCAACATCTGGGTCGGCACCACCGAAGAACGCGAATCAGACACAAAGCACCCGATTTCGAAACAAGTGGACGAGGACTGGGAACTCATGCACCCAGCCTCTGGTATCACGGTCATTTACTTCCCCTTCCTCGCCAACCCAAAGGTTCCTGGTGTCGACCCCAAGGTCAGCGACTTCATGTCGACCTGGAATTTCGTCTACACATCCGAGCAAATCGATAGTGTCGTAAACCTCGCTCGCGCCAACTACAGTGAAGGCGCTGAACGTACAAAACGCACCGTCCGCGCTGTATACGAGCGCAAGAAAGCTCAACGGGAACAGCGGGAGAAGGACGAGCGGGAACGACGGTGGCGGTGGAAGTTGAGCCAAGGAAGGATAGCTGGGCGCCGTGTTGGAGGCGAGAGTGAGCATGGCGATCAGTTTAGCTGATGGGCAGTGTTGACAAGGAGTTCTGGAGGGAGGTTTTTGAAAACGATATAGATGACGGACGCATTATACCCACTTGGATCAAGAATGAAAACATTCACGCTTTAACACACATTTCTATGCACGGCGACGTGAGGTGTACAGAAACACGTCTGAATGCTGATGAATGATGGTATTGATAGCGAGACGTAACAATATGAGTGTTGGGCACCTCTAACAATACGCCTCCTCTTTCTATCCAAAACCCAGTCTAAACAACCGTCTCACATCATGTTACAGCAGCACATACGTCTACCTCCACCTATATTTGCACCGCCCTCTCCTTTCCTTTCTCACGGCCGTCCGCCGTCTTCCCCACCATCGATACACCTCCCTGCTCTTGCTCTTGCGCTGTCGCCGTTTGATCCATAAACGGACACGGTGGTAAGACGGCACCTTCATCAACCGAGGTGGCATCTGTTAATAGCGGCGTTTCCAACTCCATTCCAACATTCTTGCCTACGCTTTCATTCTGAGGCTGAATCTGCACCTGTACCAGTGCTTGGGGTTGGATCTGGACTTGAGCTTGTGCCTGCACCTGTGATGATGCCTGTGCCTGCGCTTCTGCCTGCGCCTTGAGCATATCCGTCACCTCTCTCGAGTGGACCAGACTGACCATACCGCCTCTACCCACCACTCTGCTTATCGGCGAGACGTTAGTCGCTTTGAGGGACTTGTCTTTTGTCTTGTATGGGCCGCGTTTCCTGGGTACGTGGGGTGTTGGTATGTATTGTGCTTGTAAATGATGTACCGGTGCCTGTTGCGTTTGTATATGTTGCGCCGGTATATGTTGCGCTGGTACCTGTTGCGCCAGTCCGTGTTGCTGTGGATGTTGTTGTTGTCCTTGCACAGGCACACCACGCAAACGTTCCGCATTCGGCCAAACAGGCCGGTCTGGTAGTGTATCCATATATTGTGATTGGAGCAGTGGGGACGGTGTGCTATAGCGCTCCCCCACATCTGAGAAACTGCTTTTCGCTGAAGCAGCTTTGGTAAAAGGACTCGGTGGAGGAGTTGGAAGTTGTCCGAAGCAATCTAGTAGGTACAATGGGTCTTTGGGGTCGGTGGACATGTATGGACTATGTTTGGAGGAATTTGCTTGCCGGGCGAGGCATGGATTTGAGTTTGGGTTGGCTTTCAATTGGAGGAAGTATTCGAGAAGTGGGGCGGCGTCCATGGGACCGGCGGCTGCAGTGGGTTAGGAGGGGTGGCTTTTGGTTGTGGGTTCTGGTTGCTCACGTTGATCGAGCGCTGCGTATTCAGCGTTGCCTTGTGCGCGGAGGGTGTCGACTTCTTGTTGGTGTTGCAGGACTTCTTGTCGGCGCGCAGGACACTTTTGATAGGGTCAGCTCAGTTCTCTCGCGAGCTTGACGAGGCTGGGATTACGGATCACTTACTTTATATACTCCCCTCTCGTCGAGTTCCAACAAGGTGTGACCTTTCTCCCCACATTTCTGGCATTGCTCTTGCCGCCGCTTCTCAGCTTTATCCTGTCTTCGTGCGGCTTCTCGAAGCTCTCGTCCTTCAGCACGTCTTAACAGCTTGCGGGTCTGTCTATGCGAAAGGTGGTTTTGGTGTTTACTTTTACGCTTTTGAGAACGACGAATCGGGTCAACTTCATCTATTGATTCTGCTACTTCATTATCTGAAGGTTGATCAAACGCCTAACGATCGTTACTACGTTGTCCCGTGGGAAGGTGAAACATGTGAGGGTGATGAAATACTTCAGGTCCCGGCAGTGCCTGCCACTCGCCGAGCAAACTAACAGGAAGCCTTTGCTGTCTCAAAAACCTGATCGCCCTCACTACTTCGCTCGGGGGAGGCTCGTCTGGGTCGATGATGGCCTGAGGGTATCGCTTTCTGTAGTCTTTGAAGTATTGTGGAATCTCAGCCTCGGTCTCCCATACTGCGGCGTTCTCCGCCATGATCGTATCCAGCTTCGCCTTGGAGAGGTTCAGGATGCAGCATACGGGGTAGAAGCGACTGATATAGGTGCCGGTAATGAAGTCGTCCTTTATCTGCTCGATGATAGTCTGGCGTAGTGATACCCATAGAGATTCGAATGTGACCTTCATTGTATGTTAGCCTTATGAAAACTTGCAGAGCCTACATCAAGATGAAAACTTGTAAAGTAGGCGACCTAACGCCAACGTAGGCTCCAGGGAATTCAATCTCCACGTACCTTAGAATCGACCATCTTAGGGTCCCAGCGACGCCTCAAGGCCGCATACCAGGGATCTTTACCCGCCTCGTATTTAATCTTGAAGTGGTCTTTGATGTGTTCCATGCGTGTCTCGTCCTTGGTCTCGATAGCCGCCATCAGCTCTCTCATACCATGACCCGAGAATTTCGGGTCAAACGGCGGTGATGGTTGAGCGTTGGCTGGTAGCGAAGGGAACGCCGCTGGCTTCTGAGGGACATGTGTGGGCTCAGGTTCGGGGTCGGAAGCTGCTGCGCGCTGAGAGGTCCTGCTAGGGCGCATGGCGAAGTCGCGTACTACTGGCGCTGCTTGGGGTTGCTGTCCGTCACCAGAGCTTTTCTTTACGTACTTGATGTTTGCCATTTTACGACTCTCTTGGGAGTTTGGTGGATTGCTTGCGCTTGTTGGCGGAGGGTGGTGGGGTGCGTTGGACATGAAGAGCGGCGAAAATGGGTGTGGTGTAAGATAAACGTCGTCGTTAGTGAAAGACGAAGAATTAAGTGAGTCTGGGTTCGGGGCCGGCGTATTTGTGCGCGAAGGTCCTTGGGAGCGGGTTTCCTCATCTTGGTCGCTCAGGTCTGTACCTTGGTCGCTAGAAGCTGGTTCTGGGGTAGCGGACTCTTCGTCAGTGGTGGACCTATAGCGTGCAGGCCGTTTCAATTTGGCTACATCTCGGAGGTTGTAAGGCATATCGTGGAATTTAGAATGATGTGAGCGATGATTGGGTATCGATGCGTTCTAGCCCGTTGTGAACGAAGAGGATGCGGGATATTGGTAAGTGGTGACCGTAGAGTTCACCGCATCCACCATATTTGGGCCTGTATGAGGTCGCATCGTGACTGCTATGCGTCTAGCGTGCAATAGCAGCCCCGTCAATTCAAAGTGAAAGTCAGCAGCCATCAGGGGAGCGGTACTGCCAGGGTCAAGCAATATTGCAAGAGCCACTACCAGGTGCGAACACAGTGACTCTTAAAGATAAGGCAGCCACCAGGCGCGGTAATGATTCGGTAACATCTTGGCCTGCGAGTGGAGAAGAGCAGGAACAGCCAATGATTTCTTCGGGAAATGATATTGGAGCGAGATGCTTCACCATGGAAGACATTCGTCTCTGCTGGTGCGTCTATGGTTGTCGCAAATGAACCTGCTTGCCCGAAGATTAACACTGGTTCAACTGGCGAGCCAAGGGAAGGTGCCGTACCTAGCTACCTGTTCGGGGTGTCAAGATGCAGACGCACAACGGACGATTGAACACTGTCTGATGTAGGAGGAGAGTCATGGATTGTGAGAGCGCAAAATGGCGGGAAGGCGCAAGGAACGGTGGGGTCTAAGAGAAATTTGGATCCGTTCGCGGTTGCTACCGAATACTACGGGCAACCTGAATGGAAGGAGCAACCAACCCCTGTGCCCGCTCATCTCATCAGAGCTCCAGAATTAACTACACACGTAACCAACCTTTCAGATGCATCGCCATATAACGCCTTGAGATATGCAGGGTATAATGCTACTGGAACGCCTGAATAACAAATCAATAGAATCGCCGAAGCTGGGGGCCTACACCTAGCGATCCTGGAAGGGAGTGACATCACGCCCTGCAAATCGTAGAGCGTCAGACTCGTCCATACCACTGTCCATGTCCGTGTCTTCATCGTGATCCTGCATATCTTGGACGCTACGCTTGTGTTTGAGTGACGGGACAGAAAGCGAGAGCGAGCCGGGCTGTGCGAAACCGTGGCCGAGACCATTTTGCTGGGTCGCTTGAGCATTTGACGTGGCGATAGAGCGTCGTGCACCGATGATATCCCAGTAAGCGCGCAGGATGTTCTTCAAGACGTCGTCGAAGTTGACGCAGAAGCGCTGCGCTTGGCAGACCTGCATAGCCTTGATGTAGTCAATGTCGTGGAGCGTCTGCATCAGGTAGGCTGCAACGACTGCAGCCGACTTCTCATTTCCCGATTCGCAAAAGACTAGGACTTTGCCCAGAGTGGCTTGCCCTGTGGTCTGCAAGCTATGTTGTCGTACTCGTGCGACATGTGAATTGATGAGCCTCGCTGCTTCCGGGAACTGTGGTGTGAGGCTGTAGAAGCTGGGCGCCTCAATGCTGCCCACCTCCATGCAGACCTGGGAAGCCGCTTGGGTCGCGCCCATCATGCTCTTGGCCTGCGCACGGATAGCCAGCACCATTGTGATGCCCTCGCGCTCGAGGAAGTCCTTATCCCTGGCTGCCACCATGGGTCCGAGATAGACCCAGGGCAAGATCATTTGCGCCTCTCTCCGCCGCTCATAGGCCCATTCCAGCAGTGTGTTCTTTTGTATGATGTCCTCGAGGTCCAGCTCATTCAAGAAGCTCATGTCAGCCTCCCCTCCAGATGCGCCACCGAGTGAGAGGCCGGGCATGTCGGTGGTGAGGGTAGGTGGGGGAACCACGATGCGCGGGGCTGTCGGGAGACGGTACGAGTACTCGTGTTGGCTGCGCAAGAGTCCATTGGGGGTGTCGGACAGGGTTCTTTCTTCACGAGCTGTCGCCATGGTCATCGTGTAGGATGGATCGAGAATCGTTGGTGGGGGTGCGTTGTAATTTTCGACGATGGGGCGGCAGATGTGTCGGTGGATGGAGCGCGACGAGAAGGTTCTGCGCGTCACGAGAATTGCTTCTGACACAGTTGGGCGTGAAAGGTGCCAGGGTACTGTGAGCTTATATCGCGCGTTGAGGCAGGCGCAGGCAGCAACGCGCTTAGCAGAGAAAGAACTTGGGATGAGACCAATGCTGCAATGTCTTACTCTTGACCCAGACGTTGCGGAAAGAGAGAGATGGGCGATTCGAGATTAGAAGAAGTACACTTCATAGCGAGCTGGGTCTGGCCGACTATGTTTCGCCCGTGGTGAGAGCGCGCCACCGCGCCTTCTCGTGCAACCGCGGCAATGCTAGCCAAAAGGAGGTGCACGACGTCGCTGACGTAATCTTCCCCGCTACCTACAGTTTCGTCTCCCAGCACCAAAACCTACAGTAATACACGAGGATGGCTTGAGTCAGATCCCTATGAACGCATTCGACAGCATCTAGTCATCCAGACACACACACATCCACACATCTAAACGAGTACTTGATAATATTACTGTATCATACAACAGCTCTTACTATATACATCTCAAACTGAAGCTCCATATCGCAACACTCTAGTTCCTCTGCGCCCACGCATCAACCAACCCCTCATAAACCGTCACATCACCAAACCTCACCTCCCCACCCTCCACAAAGAAACTAACATCCGTACTGTCCCCATACCAACTCCTCACCCAAGTACTAACCGCAAACCTATCATTCGCATGCACCTCAACAACACCACCGTCAACCACAATCGTCAAATCCAGCGTCTCAACCATGGTCTCATTTCCATGTCCGCCCGCAACATCGAATAGGCGGAACTTGCCAGACTCATTGTCCGTGGGGATACCGTCGGTAGTCTGCGCCGCGGCAGAAGAGTTTGAACGGTCGATGATCATGCTTTCGTTGCTGAATTGGTAGTAGATGTTTGTGGATTCTTGGGGTCCGGAGAGGATGGTGAAACCCGCACGTACGTCGTCAGAGCGAGAGGGGAAGGTGATGGAGGCAGTCATCATCCAGTGCTTTGACTTTGGGCTTTCGGTGAACTTCGTTACGTTTGCCATGGATCCGCCAGATTGGGTTATGACGTTCGTGGCGTTGTCTTTGAATGCGGCGTATGGTTCCCGGGCGATCTTCTGGTGGAGAGTCGCGAGCGTGACGGTGCCGTTGTCGTTTTCGCAATCTATCCTCCATGCACCTTGCTCGCGTGAGAGCTCGTTGTCGATGACGTTTAGGTGGCCGACGCTGAGTTCACGGGGAAGGAGTAAGGATCCTGTCCAGTTTTGCTGGGGAGTTGGGAACTCATCGGTCAAGGTACCGTAGAAGTCGCCTGTGAGCCAGAGGTATGTGATGAATCGATCTGGGGAACCACTGGCCTTGCTGGCTTGAGAGTCCGCAGGAAGGACTTTACCAGCAGCAGCGTACGCAGATCGCCCAGCATCGAGTCGCCCAGCCATCGTAGGTTCGAAAGTCAGTTTACCGTCGACGAGCTCCTGCTTTCCGGCAACCCAGAGCATCTCCCTGTTGTCTGAGACTTGGGGTACAATAGGCTCGTAACTCCATTCCGCACCTATGGTGACAAAGATCTCTCCTTCCGGATTCGCACCTTGCTCGTCCAAAGCAAAGCAGTTGGCGACTTCAAAGTTGTAGCCCCAGCGCCCCGCCCAACCCTCATCCGTCCAGGTCGAATTCGCCGCTTCATGCCACCACTCGCCCAAGTACTCCCAGGTCTGGAACAAATCTCTGTCTTCGTCATCGTATTGGGCATACAGGAAGAGGCTCGGTCCTTTTCCGTGCACACCACCTGAGATGACCGTATACCACGTCCCATCCCGCTTGCCCAACAAGCCATCAACCTGCGAGTTCTGGAACACAAACGGATCGCGGAAACCGGTGACGTTGACAGCAAATGGTGGGTCAGGGATGACAGGACCGAACTCTGATTTTGTGAAGTTGCGTCCACCATCCGTGGCAAAGGCGAGTGATTGCGTCTCGCTTCCTTTGGTATACCGGATCGTCCATTGGATTGGCAGGAAGCTGACACTGGTGTACAGCAATGTTGGTGTACCGTTGACTCCCTTTTCGATTACGCTGCCGTCGAAGACAGCAACGGGGTCGTTGATGCCGCCAGCGCGGATGAACGGCTCGGAGTTGGGGTTCAGGTCGTTGTATGTAACCAAGTCGTTTGTAGTTGCGCCTGATGCACCCAGATGCAGGTATCCCACGTGGAAGAGGCCGGTTTCAGGGTCGGTGTAGTGCATACACGGGTCTCCGATCTGTCCAAACGCTGGGAGAACGTGGGCCTTCGGTCGCCATGTGTCGAAAAGCGAGGCATTAGCTAGAGTGGAGAGGTTCGGTGGAGCAGCATTGTAATCAATGGACTCTTGACGAGGAATGATATGGCTTGCTGTTAGTGCTGCAAGAGACACCAAGACAGGAGATGAGCGCCTCATGGTTGTAGAAAGTTGAGATGACTGAGGTACTTCCGCACAATACCAACACGCGATGCCATTCTTATTGCTGCCGTCAGATCCAAGTTCCTTCGTTCCCCCGATTACCCGCACAATGACGACGATAGTAACAAAGCGCGCAAAAGCTCCCCCGCAAAAGCACCGGGAGATTACTCGGCTTAACTTGGTGGCCTGGTGATTGGTTGAAAACGTTCGGAGTCTCGCTAGCGAGTAATGTAGGAACCTGTCGGACCGAGAATCGGCTTGGTAGCACCGCGACGCGTCGTGACGCAGAGTTTACCACTCCAACAGACGCGTCAAAAGAGACTGGGCGGGATACGGGATACGAGTGTCCATTGATGCTTGGGCAGATTCGCCCTTACGAGGCAGCATGTTCCTGCTTCTGCTTCGGAAACATGAAGAGAATATCTCCACCTTCAACTCCGGCATTCTTGAGCGGGTTGCCCTCTCCTTCTGTGCAGTTTCCGATTATCTCATCATATCCACAGCGTAGGTAGAAGCGCTCGTTCCCTTTGCTAGCCACGACACTTGCATGGACGTCTTCTTCTCTTGCGCGGTCCAGCCCCCAGCTGACCAGTTCTCGCCCGAGCGATTTGCCAGCATAGTCCGGATGAACACCGAGGATGTCGAGATACCAGTTGTTTCTGCGGTCGCCATCCCAGTGGTGCTTGAAGTAGGGCATAGTTTCCTCCAAGATGTTGCGCTTGGTGGGGTCAAGAGCCCGATTCGTTGTTGAGGAGAGAGGTTGAAAAGCATCCGGTCCTGTACATGTGTTAGCAGACTAGTTGATTCAAGAGTCGGAAATACACACCGACATCAACCCACTCGCTCTCCACCCTGCGCTTCCCCTCGTCATCACCCTGTCTATTCCAGATAGCTGCGCCAGCAATCTTTTCTTCTCCATCTACCGTCGTTGTTGCAACAAGAAGCCTCTCGCTGGGTGTCTTCCAGTGCTCCCGCAGGTACTCGGACCAGAAAATCTTGACATCGTCTGGATATTGGCCGCGGTGAGGATGCAGAGTCTGGCCAAAAAGCGATTCATCAAAGAATGCCTTCGCCAGGAGAAATGCCATGGCGGGCTCATCGGCCGGTGTTGCTGGGCGAATGGTCATTGTGTGAGGGGTACTCAGGTATGATTAAGTAGGTACATAAGGGTGATAAAGCATGTAGAGTACTTCTAAACAAGTAAAATTTACAAGAAAATAGGCCCTCTACCTACCTATAGTAATAAATGCTTAGTAATAGTCTTAGGCTAAAAAGCTTAGGTAGAAGCTATAAATAAAAATCTCTTTAAATTTATTAGAAGGTACCTCTATATAATAAGTACTAGTGCCTTATGCCTAATTTTGCAGACTCTGTTTAGTAAAAAGACGTTAAAAGACGCCTAGCTTTTGTTCTAGGACCGCTAGGAGATTTTAAAATTTTAATATATTTAGTGTATATTGCTATTAGTACTAAGGCTTCTAACTAATAATATATTACTTTTAAGGCCTCGCTAAGAAGAGAAACTTTTTAACGCCTTACTATATTTAATCTTTAGCTATTAATATAACACAACTTAAGCTAATAAAGATAACTACTCTCTTAGTTCTTAAGAGCAACTATAATAGTAGAACGCTAATATAGCTGCTATCTATTTAATAGTATTATTACACTAGAAGTAGGCCTTAAACGCTTTATTCTCTTTAGTTTATTTATTACTACTTTAGCTAAGAATTTTAATAAACGCCTTACGCTAGTATATAATAGCTACCTTTATCTCTATAGGTAGAGCTATCTATAGCCTAAGCTTATATATAAAGTTATAGGTATAAATAGTATAAATAATTAATAGATTACTCTAAGTAAAAAAAGTAACGCTAGTAATATAATAACTATCTTATTACTCTTTTTAAAGTAAGTATAGCCTATAAAAAAACTTCTATATATTACTAGTAAGTTGCTTAAAGGCTTAGCTATAATAGAGAACTATAGAAAGTCTTAGTCTATATATTAAAAGTCTTTATAGTAGTAGTATAATAATCTTAATAGTATTAATAGTATTAATAGTAGTAATAGTTTTAGTAGTTTTAAAATATAATATAAAATAAGTAAAGTAGGCTTTAAGAGCTCTAATAATAGCCTCTATAATAGCCTTAATAATAGTTTATATAATAATTACTAGAATAGCCTAACTAAGAGCTTTCTTTTTAGTAGTAGTCTTAGAGTAGTCTATAAAAGCTTTAATAAGCAACGTAGTATAAGAATATAATTAATATAAGTATAAAAAGAGATAATATAACTAGTAATAAGATTAGCTTTAAACTTACTAACGCTAGAAAAACTTATAAAAGAGTAGTAACGTAGTTAAGAGCTTATTTAGTATACGTATTAGTATAGCTTTTAGTATTAGATTTAAGCTACTATTTATATCTTTAATAAGTCTTTAGATCTCTAATTTTACTATAAGCTATAAAATAAGAATAGAGGTAGAGAATAGAGGGTATATATACAGAAGCACAATTTTGTAAGCTAAGATTTTAGTATTTTATTACTTTATAATCTATAGCTTAGTTAGTTATAAGCTATTAAGAATATATAATTATATTATAATTCTCTCTACTATAGTATAGGTAGATATTAGTATTTATAGAATAGTTACCTTACTACTCTAAATTTTAAAAGCTTTAACTACGCTAAAAGTAGTAGCGCTAAGAACCTAAGCTTTAGCCTACCTAACGCCTACACCTCTAAATATAAGATTTTAACCTTTTTAGAAATATATCTTTTTATATACTAGTAATAGACTTTACTCTTTTTAGACTAGTTTACGCTATAGAATTAGTTTACTAATAAAAATATAATAAGTACTATAAAACTCTATAAGCTCTTTTAGGTATAAAGAAATAACTAAAGTTATAAAGTATAGTTATAGTAGTAAAAGAAAGCTTTAGACGCATATAATTCTACTCTAATTCTTCTCTTTTTTCTCTTTTATACTATATTACCTAGAATACTAAGTATATACTATTAGTTATTACTACTACTTTTACTAACTTAAAAGCTTTAAAAATATTTTCTACATTTAGCTACTACGCTTTAGTAGCTCTACTTACTTCTATAAAGCTTAAAAACTCTATACTTATAATACTATAATAAACTAGTATTAACACTTTTACGCTATAGATTATTAAGATAATCTAAATACTACGCAGCTTTCTTAAGCTTAAGCCTAATATTTAAGTAGCTACTTTTACTTTTATATACTTTAGTAGTAAGAAAAAAGTTTAAAATATTAATAGTAAAGCTATAAAGTTACTAATAAAAGAAGAAGTCTATCTAGTTATAAATATAGAATAGTAAGTTTTTCTAGATACTATAAAGGTTAATAAACTTAACTTTATAATAGTAATATACTACTTAGAATACTAAATATAAGCTATAGAGAAGCTAAAGTTAAAGATTAACTTTAATATTATTATAAATAAAAATAAGGCAGCGTTTATAAAGTTATTATTAGATACTAAGAATATTATATAGGTTAGCTTAGTATTAAGGTACCTTAGCGTCTAAGAATGCTTTATAGTAGCGTATAGTATATAGAAAGAATGCTAAAATAGGTATAATTACTAAAATTTAATAAAATTAGAATAAGTAGTTAATTAACAAACTCTAATACTAAAGTACTAACTAAAACGCGACCGGTACTTAGGTATAGTGGGGAAAGCGCGAGCAGCAGATAGAAGGCACCTTCTCAGATGTAGAAACTCACGAAGCACTGCGCCACGAACTTGCGAATAGTGCGGGTTGCCTTGAAAACGTATAAGGAAGAAGAGTGTCTTGTTAGAGAGGTCGCGAAGTGCTCAGCTACGCAGGTCCTAGGATATAGTTTATTAGTCGAGCCCGAAGCAACGGTTCTCAAAGTCATTGGTGGCAGAACGTGGTAACAATCAACCCAGTCTAAGATCAAGTTTTTGCTTGTGATGTGCGGCAACAACGCTGTATTCTCTATTCTATGCATGCAAAAAAGGGAAGAGGTTCAAGCTGAAGTCCATCGCGAACGCAAAAAAAGAAGTGATGGGTCTTACCGCGACTCGAACGCGGGGCCTCTCGCAAGCTGTGCTTGGGTTTACCCCTAGGATTTGTTAGGATTTGAAGGCAGCGAATTATGTCTAGATTGACTTACTAAGCGAGAATCATACCACTAGACTGGTATTTGTTAGCTGGTGTTGATGCTGAATGGATGTGGTGATGTCTGACCCATAAGACCGCGTAACACGTGATTTGATGGCAACTTGAGGAATTGAATACAATATAATGTGATTGAGAAAACAGCTGGGAGAGGGCGGAAGTGCTGGTGAGGTTAGGGCGCTCACGATGGTCCACCATTAGCGAACCCTCGAGAAAATGGGTCCCACTTCGAACTCCGAGAGTGGAGAACACGCCTGGGCTAGTAAGGCTAGATTTGCGCCCTTCAAGAGCAACATCTCGAAGGCAGCCTCGTATTTAAAGTGAGCAGAGACGTGTTGCAATCAAGCTTGGTACCAGTGGACATCCACTACGCCTGCGATCCTCGCGGCATCTTCAAAAGCCTCATTATCCCTCCGCAGCACAAGGACTCACTTACACCGACATGTCCGAGCTTCCAAACATACGAATTCGCGACGCCGAGTTCCCCGTCGACAAGCAGGTGGTGGGGCAGCTGTTCAAGGCGTACGCGGAGTCATTGCCCATCAGCCTCGACTTTCAGAATTTTGACCACGAATTGGCGGAACTACCTGCCAAATACGCAACTGAGAAGGGAGGGGCTGTTTGGCTGCTGGTCTCCTCGGCAGCAGACGGGGAAAGCCACGAAAGTACCGCCGGCTTCAGCACCACAAGAGAGAACGAGCGAGCCATAGGGTGCATAGCCATCCGACCCTTCTTCGCGACGCCCACCACGGCTGAATCTGCAGCACTGCTAGCACAATCGACATCACCACCCACCAAGACATGCGAACTTAAGCGCTTGTTTCTCGCGCCAGAAACGCGGGGAATGCGTCTCAGCAAACCATTGATGGAAATTGCGCTCTCGCATGCGAAGAAGCTAGGTTATAAAGAGATGCTGCTCGACACACTACGCAGCATGAAGACTGCAAGAAAGCTGTATGAGGGATACGGTTTTGAGGAGATTGACAGCTATTACGAGAACCCAGAGGACGCAGTGTTCTATCGATTAAAGCTCTAAGGTCGCGTTGGCTGGACTGTAGTCGCGTCGCGGGACGGGTGGACAAAAGTAATTAAAGTTCAGGCGTGATCGCGCGTCGAGAACATCGTCATCGATTTTCCACTTAGCGCGTCCCCTTCATCGCGACCGCGTTCCACTGCATGCGGTCATCACCACATACCCCTGGCGCTAGATACAATACCATCGTTTCCATTGATCCTGTTTTAAAACAATCTTTCTCATCGCACGCGACATGACCGTTTCCCCTGTTACCAGCGCAATGTCTGGATCGCACTCTACACCCGCTTCATCGCCACCACCAGCCGACATGGATTCAGAGAGTGTACCGCAGTCGATGCAGCAGGAGGAGAAGCGCATGAGAACGCAACGCGAAAAGGATGACG
Organism: Alternaria ventricosa; assembly: GCF_023758065.1. Classification (NCBI taxonomy): domain Eukaryota; kingdom Fungi; phylum Ascomycota; class Dothideomycetes; order Pleosporales; family Pleosporaceae; genus Alternaria; species Alternaria ventricosa. Next base: position 883,805 of record NW_026055685.1, on the reverse strand, counting down.
CGAAACGCGAAGCACAACTAGAGAAGGAGAGGCAAGAAGACATCAAGAGTGGCAGGGAGGTACTCGACAAGAAGTTCCAGCAATTGGAGTTCTTGATGAACAAGAGCAAGGTCAGTTCATCTCTGAGACAGTGCGTCTTATTGCTCTGAATGATTGCTAACGTATAGCAGCTGTATGCATCGGTTATGCTTGCGCAGATGCAGCAGCAAGAAGAACAGGAGCACGAGCAAGACGAGAAGACGAACGGACAGACTTCGAAGCGCGAAAAAATTGCCGATACAACAGCAGCAGCATCGCAGCGACGGGCTACGCGCGGATCCACGGCCAACGGCGCGATAACGGCGAAGCAGGAAGAAGAGGATGCGACACCAAAGAAACGCGCGGGCAGACCAAAGAAGACAGACACCAAGGGCCGTGGTAGACCCAAGAAGCAGACTTCGGACATAGCGAGCTACTTCAGCAAGGCTGATTTAGAAAAGAAGGCAGGCAATCAGGACATGGGAGAGGCCTTGAAAGAAGCAGCAGAGGACGACAAGGACCATGTGAAGACGGGTGACATCGGCATGACAGACCTCAAATCTGCGCGGCAGCCGAAATTGGTCACTGGAGGAACCATGCGATCATATCAACTCGAGGGCCTTGAGTGGATGGTGTCACTCTACAACAACGGCATCAATGGCATTCTGGCAGACGAAATGGGCCTCGGCAAGACCATTCAGACAATCGCCATGCTCGCACATCTATGGGAGAACAAGTCGTACGGGCCATTCCTGATCGCCGCGCCGCTCAGCACCACAAGCAATTGGGTCGCAGAGTTTGAGAAATGGACACCAAGCATGCCGGTCATGCTATACCATGGTGATAAGAAGGAACGCGAAAGGCTGCGCAAGACTAGGCTACGGAACCCCGGTACCGCTGACTTCCCTATCATGGTCACCAGCTACGAGATTTGCATGAACGATCGCAAGTACCTTACAAGTTTCGGCTGGCAGTTCATCATCATCGACGAAGGACATCGCATCAAGAACCTTGACTGCCGACTGATTCGCGAATTGCAACAGTTCCAGTCCGCAAACCGTCTCCTCATCACCGGTACGCCATTGCAGAACAATCTTGTGGAGCTGTGGTCACTGTTGCATTTCCTACTGCCAACGGTATTCGACAAGTTATCTACGTTTGAGAGCTGGTTCGACTTCTCTGGGCTGAAGGACAAATCGAGTTTCGAACAGCTGCTATCCGAGGAGCGACAGCAGTATCTGGTGAAGTCACTACATGCTGTTTTAAAGCCATTCTTGCTGCGACGAGTCAAGACAGACGTCGAAAGTTTGATGCCTAAGAAACGCGAGTACGTTTTGTACGCACCGTTGACCTCCATGCAACGCGAGCTGTATCAGGCCATTCTAGATGGCACCAGCCGATCCTACCTGGAAGAAAAGGCCGTTGAACGGTTGAGCATTGGGCTCAGCAGCCGAGCAGGCACACCATTGAGCATCCGCAGCAACAACGGCAGTCTGAAGCGTAAAGCTATGAGCAGCAGAGAAACACCAAGCAAGAGCGCGAAGACATCTCGTGCAGGTACACCCGCGTCCGTCGCCTCAACAAGAAGCCGAGGCCGACCAAAGAAGAACTACGAAGAAGTGAGTGATGATGAGTACTTCGATGGACTGGACAAGCCAGAATCGGAGGAAGAAGAAGAGGACCTGAGTTCTGATGCTGAAGAGGAGAGAACGCGAGCCGCGACTTTCGAAATCGCAAAGCGTCAGCTCATGCAGAAGAAGCTTGGTAACCCCATCATGCAACTCCGGCTGTGCTGTAACTCACCATACAGCTTCTTCAACCCTTTCATAAGAGCGGACACCGACGGAGCCGAAACATTCGCATCAGAGACAGAGCCGGATGAAACCATCGTGTCAACATCTGGCAAGATGCTTCTCCTCGATGCACTTCTCCCCGAACTAATCCGTCGCGGCCACAAGGTCCTCATCTTTTCTCAATTCACCACCACTCTCGACCTACTAGGCCATTACCTCGACCTACGCTCCTGGAACTACGCCCGCATCGATGGATCTGTCGCACAAACAGACCGTCAAGACCAGATCCTAGCCTTCAACAAGCCATCTACCACAAAGGAGGCTGCGGACATCTTCATCCTATCCACCCGCGCCGGTGGCCAAGGCATCAACCTCGCAGCAGCAGATACGGTCATCCTCTTCGACAGCGACTGGAACCCTCAGCAAGATCTCCAAGCCATGGACCGCGCCCATCGCATCGGCCAAACCCGCAACGTCATCGTCTACCGCTTCGCAACACGCAACACAGTCGAGCAGAAACTGCTTGAATCTGCAGAAGCGAAGCGTCGGTTGGAAAAGCTTGTCATTAGGAAAGGTGGCGTACGGAATGACCGGGGCGGCACGCGGGGTAATGAGAAGGAGCAAGAGGTTGAGGAATTACAGAAGCTGCTTAGGAGAAGCGATGGAGAGAAGTTTGATGTCGAGGCTACGGAAAGTGGGAAGGTGTTGGGGAAGAAGGAGTTGGAGATCTTGTTGGATAGGAGTGATGAGGCGTATGAGAGGGCGGAGAAGGGATTGGATATTGGTGGCGAGGGTGCTGTCTTCCAGGCTGTGGGGAAGAGAGAGGAAGGTGCTCTTATGGAGGGACTGAGAGCGTAGTTTAGTTGGTGAGCTTTGGATTTTTTTGAATACCCAGTATGTTTACAACAAATGCCGGCTTATTATCGCGTGGTGCTGTAACTTGGATGGTTGATCGAAAGTGGCTCGACGCCCCATTTGAAGCCTCCTAGGCATATTCGGGCGCGCATCGCCAAGGGCTCAAAGCGGTTATACATTGTCTCATGGACCTAGTGTGCATGTCTCCATGCCACGGGTAGAGATGCCTCCAGATGGGTCTGATGCCCGTATACGACTTCAATGGTGGATCCTCGGGTGGCTGGGTGGCTGCTTCCTCCCTTGCAGGTCAACGCGTCATGGGCGCGTTGCGATTCCCCGCTTTGCAACCCTTCTGTTGTCCTCACACCAAACGTCGGATTGACTACTGAGATCGAACGATGGTTTTTGTGTGCCGTACGCGCGCCATGGATGCCCGATGCATTGCGCCTCATTAAAGCTGATCAACAGACAGCCTCGCGCGACGCGGATTACAGCGGCTAATACATGCTTTCGGAACAGGCCAACTTACCCGGTAACGCAACCCCATCATGGATGGTACCTTGCATCGAACTTACTCTCCAGATGTCAGAAAACCTTCAAATATGACGTTCCGGCATTACCATGTCATCGCTACTATCAAATTTCGGTATCGTCAGCATCTTGCATTTAGCCTTTTTCAACACGCGAACGTTCATAAATCTACGAGGCACACGTGGGCATGTGCCGGGAAAAGTATCAGATGCCCCACAACACCGCTCGGTTGGTTGCATGTAGCATCCACCATGCTTCTTTGCGGCTACGAGTACGACCATACTGGACGACGCGATAACAGCGGATCCATGAATCAGGCTGTGACGCCTGGAAAGCAAGTAGAATACGCTCTTTGATCTCAATGGCCTCTACAACCTCTCAAACCCGTCAAAAGAGCCTTTTCGTATGTCTTCCCACACATGCGCAACCGCAACAGGCCCCACAAAGATACCCATCGGTTGGCCTCTATATTAGCAATAACGTGGATACCCATAAACACTTGCACGACCATCAAAGCTTACAGTTTCAATTTACAAGACGAGTTTGGCACTGTCTTTTCATTGGTCTATGGCTGGTTTTCAGACTTGAAGGAGCCTCACATGCACTTGGCCAAGTACTCAGTAAACACGTTTGCTATATTGTATGAGTAGGTCATTCATTGTCGCCTGGATGTCTCTCCCTAGCTTCCGTGAGGCCATGTGAAAATGCGATTAATACCTGGGTTTGCTCACTGAAAACGTCTGGTTTACCTGGTATCTCAGCAACCTTTCCAGGAAGCCTACCATGTACTGGACATTAATCGGCCTGGCAGGAGCCTTGAGTTTCTCAGGCGTCTCAGCTCTAGTTGACCAATCGATCAAGACTACACTCGTTGTGCATCCACGAGGACCGCTACACGCATCAGAAAGCATCTATTACACCATTTCGCAAAATCTCCAGAAACGCAATACTACGACACCGAACCTCTACTCTCGCTCTCTTCACTACTTGTTCCCTCGACAAGCGGCGGGACGCTGTGGTGCCGATTTCAGTAACCAGAGATGCGGTGGTAACCAGTGCTGCTCAAGTTATGGCTACTGTGGGACTGAGTTCGAGGTATGCACAATCCCAACATCTCGATTTCACGCAAGCTTACGGGGGGTCTCTTTAGTTCTGCGGCGTCATAGTTGGGTGTCAGCCTGACTTCGGAAGGTGTGGTGATGCAGCACCAGAGCCCACCACAACACCTACGCCCATACCGACTCCCACCCCTCTACCGCCTACAAGCTCAGTCCCTGTCCCCTCGAGCTCATCTGCTCTCCCACCACTCCCATCCGGCACGCTCATCCCATCGACGAATGGGCAATGCGGAAACGCGACCACATGTGCCGGCTCCGCCTTCGGAAGCTGCTGCTCGGAGTACTACTATTGTGGTAACTCCGTAGACTTCTGCGGCACTGGATGTCGTCTTGGCTTTGGAACTTGTGGCGTGGCACCACCACCAGGCTCTTCCTCTGTGCCAGCCCCTGCCCCCAGCAGCTCCTCAACCAGACCGTCGCCCATGCCAACTACTACTTCTACACCAGGACCAATACCAACAACCAGTCAGACCTCCTCTGCGGCGCCCGTTCCGACCAACGTTAGCACTGGCGGACGGTGTGGAGCAGATGGGAATGGCCAGACCTGTACGGGTAGTACTTTCGGGAGATGCTGTTCAAGCTATGGGTGGTGTGGCAATGATGAACTTGACTACTGTAGACTGTCGTGGGGTTGTCAGCCGCAGTTCGGAACGTGTACTTAGTCACAGCCTTATCAACGGTGCAGAAAAGTCGGTCAAGCTCTTTGATGAGTGCAGTAACGGCCTTGGTGAGCCACAAGACAGTATACACGGGAGCAAAGAGTTGTCCATAGATTGTGTTAGCATGTTCACCTCATCCATACATAACAGCTGGTATTCGAAGATTATGCGTGGGTCTTTGCGCCCCTATGTGAAGTTTCCTCCCGAACGGTTGAGAGCCACCGGAGAGTGCCGGATATACAAACTTGAGCCTCGTCACATACATTGGCAGCGGAGAATGCCATACTACGTGTGATGGAGAAACAACACTAGCATCAATGAAAAGTGTTACCAAGATCACGAAGTATTGCACTGTTGACAGGGCAGCTCTGATGCCTCCGCCAAACCCAATCGTACATCCTACATTCATCGTGCAAGGCCTAGACACAATTTCTATGTCTTCAAGTGGATACTATGATACCTTGAACCTGTTCAGCATTGGCCTTTACCGGCAGCATGGTGCTCTATTCTGGTAGTCGGCTGTGAGGAACCAACCTGAAGATTGTGATTGGCCATGTCCTTGTGCTTGATCAAAGCGCACGCTACGGTGTGACAACTACCACCTCCTATTCTCATAGTGTGTCCCAGTAATCGCACGTGTACCGGCGATGTTGGTGTTATGACACTCCTGACGGAAAATATCGGCTGCAGTAGACCTAGCGAAAGCGAAAGATTCACCTAGGTACGTAGCGCCAGGGTGAACGACAGGTACTAGTGTGTCTAGATCTTGAGATCGAAAAAGAAAAGTCCGGGGAAAATGCCCTGCGCAAACAAATTTTGGTAGCGGAGATGGGAGCAGTGGTCGAAGGACTCCATGCCGATCTCTGCCGGTAACATCGCGTGCCTCCACACCTAGGCATCTCCTCGGTTTTGTGCAAAATGCTACACTTCACAGCCACATGCGTCCGCAGCAGCGCCTTCATCCACAACCCAAGAAAACTAGTATACAGTTGGCACGCTGCAAGATCGATCAAGTGCGTCTGTGACGTACGATCTTGGCAGCCTAGGAGAGCAGAGAGTTTACCATCAACTTCGCCGTCATTGGCCCAAGGCGCTTTGACCGAGGCAACTTTCCAAACATTTTACTGCCCGTCTTTTGACAAATTTCCTCCAGGGGTGTCTAAGTTGCATCGGAAGTAGCGTTGTGCAGATCTCACGATGCTTTGGTAAACGGGAAGCTGACCGTTCCCCATAATTGGGTACGAGCTTTGATCCTGTTGGTTCGGGCACGCTAACATCCGGAGGGTACCCCTGGTAAGTGCCGCCAACTACCGCATCGTGCATACCAACTTCAGCCAGGTCTTAGACCTTTGAGGACGGCTAGTATCATAACTCTCGCAGGTGCCTCCTGTTCGGCGCGGGTGGCGGTTGCTTGACATTGGCCACAACCCACTTGCGCCCCATCTGACCTTTCTTCCTCGGGCACTACCCCGGATCCATAGGTAATAGTCTGGCGCCTAAGGTTCCGATCGAGAGCAGTTCACGAATCACAGGCGGGTGGTTGTCATCTCCACCTGCTCCCGTGCAGCCCAAAGCGTCTCTGGAGATGGCCGTCGCCCGTTGTGTACTATCGACCAAGAGATCGACAGCGGGGTCTTTGTTGAACGACCAGGTCAACCGCGGCCATACTCACGTCGCCGATGCGCGTCATGCAGACTATGGGTGACAGCAAACGTGATGGCGATGTTGGGTACGTACCTGCAGATTGGTATATAGCATGCCCGACCCATCTGGTCTATATTTCATTGCCAGCATCAAGTCTTCTCATCAATCACAAACATGCACTTCTCTTCTCTTCAATTAGCTTTAATCGCCGCGGCGCCTCTTGCCAGCGCTTGGCCAACCGCCATCTTGGACGCTGCTGGTCATGATCCCGAGCTCCTAAAGCGCGCCGAGGAGGCCGCGAGACTGGTGAAGTTGCAAGGCCGTCAAGGTGGCGCAGGTGCTGCGACAGCAATCTTTGAGCCAGTGCCTAAATTCGACGCAAAGGCCCAGTACATCAACATCTCCAAGGGTAGCGGCCACGAGTACGTTGCTCCAGGAGCGGATGACCTCCGAGGACCTTGCCCTGGTCTTAACGCTTTCGCCAACCACGTAAGTCCTCCACTGTGTCCTACTTAGTTGACGATACTAACACGTTAAAGAACTACCTACCCCACAATGGATACGCCACTGTTGCACAATACATCGAAGCCACCCAAAAGGTGGTAGGCATGGGCCCCGTCCTGTCGACCTTCCTCTCAGTTCTTGGTGGCGCCCTCGACGGTGACCTTCTTAGCTGGTCCATGGGTGGCACGCCATCCATCGCGCAAGCAGGCGTCACAGGTACCCTGGGCAATGGGCTGAGCGGCTCCCACAACAAGTACGAAGCCGATGCTTCGCCAACAAGGCCCGACCTTTACCAGGCTGGCAACAATTACAAGACTGTTGCTAGCCAGTTCCAAGAGCTGATTGACTACTCACCCGGTGGTGTCGTCACCTTGGACAGCTTGACTGAGTTCCGAAGCCACCGCTTCGATGTGCAGAAGCAGACTAACCCCTACTTCTTCAACGGACCATTCTCCGGTGTGTTGGTGCAACCTGCTGCGTACACCTTCATCTTCCGCTTCATGGCCAACCACACTGCTCAAGACCCCACTGGTATCCTCCCATACGACGTCCTCAAGTCGTGGTTCGGTATTGAGGGAAACAACGGTAACTACAGGGCTGTCCAGGGCGGAGAGAAGATCCCAGAGAACTGGTACCGTCGTGCTCTTGAGTACCCTTACGAGACCACCTACTTCCTTGCGGATGCTGTCAACGCTGCTCTTCTCCACCCCAAGTTCCTCGACATTGGCGGGTACGTTCATCCTCCTCTGAAATTGCGTAAAACTCTTACTAACACACTTTCAGAAACACTGGTACTCCCAACTCTTTCGTCGGTGTTGATGTTGCCGACTTGACTGGCGGTGTCTTCAACGGCGCTTCTCTCCTCGAGGGCAACAACCTTGGCTGCTTCGTCTACCAGGCATCAGCCCAAGGCAAGGCCGACATTCTTCTCGGACCCCTCAACGCCCTCACCAGTGCCATCGGAAGCCTGATCGGACCTCTTGGCTGCCCAGAGTTGATGACGCTCGACAAGAACTTGCTCAAGCAGTTCCCCGGCTACACCAAGTCGCCCGTCTACGGTTAGAACAGGTGGAAAAGGAAAGGAATAATGTATATAGTTAGTAAGATGTCAGGTGTAAAGACGTCCTGACAGTAGTATAACGAAATGAACATAATGATACGACTTCACAACCTCTGACCTCTCCTTGCGATGCTTTCAATTGTGTGTTGCCCCTTGCTAAAGCAAAAGTGTTGAGGAGTATTATGGTTCATGACTTTTGCTTTTCGCCGTCAATGAAGTCACGAATGGTCTGTTCGAGCCCAATGTCTTCACTAAACCCTAGATCTCTCGCTCTCGCCGTATCGTACTTCGCCGGCCAGCTCAATACGATCCTCTGCGTAGTCTCATCTCTCTTCTCTTTCACCAAAGCTCTCGTCTCCTTTCCAGCGACCTTTTCCAAAGCGTCCAAGATTTCTCCGCTCGTAGCTGTGTAACCGGGTAACAGCACTTGGCGGAAGTGCCCAAACTTTTCCGCCGGAACTTTAATGGCGTGCACGAGGTTGGTCGCCAGTGCGCGCGGTGAAGTAAGCCATATGCCAATGCTCGGGTCGACCGGTAGCTCTGATTCCTTTCCATGGATCGGCTCGCGTACAATGCCAGAGACGAAAGACGAAGCCGCAGCAGTCGGTGCGCCTGCTCTTACGAAGACAGTTGGCAGGCGCACGACTCGTCCGTCAATAAGCCCACGCCGCGAATAGTCGTTGAGAAGGAACTCAATCATGAGTTTCTGTGTGCCATAGCTCGACTCTGGCATGGGAACAATGTCCGTCTCTGTTGCTACGTTTTCTACTGCCTTCCGGCCAAACACTGCGCAGGAAGACGTGAAGACTACTTTGATCCCTGGTCGCTTGGTCCGGATGGTATCTAGTAACTGGCGTACAGATTCGAAGTTGACTTTAAGACCAAGCTCAAGGTTCGCTTCGCTACCACTCGACATGATGCCATGTAGAATATACACGGCATCCGGCGATTGGGCGATGAGGTCTTCGCATGCGGAAAGCGAGGTGAGATCTGCCGACGTGCATTGCACGTTCTGCGACGATGTTGGATTGGGAGGCGGGTTAACGTCGGCTAAAATGAGTGCATCTGCGGTGTTTGTCTCGATGAGTTTCTTTGCCAGAATCTGGCCGACAAAGCCGCCGGCCCCGGTGATTAAGACCTTCATGTTGATCTCTGAACGACGGATGTGAATTTGAAGTAGGACTTGAAGTAAGGCTTGGAGTCATGTTTCTTAATGCTGCTGAATGATGCCGTACTTAACATTGTCGACGGTTCGGTGACGATACCGATGTACAAAGTGGGGAAGTGTGGGGACGGCGCCTGCCCCGGATCATTGTCGGCCGAGTTTGTTCCTACTGCCTCTTCATAACGAAGGATTCTCAACCATTACGCCATGCATGAGCGTTTCCATACATTCTCATTGAACGCAAATATATCTCAGTGTCGCACATCTCATACTTCCAAGGTTCATCCATTCCAGGTCAATATAACCACGATGTCAGCATCCAAGAGCCTAGTGAAAAACCTGCTCGTAATTTCGTCGGTTAAAGACCCCGATGGGGTGCATGCAGCTATAACATGACTAGTGACGACGTTGATCCGTGATAATCTGGGGTACTAGAAAAGGTACAAATAACCATGATGGGGTAACGCCAATCCCTACCTCCGCAGTCTACGCATTCATCAACCATGGCGCTCGCTGCAGCACTCCTCCTCGGACTCAGTCAACTTCAGCTAGTGACTGCTGTCAGCTCTCTGCATATCGACACATCTTCTGGACCGGTTGAAGGCTTTACAGATGACATCACACCAAACGTCGCACAGTACTTGGGTATACCCTTTGCCGAACAGCCTGTGGGAGCCCGACGCTGGTTGCCACCGGCTCCAAAGTGCAGAGCGAACGAGACGCTCAAAGCAACCAACCTCGGCCCTTCTTGCCCCCAGTTCGAGGGCGATGCACCTAATGTCTGGCTGACGGACGCGCCCGAATTCATCATCTCGCCACGCGACTACCAGTCAGAGGAATGTCTGAACCTCAACGTCTGGGCTCCTTTGTCCACCTGTGAGACCGATAAAGATGAGTCGGAGCCGTTACCGGTCCTGGTCTGGATTCATGGTGGAGGTTTCGTGACGGGCGGACCAACGGTGCCCTACCAGGTTCCAGCCAGATGGGTGGAACGAACAGGAAAGCACATTGTCGTTGGGATCAAGTAAGTCTAGCTCAATTCATATGGACCCATCCCATGTCTTACCAACACCACAGCTACCGTTTGAACATCTTTGGCTTTCCCAATGCCAAAGCCCTTGCCGATGGCGAACAGAATCTGGCCTTCCTAGATCAGCGTCTCGCTCTAGAGTGGATGTAAGTGTGCATACATGAACTTGTAATGGATCAGTTTATCGTACCCATCTCTTCTTCTTGGATCTATAGCTTCTTAAAGTCATGGATCAGAAACTTACTTATCTTGCAGCCGCGACAACATAGCCAACTTCGGTGGTGATCCAGATCGTATTACGCTCTGGGGCCAGTCTGCAGGTGCCATCTCTGTCGATTACTACAACTTCGCTTATCCCGAAGACCCTATCGTCTCGGGCCTGATCATGAACTCTGGATCGTCTTTCCTATCCATCGCAACCGCTGATACCCAGCAAACGAACTTCACCTTCGTCGCTCAACACTTCGGATGTAACGAGACCGACGCCGATGCCGAAATCGACTGCCTGCGCAAGATCGAATCGAGTGACATTGAAAGCTTCTTGAAGGAATACTCTGACAATGGTACTTCGCCGGGTGTGAGATTCGTCCCAGTGATCGACAATGTCACGGTTTTCTCCAACTACACGGAACGCGCTCAGGCCGGAAACTTCACGCTCAAACCGGCGATCATTGGCACAACAGATAACGAGGGTAGCGCCTTCCCCGCATACAACGCGACATACGGGCCACCCCAGGCTGAGGCCGACGCTGCAACTGCTTCAAACTTCCTCTGCCCAATTGTGAAGACGACCTACGATCGCATGGCAGCCAACACGACTACCTTCCGCTACCTGTATGCCGGAAACTTTAGCAACATTGCACCTCGGTTCTGGCAGGGTGCATTCCATTCGTCTGATCTTCCGCTATACTTCGGTACTTACGGTATTGCAAGAGGCAACGGTACCGATTTCGAAAGGCAGGTAAGCGAGCAAGCGCAAGACTACTACCTTGCTTTCGCGGAGGATCCAGTCAACGGGCTACCCAAACTGGGATGGGAAGCCTACAAGTCCAGTGGTGAGGGAGTGTTACTTGGTTATGATGGAGAGGTTACGCAAAGCATCGCGGCAAGCGAACTAGAGAGTGCGTGTGATGGACTGGAGCCGAATGGCAACCCCCTGCCGCCGTTGTGAAAGAACACGACTCGGGCTTCTTGTAGGATTGCGGCGTAGCGAGAGCGTCGTGGAAGACCAAGAGCTTGTTATTCCAGTTATTCCGCATGAATCCCACAATATGATACATTTTCGAGATCTCCTGCGCCGCTTCATTCATTTACATGCAAGAGATCGATCGCACCACGTCGGCTCAAGAACCGTTTCCCCGCCTTCCTTCGCTTATCTCTCATCTTGCGTATCGAGCTCGGTAGAAGGTCCAAATGTAGTCTCAGGCATAAGCCTACAGACATGGATATACGCAACAGATGCTCAGTAACCGTAACGAGATTTGAGAAAGTTCGGCTACAGCACCCCATGCCGACCTCCATATATAGCTCAAGCCACCCGGTATACCAGGCGTTCTCGTAATATAGCACGGCTCCATGAAACCGAAGACCCTGGACCCTTGTCATCTCTGATCTGACAGCGGCCCGTAAAAGCAACTCGGCTTCTCATGCACGTCGTTCACACATGGACAGCCACCAAAAGACGGCTCGGTGTAACCGATATGAGATATTCACAGGGGTTCACGGTTGCTTCTGGGCGATTAGCGACTGCGCCATCGATGTATCTGCGGGACTAGGTGCGTGATGCGACGATCGCCGATTGCGACGTGATAGCTGGGGGAGCGTGCATGGAGGGTGAAAAGCAAAGTGTGGCGTAGTCGTGGCGTATTGGGACATGCGAACAACCCTACACATGCATTTGAGATGCAAACAACCCAAGCACCGGAAACGGTTAGACGTATTCACAGTCAAGTAACGGGAATTGCTGATCTAAGGTATGCATGAAGTTGACAGTGGCTGGTGCGCGAGCGCAAAGCGTGACACGTGTCTGTGGCTTCGACGTGTGGCTTTCACTGCCACTGCGGGGTTCAACCTTTGCACTTGCCGCATAGCGTGTTTGAGAAGTGACGTCAACCTGGAGCTTCCAAGATCAGGTAGCAACAAACAGGAACGACACGTGGTGTAGCGTTCCAATTGACGAGCTTCAAAACTGGTTGACAGTCCTTTAACCAAACTCTCTACTTTACGAATCCCCTAACCCCTTGAACACGCACTGCCCGCTAAGAGCTACTAGACCTACCAGCTCGACAGCTACTAGCAAACCGAATACAAAGACGGATATTCTCATTGCACATCATGGCTAACCAGGCGCCCGCATCTCTCGTGGAAGCGTTGACAGCCTCTGGTGGTGCTGAGCCAGCTGGTAAATGCCACTTCCAAGCCTTCGTCCGCCGAATGTCGATGTGATCAATGATCAATGCCGCGATGGACGCACGCTCGCTCATTGATACCGACTTTGGGCACGAAACATGCTAACTCGCATGTACCAGGCTTCCTCAACGACATTGTCAAGAACCTCTGGCCGAACATCTGCGTCGCAGGCTCCAACATCATTAAAGACACCGTCGAACCTATTCTCGCCTCGACACTACCTGGCCCTCTGAAGAACCTGAAGTTTGTCAAAATCGATTTTGGTCATATCCCCATCGGCTTCTCCAACGTCGATGTCCACAAGACCAAGAATGACGGCATCAAGCTCGATATGGACATGACCTGGGAGGGTGTGTGTGACTTTGAGCTTGATGGTAGCATGGTGCCTAAAGTGGTATGTTTTGGGCGTAATGGAAGAAGTCGCTCAGCTTAGCTAACATGGTATGCAGGGTGTTGAGAAGGTCCACATGAAGGGCCGAATCAGCGTGCTGCTATGCCCTCTAGTAAACATCATCCCACTGGTAAGCCCTTACACCGTCTCGCGTGGCAACGAGTTCTATACTAAAGAAATCTCCAGATCGGCGCAGCACAAGTCGCCTTCCTCAACACCCCAAGCCTCAAGCTCGACTTCACCGACGCCGCCAACATTGCCGACTTCTCTGTTATCGACAGCACCGTCCGCAAGACCATCCTCGGCATCATCGATAGCATGGCCGTGCTCCCCAACCGCTTCCTCGTCAAGATGATGAACGACGTCGATTACTTCAAGTGCCACCAGCCCCACCACGGTATCATCCGCATCACAGTCGCCCGCGCAACTGGGATTAGTGCTCCCAAGAAGGGCGAGAAGAAGAGTACCATGAGGAAGCTTCTTTCCAAGGTCAAGCTCGAGGACGTACCAGATTGCTACGTCAAGGTCAAAGTAGGCGCGGAAGAAGAGTGGAAGACGAGCGTTGTGGATAACAACCACGAGCCAGAGTGGAACGAGACCCATGACTTCTTGGTCTCAGACTTCGAGCAGGATATCACCGTAGACATCCAGGACGATGACTTGGCGGGTGATGACGACATCGGTATTGGCTCCACCAGTGTCAAGGAGATTCTTCTCAAGGGCGGTTCGCAAGATTTGGAGCTCTCGCACAAGGGCGATGCTACTCAAGCGCGTCTCCTGATCCACGCCAAATTCTTCAACTTCGTCAACGACGCACAGGTTCTTTCTTCCGCCAACGCACAGGGCCAGGCTGAAGGCCAAGTCTGCGGTCTAGCCACCGTCCTCATTGCCAGCGCTGGTGGCCTCCAGGGCAACCGCGACGAGCTCAACCCCAGCGTCAAGGTTACCTGGGGCGACAAGACGTTCCAGACCGCAGTCAAGACCTACACTCCCGGCACTGACATCTTCAACCCTTCGTTCGACCAGGCGTTCCGCATTCCACTCACTGCAGCTATGCTTGCGAACCCTGGTGCTTTCAAGATTGCGCTACTGAACAAGGACGTAGAGTTTGGAAGTGCGCAGGTGGGCTTCCAGGATGTTATGGGTGCGGAGGGTATGGCTGTGCACGACACTTTTGATGTCGGAAATGGCGCAACTATTAGGGCTGCGGTTATCTTGAATGGTGCTAAGTTGGCTGAGTAGGGTGCCAGTCGACGATGAGAGAACGGTTTGATGGGGACTATACATAGCATGATGAACCTGCGAGCTGCATATCAATAGCAATGAAGACATGAATAACGGCATCTTTAATGTATGTAAATTGATCGAAACGCCTTGCTGAGATAGTCGCGCTTTGTCGTAATGGCACACACACACACACACACACACACACACACTCACTCACTCACGTCTTACGCGGCGCGCAATCACATCGTCGCCCCCGCCGCCGTCTCCCCATCAACATCCAAAATCGCACATTCCTCATCATCCTTCGGCTTCACCAACTTGATGCTGACTTCAGGATCCTGACTATACACCCTCAAACCCAACACGCAGACTGCATTCCACGGCTTGGGCTGTTGCGTTTGAGGAACGTCTTGTGGAGGTGGAGCTCCGCCGTAAACATGGTTCCCCCGGGGATGGGGATATCTGCGGAAGTCTGGCGGTGGTTGGGAGTGGAAGCGTTGTGGGGGTGGGAATTGTTGGTTGGGGCTGTGGGGTCGCGGGGATTGGGATGGACTGAAGTAGGGGTCGTTGGGGAAGGTTTCGGAGGTGGGTGTGTGGTCTCCGCCGCTGTTGTTGCTTGGGTCGTGTGGTTCGAGTGCGGGCTCTGTCTTGTCTGGGGTGTCTTTTATTTGGATTGTGAGGTTGGCTGGGGCGTTTGGCTTGTCGTCTGTGTCCGATGAGGTGGGTGGATCAATGTCATGGCCAGTATTATCAGGCGCATCCGTCGCAGTAGTTTGCTCCGGGGGCGAATCTTTGTCTTCCGTTGCTTCCTCAGACTTGCCCACCTTCCCAGCGTTTTCTTTTGTCTCGTGCTCGTTCTTCTCTTTCTTCCAGGCCTCGTACTCGGCTTTCTTTTCCTTCTGCCACGCTTCAAATTCCGACTTTTCCTTTCTCCAAGCTTCGAATTCTGCCTTCTCTTTCTCTTTCGCCTCCTTTTTCTTCATCTTCTTCTCAGCCGCCTCTTTCTTTCTCTGTTCCTTCTTCTTCTGCTCTTCCTCGGATAGCTCGAAGATACCTTTGGCATTTGCGATATCGTAGTTGAGACCAATCTGCCTGAGCTTCTGCGGATTGCGTTCCGCCAGCTTAGTGACAACCTCCGGAACGTCTGGAGCATCTTTGTTTCTCGATGCTTCGATCTTTGGCAAGACTTCGTATACTCCGGCTTCAAGGTCAACTTCGGCGGAAATGCTACGATTGCCGAACCAAGCACCCCGAGCACGTATAATGTAGTCGCCTGCTGCAGAACCCTGCTCTTGCAATATGAAGTGCAAGTCGAAGTCGTACTTGCCTTCTAGACCCTTGAAGTAGCGCTCATCCAGCTTTTCAGGGTCAGTATATCTCATTATAAAGGATGCTTTACGACTTACCTGACATAACACGAAGACGGTCGGCCCTGATGTCTTGATCTCGACCGAGAACTTCGTGTTCACATAACCGGTAACCCATGCTACCGGTACGCTCGTCCAGCGCTGCACTACAGTCCAATCCTCATTGAAGAGCCGCGTGCGGTCAAGAAGATCAAACCTTTTCAGCAGATCTTCGTAAGACATCCAGAACAGGCCATCGTCTCCAAATTTGTGGCCCAACTTATCTATCCAATACGCCGTCCATTCCCGAGAGCCGTCAGACCAGGGACCAGTCCACTCGCCCATGCCAGCATGGACTCGTTTGCCCCAAGGATTACGTATCAACACAAGTTGATATTTGGTACCGTCCTCATCCTCAGCATCGACTGCCTTCAATATTGAATAAGCGTGGCTCAGGGCAAGCCCCCTTCGAGCGTCTGAGTCATCCCCATCCATGCCAGGTGAGGAGGCTGAGAAGAGGAATTCCTTGCCAGCTTGAAGCAATTCTGCCCACAGTCGTTTCTTACTCAGGACGCGATCCGTAAGAATCTTCGTTGTGACGCCTCCTGTCAGGTCTTCCACCGCTTCGCCACTGCAACCACCAGCAATAGCATCATAGTCTCCGTGCACTGTAAGCTGGTTAGCAATCTCAAACATACTCCAAACGACCGCGGCTGACAGGAAACGCGCATACCTTTAGCGTAAGCCTTCTCTAACAGCGGTAGCCATGTCTCATTCTCGTCAACACAAGATGCGAAATAAAGCGCTTCGGATCCAGTCTGGTTGTTCTTCTTGTATTTCTTCTCCTTGGCGTTGGCCGGGTCATACTGATCACCAAAAGCGGTGTCAAAATCGCTGCATTCGAGGTACAGGTTGTCGTCAATGACTGTCCAGATCCACTCGCCATCTCTATAGAAGACGAAGCCATAAACGCCACACTCCTCGTCTCTAGCAACACAGATCTTGTTCATTAGAACGGGATTGCTGCATATAGTCGCAACAGCAGCAATGAACCAGCAGTCGCCATTTGAGCCTTGTCTGAGGTCAGAGCTGGAGAAGCCATCGAGTTCGAATTGCGGGTTTTCGAAGATCCAATCGACGCGATGCACAGAATTGGGACCATCTTTACTGCTGTTCGGCCTGTTGGTGAGGAGCTTGGCTGTAGCTGTAAAATCGAACACCGCGCCATCAGACATGACTACCCCACTTTGGACCAGCGTGGAGAGAGCGTTGCCCAGCCGCACGGGGCTAATTTGTGGATTTGTTGATTTTGCTGGCTCCTCTTTGAACCAACTCATAAGGCCTTGTAAACAGTTCTTTGACGACGAATCTTCAATGTCAAAGTCGGCATCGGTAAATTTCTCATTTGTACGATGGCATTCTTTGACGACACGGGCAACGCGAGCGCGACATTGCGCAGCGGCCGCTTCATAGGATTCAGCTGCATTCTTTCCTGTGACGGTCCCCTCTTTACGCTGCGTAGGCAGTAGATGCGCGTACAGACTCGGTGGGAAGATCTTGGTCACCTTCTCGGGTCGCTTCGTGATGAGATTGTCCCAGAATTCGTTGATGACCTCCTGAGGTGCGCCGGTTTGTGTATCCTCGCATCTCTCAGAGGCCATGGTTGCTTTTTCTCTGCGGGGCCCGGGCATCTGTAACGCTGTGGCTGAACTGTTTTGCTCGAAAGCAATTATGACTGTTTAATCAGGGGACGATAGCGGAGACCTGCTTGAAAGCGAATGCGAACACAGAGGGAAAGGGGAGGAGATGAACATGTGTTGAAGGTCCGTCTGCACTGGCACGTCGACTATAATGTGTCTTGTCGGTTTGGGGGCCGTATCGTCAGATCTGCAGTATTGGCTGCTTACGGCTGCCTGCGGCTGAACATAACGTCCATCTGGCTCCAATAGCATCTCTGGCGCATGCCAATGCGTCGTGCGAATGAAAGCTTGTCATCCCATGGCGATTGTGCTGCTGCTGCAAGTTCCGCAACGCACGACAAGGCTGTCGCTCTCTGCGCAAGGCAGCATCGCAGGCAGTGACAGCGGCGACCGAGAACGGGTGGGATGTGAAGCGTGAGGCCTAACGCAGAGTAAGCGGTCCAGTTGTTGGTCAAAGTTTGTATGCAGAGTGTGTTCTAGCGCAGGCCACGAGATGGGCCGGGGCGCTGTGGCTGGAAGGCGCGGGGCAGGCTGGGCAAAAGGGGTGGCAGGAGCGAGTTTCGCGTCCCCCAACCCTTTTGGGCACTTGTCGCAGAACACCAACTTCAGATCTTATGATCCCATCGACGTCCTTATTCCACTGGCCATATATGCACGACATGCGTCCTGCAGGCGCATGATTATATATCGACTGAGTGACAGGTCGCCGCCTGTGATGCGATTGGTAGGGTCGTCTTCCGAGATCTCTCGGTGCGCCTTCGGAACCTTGCGATGTTGCGAAAAGCGATGCTGAAATATGGTCTGATAAGTTAGCTCCCCTGTCGGTACTGGCAGATACGCAACATGCGATGCTCCAAGCTGATGAAGACTTGCGTTGTCCATCTATCTCTTGCCGGCGGCAATCGTGTCGCTCTTCATCAAGCAGGCCCGAATAGGGCAATCGTATCCACCACCTTGTCTTCCAACTTTTCTGCGAGACGAGAAGACGGCTCGCAAGAACTACGGCTCTTGGGCTCTGCGATGCGCGCTGAAACTACAACTGTTGGACCCTTGGACAGCACGTCCATGCCCAGATGTCTTGCGTAGTCGATCGGGAATTGTGGGTCTTTAAAGACAGAGCAATCGGTACCAGGCGTGTTTGGCGACAACATCGCGCTAAGTGTCTAACTCATCGCTTGGCTCACAGCTGTCTGGAAAGTCATGTTTGGTAACAGTATGCTAGTCATATGTCACTTACTAACAAAGGATTGCACTGCGCATACCAACCTTGGAACCCGATGAGATGCGCGGCACCGAGACGAGGCGGAATCCTACGGCGGTGCCGTTAATACGATGAGCTAATTTCAATGTGAGAACACGACGATTGCCGCAGCTCTTGCCGCAAACTGCAGAAGATGGACGGGCCGGTGTATTCGATCTGGTTATGATATGAAGTAGTCTACTAAGCCGCCAAGGCATGCCGCCTCATGGGTATGTGAAACAGCAACCCCACCCATAGGCGTCTAGATGTACATGTAGCTAGAAGAGAGAGACGAGATAACAATCCTGGACTCCCAATAGTACCGAATAGTGTGTGAAGAATTGAGGACATTATGACTTGCTGGTTTGCACCGGTCGTTGTACTGTAAAGCGACAAAAGGGACAAGAAGCCGTGTGTGGATGTCGGCCGTGGTATAGTTGAAGAAAGCCTGGTATCGTAGGATCTGACAGACGGGTCACAACGGCAATCGCCATCGGCCTTGCTGTGCAGGCCCTGGCGAGTCTGAAACCCTTGCAAAGCGGGTACCCCTTTGCTTCTGTCTAGCGAGTCGTAAAATCCATTCCTGCAAGGAAGCCTGCCGTTTCGAGATATAGTCGCCAGCGACGGCGACGTGAAAAGTAGAGATGCCTGAACGCCATGCTGAGGTAATAAGGCTGACGTGAAAAATGATGATGAAAACCGTAGCGGAGATGGGTGGTGTGTGATGATGTGGGAGGGTCGTCAGCCGCCAATGACAGCTCGCGTGCATCTGGGAACCGGGATCTCGGGTGCTTTGGATCGTAGTTGGCGATCTGTGCATTCCATCTGCAGTCAACGAGTCAGCACCTACATACATGTTGCATCTTACGAATGATCCCTCGCAACACCTTGGCACGTGCCGTAAGTCCAAGGTGGCATTCCTAGCGGAGGGAGAACCTGATGGAAGGGATTGTTGGACTTACCTATGCTTTGGCGGCGCAAGGCCGACACGTCTTGAGCTTGCATTGCTCGCACTCATAGATGTGAAATAGTCCAGGCGTGTGACATAGTTGGCAGTTCCAGACGACGAGAGTAGTGTCGGACTTGATCAACTTGAAGTTGTGTGTGCAGGTTGCGGGGCGGGCCATGGTAGTGAAAGAGTATTGGTGGGAAGCGTGGGATCAACGGGAACGACTGTCTGGCTGGTAGTGTGAGATACAGATACTGGGGCACGAAGGCTAGATATAGAGAGCGAGGTGAAGTACTCACCTGTATGCTTGCGGCAGGATACCGGTTGAGGCTAAGGTAGGATCGGACTCGAAAGCGAGGGTGTTCAGGGTAAGTCGATTCGTGGCTGGCAAAAGCAAGCAAGGCTTGGAATGAGACCGACGTCGGGTGAGGGTTGTTTACTGGAGAAGGAACGATTTCAGGGTTTGCTTGTTGCTACTGTGAGGACGCTAATGACGCGGATCTGTAGTCCGTCTTATACTGACTCTCAGAGATGCTGGCCCAATGGAGAATAAACTTTAGCTACAGGAAGAGCTGAGTGCATGTCCACCAGGCGCGGCAGTGTGCAACACGCAGCAGCGTGTAGCCGTCTCGAGGTTCTGCTCTCCTGGACAGAGAGAATCCAAAGCGGATGGCTGCTGCACCGATGGAGCAAAAGACGTACTCGATGGTAGCACAGGCAGGCCGGCTGGGGATCTGCTCCCTCTCCTCCAATATGAGGCCCTCTCAAAGAGACGGGCGTGGTGGGGTTGGTCAAACGCGGGCTGGCCGTTCCGCAGCCGCGGCCATGGTAGCATCTTGACGTCGCGAAGCCCCTGGTGCCGTAGCAGGGAAGGGCGCGATGTGAATGTTCCGAGATGCTTCGAGGATAGCGTTGCCGAATTCTATGTGTCACACCAAACCGTGCCTGCATGCCGCAATTCTCTCATGGCACCTGTGCAGTCTGCTGCATCGAGAGATGCTGGCTGCGGTCCAACTAGGGTCCCTTTTCGGCGTCCAATCCGGCGCCTCTCTGTGCACTGGAATGCGGAAGGAGCTTAGGGCGCATGGCGTCGGCAAATTTAGCTTCGCGCCTGCCATGGCTCAGGCTGCTCCTTCCCCAACGACGTGCCCGGCCTCGTCACGAAGTTTTTGTTTTTCGCCAGCTCCTCGTGAACCCCGGAGAATAGACGCACGCCAATCACATACCTAAGTTCGCTATCCTGTCCGACACCATGAACGATGCGTCCGGCACCATCGTGAGCCGCATGGGCTGTCCAGCGTCCCAGACACCAGCTGCCCAAAACGTCGTCCTGCATGCGCCTCCACCCCGTTTCTTGTCCGCTCCACCTGTCTTCTTTCTTTCACCGTGCCGTCATGACATACAGCCCTCCACTGCAACGTCTTCCTGAGCCAGCGCCTAGTGTCTGCTGCGATACACGAACTTGGACCATCTCCTCTCCGGTATGCGTCCGCTCTCTGCATTGAGAAGTGCCGTCGGCACTGTCGCCGGCCTTGCCCTACGCAGAATACGCGCAGCAACTGATGCAGGTCGGTGCATTTGGTCTTGTCTCTGCCTGCTGCGTCAAGTCGACCTCCAGCCAGGTTCAGCTCGTCCGCACGGCTACATGCAGCCTTACATTGCGTTTCCTGCTGTGGCGCGCAGATCCACTCATGGCCGGCAAATAGGTCTGCGTCGATGTCGAGATTCTGCATGCCATGTCGAGGGCATACTTGGACCAAAGCAGCAAGCACCATACAGGTGGCTTGCGGGAGATCCACTATCAGCTCTATCGACATTGCTTGCTTCTGCGACGCGCACTCATGACGTTCCGTTCTAGCATGTAATCTCGTCCCTCGAGTATCGGAACTTAGAGTCATGTAGCAGTAACATCAGCATTGTAATCACTCGCAATTGTCAGAGACACCCCTGACTGGCTTCCATATCTGAGGCCTTTATATCCGTATCGGATGCCTTGATATGCGTATCGGATGTATCTGTCAGGAGAAGCTCGGTCATGGCTTGCTGGTTTGCGATCCTACCTGTCAGGGGGCATCTGCGCAACGACTTGAACCCCACCAACGCGCTGTTCGTGGTCCTGTTGTTCCTTTTCACATCGACTACAACACCGTCTTCCCTTTGATGACATGACATGATCTGATTCATTGCTGGCAGATCTCATCATTTGCTAAAAGCATTTCCGAGGTCGGGACGTGGCGTTCCAGCGGCCTACCCGGCCACAGGCAGATGATCAGAGCTAGGTCCGGCGCATCACACCCTCCTCTGTGTACCACATAAGCCTTGATGGTACCTGACTGGACATCACGACGGGAACTACGTTTTGGAGGCGGTGGTGGGAGCTCTACACTCGCTTGGACCCATTGGTTACACCGGATCGGAGTGAACCTGGCGCTCGGTGCCACAATGCAAGATCGCGACAACCATCACGTCCGCCTGTGATCATGGCGCCCGTGTGGCGTCCTGCGTGTGGACGAATGCGCGTGAGCTCCAGACGGGGTGACTTCCCCTTCTCGCTAGCTCCATCGCCCACCGCAAGCACGCCAAGCACGCTTGGCTCACACCCACGCGACCTCTCAAATTCTACCACGGCAAGCGCTTGCGGGGGCTTTCGCTAGCTGCTCAAAAAGCCGCGTTCGCAGCGAGCCTCCAGGTTTGTGGCTTGACACCATGCATCATGGCACTCAGACACTCCTGTAACGCGACCTAATTTCTCAACCATGCAGCTTCCTGTGTAGACCCATATGGTCGCCGAGGTCTCATTGTCGGCTTGCCAATGTTTCTCCTAGGTGCCGCTCATTCAGACAAGGATCCGAAGGATATGCTCCTGCGTTGAGTAGTTCGGAATCGGCGATTCAACCGACATCTGGAGATGATACGTGATCACACCACTTTCCACGCTCGAGTACCAACAAATCCGGGCACGCGTCAGACGAAGCACAACGTCTCACCCGCTCTTAAGCTTTATCACGACCTCGAACCAGGCTCTTGGAAACGCGTCTCTCCCGCTGCAGCCTCTATTGGCTGGCCAGCCGCTCTACATTGCTGTTGTGTACGCCGTTTTCTGTCAATGTAAACGCGTCCCACGCACAGCAACATCGAGGGACATGCCAGCCATTGCACCATACCTGAGACCCGGCGTTCGGAGGCGGACCGTGCCAACTAGTGTCCGCATACTGTGTGCTGGACAGCCAATCGGGGTGTTTATTTTCAGCCTTACGGCTCATCACACTATCTGAGGATCACGAAAATAGAGGGGATTGCGATGATCCGGCTCCTCACCAAATGAAGCGCTGGTGTTCTTCTTTGGGTGTACGCCATGGTGGGACAAAAAGGGCTTCCGCTCGATGCAGGCGGATGAGGCGCCGTTTCTCCAGTGTTGCGCACCATCACGCTCTTCCATTTACCACATTTGCACGTAGTTGGCTAATTTCCCTAATACAGACTCATGGTACGTACCTAACATGGTGACACCAGCTCACCGCCTATGTCCGATATTATTCTTATAGCACTATGGAAAGGATGCAGACGCCCAAAGCACCCACTATTTACCTAGAAGGCTTCTACGAACTGCCGCCAAACCGACCCTAGCGGATCGACCTCCACGAATGGCTATGTGGATGCCTCGGGAGGAGCCTTTGTAATCTATGTCTCTCGCATCCGCCTATCTACGCCGCAAATGCGAATATCATGGCTACTGTGGACCAGCGTTGCCAATGGCAACGGTTGTCTGCAGCTCGCGCGATTAGAACAAAGGTCAACGTGCGCCTCCATAGCTACACCGACGCTTCTGAACCGGTTCAAAGGGTATGTATGAAGCCGGGAAGGGAACTATAACGGCTACGATAAAGATGGTCGCGAATCGGTTGAGTTCCGGTGTGGGGATTGATTCAGGTTGAGCAACGTTCAGCACCGGGGCCACAGGAGCACAAAGCAAGCGGTGAGCTTGTACGACCTCTTTTGCTTAAGGGCGAGGCTGTCTAGAATGCATAACTACAGACCATGTGGAGATATAGTTGTTGAGTGGATGCCTGAGGGTACCTAGTAGTATAGCCTTTGAAAGTACGACGTCTTGTTGGGGTCGACTTTGTGCTTGCTTGATCATTCACGTCATTGAAGACACGGTCGTAGCCCCATCCGCGGCAAGCTTGATGGTTGCGATCTCTTCCATGACGCTTTGGAGGCCCGATATACTTGCGCAAAACCTCAACAACGACCAGGCCTATCCAATCGCACACTACAGTGACACAGCATTGTCCTTGATTGAGAGCTCTCCACGTCAGAGGCAGACACTCAATATGAATGCTGCGGCCCAACTCTCGACTTTATATCTCATCACCACGTACTAAAGCCCAACGACATGTTGAGAGGCGGAGTCGAATGCATTGCGTGTACAAAGGCGACTAAGTGCATCGTGCGCGCACCGTTGGCCAGGAAGCAATGTGATGTGGTCGCGTGACAGGGCTGCAGCAACTTGTAAGACGCCTAGTTGATGCACACCTCTGCATAAAGGCAGATAACGATCTTGTTGCTCCTGCCTGGTCTCCCGCTCCCGTAGTTCCCTTGGTCGTTAATAAGTTATCCAGCCGTCTGCTCGTTGCTGTTCGCGAGTCAGGCACACGTAGCTGGTTGGGGTATCTGCATCGGGTCATTAAAGTGGGACCGGGCTAAACCCCTCCCGGGCGGATATCTGAGCTAGCATGTCGAACAATTTTGACAGACACGACCGTTACCGGCGCCCTCACCAGCCCTCACCTCAGTTTGCCCACTACGAGAACGTCACTCTCCTCGGCCCGCCCACCATGAGGGGCGCACTCGTCTTTGGCGGGTCTTCGCACCCCAAGCTCGTTGACGGCATCTGCGACAGGCTGGGCACGAAGCCTGGCTCTGCGACGCTGGGCAAGTTCAAGAACGGAGAGACTTCCGTCACCATTCGTATGTTGGCTAGCACTCTCGCCGCCTTCACGTGCTAAGCGTCTCCAGATACGTCGATCCGGAACAAAGATGTCTTCATCGTCCAGAGTGGAAGCGAGAAGTGAGCAGCCCAGCCTTGGTATGCGTCAACGGCTAATGGGTCAGAATCAACGACTCGATCATGGAGCTGCTGATTATGATCTCGGCCTGCAAAGGCGGCTCAGCCAAGTCGGTCACAGGTACTTGGCCTCTGTAACACTCGCTGCCAGCTGCTGACATCGCCAGCGGTCATGCCCTACTTCCCATACTCGCGCCAGTCCAAGAAGAAGCAGCACCGCGGGGCCATCACCGCCCGCATGGTCGCAAACCTTCTTCACATCGCTGGTGTGAACCACGTTATGACCATCGACCTCCATGCCTCCCAGATGCAGGGCTTCTTCAAGTGCCCTGTCGACAACCTCGTCGCCGAACCCCTCCTCGCCCGCTGGATACGCGTCAACGTGCCGAATTGGAGGGAAGCCGTCGTTGTTAGCAAGAACCCTGGTGGCACCAAGCGCGTCACGTCTCTGGCAGACGCGTTGAAGCTCAGTTTTGGTATTGTCACAACCGACAGGCGGAGGGCAGGCACGGCGGTGCACTGGAACGAGAGCGCCATGTTCGAGCAACTTAGGCTGGATGGCTCATACGAGACTCCCGACGACTTGGTCGAGGCTGCGCTGGATGCCGACGCGGAGATCACACCCATCTCCAAAATGACGGTAGACGCAAAGGCAGAACCAGGCAAGTCAAGTCTGAAGCGCGTACCGTCAAACCCCCTGCAAAGGCGAGCCAACGGATGGTCAGAGCCGACCGGGAGCCACCCGCTGTCTAAGAGTATGCGCGCAGGCTCTATTGTCGAGCCCGAGGTACCGCTGGAGCCCATTCGAACAGATGTCGAGAAGAACAGGGAAGAACCCGAGGAGCAGAGTGCAGATGAGAGCGGCGCCGAGGAATACACTGACGAGGTATGTTCCCTTGAAAGGGTCTGTCGAATACAGCTAACGTCTGCAGCGTGCGAGGAACGTCATCCACGGACGACTAGTACAAGGCCATATCGTCGACGATACGCATCCCTCTCCCTCCATGTCCGCGACATCGACCAACACCTGGCGCAACCGCCCTCCGTCCGAAGGCGAAAACGACGATATACCCTCGCACATGATGTCCTCTTTCATCTCGACTACCTCCTCCACCCGCAACAGGGACACCGAACACTCGCATGCCCTCGGTGGCACATACGACGCCGCAGCATCATCTGAAGACGAGGAAGAGGATCTCAAGAACCCCGAGCTCGAGACCATGGTCACTCTTGTCGGCAACGTCAAGGATCGCCCTGTCTTCATCGTTGACGACATGATGGACAAATCTGCGTCATGGATTGCGGCCGCCGAGACTGTTGTCAAGCGCGGTGGTGCGACAAAGGTCTACTGCTTCGCTACCCATGGTATCTTTGGCGGCGACTGTCTTGAGGAGATGAGCAACTGCGATGTCATCGACAAGATCGTCATCACGAACGCATTTCCGATCCCCGACCACAAGCTTGCGCAGGCGAGCCCTGATAAGCTTGTGGTCATCAACGTCGACAATCTCCTAGCAGAGGCGATTCGAAGGAACCACCATGGAGAGAGCATGAGCCAGCTTTTCCTCCACTACGACTAGCACACGGGCTCATCAAACACGGGAATGGTTGTAGGGTTTGGGAAAACGGTTAGCAAGGCGTATTGGTACCGGCCACATGGCTTTGAAGGTCGACACGGCGTTATGGTCAGGCACCTAAAAGCCCATATTGTGGCATGAATAACGATGAAGAAGATACCTTATCAGGCTTATAGCCACACATGCAGTAAGTTGCAAACATCAAAGACATTATTGATACCAGACTCGTCATTGATGATAATCCTCTTTTTCTTCTTTCTCCTTTCTCACGTAATCTTTGTCCGCGCTTACAGCAGGACAATGTGAAAACCCCGCAGCTATCAATGGTCTACCTGGACCACAAAATACAAACACCAACGATGCAGGCCTTGAGCCTGCAGGAGTCCCGTAATGTGATACGGCGTACTCTTAACGGAACGTTGGAAGAGTAAATACCAGCTAGAGCGCTTCTGGAAATGCCTGGCGCCTCATACCATGGGGGGTCAGGCGCGAGAGGGCTCTTGTACATGAGATTTGTGATATTCTGACTGCCTATGCTGTTGTTTGATGGGGTAGTTAGTATACACGTGCACCCTCTACTGCCTACAAATCCCAGCTTTAAACTTCCATCAACA
Source organism: Alternaria ventricosa (assembly GCF_023758065.1). Lineage (NCBI taxonomy): Eukaryota > Fungi > Ascomycota > Dothideomycetes > Pleosporales > Pleosporaceae > Alternaria > Alternaria ventricosa. The sequence continues at coordinate 856,907 of NW_026055685.1, read as the reverse complement.
CCCCTTCGTTCTTGTCGAGAATAAAGTGCTATTTCATGTGCCTCGCTCTGCATCCACGATATATACATGAAACCAACGCAACTGTACCCCAGACATATAACCCGTTGGCTATCCTCCATATCTAGCCAGGGAACTACGAAAATACTCCACATCGTTACTTTTTCCGTTCACCGGACACCGGAATCTTCACCCCACACTAAAGGGTGGTGGCAACCCCACTTGGGGTTCTGCAAGTCAAGGACTGGTCTCGTCCTCACCGCTTGTTACACGAGTTGCTTAGTGCGCATCTCCCGCAGCTGCCGCCGCTATCATGGTGTATTCCAGAGTCAAGTGTGGCAAGATCCAGGGTATGGGATGCACTTGTGGAGGGTGGAGTGCGCGACAATGTTGGTTAAGGTGGGTGTGGTTACGTAGGTACGGAGAATTGCCTCGTAGGATGCGATGGATCTTGCTGCTGCATGGGCGAGATGGGTGTGGTTTGCCTTGGCATGAGATCTCTGGGCAGGTACTAGTTTTCTTCAATGGCATCATTCTCTAAGGACGAGTTGTGAGCTGTACTCGTGTAGCTTCTTCTGAACACTTCTGGGCCTGCCACAGTCATCGTCATCCACATCCATTAGCAATAGGACAGACCAGCCCTAGCCAGATCTTGACAGCTATACGCGGACTACAGTTGCGTGTCCTAACAACGGCGTATGCACGACACCATGTCTGAGCGTAGTGCTTGCCGTTCGACTCCGGTTGGCCTGCCGTACACGCCATCAGGGCATAAGTCGAGATAAGGCGACCGTTGGACTCGCAAGCTGGATCTGTGAACCCTCCAATGGCCATCCCTTCTAGTACACCCCAGTCTTTCGCACACTGACGATCATTGTAAGTTGTAGAATATGCTACCAGAGGTGCAGAGGCGCTGCACGTCTCGGCACAAACCCGGTGGAATAAATGGTTAAACTGCCAGGCAAGCAGTGGTTGAATACAGGAGGCGTAGTAGCGTTATCTCCTGCCTGAATCGTGTAGATGTCACATTGAGAAGGTCTGGAGCTTTGGAGGCGTGGTGGTGCAGGCAGATATGGAATACATGCGGGCGACTACATGGACTGTCGCAGGTCGCTTAGTAGGGAAAAACGGAGATAAGGTAGCAGATAGCGTCACCCGAGACCGAAGGAAGCCTCGGAAGATTTTCGACTGTCAGCTCCGCCAGCAGCCCGCGCATCTTTTCTTCATCACACCATGGCGTCAGCGACGACTCCCTCGTTCCTACGCAACCAGGCTATCTTCGGCTTACCCTCACTGAAGACACATACAGGGGCGCGGATCCGCCTGCGGCCTGTCCTCACCCCCGCATGATGCGAGGCACGCGCCTCACCACCGGCTAGATTCCCCAGGAACGTTCATCGAAAAGCAAATTAGTACCACATGGCACTGGCATTGGCGTTGAGTGAGCGCGGCCTTGTTATGCAAGGCCAATTGTGTACTCAGCATGAGCAGAAAAAACTGGCCCTATAGCATAACGTGCTTCTGCGACGTGTAGGGGTCGCGTCATCCCCTTACTCCATGCGGCGTTGGCTTGGTCAGAAACATCCCACGAGATCTAACCAGAGAGCATTCTAGCTACACCAACGTGGTGGGTTTTGCTAACTCTCGCTCCACTCATCTCAGCATCTAGCGCTTGCGCACCGACTGACTTGTGAGGACCCGCATGTCGTCCGGCTTGCAAAGAGCGGGTATGCATGCTGAGATTTCGTATCCCAGTTTTCTACAGCTATGCACGGCTCTAAGAGGTTGAACTTGCTTCACGCGCCTCTTCGCGTCGCTTCTATCTCGGATTACTTATTCCTAGTCGGACTGGTCAGGCCTGCTGAGTGCCCTTGGACCGAGGCGCGTCGTCCTTGCCGAAAGGCTATACCTTCCCTTCTTAAGTCCAAAAGAATTCAGTCTGGCTCCATCTGTTTCTCCTTCCGCTACGAATCGCTGAATTCTCCACCCTGCCGCGTCAAACAGCATAACCTTTTGCCAAGTTATCTTGATAGTCGCCCAAGAGGTCGAAAACGTAGAGACTGCCAAGCCGACTTGACCTGTCTCAACATCCCTAAAACCTTTCTGGAACCAAAACACACAGACCTCTCCATCTACGGAGACCCCAGATCCACGAGCAGCCCGTTCCCACTGGCGGACAAGAATTGCCAAGTACATTTGAACCCACAATCAGCCTCAAATTGCGTCGATCATACACGTACCATTGTACACGCAGCTGGACGCTTACGCACGCGAAACAAGTGTCTACTGCAGTCTTATCAATCCACGGACGAACCGCGCCATCTAAAGCGGAACATCATTAGTGCACCGGACCCATACGATCGCCAGGGTCAATTACAGCTCCACGGCCAAGACCCAGCGCGGAAGCATCTGCAACATCCCGCGCTGCAACCCCAGGCTTCCTCTCGATTTTGGGCTCCAGCTCTTACATGCTAGACGAAGCTAGACACGTTTAAACTACGCACTAGGCAGGATACACCGGAGACTCAAGCGCGTCGGACCTTTACTTTTGGCAGATCATCAAAACGCTCCAGCCAGTTACAGAGGTCACTTGACACACGCGAGCCCCCGGCGGAACTTGCTTGGCAGCGCTACCCACGGTACCCACGCACAACACCGAACTTGAGAACTTTCACAATTGATAATCTCTCGGGCAACATATAAGAAGTGCCGACCGCCTTCTGCCATCCTCCAGAACACCAACATTACCTCTCCATAAATCAACTCTTTCCAACCAACATCATCACCTCTAACCAACGCCTTACCATCCACCTACCACAACCAACACCCAACCTGGCGCAATGTCTTCCACTAGCTCAACCTACCACATTCCCTTCCCGAAAAACTTTCTCACTGTCAACACTCCCGTCAAGAAGGCAGCCGGCCCCGGTATTCAATCTCCCACCGAGCCCGTCGTGCCTGCTCACGGGTTTCTATCCAACCGCCCCGCGCGCCACCAGTCTATCTCCTCCGTCTCCAGCATCACCAGCAGCGTTGCCGCCCCACCCTCCGAGACTAGTACTATCAGCGCGCCATCTTCTCCCGCCACAAAGGCTGCCGATTCACCAGTACTTGGCCCGAAGATTTTCGCTCCTCTGGCGGTTAACGCAAAGCATGCGCTTCCGCCGACCTCTTCCTCGGAGATGAGTGCCGCTGAGAGGCAGAGGCGCATGAGCTTCGAGAAGCACACTTTCTTGTCCAACAAGCACTGAGTTTGTGGACGATTACCTCTATCTGACGGAGTTGCACGGAGCAACACCCTATACGCCTTTGACAGCGATTCAGCATCATGGAACAGCGACAGGAGTTCTGGTTGGGCGTTAACGATGTCATGATTTTCCTTTTTTTTTCCTCATACAAAAGTCGATATACCACAAAAGATCCCTCACGGCCGTTTAGGGTATGGATGGGGGCGGGCATGGGCAGGCGTTTACTTTTTGGGGGGTTGACTAGCCGCCGGGAACAGGCAGGCAGTACAGTACATTGAACAGTACAAGTCACATTACAATGAATCCAAACATCATCACAACTTGCACTTGCTTCCCATGCTATTCTTTCGCAACGTGGTATCGTGGTAATGTCGAAGGCTGGGGATACCTCATACGGTAAAGCGGTTTCACGATAATAGCTGTAAGAACAACCACGACTATTTCCCCACACCTCTTACCCTAAACCTGCGTATTGAATGGCAGCTCACAACTTATATCTCGTAATAACGTCTTCTTCCCCCCACCAACCACTCATGTTTTCGCATGTCATTTCCTGAAGCGGACAATACATCACATGCGCAAACTAGCTTGTCATTTTGAGTTTCCGCCCCGCCCCCTCGCCCGCTGACACGACGGAGCTTGTGTTCGGTGGATGCGATTATTTCTGATGCACCGTAAAAGTACCTAGAGAGCAGAGCGTTGCGGGAAGGAGGAGGGAAGGAAGCACGTGAGCGCTTGATTGGTCGAGAGTGGTTGGCAACGACCACGTTTCATCATTTGTGATGAGTATTCCTAATGCTTGTACAACTCGCTTCCTTCTCTGTGTGAGACGTCGAGCTCTGCATACCTGTGAGAGAGAAAAGCTGTATCAACTTCTCTCAGTTAAACAACGCCATCGAAACATAGAAATATCAAGCCAAACATCTTCCCAGCACCGCCAAACAATCACATGATTCCAAGCAACCTCCCCCATCCCTTCCCCAACCAAACCGCCCACTCACACCCCAGGCTAGACTTCCCACCGTTGCACAACGATCCCACCTACCAGAACCACACCCACTGTCCGACCATTTGACTTTCTTTGTGAAGCTAATTCCACTACTTTACACTTTTGCGCAAATGCGCAGTTACAAAGAGAGTGACGCGCGGTTTTCGGCACGTTGCGGCGCGACTATCTCGGGTTATATTGATTACAATGTGATGATGCGGATTTGACGAACAGGGTGTAAGGTTGGTTTGGGTTGGTTTTGTTGCGCGCGAAGAAAGGAAGGGAGGATAAAGCCACCAATCAACGTTTTTGCGATATCCGAGGTCGGTATCGGGGGTCCTTTTTCAAGGCTGGGATTTGTTGATGTTAGACGTGGAAGATGTGAGTTGGGTGTTGGTAGCAAGTGTTCACGCGCTTGTATTGTTGCTTCAGTTCATGGCGAGTGCGAAGACAGGATAAATTATAGTTTGTCATAGGCAGTTCAATATCATCTGTATTGGTATTCGAAAATGGTGGCGTACATTATATCTGCACGAACGCTATATCAGGGGGAGCCATGAAGAAACCGTACCGTCGCACAAGCGGCCGTCGTAGTTATGAGTCGATAAGTCTGTCGAGAGTTCCTCCTCCGTGATTTGACCATGACGCGAGAGACAGAGAAAAGTATAAAAAGATGTGATCGAATAAGACACAAATAAAAGGCATATCGTAAAAGAGAGACTATATAGCATACAAGTCCTCTCTCCTCGCGGGCGAAACCCCGTTACTGATGGGGAGGGGAATTCGGAATGGGGGTGCGCATTCAACTTTTTTCCTCTCTGGCCTTCTCCTCCGGCTTATCTCTCTCAGTCCATAGTGACATATTGGGAAAAAGGGAAAAAGAACAGCGAGATATCGGGGGAGGTAAAAAGGCAACCAAGGTTCAGCAATCGAAGAAATCCGACCCCGCAGAGAGAAGTTATGTTCCGATGAAAACAGGCCCATTATCCAAGACAAGAAGGAAGGAGCAGGTCCCAGGGAATCTTTAAACGCCAAAAACACCAATGCTGCGCTCTTTGTATGATAGCTAGAGGCAATGATATCTCCCAAAGTTCCCGTTTCGTGACCGAGGATGTGCATCATGAATGGCACGATCGGGAGTAATGATCGTAAAGGGCTCGTGTATTATGTAAATGTATGGGTATGGCGGAAGGAGGAAGCTGAGCATGTCGGAGCACTCATAGTTCGTATGCGTGGCCGTCAAGAGTTGGGGTCGGTGCTGCGTAGACGATCATAGTATGCCGGAGTCCTTTAGCGCGTTCTGCAGTATTGTTTCCTTGACAGCGGCAAAGACGAGCCGGATGTTGGATGTATCGGTGGCTTGCGTTAGGCTAATAAGGTCAGCATGCGTGAGGGGTCCGTGAGGGGAAGGTTCTTACTGAGGGTATAGGTTCAGGTGTGCTCGGTTGACCTGGTTGAACCTCCACAATAGGTACTTGGCGGCGCGATTGACATCATTCCCACCAGAGTAATCTGGAAAGTAATTGCCAAGTGGAGATCGCGCAAGTTTCGCTTTGAACAGATCGACCTTGTTGAGGAACAGGATAATACTGGTTCTCATGAACCACCGGCTATTGACTACCGAGTCGAAGAGCACTAAGCTCTCCATCATTCGGTTCTGCAGGCACGAGTCAGTAGGAGACAAGAAGCTCGACGTAATGACATACCTGTGAGCTTTCTTCTAACAGGACTTGATCGTATTCGCTCAATGCCACGCAGAAGATGATTGATGTGACGTTTTCGAAACAGTGTATCCATTTCTTGCGCTCGCTCCGTTGGCCCCCTACGTCGAACATACTGTTTCATGTTAGCCTGACAAGCACAGCACGGTTTGAAGGGGCGCACATACTGTATGCTGAGCTGGCCCATTGTAAATCGTGTTTCGTATATACCGGTGGTCTTGGTACGCGCTCGTAGGACGTCGGATTCAATGGGTACATAGTTGGGGTCGGATATCCGTTCTACCTCATCAAAGAAGCTGCAAACGTTAGTGACAAACGGGGAGATGATGCGCAAACATACTATGGCGCAGAGTCCATGAGGTAGAACTCGCTCGAGTGCTCCAGGACCTTGCCGACGCATGGGTCGCTCCACATGGATGTGATGGCCTGGCCTACCCGTACATCGAGGGGCTTCTCAGGGTCGGGGTCGACTGTGTAGTCGAGCAGGTAGTCGCATAGTTGCGCGTTGCCTGGCTTCTCGGGGCTAACGTCGAATTGTCGCATGGCGCCAATGAGGGCTTTTGCGCAGTCGATGACGTTTTTGTATATCGTCAGGCGGTACATGGCAAGCTCTTCCTGCGTGTAGCCGTTCTGATGTATGATCTTCATCTGCTTGACGATGGTCGACTTTCCGCTCTCTCCGGAGCCTGTAGGGTGTTAATGATTGCGTTGGCACGCAGGCTGGAGCTACTCACCCAGCAGCAGGATCTTGCATTCCCGCCGTAACCGTCGCGAGTCCTCCTCGAGCTTGCGGTCAATGGCCTGGCTGCGCTTCTTCTGCTCGACATCGTCGTTGTTGGTGCTCATGCAGATGCCCATAATGCCGGCGTGTGGTGCGGCTCGCGGCCGCGGGCGTTGGGGGGGAGTCGGGCGCGGGATAATGATGGAGCACGAGGCTCAGCGCGTCGCAGAACCGTCAGTGTGGAATGTGGGCGGCGATGCGAGCGAGGCTCTGGTCCGGATGGCGGCGTGACGGCTGGCGCGTTGCTGGAGCTGTGGTGACGCTTGGTCGGCTTAATCCGACACGCAGCTCCGTCAAAGGGGGCCTCGCGAGGTGAGCGGGCGCGGCAGCGTCGTCGCCAGCGTGAATGGCGGCAACAATGGGAGCGGGGTCGGGCTGGCGCGCGAGGACGGGCTGGGGTTTGGAATGCGACGGTGGTGGTGGTGTTGTATGGTTGGTAGGGTCGTCTTGGTGAGCTAGATCGGAGACTCCAGGGCTGCCAGTGGCTCGTGCGGAGGTGCCTTCCCCAGTAAGTTGATGAGGAAGGCGCGGGATCTGGAGAAGGTGCAACCAACAACAACGTCGCCCGGCGCCGACGCAAGGCCTGGGGGTATTGATTGCGGGAGGTGCGCGTGGCAAGAGGCGTGATGCAGATGCGTTGGCCCTTCTTCTCGCAGCGCAGAGCGTGAATCACGAATGGGTGATGGATGTGAAGGCAATGATGGCAGCAGGCGCGATGCTGCTAAGCCTCATCCAATCGTGGATGCTAGGGCAGCGATCAGGGTAAATGGCACGAGCCAAGCAGCGGAACAAGACGCGTTGAAGCGAGGCAGAATGTAATAGTGCTGGCAGATACTGGCAGTGGGGATGCGCTGCGCTGCGATGCAAGGCAATGGAGGTGTTGGTGCCCTAACAACGCTCGAGGCCGTGTGCTACCTAGGTCCGCCGTCGTGCCATGGAGCGTGGCTGCCAGATCCGACGTGCCTCTATCATTGGCAGATTGGCCTTGTGCTTCAAGAGCTCGGCTTACGACCCGCGCCTTTCCAACACTGCCTTCACAGCGGCCCCTTGATACAACGGCCCCTGCACTACGCGCTGCAGCTGTGCCTCCAAACGTCTATATACAGTACCTGCAGTCTGCACTCTGCGGTGCTACACCTCTGTTGGCTTCACGATGTCTCCCCCGTCCAATCGACCCACCGCCCCGATCAGCTCAGCCCCCAATCTTGGAGCGTCTCAATCTGGAACGCCTCCACGATAGAGTTTACCTCGTCGCCCAGCCAGCGCCAACTCCACCTGAATGACATGCAACGGCGTTTTCAAGTTAGACATGTCCGTGGGGCTGGTCCCCCCAATGTAAAGGCTTCTAATTTAAGCCGGGTACTTTTATCAAATGCCCTGACTGAAGTTGAATGTGAACCTCCTGCCACACGGTGGCTGCTGGTTACTGGCCAGCTGTGAAGGGCGCTAGCTGAAGCTGACAGATACGAATTTATGCGGACAAAAAATCATTAGCCCCGCAGGGGGTAATGATTTTTTGTCCGATTAGGAATGACAGCCTCGGCACCCCACCCCACCATCACACCCATAACAAACATCAACACCGCAACACATCAACACCGCAACCACCACTGTATCGTCCTATACCCTACAATAACAACTAACTCCTGCAACATGTGCGACAACAGCAAAATACTTCTTTCCCCCCCATCTCGCGCGAGAGATCTACTTCGGCTTCTCCTCAACGCCGCCGCCGCGCTTATCACCGCCATCAACAGCAGCCAAGATTAATTAATCAACATCTACAACCAGAAAAACAAACGTCGCATCCATCCGCGAATTTCTCGCAAAGCAGCTGTTGAAGCAATTTGGATACCTGATACATCTTGCGCCAGGTGTATACACAAGGTGGGCCAATACCGCAACCAAGTAAACTTTGCTGCCGCCGCCGCCGCCGCCGCCCCTCTTATACTCCAATGTCGCGCATCACCCTTCTTTAAGTCCCTCGTTAATAACTGTCAGCCAGTGATACCACAGTCTTATCCTCTTATCCTCCAACCACGCGCTCCTGCCACACCCATCGTATCGCATCTATCTCACGCTTCGCCGAGACCAACAAACCTATGTACATTCAGGCTCAGAGTGCACGAGGGACAACAAGAGAGAAGACAGCAAGGAGCTGTCAGATAAGCAGCGTCAAAGCAGAATTATTGCTTAGGCCACAGCTATAACAGCACATACACAGGCCTTTGTGGACGAGGATAGCAACTGGAGACATGCAAACAGAAACAACCACACAAGCTACCGTAGCCTTAGAATCACCAACCGCCTAGAGGGCAATCGTCTCAACTGCGACTTGGCGTGTCGGCCCATGGTCACAATCACTTCCTAGGTAGACATAGGAAGGAGCCACACTGTCCCGCCGCACCCCGAGAGAAAACGACACGAACGCCTATTCGGCCCATTTTTGGGATCGCTCGCACTTACCACCTCTTGGCAACGAAAGCGGTCTCTTCTCAGTTGTTAGTGCTAGACTTGCTGGCGCTGAGGGTCTTGTGGACAGTATCTCGTATGTAGGTAGTCTGGATTTGGACAAAGAGAGAGTGCGGCACTTGACCAGCGTGTACGACCACGACTTGTTAGTTTTAGGAATTAATACAACATCAACGACAACGTCTTTATAGTAAACTTAGGACTAGCACGTCGCAAACAGTATGCACGTGTAGTGTACTTGAAGTCTCTCATTCGACAAAGTCGTTCTTACTATACATCCAACAGAGCACCAGTACAACTGCTTGCAAAAGGACCCAGACGATGCCAAAGCGCATGTCTCCGCGGACCAGTGCATTGCGCTGCCGCCGCCGCGGCGGGTGATGCCATGCGAGGGGGGGTGAGGGTGTGCCTAGTAGCGTTAGTCTTGCGCCTGCCAGTTGTTGTTTGTTAAGGGTGGTGTTCCTAGGAGTGACGTTGGTGTCGCTGTCCTTGACAGCTTTGGCCTTGCACTTGCGCGGTGTCGCAATCTTTCTAGGTGCCCGGATGTGACCTCAGCGCCCGTTGCCCTCCTTATCCTTAGCCTTGCGCTTGCGCGGTGTTGTGTTGTAGAGGCAAAAAGATAGCCAGGGCTGCATGGTGCGTGTGTGGAAGATAGGATGGAAGGGGGTCGAACTTGTTACGTACACAACGACAATAGCAAAAAAAAGATAGATACGCGTACAGGGCCTCAGAACTAAACCTTATCGTCAGAAGGTAACATAGTTGCCATCAGCAACGCGAGCTAGGAACTCGATGATTCTTTGCAGACTTGCAAAGATTAAATGTTGTCATCTCTGGCCGTTGCACCGTAAGTCCGGACGATAGAAATCAGCGCAGTTGTATAGATTATGTAGCCAAGGTATCCTTTGTCTCTTTCCTTGTGGCGGCGGGCGATTGTGGGTAAGATTCAGGGCCACCAGGAAGGGAAGGCGCGAAGATCCAGGAATTCTACGGCGAGTTTGGGGCCACCAGGGAGGGAAGGCGCTGGGATTAGTATAGCAAGTTTGTACGAGCTAGATTTGTATAAGAGCGGACTCGCATAGCAAACTTAAAGCTCTTGAACGGCAAACTAGAGAGTGTAAGCTAGGAATTATAATTAAATATAGCTAAAAACTTAACAATTTTGTGTATTGTAAGAAGTAAAAGAGCTGTATTGTTAGATAAGTAAGGTGTGTAGAGTAGAGAAAGGGGTTGTGCAGGCTTGTTTGTACACATATTTGTAAGTATACAGGAACGCATATATGTGTTGGAGTAAAGCGTTAAGTAAATAGAAAGAAATGTACAGCTGCTGAAGGTAGGTAGGTTGAGATAGAAGATTTCGACGGGGATTTGAAGTTGAGCTGCCAAGACGTGTCACGTGTACCCACGGACCAGCTATCTTCCAACAAAAGATTTTATGCACCGCACCACCCTGCGTCTCAAACTCTACTGTACGCATAAATTGCAAACATGCCTCCGAAGAGGCCTTCCGAGGACAGCAACAGCAGTAAATATCCTACGAAGCGCGTAAGGGACTGTACCTCCTATGCCAATCCCACGAGTCAGTCTACTGCAGTAGCTGCCGCGGAAGCTAACCCGCATGCCGATCAGCCTTAAGGTCTACAACACAACAAGCGCTAAGTTTACGTCTTAACAACTAACACACGCAGAACACAACGCGCCGCCCTCGCGTTAAGCCTCTACCTCCCCGCGCCCAAACCTATTAACCCCAACTCTATACATACCTACTTCATACTAGCCGCTGCGCGAGCATGCAGCAAGTTTAGACTAGAACGCCTCGCTAACGCCTACGCCTGCGCCTGTACGCTTCTCTTATACTTCTACGCATAGATAAATAGCGCAAGTAGCAGACACGCTACAAACAGCTACCGCCCGTACTGCGTATACTTATTAGTCTGCACACAGCTAACTTGTTGCTCCTACGCCCGCTAATCTGCAGCAGTTAAGGCCTACGTTGCTTTAGGTGCTAGCCTTAGGCCAGAGACGCTTAGACGCCTATACACAACAGCGCAGCACTCGCCTAGCCTTTTGTACTGCTTAGCTTGCTATTTACAGAACTAGAGGCGTTAAGGCCGAGTTTCGCCCAGACCTAGACGATGCTACGTACATCGCCGATCAATCCACAACAACAACAGAAGATAAGCAGAAGGAAGAAGATGAGCAGGAGGAGGAAGATAAGCAGGAGGAAGAAGATAAGCAGGAGGAAGAAGATAAGCAGGAGGAAGAAGACGCAGAACACAATAAACTAGATACCGAAGATGCACGGCTCGCGGTAGATAGCGAATCCTTAAACTAGACATTAGGCATGTAGCTAGAGGCTCGCAACAACTAGCGTGCTGTTAACCTTAAGGCTGACAGCGACCCCGCCTTATTGTTATCTGTAGAGTTTGTAAGTGCGCGTTGTGTGCTTTGGCTGCTGCTGCGGTTAATGCAGACGTCTATGTTTCGATTTATGTGGCTGCTAGGCGATGTGGACTCTAGATCTGATGCAGACCTAGATAGTGCGCAATAGTAGTATACGTGGCCTAAGTACCCTATAATCTGTGCACCCTAAATATAGGCTAGAAGAAATGAAATTTATTATGTCGCTACCGCATCCGAGCATTCTAGGCATCTCGTCCGTTAGTTCCAGCCGTCAGCTCCAGCAGTCAGCTCCAGCAGTCAGCTCCAGCACTAGGCTAACTAGTCGGCTCTCCAAAGAGTCTCTATCCTGTCTTCTAAAGAGACAAAAGATAGCTAACACTCGTAAACAGCCTACGCTCTGGGAATAATAATAGTACTAAAGGTAATGTAATTTAGCAATGATGTAAAATCCTACAAGACTTGTATAGGAAAGAACTAGAGCTACTCTCTACTCCTATATCCCTGCTGCATTAAAGGCTCGCTAACAGAAAGTCTGTCCCTGGTAATTAGATGCTTCGTATGCCTGCCTATTGTACATCTCTCTAATATGCCTGCGACCCTCTTAGCCTTGTTAGCCGGCTCTTAGCTTGTTTTAGTGTCGCTATCGCTTGATAAGTAGCTAAACAAGCTAACTATATTGCAATCTCGCTCGACGTCTTCTTCTAGTATCTCGTACACAACCTAGATATATTAGCTGTAGTTCCTATACGTGTCTCGACGTGTGCGGCAATGCAGCGCTTGCGCTTACCCTTATCTTGAACAACGTCACCCCTTTGTCCTTCATGTCGTGAAGAGCAACCCAGAACTTCATGTCGCTGTTAACTGCGACCCCCTCGCAGCTGTAATGTAATCTTCATAGACTATATTTCACTTTTCTGGTCTGACTCGACGACTTGGAGTAACGGGTAAGTCTCTACTATGCTTCTGCGTCTTTCTTGGTGTAAGTGTCTGTGAAGTTGCCTTTCTCTTCTTGTTTGGTGTATCGCTGCTCTGGCTGTCGGGCAAAGCTGAGGGCATCTTCAACCTGTTAGCAAAGAATTCATCATAGATACAAACACATACGGTTTCTTTTGGGAATGCGTAGAGATTATATCTCCACTCACCCCGGGTGTTCATTGCGATGATGGCTGATTGGAACGTTTCGTCGTCGTATATGACATCAAGTCTATCCTCGTCTTTGATTTCATAGCAGATTCCCAATTCGTCGATGTATGCTGATGCATCTTGGCCTTTGTCGCGGATGGCTTTGAACTTGCCGAGTTTCAGCTTCAGCAACTGGAAAGATATATCTTCCAGGTTCATGTCTGTCGGTGTAGGCTTGGTGTCTGTGTCGTATCCGTTCATTAAGGTTCGGAGACTGAAATCCCTAAGTCGAGTACTGGCGGCAGGATTGGCGTCATCATTTCGGTACCATAGAGTCACAGCCCAGTGTTGGAACTGGTAATATCCATCGAATTTGGGATATGAATAGTCTTTCTCGAGCACAAGTCGAACGTCGGTATAAGCGTTCACAAGAGAGTGATAGTCTGATCCAACAGCCATGTTAGGTTGCTTCAGAAGACTGTCAGTCCACCACTTTTGCGCATATCCAAACAAACCGAGAAGCATTTGCCTGCTCCAAGCGACAGGTATATGCATCTTAGATGCGAGCACATCATGTGTCATCATGTCTTTCATAGCCTGATCCAGGTTAAGGGCTCCTCCATATCCGGTCAGGTCGGTGTGGAGTAGGTCATGTTCGTGGAGAAGCCCAATTGCGCGGTCGCGGAGTTTGTAAAACTCTCCTTGTACTATGTCAAATCCGCGTAGGAAGGTTGCAACTGCGAAAGTTGGGGTGGATGGGACGCCCTTCTTTGTTGCGTTTCGGTAAAAGCTGTTGTCCGGCGGAGCGGCGCCAGAGCGGGGGATCCAGTAGCTGGGGTTGCGCTGGTCGTATGGGGATAGACTTGGTACGGACTTCGCTGGAGGGCTTTGCCTAGGACGCCGTCAGTGGGACATTCAAAATGTCGGTTTGTGCACTTACGGATTCTCAAAGTCAGACATTCTGATGCTGAAAGGTTGACAGGATGTAGCGCTACAGCGTCGTATCTGCCCGTGAATGTTGTCGCCGGTAAAGTTGTAGGGATGCGTTCGAGCTCTAGACGGTGCTGGAATTAGTTTAGTTGCCAGTATATCGGAATGGCGTTTTTTCATACCGGTAGCACTCAGTCTGTAAAGCAATGGTATCAGGATCCGTCTAGTAGTCGAGATGTCGCGTTCAAAGGAGGGTAACGTAAAGAGTTGAAGAGTAGTTTAGGAAGGATGCGGGAAGTGGTATAGGTTGCGTGCGTTGTTGACTTCCAAGTCAAATTTGACCGTCGTAAGATTGTCGCGGTGAGTGGAGGTGAAGGACAGTTTGAGAAATTGTGCAGCGCGTTGTGCAAATTGGATGAGAGGAGAGACGCGAGTTGGAGGTGAAGGGAACAGGACAGAAAGTGGCCGAAGTCGGTGTCTGCTTGGGATTCATCGATCACTTCAGCGATTGGTTTGAAGTTGACGCGCTTGGATAAAATTGCATTGATACCGGGTGGCCGAGCGCTTCTTCGGTGACATCACCTGAGCACAATAATACTCGCGAGCGCAACCATCAATATTATCGTCAGCGGTAATGCAAGTTGGGCGGAACGACACGGATGCCGGCGAGGCGGAGGATGCGGTGGGAGACTGGGGTAAGACGAAGCCGACGGAAAGGTAGTTCTGCTCATGAGCTGATTGAATCAGTGAACAACAGACGGTATAGACTGGTTAGAGACGGCGCCATCCAGCAGCTGCAGCTGTTTATAGCAAGTCTCCTATTAGCGTTTTGCAATCCTGCACTTGAGCGACACTGGATCTCTTCAGAGCCTGGAGAGCCTGCAGCGTATACGTCTCTATCTTTATCTGACAGCCTAAGCCTTGCAGACCTGCTCTGCCCGGAGGACAATTAGTTCTAGCTTCCTCGCGACGAAGCACGTCTTGTCGCCGTTCTTGATTACGCGGCCATTGCAGGAGAAGACAAGGCCGATCGCAAGAACAGGAAGTCTTGTAAGGCTTGTGAAGAAGGCACACAAGACAGGACCAATCTTCTCCACGGCTGCCGTCAGCCGAGAACTCTAGAGCGGCCCCGGGGTCTGTCTAGATGTACCAACTGCGTCCTTAAAGGGCGCCTGTGCAGTCTTACACGCTGTAAGTACCTGTTGTCTACGAGTCCCTTTGTCGCTAACTTGCTAGGATAGGAGCTGCTGTTTGTAGCGCGCTTTCTGACCTAGATAGCAGCTGTGCAGAAGATCTTGGGGGAAGATAGATAGGTCTCGAAAGCCTGGCGAAGTGCGCGTTAGAGCACGCATAGCAAAGTGCAAGATCGTAGTCTCTAGGCTACGGGGCTGAGCGAGCCTTATTAATGTATGTGCAAAGTATTAAGTCGACTACTCTATGCTAACTGTCTTAAAGCGACTACTCTGCCTGCCTGCCGTCTATCCTATGGTCTGCTCTAGGCATCCTCCGATGACGCTGTGACACGCTAGACTTCTGTCTCTTAACTAGACATCCCCCGCGATCCCGTTCCGCATACAAATCCTAGGTCTCCCTGACAAGAAAGTAAAGCGACTATAGCAGACGAGTATTGTGCAGAAGAGGGGGGAGTGGAAATGGCGAATAGTGTTAGCGGTGCCGGCGCGCAGGGACATAACAGCAGCCTTTAAGACCCTGCCCTTTGTATAGAGACAACTACTAGCCTCCTACCTATTGCACTGATAGATAGAGAAGGCGAATTAGGTCTCTTTGCTGCGGCAGCATGTCTGGCTACAGACACGACAACTGGGGTACTAGAAACAGGAAGTTCTAACGAGGCGACGACTGCGCTAGGCTCTAAGAGCTAGCCAAGCATTAGATCTAAGGATGGCGATAGGTGTATAATAGGGGAGCTTGGTGGATGCATGCTGGATGAGATCGCGGCGGCAAGCGGCGATGGCGAGCACTCCCTACAGCTAGGCGATGACGAAGCAATACGCACCGATGCTAGCTTGTCGTATTCTGAGTCTCTAGCATTACCTGAGACTTCTGCTACACGTTAGGTTCTGCGACTAGTTGCGCCGCTAGGTCCTAGTGGCCTTTGGATTGCATGGATTACGGGGGCCTGTGGGCCTATGCTAACAATGCTAATGGCGAATAAGTAAATGCGTCGGTAGGGGTGTGTAAAGCTACAGGTAAAAGAGATGGGGTGGGAGGCTGGCGGGTGAGAGACAACGTTGGGATACTGCGCATCTTACCGCTATGGGCATGCTTAGACGACGTAGGAATATAAGCCTTTCTATCTATTACCCCTCTTCTACCTTGTCTACTGCTGCATTGTCTAGCTCTATTATCACCCAGCGTCTGCTGCTATTACGTTGAATAGATTGAGCATGTAAGAATTGAATGACGAGACACCTGGGCATGTGTAGTTTTACTAACAAGAACAGAGCAGGCGTTAACTATTCGGAACAAACGAAGTATAAACAATACAGCAAGTATCTAGAGCAACAAGGATACACCTATCTATTGTCTTCTACTAGAGATTGCCCTTATAGCCTTTAGGTACCTTGAATCCTCTGATGTGTGTAGCGTAAGATTAGTGTCGCGATAGATGCGAGACAGCGCAAGCCCTGGTTTTAGCGCCCTCTTCTACTACCTGCATATCTTGTTTACCTGCAGTAGGCTTGAGAGGCTAGAGGCTATTTGCGCAGACGAAGATATACGAAAAAGCATCTTGCTTATCTAATTTACGCTACTAACGCCTATACTTACCTACGAGTTTAAAGCTGTGGTTTCTAGTCGCGGTTAGAGCACTGCTGTACGACATGCGCTAGAGAACATTAAAGTGGCAGGAAAGATAGCCGTAGCAGGTGCTGGGCCTATAGAGAGCCTTGTCTCTGAGCTGCATACGTTAATGTCTATCTACGCTATAATGTAGAACGGCGAGGCGGTCTTTATGTTGGTCTTGTGCTTTTAGCGAACTCCCTAGCTGGAGGAGCTGCAGTTGCACAAGGGGGGCACACTCGCTAACTGCATCTATACGGCGAGCACAGCCTACGGCATTAGCTTACTCTTGTCTCTAGCCGCTGCTATCTTTACGGCTTTGGTGCATGCAAGGGTCTAGTTGAAGACATTCCGCATGATCTACGACGGCTACTACGCCTACCCTTACGGTATCTCTCTTTTCGATCTACATCTTTGCATGCCTAAGATGGGAGAGCATCTTCGCCTGCTGGACATTTCTATTACTGCGCCTGTTTCTGGTACGTACACTGGAAGAGCATTTTATTACCTGTAGTCTAACTTAGTGGCAGACATTGTCGCAAGCTTAGTACACCTTATAGCGAAGATTACTGTGCATCTTACGAATATTAGCTATCTTACCCTTCGCTTCGCCTGGCCACAGCTCGGCTCTATCCTACTCAATTTTATATTGCAGGCACCTATCGGCTGTCTTTGATTATTGCATCTGTACAATACCTGGGTAGAGCTACGCTACGTCCTAGATTTTCTGCGCACAAATGCAGGCCTGCACGAGCTAAATCTTGTTAGCATTGAGGTGCATGTCTAGAGAGAGCTGCGCGATCTTTGCTCTTATGTTGCGACATCTAGGCAGATGACGGAGTTTAGGCTGCGGGACGTACGAGTTGAAGGTCTAAGCAGTATACATAGGCTGCCGGTCCGGCATGTTTTGCGCCTGCTTGCCTAGCAGTCTGAGACGCTTGCATTGAACTATAAGGCAGGCTAGGGTGGAGGAGATCTAGCGGTAGCGGGGCTAGGTGTAGGGCTGGCACAGAAACTTGTGGTATTGCTCTAATTGCAGACGAGGATGGCTATGCAGCAGACAATCTACAGGAAGATAGGGAAGGATATATTATTGAGCAATCTAGCGGATCTATAATACTATATAGCTAGCACATATGCACACATATTAATATTAAGATATAAGAATGCATAGAAAGAAGACGTTGTTGGGAAGATCTAAACTGGTATATATAGCTGAGCCTGTGACTACTAGCTCTAGGTACTTGAGCTACTACTCTACAAGAGTATATTAAATGTAACCTGAAGACCTAGGCATATAGTAGTAATAGCAGACACTGCGCAGATCTGTTCTTTGGGCCTAACCTCGCGCATTACAAAGCTTAGCCTCTAGAGATTAGAGAAAGATCGCAACGCCTTAAACGTGTCCGCAGTCTATCCTTAAAAATATCCACTGAACCAGTATACGAGATTAATGTACCGTACCTAGCTAACATCTTCGTTCTGCTTCTGTGAGCGAACCTAATTGTCTATAGACTTAACATCTGTAAACTCTACCTAGCAGTTGACTCTAAATTGCTTCTACCCTTCTACTATGCATTTAGATTGTATGCCTCGCGAGATATAGAGTAGCAGACGTAGTCCGCGCAGGCTATGTCCTGCTTGTAGCGATGTGATAGTAAAGCGGTCTTGCTCGAATTGCGCTACTTCTTTGTAGGGGTGATCTGCGTACTTAATAAAGACATGCTATTGCTTCTACCTGTAGCTGAGGACATATCTTTGGTGCTCTTTGCTAGGGCTGCAGACCTGGCCGTAGATGCATGTTCTAATTTTAGCTGGTAAGCTGTACAATAACCTGAAGCCGCCGATAATGTTGACTAGATTGCCGTTTGACCTCCTGCTAGCAGGGTTGCTGGTAGCCTTGCTTCTGTTGTCTAGAAGTTCTATGCTTGCTTGTCTCCTAGGCGTAGAAGGCGTAGAAGGCGTAGAAGGCGTGGAAGGCGTAGAAGGCGTAGAAGGCGTAGAAGGCGTTGTATATTGATTAGCTTTCTTTTTTTTCTGATGGCGAGCGCGTTGTCGCTTTGCAGATTCATAAGCTGTGATGCGCTAGCGCAGAGACAGATAATGTTAGGGTTGAGAGCTGAACATAACAATATTAGCGGCGCAGGACGGTATTGGATAGAGTTCGCTGCGATAATAGACACTGTTACTGACTGTACAGCCGCATAGGGACTTGGTTGTTGAGTTGATAGGTATTCTAGAGAGTTGTTGTTGTTGTTGAATACAGCCCTGCCTAGGTGACGTTAACAGGTTACGTGCGCCCTACTGTTTAACGCACTAGGGCAACTTTGAGATCGACCTTACTACAACCTTGTTGTCCTTTTTATCTTAATCTCTGCTTATGCTATATCTTTTTAATATATAAGTTAAGAATGTTGTAGGGAGTGTGTTGTAGCGGACGCGCAGTTATTTCTAAGTCTTGCAACCTACTTAGCAGCCTAAACACTACTGTGGTGGCTCTGGTAGCACTACGATGTGCGCGCATCTAATGGCTATAGTATTGGTAGGCGCGACTGCCTGCGCTGTCTTATCTTGCCGCCCGTAGTTGCGTCGCTGCTCTTGCCTGATGGATCTTTGGGCGCGACTTCTACGACTAGCGACTAGGCGGGGCTCTATGGCCGCGATGGTGACACCTTGAACCCTTGAACACACCCTACTAAATAGGTTCTTGACGTCTTTACCTTAGTGATTGTCCTTAAGACATACTGATACAACATGGCGGACATTGATTTAGATGATTAAGACTTTAGATAAGCACCTGCCCTACGATTTGAATATGCTAGCAAGCGAAGCTTACAATTAATGCTCGAAACTGCTACTGACGATTGGATGTTATTGAAGAGGATAGTAAAGCGCCTCTAACTTATATGCAGGAGCGCGGTGACAGAGAGAGCTATACAGATGTGGTATAATTGACTGCTGGCGTTTTGGAGGGACAGCCTAGGAGTAACTAAGTGCGTTGTTTGCGCTTTTAGGAAGGCGCTACGGCCTGCTAACATTATTATTTAGTGCCGACAAGAAGCTACCTATACTATAAGATATAGAAAGATTTATCGCAACTATTGTTAGCTATGTGAAGCTGTGCGGAGGAAAGGCTGTTAGCACGGGAACTGTACAGAAAGCAGTCTGCTGTATTATTAACGCGTTAATCTTTTATTATTAAGACTTTAAGACTACTCTTTACGACAGAAAGAGACTTAATTCTCTAATCTAAACTATGGTGTTGGACGGAAGGTTAACGAACGATCTAAAGCGAGAGAAGCGTTAGGTGGGGACACGAATAGTTGCGAGAATGGTACAGGCTCTCTACTAGGACGCCTTGTTTAACGGAACTAAAAGCTAGGATATTACCCTTGTCTAGGTGCAATCCCTACTGCTACACACGGCCCTAGCCTGTTGTGTTGGCGACATCTTGTCTAGCCCTCTAGACCGCCACGCTCTCCCGTTCCTTACCTACGGCGATATTACGATGAAGCTAAGCGGTGGGCGTAAGGTAGACTATTTAACGATGTCTATTTGAATCCGCAACGCGAAGGGCTGTAAGTAAGTACCTGCTAAGGCTAAAACTACTTAGTTTAGGCCCTCTGATTGCTGACTTTGCTGTTGTTCAGGGACTAACTGTTAAGGAACACAACTAAAGTCTTAAACGCTGTTAACGAGAGTAAGCTCTAACTACTGTGCCCTGTGAAGATTGTGCTAGCAGTAGCACTTCGCCTAGGATTTGTTAAGAGTGCACGCACATTAGAAGAGGCGACAAAACTCGCAGCGGATCGCGGAGACAAGACGATTGAGTGGATGAACTCTGTTTAGCTAGTGCTTCCTGCATTGCGCAAAGGTGGTAGTAGCCTAGACTTGTTAAACAGCGCATCTACAGCACAGTTTGGGAGATTCCTGTTAACGATAGCTGGCCTTACAAAGCTTTCGTTCTATATTAAACCTTATGATATCTGCCGTGGCGCTGCGCAAGACTTTGCGAGGTCGGGACATTGAGGCTTTAACGAAACTGACGGAGCTGTGAGAGGGCTACTAGGGCATTTGTACTGCGCTATGCATACGGGAGTTACGCAGAGATACATGGGCGAGTAGCAGGACAATCTCTTTCGCGCCTGACTGCATCTTAAGCACACTGTTGACAGCGTAGAAGCCCCCCTCCTAGACCTGAACGCACCTATCCTAGTTAAGACGAAACAAGGCACGAAAGACGAGAACCTTAAGTCACTAGTTAACCTCGACTACGAGTCCACCTTTAGGCTTAGCTCCGAAGAGCAGAGGGTAATGGAGGTAGCAAGGCTAGAGAGCGTGGGCATGGCGAGACGAGTGGAAGGTGTTACGCCAACGGGTGCGCATGACAGACCGCCAATTACCGAGGTCGACAAGGAGATAGCACAAGCTAAACATAGTAGGAGCTAGCAGACTCTGGTCGTTGATAAGGAGGAGAGTAACAGAGACGACCTAACAGCAGGCCTCTAAGTGGAGTTAATATTAGTTGCATTCGGCCTCCTAGCTAACGATGGCGACGACGACGGCGATGGAGACGTTAATAAGGAAGAGTACAACGATGCTGTGTTGGAATTATTGTTTGAAGATTTCGCACTGCTGAGTACGACGCCTAACGAGGCATTAACGGCGCCCTCGCAACCTGGCTAGCTAACTATGACGCAACTTACTGAGATAACTCCCGCGTTCTTCCTCTACGAACTTGCGTTGATAAACATTATTAGCAACTAAACTATAGCCTAAAAGAATGAAACAGAGCAGGCAGCACAATTAGAGACCCTTAACAGTAACAGCAGGAATTTAGCAACTATGTTTTAGTATTACTGCCCGCGTTGCAATGAACACTCTTGCATTTACTCCACACTAAATTGAAAGAATCTGGACATCTATTAACGTAGCTGCACAGCACTAGCAGCTACGCTAGTAGACACTCTTAAGACTACTACGACGAAGCAGAACTTCCTGTGTCCGAAATGCAAGAAAGCCTACGCTACTTAGAGCAACCTTATGAGACATCTACGAGCACACGATTGGGAGAACAGCATTTGTCCTTATGGGTGCGATCCAAATCGGGTTTACATTTCTAGAGAATCGTTCCAGAGACACATGCGTGATCAGCACCCAACTTAGAATAAAGTCTACTACATAGAATAAGTACTTCGGAGATCTAGTTAATAAACTATACTAGGTAGCGTATACTAAGTTCTACGGCGCCGCCACTAGCTACTAAGAAAAGCAAGTTTATTGTTCTAGACAAGCGAGAAAGAGTATTATTATAAAAGAGAACTATAAGTGCATAGACGTAAAAGAAAGATATTTTTATAATTCTTAATACTAATAAGTAAATAAGGTTATATAAAATTAATATCTATATGACATGTTTTCATGTCGTGCATTATCATTGTGTCTGTTCGGGAACGTCAAACAGACAGATTCACCAGGGCCACATGTCAGCAATCGCTTGCTGTTTCGTGTGGTAGTGACCCTGTTCCGTGATAGCCGCAGCATACCATTCACACACGGTCGGCGCGAGCCGCAAACGAAGCATTACGCAATGCCATATCAGGGATGCCACGAGGGCTGGCAATCGGCCCTTGTGCCAGGTACCGCCGTGGATAGTGAAAAGTCCAAAGACGTTTGTGTTCTGGCCTGCATCCACGGCATCGCGGCATCACGGCATCGACGTATCAAGACATCCGCGTATTCAACGTGTTGACGTGCACGCGACGTATACCATAGCGGATGTTCAACAAAGCCGTGTCTCTCATTGTGGCCTACCTTCCTCATGATGCGATCAGTAATAGGTAGATATGATATCAGCAGGGAGACCCAGCGCAGGTTCTACACCCAGGGAAGGTCTAGCTGCCCAGACATGGTGTCTGCCCGTACCGTGTCAGAAGCAGCAGGTAAGACAGCTGCATGTCACCGTTCAGGGCATCCAACGTAATGCACGGGCCACCTCCACGTGAAAGGAGGGGTGAATGGCAGTGAACACGGAAAGAGCTTCGAGGTGGTAGTGGGGTACATGGACGAGATAGCAGACGTCGTGGTGATGGCGCGTCGCAATCTTCAGCGTGTCCAGTAGAACCCGGTAAATGCGTGCGCTAGGTGTGAAGCACAGGCTGCAATGGAAAACTCGAAAATCCATCGTGACGTCACCAGAAGAAGCCGAAACCTGTGTGAGCGACACTTGTGCGCGGGCCATGTGCATGTGTCCCTCTATCGCATTTGGTGCCTGCCCCTCGTTGTCTTCTTACCTTCACCTCTTCCTTTCCGCACTGATCTGCATCCTCGCCACGCCCTCGAGCCTCATCCTTGTGTTGCACATAGTCTGAGGTCATCCCGTCGGTGCCTCGATTCTCTCCGCCGACCCGCTTACTGTCAACATTGGTCTCCAAGCGGCACTCAGCAAACCCCAGCGTGTTCCAGCCGTCGACGCTCGCGACATCCCTGGTGCAAACTCTGAAGCCTTCGAAAAGGATTCCTCGGAGCTGTTGTCGCGCAAGCCCTTCATTGCCGGACCCAGCCACCGAGCCCAATAGAACCCGCCCTGATCTAGCAGCGTCAACGTGCAACTAGAGCCCCGACGTATTCGCGACTACCCCACGGCTTCCTACTCGCCCTCTTCCACCACCACCACCCCAATTTTCGACAAAGACCCGTCCTCGCGCCTGTCGCATCAGCATAATCTCCTTCCTTCACCATGGCGGAATTCGTACGCGCCCAGATTTTTGGCACCACTTTCGAGATTACCAGCAGGTGCGGACATACCCCACATTGCGTTTTCTGGCACAACTGACACCGACCAGGTACACCGACCTGCAGCCCGTGGGCATGGGCGCCTTTGGTCTCGTCTGGTACGACATCCACACCACCAGACTCGAATTGATTGTTGACTCCGGCGCAGCTCAGCCAAGGACCAGCTCACTAGCCAGGCGGTGGCCATCAAGAAGATCATGAAGCCCTTCAGCACTCCGGTCCTGTCGAAGCGGACATACCGCGAGCTGAAGCTTCTGAAGCATCTTCGACACGAGAATGTGGGCAATGCAGCGAACAGTCCCCAGCGAAAACTCTAACACCCACCAGATCATCAGCCTGAGCGACATCTTCATCTCTCCCCTCGAGGACATGTAGGCAGCCACATCACCGCCAGCCCAAGCAAGTACTAATCCGCCCAGCTACTTCGTCACCGAGCTCCTCGGAACCGATCTCCACCGCCTGCTCACCTCCAGACCGCTGGAGAAGCAGTTCATCCAATACTTCCTGTACCAGATTTTGGTGTGTGGCAAAATTCCAATCATGCAAGATAATGCGCTGACCTGAAAAGCGTGGTCTGAAATACGTCCACTCCGCTGGTGTCGTGCACCGCGACCTGAAGCCCAGCAACATCCTCGTCAACGAGAACTGCGATCTCAAGATTTGCGACTTCGGTCTCGCCCGTATACAGGACCCTCAGATGACGGGTTACGTCTCTACCCGATACTACCGAGCGCCCGAGATCATGCTCACATGGCAAAAGTACGACGTCGAAGTTGATATCTGGAGTGCAGGCTGCATCTTCGCTGAGATGCTCGAGGGCAAGCCGCTCTTCCCCGGCAAGGACCACGTGAACCAGTTCTCCATCATCACCGAGCTTCTGGGTACACCCCCAGACGACGTGATCCAGACCATTTGCAGTGAAAACGTAAGTCGATGCATGAAACCTTCAAAGCAATTTCGCTGACTTCCCCAGACACTGCGATTCGTCCAGTCACTCCCCAAGCGCGAACGACAACCCCTCTCCAACAAGTTCAAGAACGCCGAGCCTCAAGGTCAGTTTGCATCTCCAATAGAAAGAGCGTGGACTGACATAATCTAGCCGTTGATCTCCTAGAGAACATGTTGGTGTTTGACCCGAAGAAGCGTGTGCGAGCGGAGCAGGCCCTCGCCCACCCATACCTCGCTCCATACCACGACCCGACTGATGAGCCAGTCGCGGAGGAGAAGTTCGACTGGTCGTTCAACGATGCAGACCTACCCGTCGACACCTGGAAAATCATGATGTTTGTGTACCCCAATACGTGACGTAGACGGAGCTAACACAACACAGGTACTCTGAAATTCTGGACTACCACAACGTGGATGCGGCGGCACAGGAGGAGAACAACGGCAGCTAAATACACATAATGTCTACCAATCTCGAGCTACAACAATTTTCAGTCTCCAAGACAACGAAGTATGCAGTTGCCGAGGCTCGACGTATCATCTGCCTGGCGCAGGCGGAGTTGCTGTTCCCAATGATTCCCAAGGTCTCGTCTGTTGGACCTATGTGACATGAAGGTGCGCGGTAGATGGGGCATGGGCTTGTCTTTGTCATTTGGATCACCATGGCTGGTACACGAAAGGAATGTTATGGAGGAATTGAAGGCTATGGTCGACCTAGGTAGGAATGTGAAATCATATTATCAAACATACGTTATTTTTCACTTTGACATCATGAACATGTCTAATTATTATTGCGCTTCAATGCGATGACAGCATTCGTCGCTAACGGGCATAGCATCGCAGGTACTCACGATAAAGACTGCATGATGTACAGGGGAGAACAGAAAGCTCTCCAGATCTGCTCTGGTATCCGTGGCGGAGGATCTCGGGCGTAATCCCCAACCTGGGAACGGGTGGAGATCGCCGAGGCTTTGACTAGCGCCATAAGGCTGTGAGGGACCGCCGATGTTTCGTCACCGCTCTGAGCGCGTCCGCAACGACTCGAGGACGCGAGCCTGGCCCCTATGGCCCTACAACCTTTGTTTGTATTTAAACTGAATGCTATGCGATAGCACTTCCATCGCACGACAATGGCGACTCTCAACCCACTTGTCTGCGTCGTGGACTTCCACCATGCGCGGTAAGCTTCTCCTTTACCAGTAGAGTTGTGAGTACAGAAACAGACGGAGGAAGGATACTGGGCAACTCACGATAAATTACTGGCTATCTGATGCGAATGAATCGCTGACTATTTAACGCAGAGGCCCAGAAGTGGAAACATGGCTCGGGGCAGAAGAGGGAACCGACCCAGCAGTAGACAACGATTGGTCGCTGCTGCCCTTCATGGCCCTCAGCGATGGCGCGCATGCCTCTGCCGAAGATTACTCGTACTTCACCCTCCGCCGCGCCCAGACATCGACCTCACCCGCTACCTCCCTCTTCGGTATATCGTGTACGCGACAACTCGACGCAAGCAAGCTTATCGATCGGCCGGCTGAAGTTACAAGGAGCACGGTGCAAAAGGCTGTCGTTGTCATCAGCGACAGCCCGCAGCACTTTGGGGCCATAAAAGCGCAGCTGGGCGTTGTCACCCAGCTGTGGTTCAATCAGAAGTACGTCGGGCTCTCATAGTGGAAGTCGAGGGCGACGTGAAACTCACACTTCTTCAGAGACTTCACCGATATCGAGATATTGGAGCGCTTCACAGAAAGTCTGCCCCAACTGCTTAAGAATCAGGAGGGGCAGCAGGACCATTACTTCGGCATCTCTCTGCGCGAGTTAATCCACGAGTTCAAATGGCAGACTTTGGTTCTTTTCAAATGCGCGCTGCTTCAGCCGAAGGTACGTTTCATCCTCTTAAAGTTGGAGTATCGTGCCACGAACATGAAGGAATACTGACATAATGCAGGTCCTCTTCTTCGGCTCCCATTGCGAACGATTATGCATGATGCAATTTGCTCTTATTTCACTGATACCCGGCCTGATTCGCCACCTACAAGATGCTGCTGATCCCAAGTTCAATTCGTGTGAGGAAAAGTGTGTCATGCCCACTTCATTAAAGACATCGGAGCGCGCTTCCTGTCAGTGCATGTTCTCACCAGTACAAGCGATATGCTAACAAGATTCAGTGTTGGCATACATGGGTCTCCCGCTCCAACTCTTCGGTACAGGCTCGCTGTTCGGACCATACACACCACTTCAGCAGCTTGATATACTTGCAGACCAAGACACCAAGTCCTACATCGTCGGCTCTACGAACTCACTGCTGCTTCAGCAACGAGATCGATACAGCGACATTCTCATCAACCTCGATGACCACACAGTAAACATCACCTCAGCTGCACTCCGACAAGCATCGATCTTGTCAACGCCGGACCGGAGATGGATGGACTTCTTGACGCAGACGGTAAACGATACCTGGGATGAAGCAGACCCAGCGCGACCCAAGGACCACGGATATGCCGGCAGCGAGGAGTTCATTCGCATGCAATTCGAAGAGTACCTGCTCGCCATGCTCAGCTCCGTCAAGTACAAGCTTTACATGGAAAAGAACGCACACAAGGAGAATTTGATATCTGAAGTAGAAGGAGACCCAGCGAGCGAGTTCTCAAATGAGTGGGTACACGCCTGGATGCAGACTGAGAACTTCCGCATCTGGAACAAATTTACTGATTCTCACCTTTTCGATATCGTTGATCCCAAACACCCCTGCTCTGGCGGTCTCTCAATGGAGGACGTTCAACGCCGACTAGCACAGTACGTTCCCGCATTCTTTCCATATCCCCACCAGCCCGACTAAAGCACTCACTTAGTCTGTTCTCCAACACAACCTTCCAAGCCGTATCTCTTGGCGTATGTGTGCTGATGCTCGCTTGGCGATTAGGCAGGTAGCAGAAATGCATCTCGACGAACGACTAGAAAAGTCTCGGGAAGTCTTGGGTAAACAGCTTGCTGTGGGCCAACAGAAGGTTAGCTCTGCGTATAACCGTCTGTGGGCGGAGATGGAAGCCATGCGCGAGGCGCAGAGGAAGAGAGCCGAGGAAGCGCGATTGCAAGCTGAGAAAGAAGGGAGGCCCATCGATGATGCAAAGAAGTGTAAGTCAGACATTTCGCTTTGCACACACACCAATGCTAATGACCAGATAGGGAAAGCACCTCAAGCCCCCGACCTCACGAACGCAAAAGCCAGCGCGGGCGCCTACTTCTCCAGCTGGGGCACATGGGCGAGCGAGAAGAGGAAAGGATGGGGCACAAAGACACCCGTGTCTTCACCTCCGCCGGGTGATCTCAAGAGAGCGGAAGACTTCAAGAGAGATAAAGAGGCGGTTGTTGGTGATACCCCGGCTAGTCCGCCGCCGCCGGATGTCAAGAGGAGAAGCTTGTTCTTTGATGCCGACGCAGAGAACGGTAAGGAGGGTGTTGGGAAGGAATGAAAGAGTAACGACTATGGCAAGGAATAGAGGATACTAGTGTTTGCACAGTTATGAGAGCGGCAATTTGATGCAGCGATCTATAGCGTTCGTTTCAACGAAGTAAATATATGGTATCTAACTTGTTCTGGTGTGCATCTGAACGGATGGGCTAATTCTTGGACCTTGAGACTCTGTTTACATCGTACACTATATTCAGAGGTACCTGATTTGAAAGAAGACAGATGCATTAGCTGTGTATCTGTTGTACGTGCCCATCGTTGGTGGAGAAGGGCAGTTTAGTCATTAGCGCCTTGGCCATCTCGTGCCTCGTCAGACGTCTGATTGACACCACTCTTTCTTCTCCTCCAACCTGTATTCTGTCGCTGCAATAGTAATCGCCCATCACAATATTTCCAAATCCTTTCTCTTGTCTCGTCAGTCACTTGGCCATTCTCTCCGCACTCGGGAAGGAACTTATGATGCTATTGATCCTTCGGGCACGGAAGTTGTACATGCTGAAGATTAACATGCAGTTTGGCACAGTATGGCGGGCCCTAAAGGTAGGTGCATTCTTCACATATCATTCTTCTCGCGCCTTGGTTATCTTGCATTGCGTCTTCTTTTTCTCCCGTCCTTCTTCATCGAATGTTGTGCTTTGCGGGTTCCGGAGCGGATATTGTTCCATACCAGCAGGATGTGGCCAAGCCTGGCGAAGTAGATTAATCCTTTCGACTGCCCATTTCCAAGCAGGCTATTCATGTGTACCATGTTACTGGCTTGCATCCCGAGGATACGCGTTGAGGACATGCGGTGTGTGCGTTTGTTCTTGCTCCGGCTTCGGTGGCCACTTCGACCATACATGCCGTGGCGGCTACGAAGCAAGATTGCGATGCGCCCAACTGCAAGTGCAGTACTCGATGCAACCTTTTCCTGCCACGGTCGTGTCGCAATTGGCGGAAGCGTTCATACTGCTCACCATCTCACTTCCCTCCAAAACCATGGCAACGCCGCAGTGTGTTTGGGCAACGCCGGCATCGCATCCAAACGTAAACAGCTACCGATACGTTCTGCGACACTTTTGGTGTTCTCGCTTGCCAACATACCCGTCCTCTCGCTCCCGGTGAACCCCGATTCGGCCTCTGGACTGCGTTCACCGCCCGCGCTCCCGCTCCTCACCACGCGTCTCTTGTTTTGATAAACGCCTCTCACGTTCACCTGTGTCAACAAAGCTGCCTGGAGCACGCGAGACGCGTCTTAGGCCCGAGCTTAAGCTGCTGAAATCTCTGCTATATAAAGGCTTGCTCCCCGCGTCTCCCTCTACCTCCTCACCCCACCCCACTCTTGAGTTGACACTTCGTCTACTTTGATCAAAGCTTTGCCTTTGACAGCTTTCATCTTCCTTGCTCCTACCCATACCTTGAGATACCTTGCATCACGATGTCCGGCACATCAACATCTCTGTTCGGGGGTGGTGCGCCATCTGTCCCCGCGAACAACGACGTCGCGTCGTCTGTCAAGATGCCCAGCGGCGCAGATGCTCCCCTTCCCGATGTTGATTCGTTCGCTTCCGAGCTCGGTAACCTAGTATTGGCCGTACAAGCCGTTGCCGATACTGCTAGAGTTGCGCACGACGCAGATCTAGTAGCCGGCAGAGCTGCGCAGGCCGCTAGAGTCGAAGCCATCATCGCTAGGAAGGCCAAAGAGGCTGTAGCAGCGCTCTTCACTAGCCAGCTCAAAGGCAAGTCCGAGTCACATTCAACAGTCTTCATAACATGCTAACAGCTTCAGCTTTCGTTGAGAGTTTCCAGGAGGAACTCAAGAAGCACGGATTGTCCATTGACCGTCAGATCTCATACATATCAGATGCCCCCGACGTATGCTGACATGTACAGACCTCGGCATCAACCCTTGCACTTGGCTCGCTACCATGTCGCTCCCCTCTAATGATGAAAAGGCCGCCAATACCGCTGATGCTGCCGCTGCCATCGAAGTGAGTTCATCAGTTTTTTCTTCATCTTCTTTTCCTTCTCCTACCATCTTCAATTCTCTCTTGTTCATCCATTCGTACCCTCCCTCGTCTATCCGATGAATTTGAATTCACCACAAATTTAGGGTGTCTTGAGCCTCCCCTTTGAGGTGTTTGGCGAGATCGGTATCCATCTCAGCGTCACGGACCTCAACGCGATGCGTCTTGTCAACAAGCGCATGAAGGAGGCTGTGGCATTCCCATACGGTAAGAAAATTCTTGTTACTGAGGACATCGTTATCTTTCCTACATTTGCAAGCGTTTCAGCGTTTTTGATTGGGCTTGGGTTGGATGGTGCGTATCCTGGGACGGTTCGAACAATCACCTTGATTGGCGAGGGACCGGCAGCCCCGGAGTTCGGCTACGACTACTCTTGGAACAATCTCCGCATTCTCAAGTTCCCCGGCATGCCGGAGCCAACCGAAGACGAGTTGTACGAAGATGAACAGATCTTGGACTTCGCCGACGATGAGCACAAACACTGGAGCCGGATCAACGAGTCGTTCTGTCACACTGGCGCATACCGTACCATGCTCAGTAAGTCTCTTCCCATCTAACCTGCTGCAAAGTGTACCAGGACTACGCAAGAACGATACAGCTAAACTCTGAATAGGCCTTGTACTCGCCAAGCTGCCCAACTTGAAGACGATTCAGGTTCGCAAGCTGTACCCCGGCGAGCACATCCCTGGTTGGGCCGGGCCAGAGGCTCTGAAGAAGTTGTCGTCGTACCATCCATGGACTCCAGTCAACGAGATATACTATGGCGATTGGAAGTACGATGAGGTACACAAGCGTGTCACGATGTGGATTGACGAGTACGGTGAAGAGATGGAGGAGGACGATGCGGGCCCTCAGGCGGGTTTCGAGCAGGATCTGTACGCTGCTATGGCGATGTCTGGCACTCAGGCTCAGGTCTTCGAGATGCACAAGGAGTTGGTCTGATTTCAGATGGATATGGATGACTGGTTGTAACGAGTTGAGATGATACGGATATGACTGCTAGATCTACCTAATAGCTGGTCTGGATGGCAAAATATGATGAAATTTGCCCAAAATACCTAACGTTTGAGTGATCTATGATGGCTACATCACATCAACAGAGTTTGTACAGAACCCTGATGAACAGGCCAGGTGTACTTCAGTATCTCGTGACCTCAATGGCCATAACAGCAGATCGGGCTGAATACCTCCCCGCCTGCTCATGGAAATCTATACAACACTGAAAAATGTATTGAAGTACATCAGCCCTCCCCGAAAACAAAAGCCTTCCAATTGCTCCCCAGCCTCTTCACACCCTCCTCCAGCCCCCATCCTTTGATCCCACATATCCTCCGTATGATATCTTCCAACCTTCTATCCATTTCATCCCCCGCAGTATGCAAATCACTCTCAACTAACAACATATGATCCGGTACCATCTTAATAATGTCCTGAAAAGCCTGCGGCGTCTCCTCCTCATCCAACGCATCAGACAGATTAATCGCCGTACTAAACGAAGCAAAGATCTTACAAGGAATCTCCGGACGCAAGTACTGAGCAAAATTCGACGGAGAACCAGAATATGAATGTAGACATATGCGCGGCGGGTACGGTTTAGGACTGTCGTCCTTCGCACCAGCACCGTCACCACCATCGCCATCGCCCGCCTCATCAGCCTCCAACGCCGCCTCGGCACCCGGATGATCCCTCCCCCTCTTCTTCCTCTCCCTCTTACTCAAAACCAACCTCTCGCACCCCTTCCACGTCTCAGCCAGCACCTCCAACACCAGCCCATGAGCCTGCACCCCATGCACACTAACCGCCCTCCCCATCTCCGCCGCAAGATCAAGCTGTTTTCTAAAAATGCTCTTCTGGTGCGCAGGACTACATCTAAAAGGCGTAAGTCGCCTTCCTTCGCGGCCACCAGGCGTGAGACTGCTATTGCGCTTCGCCCACAGATCGGGGTTGCCGGTCCAGGACTCCGGGATGCGGAAGGAGCGGTCGAGGCCGATTTCGCCGATTAGTGCGAAGGGGTGCTGGAGGAGGTGTTGGCGTGTGAGGGCGAGGAAGGAGGAGAAGGGTGTGGGGTCGGGGAGGGAGGCGTAGGTTTGGAGGTCTTCTGGGCTGGGGTGCGGGCGGTGGGGTTGGAGGACGGATTGGTAGTGGGAGATTTTGGCTTGGCCTGTTAGGGGGGCTTGATCTTGCTCTTCTCCTTTGGAGTCGGGCTCGGTGATGTACATCTGGTAGGAGAACCAGGGGTGCCAGCCGAAGCAGGGGACGATGCATTCTTCTTTTGTCCATTGGGATGGGTTGGCCGATCGGATGCTGTGCTTGTTTGCGGCGGATAAGACGAGTTCTTGATCTTCGGCTCTCGTCGCCATGACGGTGAGGATGCGCGCTTTCATGTTTTGGATGGTTTCGATGCTCGACATGGTGTCTGTGGGGTGGCAGTGTGCGTCGTAGACTCCGAGGTGCCAGGGGAAAGGCTCATCTTTGTTGGGTTGTGTTGACATCTTGTATCGGATATCTGTGTGTTCCCAATATAAGATGTATAGAAAATCGGGTTGCGAGTATGTTGTGTTGTCGCGTGAAGCAAATCTACATCATGACGTGCATGTGAGGCTACTCGGATGAACCCTGTCGCGCGACGCGCTTTCCGAATTACCCCACGACGACCCCACCATCCATTCCCGCATCCCAGCTTCCGACAGCTCTACATTCACATGACCGTCGCTAGCACAGCTCATTGCAGCATACAATCTAGGCCTCTGACCTACCCTGAGTCGTATCCTGCCTTGCCTACCCTATTCTAGGACCTCGGCTCACGAGCACTGGCGAAGGGGCCTAAAGCTTGCCATTTGCTACTTGCGGATACATGCGCATGCATATATGCATAGTACAAAGGACCCTTCCTCTGGGTCCATCAGGCAGACGACTATCCACTCTTTACATGAAGATGTCAGCCCAATAGCGACCACCACATTCCGCCCTTCTTCATACGCGACCCTTGCGCGGAGTGCATTGAGGTGTCACTTACGCCCCAGAACACGATGGACGCAGAATCAGGTGCCTTACCTCAATCGAATTCCACTGAGACCCACCGGTGAAGGATTTACAGCAGCATGTCTGCCTGATCTTATTCAATGACCGAGGATATGCTTTCTCCGCATTAGTTAACCCCTCACTAGATACGCCCGTTCGCTTGATACCTAGGTAGTCACTTGGACAGTCTAGTACATGTACTCGTCTTACTGTCACTTCGACTTCACTTCTAGTTGTCACTATCCGTCTAACTCTTCTTCTTCCTATCTAATTCAAGTCTCTTCCTCTTATCACAACACACCGGTCCATCCCACAGCAAACACAGATAACCAAAA
Organism: Alternaria ventricosa; assembly: GCF_023758065.1. Lineage (NCBI taxonomy): Eukaryota > Fungi > Ascomycota > Dothideomycetes > Pleosporales > Pleosporaceae > Alternaria > Alternaria ventricosa. Next base: position 823,869 of record NW_026055685.1, on the reverse strand, counting down.
CTGGCGTCAACTACCAACCTCACCCCAACTTCAAACACATCTACCACAACTCTCTCCACAATGCCACCCCGCCTACACAACAAAATCGCCGTGATAACCGGCTCCTCCTCGGGCATCGGCCGCGCCACAGCCCTAGCCTTCGCCTCAGAAGGCGCCTCCCTAATCTGCTCCGACATCACCGAAACGCCGCGTTCAGAATACGCCACAGACACGTCCCCCAGCAGCACCACCGTCGCCGCCGCCCACGCCCTCGGCGCAAAAGCCCTCTTCGTAAAATGCGACACCACCTCCTCGACCGACATCCAAGCCCTGATCCAGACCGCAGTAAAAGAGTACGGCAGAATCGACATTATGGTGAATAACGCGGGTATCAGCATGGAGACGAGTGAGCATGGCAGTCGGCCTGTGTGGGAATACGAAGAAGCGGCTTTCGAGCGCACGGTCGATGTTAATATCAAGGGTGTTTTCTTGGGGACGAAGTATGCGAGTAAGCAGATGGTGGGGCAGGAACCGGGGGAGAGGGGGGATAGAGGGTGGATTATTAATTTGAGTAGTGTTTATGGGTTGAGGGGGACTTCGGGGATTTGTAAGTTCTTTTGTTCCATTTTTATCCTTTGTTGAACATGCGACGTTGAGGCTATGGGTAGACGGGACGCTGACGTTCTACTAGCGGGCTACGCGACGTCCAAACACGCCGTTATGGGTCTCACAAAGTCTGCTGCGCTGGACTGCGCGCCCTACCGTATCCATGTCAACGCTCTTTGTCCGGGTTATACAGCTACTGCCTTCATCTCCTCGCTACTTACACCCGAAGCAGTGGATATGAAGAAAGAGGTCGAGACGAGACATCCGTTTGGTGGACTGGGTACGCCGCAGGATATCGCAAGGGCGGCGGTCTTCTTGGCTAGTGAGGATGCGGCGTGGGTGACTGGTATTGGGCTGCCGGTTGATGGGGGGTTTAGCTGTATGTGAGGGTGCTGTGGGTAGGAAAATGGAGGGTCTGCTGGACTGGTATATGGCGATTTGATGCGTTCTGCTCAGAATGGCATGGTGGCTGAATTAAACATGGTCCAGAAGGAAGATCTCGGCTGGAGAGCATGATAGCCAGGGGCCTGCAATCTTGTGGGGAACATACGACCTTCCATCACAAGTATGATATCTTCTGCAAATGAGTGTTTGACCTGTTTCATTGATTTTGTGGATTATACTAATCACTCTGTACTATGCTATTGCCTCTAGGCCGTCCCAAGCCCTCAAAACAACACCCTATGTACACCCAGTCAACGTAAAGTGACACACGAAGAAAGCCCCAAAGTGTATAAGAAAAAAGAAAATAACAACTGGTTTGGGGAAATCGTCGATTGAGGGAAAATGCAGGGACAATGAAACCCAAAACGCCGCAGCTATGCATAGCTTTCAAGAGTAAAAGGACCTAACGGAGGGGGTGCGAGAACGGAGTCGGCTAGGAAAACGGAGAGAGTGCGAATGGAGAGGGTATCGCCGCCGGGGGGACAAGGCCGACATGTGTAAGAGGTGGTCGTGCTCCTTGGTACTATGCAAAAGGTGGATCAGTCAAGCTGAAGGGTCGGAATGTAGTGTAGGGATATAGGTGGCGTGGTGGAAGGGCCGAGAGAGTGTGGGAGAATGTATGGAGGTGTTTGAGGCACTACCTCGCTACACGGTGGATCAACCTGTGGTGTGTTAGTAAAGAATGCAGCCATGTCGTTGCTCGAGTAGACTTACCTCAGCGTGCTGATGGAAAAGGTGGCAATCCATGCGAGCAGCGCAATCAACAAAGTCGCTGTCAAGCCCTTCTGCCTCTCACAAATGCTCTGTCGATATGGACAAGCATTCGTCCTGTCCGACTCAACGCATGCCCACTTGTCGTCTGTCAGGGCCTGGAAAGCCAAACTAAGGTTCGCCGACTCGAAGACGATGAAGGCCAGATCGAGAAAGATGAGCGACATTTTGGCATTGGGCGAGCGTAAGCCGAGGGGCTTGGAAGTGTATTCGTCGTAGGTAATGTAGATGGTGTATAGGACGGCTACGATGTCGACGAGTATGGCCATCCAGGTAGACGAGTTGTTGCTGCAGCCGTTGTTGTCCGAGTGGCGGTAGATGGAGCATGCGAGGGAGAGGGCGAGGATGGAGAAGACGAGGACAATGGCGCGGACCAAGGCGGGAACCATGGGGTGGTTCATGATGGTGTTGTGGAAGCGCATCAGGCGGCGCTTTCTCTTCTCCGAAGTGAAGAGCCAGAAGCCCTTGATGTGCTCGTCGCCGAGGCCGTTGTCGATGGGCTCCCACTTCTGCTCGAGATCGGGCATGTTCTCCTTGAGCCAGTCATCGTCGACGATCTGGCCGCGCGAGGAGATGGGGCGGTCGTGGTTGGAGGCCTGGGTGAACTGCTTCCACTTGGGCGCGCTGTCACTGACGGGCGTCGAGAGGGTCACGGGGGCGCCCTCGCGAGCATGGTCGAACTTGCGGCCTGGCACGCTTGACTTGGGCGTCGGGCAGAAGTTGTGGTTGGCATGGCGGACGTTGGTGGGCGTCCGTGGTAGGAGGAGCGAGGAGGCGTCTACATTCTCGTCTTCGTCGTCGGCGGACTGGACCCAGGGCGGGAGTGAGCGGACGGCACGCTGCCTCTCCCTGTTCTCCGCGCTCGCGGTTATGCTCCGGTTAGAGGACGCCAGCGTGCGTGGAGTGCTGGATATCGACTGCGAGTGGCTCTTGCGGACGGGGGGCAGGCCGTCGTGACTGTCCTTGGAGTTGCCGGAGACGGCGCTGACTCGCGACTGGGGGCGCTGGGTCGAGGTGAGGGACGAGGCGGTCGGGGGCGGAATGGGCGAGGGCAGCAGGCGGTTGCTGTTGGAGTGGGACGAGTTCAGCGTCGAGGCCTGCGAGGTCTGGCTGCTCCCCTGGGCGGCGGCGTCGGGGCGGAGGTGCACATTGCTGCTGGTGGTACCATGGCCCGGGTCGCTCTTTCGGGGCTCAACCATGGGCGTGCTGGTCATTCTCGACGGGAGATGTGAGGGGCTTCCTCGTCGCACCACCAAGCACCAGCCGGTGTGTCGCGCCTGCCTGGACGCAGCAAGCTTCGAGGGCTTGGCAGTGAATCAGCACCGGGGGAGATTACGTGGGAGCAAAGTAGACGAGTCGCAGCGACACCATGTCCGGCCTAGGAAGGGACGGGTAAACAAGACAAGGAAACAGCGAACGACGAGAAGGTTAGCAGGTTAGAGTTTGGTGGTGCGCCTGGGGGTGGTGGAGCGTTGGGTGTGTGCGCGTGTTGGCGTCGTAGGGGAGATTGCTTGTTCGTCGATCAGGGAAACAGGGATTGCGCGCTGGCAGCATGCTTAGCCAGCAAGTTGGCCTGGGGTGAGGTCATGGGTCCGCAGTAGCTTGTTGTCAAATTCGGACGACACGATAGCCAGCTAACGATTTCGGTGCCTTGGTCTCTACGCGACTCGACCTGCGTCATGTCTCGCACACCTGCCGCGAGAGTTTGTTAAATCGCGATTAAATACGCGCAGCATTGCGCTTACCTAACCACCAAGACCATCTGCCCCACGACCCACGGTCCTCATCCTACGACCCCAAGATGCGTCTCTTCCTGCTGCCCATATCCACGCGTCGCTCCCTCATCTACTGCGAGAAGCTGCACGAGAAAGCCCCCAAGGACCGCTCCTACTATGACAAGATCACCATAAAAGCCAATGAGACGTGGGTCGCCTGGGAAAAGGACGAGAAGGCCATTTGGGACTGGAAGAAGAAAGTCACCTTCTACGGCAACCACGCCCTGAAGCGCATACCCTACGAGGAATGGGGGCTCAAGACCATACCCGCCCTCACGGCGAAACGGAGGCAGGACATTGTAGACGGCAAGGCAAAATATGAGGTCCTGTTCCCTGGAAAGTACCTGCCGGAAGAGAGAGTGTCGGGGCTGCTGGAGAAGCTGGCAAAAGAGAGGCAGAACATGCACCGGACGAAACTGATCTGGAGCGTCGTCATCATGCCCTTCACCGCGCCCTTCATGCTCGTCCCCGTCATTCCCAATCTGCCCTTCTTCTACGTCCTCTACCGGGCATGGAGCCATTGGAAAGCTTTCAGCGGCTCCAAGCACCTCGAATTCCTCCTCAAGCACAACCTCCCTACCCCCGCTCCATCGGGCACGCTCGACCAAGTCTACACAGCCGGCCTCATGTACCCCACCCGCGCACTCTCGCGTGCCGCTCCCGACCCGACCCCACAACAAGCCCAGCAGGTAGCCAATGTCGTGCACCAGCAGACCAACAACGAGACTGAAGACGTCATGGTCTTGCAACGGTGGAACGGAAAGCTCATCGCCGAGAAGTTTGACCTACCAGACATGGAGGTTGAGATTGAGCGCGCTGTCGAACAGGTCGAGAACGCCATCAAGTCGAAAGAGAAGAGGATAGAGGAGAAGCTAGAGCAGGAGAAGGCTGCTGGAGGTAACGGCACAAGGGCGAAAGACGCATTACCTGAGGATATCCTGGAGAAGATACACGACAAAGCTGAAGATGTCGCGGAAGAGGGCAAGAAGGAGGCGAAACAAGCTGCCAAGTCATGATCCCATTTCACGTCCCAACGAAGTACGATATCATGGTTCAAGATTCATAAACAGCATGGGCGTTGGAGGCTATTTATGTACTATACCACATAGAGTGTCAGCATCTGTATGGTTGGATGCTTATGAAAATAACGATATACGATCAGCGTCTTCGTTAACAGACTAGTGATGCGATAGCCGGGATGTCTTCAGCACACCAACTGCCACGAGAAAGCTCTCAACAATACACTAGGAGTCTCCGGGCTACATCATCATTCGTCGCTCTGGATCCATTGAACGACTCGTCATCGTCCAAGCGCCTTCCAACTCCTCACAGCGCAGTCCATCCATCCCCTTAGTCTCACAACTCCCCCCTCTCCCCCCTACAAAACCTCTCCAGCCTCTCCCTCCCCCACGTAACAGGCCCTCCTTCCCCATACAACGGATCCCTCTCCAACCACGCCACGTCCTTCACCTTCTCCGCCATCCCCTCCTCCCCCTCCTTCCCATAACACATATCCCACCCACACCCCTCGGGATAACTTCCCACCATCATAAACCCACCCTCCTTATCCTCCACCAACCTATGCCCCACCCCCGCCGGCACAACCACCGCGTCTCCAGCTTTCACCTCTGTTTCCACCTTGCCGGGGTTGGATTCGCCGCCGAAGAGGAGGAGAGCGCGGCCGGAGTAGATGCAGAGGATCTCGTGGGTTGTGCTGTGGTAGTGCGTTGTGGTGTACATTGTGTAGCGCCATTGGGGGGTGAGGTTGTTGGCAAGGAGGTGGGATTCGAGGGTTGAGGGTGGAGTAGAGGGCGGGAAGGTGGAGTGGTAGATGTAGAGGGGGTGGTTGTGGGGGGTTGTGTTGGGGATGAGGGAGTGGGTGGGGATGTAGTGGGTTGATAGGCGTAGGGAGATGAGAGGTGTTAGGTTTAGAGATGGCATTTTGGTAGTATATTTGAGCTGCGTGATGCGTATGTTGGATTAGTACGCTGCCCAGGTGATATGGAGTCGGGAGGTGATGAAATAAGCCTGAGAAGATGTTCGAGTGATTTAGACTGATATGTTGAGCTACGCATCAGTATGTGTTTCTTTGAGAATGGGAAAGACTGCGACTCCAGCTTTTGATATAAGATGGTAACTGATGATCCTACCAATACGTCATCGATCAAAAACCCTGAACGAATTGTGAGGAACGTCTATTGCTCTACCGTTCTAGTTTCGGTGTTCCATTCTGAGCATGTACTTGTGTCTTCATAGTCGCAGTCCCAAGTCCGTGGCTGAAGATCCTAGAGTGATTATCACCATTATTTGCCACCAGTATTCCTATGTTTCAAGGCTCCCCACAATGGACGAGCGCAGACAAAATCACATGGGAAGCCAACTAAAAAGTCTTTTGAGGTATCTCCCCATGTGAAATGAAATCTTGCGAGATGTCCACTGAGCCCAAATCAAAAGAAAATGGGGTTGAGCGGTACTGCAGCAGTGTAAGATGCATCGCCATATCCTTATGAAACCGTCACTGCCACAACAGACAGCACGATTCGCTGATCTCATATGAATGAGGAATAGTAAGCCAAAGAACCGTAATGCTGGCATGCTTCGCTGTCAATGATTCTGCTGCCTTCGCGTTGAGCACTGTGGAGGCTAGTGCAAGGCTGCGTGAACGGGACCCTTGTAAAACGCCAAGACCCAAGCTCGGTGCTGCCTGAACTGTATGAACCGACAACGACGTGACTCTAAACGTCGCCGCCTTGCTCGTCCGGCACCTTCACTTTTCTCTCCTCCCTCTTCTCCGTGTGTCGCCTAACTTGACGGCGCATACCCAAATCCGCGGAAATCGACCGCTCGGTACCTCTTAAGCCCTCCCCGCCCGCTACCATTACTCCCCACCACTTCACCGCGCCCTCCACCGAACCCGCCTTTATCACCATCCGCCCTTGTGAAAGGACACCAAACAAGCGCGCTGTCCGGTGTTGCTTGACAATCCGCTTGTCTGTGACACAGCGGTTCCGACAATAAAGTTCCTCACGCGCAAGAAGTCGCCTCAGAAAAGTGCCCAAGAGCACGCGACGACACAACTCACCATGTCTTCCAGTATGCCACCCGTCCCGGCCAAGGACGATGTCAACGCCACGTAAGTTATTCTCTATCACTCCTAGCATCTTCTTCTGTCTAGCGCTGCAACCTGCGGAGTTCTGGATGGGTTGCAGTGACGTCTCGAATGGCGGGTCTGGTGTCCGCCGCGTTCAGCTTCTGAGAAAGCTGCGCCGCTATGGTGAGCGCAGGCGGAGACAGGCAGGCCAGGACAAGCTAAACTAAAGCAACCCCAACCCGAAGATGACGTAGAGCTCGACCAGATGCTAACAGCTCACAGATGGAAGTACCTCGAAGCCGGTGTCGACAAGATCATGACGAACCTGCGCGAAGGTGTCGACATGAAGACGTACATGGGTCTCTACACCGCCATCCACAACTTCTGTACCGCCCAAAAAGCCGTCGCCGGCTCGTCGTTCCACGCCGCCAACAACCGTGGAGGTGCCCATCTCCTCGGAGAGGACCTCTACCAGCACCTGATCGAATACCTGAAGGCGCATCTTTCCGAAGTGCAGGCGGCTTCGCGGCAACATGTCGACGAGGCGCTCCTTCACTTCTACATCAAGGAGTGGAACCGCTACACGACAGCTGGCCAGTACAACAACCATCTCTTCCGGTACTTGAACCGTCATTGGGTCAAGCGTGAGATGGACGAGGGAAAGAAGCACATCTACGACATCTACACACTGCACCTGGTGCGCTGGAAGGAGGACATGTTCACGGGCAGCCAGGAGAGCGTCATGCGCTCGGTCCTGAAGCTAGTGGAGAAGCAGCGAAATGGCGAGACTATTGAGCAGTCGCAGATCAAGTCGGTCGTCGACTCTTTCGTATCGCTGGGTCTGGACGAGGCCGACAGCTCCAAGTCCACCCTGGATGTCTACAAGGAATACTTCGAGAAGCCCTTCCTAGAGGCCACCGCGCAATACTATGACAACGAGTCCAAGCAGTTTCTGGCAGAAAACAGCGTGGTTGAATACATGAAGAAGGCAGAGATTCGTCTGGAAGAGGAGAAGGAGCGCGTCCCACTCTACCTGCTCAACGAGATTATGTCACCTCTGATGCGGACATGCGAACAGTCGCTCATCACAAGCCACTCGCAAGCACTTCGCGAGGAGTTCCAGATCCTTCTCGACCACGACAAGGAGGAGGACCTAGGCCGCATGTACAAGCTGCTTGCCCGCATTCCTGAGGGTCTCGATCCTCTGCGTCTTCGGTTCGAGAACCACGTCCGCAAGGCGGGTTTGGCTGCAGTTGACAAGATCGCGCAAGATGGAGACAGCCTGGAGCCAAAGGTGTACGTCGAGGCCCTTCTTGAGGTCCACACCCAGTACCAGGCGCTCGTCAACAAGGCGTTCAACGGAGAGTCAGAGTTCGTTCGCTCGTTAGATAATGCCTGCCGCGAGTTCGTCAACAGAAACAAGATCTGCAAATCTGGCTCCAACAAGTCGCCTGAGCTCCTCGCAAAGTACACCGATACTCTGCTGAAGCGCTCCAACGCCAAGATGAGCGAAGAGGACGACATGGAGAAGCTTCTGACACAGATCATGACCGTCTTCAAGTACATCGAAGACAAGGACGTGTTCCAGAAGTTCTACTCGCGTATGTTGGCCAAGCGTCTAGTCCAGACTACTTCTGCATCAGACGACGCCGAGACCAGCATGATCTCGAAGCTGAAGGAGGCCTGTGGTTTCGAATACACCAACAAGCTACAACGCATGTTCCAGGATATGCAGATTTCCAAGGATCTCAACACCGCGTTCAAGGAATGGCAGTCAAACAACTTGGACGAGTCAGACATGAAGACCAACGTCGATGCTTCATACCACATTCTCGGTACCGGTTTCTGGCCTCTGAACCCACCCACCACACCGTTTACCCCACCGCAACTTATCGTGCAGACCTACGACCGCTTCTCTCGCTTCTACAACCACAAGCACCAAGGTCGTAAGCTTACCTGGTTATGGCAGCTGTGCAAGGGTGAGGTCAAGGCCAACTACTGCAAGGTTGCGAACCTGAAGACTTCACCAACCTTCCAGGTCTCGACCTACCAGATGGCCATCATGTTGCTGTTCAACGACAGTGACACCGTCACCTACGACGACATTGCTGAGTCCACCAAGCTGAACAAGGAGACTCTCGACCCCAGTTTGGGTGTCTTCATCAAGGCTAAGGTTCTGCTCGCCCAACCCGAGGGCGCAAAGCCTGAGTCCGGTACTTCCTACAAGCTCAACACCGCCTTCAAGACCAAGAAGGTGAAGATGAACTTGAACATCGGTATCAAGTCTGAGCAAAAGGCCGAGGCGGAGGATACGCACAAGACGATCGAGGAGGACCGCAAGCTACTCATTCAGGTATGTATTCATCCCTTCTATGTTCCCACATTACAGCATGCTAACATATCAACAGTCCGCTATCGTGCGTATCATGAAGTCCCGCAAGAAGATGAAGCACCAGCAGCTCGTCTCAGAGACCATCCAGCAGATCAAGACCCGCTTCATGCCCCGCGTCCCCGACATCAAGAAGTGCATAGACATCCTGCTGGAGAAGGAATACCTGGAGCGTCTGGAGGCAGACGAGCTCGGTTACCTGGCCTAGCCGGTTAGTCCCGATTCGATACGTAGCTTCCGGTGGATATCTTGAGTAATGATTAATGGGTTTTCATCATCATGGGTTGGGTTTTCGTCTTACATCATCGTACCCCCATTTCTTCGATGTGTATCGTTTGGGCGTTTTCCTGGCATGGCCAGCTGGAGTTAGGGAAACTACTGTGTGGGAAATGGCGAATGGGATGATGAGACTTTTGGGAAGGGAGATGTTACGCGCTGATGGGGTGCGTTAGGTATCTATCCCTTTTCTTGAATGATAGATGGGAGTATAAAAGCCAGACATGGTTTATTAAAAGGAGATTGTGATCTTGATGTCTACTTGGTGTGTGTGCGTGCTTGGTGACATGTTCGAGGCCGTGTTCAATTTGATTTGGACTACTACCCTTGCCTTGTTGTCTCCTCTACCTCTTATTCTAGACTCTGAAAAGCAACTGTCTGCACATCAGACTGCTTCACTGCCATCTCCGCCATTCCTCCCATGTCTCAATTTACTATACATCCATACACCTAGCACGATTGGACTGTGTATCAACAAAGGTGACCATCCTGATCGCTCAGACTGGCCTGAGTTGTGCGCAGAATGTGTACTGCTTCGAGCGCTGGAAGTTGTTCCGTAGTTTTGGTTTGCATTTGACGATGTAGCTCTTGAAGATGTGGCGATGAGCGGCGACTCGCTGTTTGCCGTACATGGCCGCTGAGAGGCAACAGTAGCTGGGGCGCTTAGCTCTTGCGACTGAGTCATCGTTGCCGAACTGCCATCATTTATCGCAGCTGCGTTCTCGTCCCGCGAAGATGCGGTCGCGGTAGCCGGTAGCGTGGAAGTGCTTGGATCCTGAGTGGTGTTCTCATCAGCATTGCTGTTCGTGGTTGTCGTTGCTGTTGCACCTGTGATAGGGTTGATCTCTGATTTCTTCTTACTGATAATCCAAGACTTGATCGTATACCATGCCTGCGCATATGTCTTTATCTCGATGCTCAAGAGCAACATGAGCGGCCATGCTAACATTAGCCATACAAATGGCAGTATGCGGATATTGACGTAGCCAGATGCTTGGAATTTGAAGAGACCGCACATATTCCCCCTTGCCTCATCAGGGAGTGTATCGGTATACGTTGGGTTGTCATGGTCTTCCGCGCTTGCGATGCTCCAGGCGTCGAATTGAGCTCTTGCGAGCGATGTTTTGAATAGATGCTCGGCTTCCAATTGCCAGTGATTGTCAGCCAGTGGTATGGATCGAGACTGGCCGACGCGCTGTTGTGCTAGCAGACCGCTACCGAGACGAAGTTTTATGGCGTCGTAGGTGTTCGAGCTTTTCAACGCGTACTTCAAGAACCAGTAGGACGATGTATTGAGACTGCCAGCTGGTATCGGGTCGTTGGCATGCCAGCATGGAGATCCCGATGGTGCACAGAAGATGGTCTCGTCTATGCAGGCAAATGCTCGTGCTTTTGGCTGTGAGTTGTAGTAGTAATACCCTTTGTCTCCAGGGTACTGGAAAGCTTTGTCGGCGGGGAAGACGGGGTCGTTACTGCGCTTGGTGTATAGAATGCGCAGAGCTGTAACGAAGATGAGACTCAAAGTCTTGGTTCGATGAGGCAATAGCCCTGGGGCTTGCAGATCTGGTGAAGGCTGGTAGAAATCGCATGTCGGGTCCAGCAGTGAGGTGGCGTAAGTACTAAGAACTCATTAGTCACAGCGGACAGTGGTCTGTGAAATCTTCTGGAAACTCACTTGACCTTGTACACGGGTGCTTGCCAGTCAAATGGGTGGCCCGTTATACGCATAGTGTATTCCGAGAGCACAGTTGGAGGAGCATGCACTTCGTCCGAGCAGTTCCTCGTGTCGTAGAGCGATCCATAAAAGTACTTGTATCCGGATTCGCCCGTCCCGCTGTTAGTGAAGTGTTGGACAAAAGGTCGCTCTGCGCTTAGTGGCGCACATGTTGTTTTTCGTCGGAATTTGTGCATGAATGCCTCGTTGATACCTAGTATTCCTGAATCGACCCAGTTGGTATCAAACGTAATAGCTGAGCCGGACTGATAGCCATCAACGCATATGTCGGTCCTGTCAAAGGGACATTTATCTTCCTGCACTCCATACCCGATGGTTGAGTTATAGAAGAAGTCGCAATTCGTGGCTTTGACGTTCGTATCGGAATCGTGGTTATAGCACTCCTGCGCATAGAATGCTGCACGTCGTTCTCTGCCCACCATGAGCATATCTGCTTTTGAAGCTTCCTCTTCGCCGGCTTTCTCGTTGTCGTATTCGTAAAGGCCACATGTATCCGATTTCAGCAAGGCAGATCTGCTTCTTGCGACGTTGTCGGTCAGAACTATCCCCACAATGGATTGATACAGTACCAGCAAAAACGATGCAAGGAGAAAGGAGCCAAAGAATCGATGTCGAGCTTCCCAGCAAGGGTCTTGGGCGACAAGACTAAACACCCAATACCTCAATCCTCCTGTCTTACCCTTTGTAGTGCTCAAAGTCCTCGGTGGAACAAGGTGGCGGGCGGATTCATCGTCGCGGTCGTTTGGCGTCTTCGCTGGGGCAAGGTAATGCTTGACACATGTGATTGTACTGAGGACGATTCGTAGTACGTAGGGCGAGGCAAGAGTGAGACTGATAGCAATGCCGACTTTGAACCACTGTGCTTCTCGCCAAGAATCGTGTTGCAACGTTTGCAAGCCTAGTAGCTTGTGAATATGCGGTCGTCAAATCGAACGTATACTTACGATGGTTCTCGCTATGATCCCTCCACCGTCCCGTCTGTGGCGTGCTCAGAAGTGACATCAGTGAATACGCAATACAACCGTCGGACTTGTGATGTCAAAACCACTCGACAATGCGCCGAGACTCAGAGGTGTAAGATCTCAGGATAAGAGACGACGAGGAATGGCACGCTTTATCAGAGTAACTGATCCAGTGAACGAAGATGTACCATGGATGATGGATAATCCATGGAATGTTCGCTTCATTCGAGTCGCGTTGTCTCTTAGGTCGCTTCGTGTTGAGCTTGTTGCAGACTATCCTATCCTTGCGAAAGATTGACCTTGACACGCACTGGTAGTGTATGTCTGAAACACGCGAGAAGGTGATGAATGCCTAGGTAGCAGTAAGGCTGAATGCTTACAGCACTACTCGATGTGCATCCTGGCCAGGCCACGCTAATCGCCATGGTTGGCTCAGACGTGCATGAAGAGGCGTTTTTCTACGAATGAGATACGCCCTCTCGTATCGGCAAAACGGGACAGCGCTCTCGTGCCAGGCATTAAGAAGACCGCATGACACATGCGCTTCGAAAGTGCGGCAGCATATTCCAGGTTGACCGGTTTGTGGAATAGGTGGGTAGCTGTGTAAAGTAAGCCAGCCAACTACTCCTCGGGTCGCAACGGATAGACGTACCTCATTTGTATGATGCCGTACACCAGATAAAGCGCGAATCACAATCTCTCAGCCTTGGATCGTTTACAAGCGCGATTGCCTTTCGCCACGTGAGCTGCGACCCCCGCCAGGTGATATAACGGGGCGCACCCCGTGTAACGCTCCGCTACTTTGCGATGGGATCCAAGATGCCCCGGATATCCTGGGAGTGGTCGGATTCAGACAGGCGATTCTATAAGCGCGACGCGTCTGGTCAGCTCGTACGGACCAGAATCAGGAAGGCTGAAGATAGAGGGACCAAACATCCTTCCGGCGAAGGTTGGACATATTCCACATACTATAACCGTTGGTATAAGTACGAGTATGGCACCGACGGCACGGTTCTCGAAACTCTGTGGGGTTATCCGGGTCCACCGCTGGACGTCGATGCGGACATGAGGACATGGACCCGCTGCTCAGAATGGACGCGATCGGACCACTATAATAGCGATTACAGGATAATCTGGGGAATGAACGAAGACGTTGTTTTGAAAACAATCTGGAGAGTGCCTTCAACGAGAGAAGCGGAGATGCTCATCAATAGCGCAAGGAAAGCTGTACACTTCGCATCCCACCTTACTGGATACGCCACAACCAGTCATTACATACCAGTCTCGTGAGTAATTAGTATCGATGCCCGAACGAGATACTGAGACAAAACCCAGGTACCGCATGTCAGACAATGACAGAGACCGACAGCGGGACGATCGGAACGATCGCAACCGACATGAAAGAAGCGGTCACCGCGATGGCTATCCTCCGGGCGATGACCAATATCCTGACAACGGAGATCAACTAGATGACGGCGACGAAACGCAACTGAGTCCCCAGAGGATCCTTCTTCAATGGCCCGCGCATACTTCCAGTCATTACCCTGCACCTGCCTATGCAAATTATCCTACGGATCAATATCCGACGGCCCATTATTCAACAGCTCAGTATCCAGGAGCTCAGTATCCAGCAGCACAGTATCCAGTAGCTCAATCTGCAGCGACTCAGTATCCAGCGGCTCAGTATTCAGTAGCTCAATCTGCGGCGACTCAGTATCCAACGGCACAACATCCAGTGGTTCGGTAGTAACCCAAGAGTGACAGAAAGGCGATTAAATAGTTTTCGAATGCAGGTTCTAGGGAAGATAGCGTCGCGTCCAACATTTTTCCCTGCGCCTGAGGTGCGTTGATCGATGGCTTGCGGGTTCTGTCGCGGTATGATGAGGGTGGAGCGCGGCTTACGGGACCGAGTCCATCGCTTCATCAAGCCCCGAATGATGCTGGTGCTTTTCGTGATTATGGGACGATGGCAGGAGATCGCATTGTGCGCATGCAGGAGGAAGACGGCAGTGGTGCGCACGGTGTGACTTCCACCGATGCCGAACGCTGCTGACGCGCAAACTTCATTACGTCATCATCTTGACGCGTCAACGTGGCCAGCACGAGCAACACGCTCTAACCTTCTCCATTTGTTTATAAACGCGACCTTTTAGAATTGTAATTACCAATTAGCGCGTTTACCAGCTGATTCTATTAGTGTTGATCACGCTTTGAAAACCCCAGAAGCCTCAAAAAACGCGTGTATTGCTCAAAGCCCCTCGCAAGCATATCTTTTGCTCTGGTCAAGCATAAAAGTATATCTTGAAACTTATATGGTCAGGCGCTCAGACGCTCCTCAACACATTGCACACGTCGATTTGATTCATCCGACATCTAAACACATACCCATGGCATAAGGCGATCTGGCAGAGCTTGCGAGCCCCGCAAAGTGCACCATGACGACGAGTACAACCCCAGGAAACCCACCTCGTCAGCACTCTCGGGACCTTGATGATGGGCTGCCGAGGCGATTTTGGTTGCCTGTCAGGCCGCCTGCTGCGCCCTTCTCAAGGTTTACGATTTTCGGCCTAGCGTTCCCCGTTTCGGAAACACAAGACTTCCGCATGCGAGGCTTCGAAGTAGGGCCTTATAGAGGAATTTCTCTTAGATATGGAAAAGCCGACTCATCTGTAATGCTGCTTGCAATTGGTGCTGCGCAATCTGCATTTCGACAACTCCAGGCCTACGCTCTAGAAGATGACTGCCGTGACCACGACCTTGGTCGAAGACGATCGGAGTGTTGCTAGTAAGTACTCCGAGCACTGGATGCTCATACGAGATTGCTAACCATCCCGACACAGACACCTCCTCGCTGGTGCACGTTGAGCCCACCGCTGAGAATGCCGACCTCTACACCATGGACCTCCCGGAGTACACTCAACAAGTTGCGGGAGGAGAAATCTCGGTAGATGCAGAGTCGACGCAAAACGAAAAGCAACGCAATCAAGACCAGTCACCGGCATACGATCCACTTCCAAGCTCAGAACCGCGGAGTCTTCAAGAACAGCACGAGTTTGACATACAACAAGATGATAGCGAACAAGGAAACCCATCGCATAGACATTCATCGGACCCTCCAGCCTTGACACATGACTCCACAGAAGCTGATGCAACGGCTAGCCTTGCTAGCGTACGAGCATGTAGCATCCTTCACGATAGACCGGCAGTATGGCTAGTGAAGCGGAAGAGCCTGGCCCTGTCGCCGCTCGCGGCTGCGGTGCTTACTAAAGAGGGTCTTCTTCAACCCAAAGACTTGCATCTGTAGGTAGTCTTGCCATGCAGCAAGCGTCGCCTACCACTGACACCCACTACAGCATATCTCAATACTCAGACATGAAGCACGACCCCACCGACCCGGTATCTGCTGCATTTCTCACTACCTACGACGTGGTAAGCGGAATCATGCTGGGTCTCATAGCAGGACCCATCGAACTGGGCAAACAAACAACACCAATGCTACTACAGCGCGAGATAAGACGCAAAGAGAAGCGGGACGGGACTGCTACACCGTCACCTCCTCTCGACACCAAAGACTCACCACATGTGGCACGCCAAGTAGCCCTCGGTACCGCAAAAGGATTCGGACGCATCATCACCACCAGTCTGAAGAGTCCGGCGATTGTCATGCATGGTATTACTCGAGGTTTCCATAACCTTCCGAAAGCGTATGGTGAAGAGGTGCGGCAGTATGAGAATGTGACTGGGTTGAGGAGTGGGCTGCTGGTCAGCTTCAAGAGCTTCGGTTATGGACTCAGTGATGGTATAAGGGATCTTATCATCAAACCCATCGATGGCGCCGAGAAGAATGGTGTCCTGGGTTTTGCTGCTGGATGTGCGACTGGCGTTATGAATGCGGCCTTCAAGCCTGCTGCTGGTAAGTGGCCCTTTATCATACATGACGACTGGTTGGCTGACTGAATGTAGGCGCATGCGGGCTTGTGGGGTACTCGTCGGTGGGGGTTTACAAATCGATCCGCAACATCGGTTCGGTAAAGAAGGAGGATCCGATACATATGGTGCAGAGACTGGGCGAAATCGAATATCAACAGGCGAGCGATGCGGATAGGCTGTATGTAGTACGTCTCTGGTGTCAAACGCAGATGCGCGTGCGCATAGGTTAGCTTCTCGAACACACCGTCTCGGTTTGGCGATGCTGTTGATTCATGGGTCAAGTGATGTATTGCGTGAGAACAAGCTTCGCTCGGATCGAAGACACTATCGCTGAACCAATGCGTTGGCTGATGTAGCGCTTCCAGCCTTTAGCTCGATGCGGAGGCCTTGCTTTCCGGTATGCCATACGCCCTCTTCATCAAGTAGTGACTGAGTTGCCATTTCTGGGTTTCGTCAGTAACCCAAAGTTTCACGAAGCCTGATCATCAACCTACCACTACTTGCTGGCTCTCGAAGTAGTCCTTCCATTCCCTGTCTTCCGCGAGATCGACCACCACGTCCCATGGCCACTGCTCAGACTCTAGCTCGACTAGAGTGAAGAATTTGTGTAGCTCTTTCTTGTCTTTGGTCTCGAACTTCCCGCCTTGCATCGTTGTTGCGTTGTCGATCTCGAAGAGGCGGAACCGCAGTACGTCTGGTGAGCTAGAGATTGTGGGGCCGACGACTTCTCTGTAGTATTTCATGACTTCCTCTTCCTTATCGGCTGGCACGCTCCACTCCATTGCCGCCACGCTTGCAACGTATTCGATGTCTATCGACATTAGTCCGTCATCGCCGGCTTTATCCGCACCCGTGTTCTTACCACCACCGTCACCAGACCAGTCGTCTTGTTTCCAACTCTTGATTTCCCGATAGGACCGAAGATCAAGAAGTAGGCCTTTAAGCGAAGCCTGCAAATCGGCATTTGGTGGATGGTATTGTGCGTCGTACATGTCTTTGTTGGCTTGGTCGACACTCTTTATCTCCCATACGGTCATGTAAGGCCATGGCGCGTCCAATCTTCCCACTGGCTCATTTTCCATACCGCTGGCAGTAACTTCGCAATGTAGAGCATGCTTGGCATTGTGCGGATTCAGTGAAGGTAGGTGTTCGTTCTCGTACCACTCTTCGCGTCCCTCTGGGATGTTCGCCCATACGCAAGCTATGCCAGCCATATTGTTCCGATCTCGCAGCGAGATTTGTCGCAAGTT
Organism: Alternaria ventricosa; assembly: GCF_023758065.1. NCBI lineage: Eukaryota > Fungi > Ascomycota > Dothideomycetes > Pleosporales > Pleosporaceae > Alternaria > Alternaria ventricosa. The sequence goes on along the minus strand of NW_026055685.1, from coordinate 806,661 downwards.
CAGTAGCTAAAATTCCTCTGGTTCCAGGGGTCCAAAGTGTTAAATGCAGGTGTTTGTGCCGAGCTGTCAGTCAACGTTTGCAACGGGGAAAAGATGGAGGGACAGCTAGTCTGCAACGTGACGCGGCTGTCGCCATATTATGGCAGACCCTGAATCACAGCTGTGTATGATAGTCCCTACGAGACGGTCCGACCGCATTTTGCTCGACCAGTCCACCCTGTTTCGGAGGTCGATAAAGCGGTATATACGCCGTCGCTTAACCAATGGACACTGGTGCGAGCGGTCGTGATTGGCTATTGATACCTGAGACGTAAGGCGGTAAATTCTTTCAGGACGTGGGCTAATGTGCATGTGTCGTAGGCGATCGACGTTCCCCACAACCTGCCACGAATGCCTGAAGTCGGAGAATTCGAAGCGCGGGTAGCGCCGAAAGGATCAGTGATGTGCGAGCATCAGCCGATTGATTGATGCCAAATCCACGGCTTCACCGGTTACTCGAGGAGGAATTTCTTATCTGAATATTTGAAGGTATAGGAAGGGCATTGTGCATGTCAGGAGCGACACTAAGGTTGGGCCTTCTTGCGGTCCGCTACGACCCTAGCGCCGGCAGCACAACGGCGTTACCCCCGCTTAGGGGCCTTGGACGCCTGTCCTTACAAGACACATGCCTGTCGACACCTCGTGAGCCAACCTTGGACCAAGTCACGATGCTTCTGTTTCTTTCAAACATTCCGAAATTCTGCGACCTCTTCACGGGCCGAATCGTAAAAGTTGCCCTCGCTCGGCGACTGACGTGTATGTGTTTTTGATCATCTGACCAGATAGATGAATGGCCGGGTATATACCTAGGTAGAGCCGCTTGCAGGCGCACGTGAAAGCGAGCTCGGTTTTTACCAGGACACCTTGGACGGACTACCAGTCGATCGGTCGTAGGCAGATCGACGCGCAAGGAGATCTCGCTGTTCGTGCCCGTGCTTAGGAAGGTGCTTTTTCTCACAGACATGGTTCGCTGGACCCATGGCAGTATAGTAAACTTGGACTTTGCCCCAGGCCCCTGGACGAGTGCGCCATAGTGATCTACTCTCGCCGCACTATGTACCCACATCTGTGCCGTACCTCAAAAGCCACAGCTCTGAAGAAGGCAACATTCGCGATGCCTTCAGCTACAGCCCAAGAAACAGACGCCTCAACAAATCTCTCGGTCTTCAATCTGGTACCACACTTGGGGCCAATGGTAGCCAGCGTTCAATCAAGATCGAAGTCGAAGTCTGGCTCGTGGCTTACCGGCTCTATGGGTGTCGGAGGAAGGGCTGCCCTGTACGGAAGACAGCCCGTACTCTCGCGGTCCAGAAACGATAGTAATCAATCGTGACCGCACGGATGGGGTTAGAATGATCATCAACAGCGTTCTTCCAGGCGTGTAACAAGGGAGCGAGGAGCGACTACACCACAGGTGCACCATGAGCATGCGCAGGAATAGGCCACAACGAACAGAATAACTCGAAGATCCTGAAGTGGCGCTTGTGTATTTGCCGACAGTCGCTAGATCGTATAGCCGTCTGCTTTAGCAAGCCATACCGACAGCTTCTATGAACAGCAGCGCTTCAGCGCTTCTCAACAGACAGCGGAAGAACATCGTCGGTAGATGAGCACCAACATGCTTCCCGTGTGGGCAATCAAGTACCTAGGAATATCAGAGATCTGTTAAGTTCTCCTGCCAGATCGTGCAGATATCGGAAGCAGGGACGCGGTGGATGCCATGGCGTACGGAATTTTAGAGAAAGTCAGACCGGAAGGCATAGTCGACTCCGCGTATATATAAGCTTCACATTCCATCGATCATAAGCTCATCCTCATAGCCTTGTCTCAGGCTGCGTCATACAGTCTTCTTCCTTTACCGTATCATACGTCAAACTTAAGATGCATATCTTCATTCTCTCCGCTGTCACGTCGTCCCTCTTCGCACTTGCCTACGGCGCTAGAAGTGCCGTCCAAGGCACCGGATCGACCACTCGTCAATGGTCTTGCTGCAAGAACTCCTGCTCTTGGCCCGGCAAAGCTCTTGTGGATAAGCCAGTTCTAACTTGCGACGCAAGCGACAATCTGCTCGACAATTACAACAGGCGCGACGGCTGCGAAAGCGGCGGTGGCTCATATGCCTGCTCGGACCTCAGTCCGTGGGCTGCAAGTAACGATCTGGCGTATGGCTTCGCCGCAGTCAATCTCGCTGCTTCAAACGAATCTGCGTGGTGTTGCTCTTGCTACTCGTATGTTCCTTTAATTTGATGCCCGAGCAGTGACTGACCGACTCTAGTCTGACGTTTACTTCCGGCCCAGTCAACGGAAAGAAGATGATCGTCCAGGTCACGAATACCGGATCTGACTTAGGTGAAGATCAGTTCAACATTGCCATCCCTGGTGGTGGCGAAGGTTCCACCCAAGGATGCACGAAGCAATATGGCGGCGCCGACGTCTGGGGTCAAGACTATGGAGGCGTAGCGCATCGCGACGACTGCGACGCCCTCCCTTCTGCGCTGCAAGCCGGCTGCTACTGGCGTTTTGACTGGTTTCGGGGAGCTGATAACCCGTCTGTCAATTGGGAGAAGGTCAAGTGCCCTGAAGCTTTGTCCGGCGTATCTGGATGCCGCCGTAATGATGACCCGATTCCAGGCCAGAATACTCCATCGCCGACGCCTACGACTTCTGCCCCAATATCGTCTGGTACTGTGCAACCGGGTGGTCAATGTGGCGGGAAGTCTTACAAAGGCCCCACCCGATGCGTAGGGGGCACCGTCTGTACCTACGTCGACGAGAATTCGTACTATTGTCTTGCGGACCCAGCTAACACAAGAACAACTCCAACGACTACAACCCCTGCTAGTGCCGCACCTACCATCGGTCTACCGTATGACCAATGCGGCGGGAATGGTTGGACTGGTCCCAGGACATGCAAGGACTCGGTGTGCGTGAGAGTCGATGAATGTGAGTCGCGCTGTTTCGATCATGTCATGCATGCCACACCGAATCTCGTACTGACCTATTGAAGATTACTCGCAATGTCAGCCACCGGTCTCATCTCAAAGATCCACCAGCACGCGAACTCAGACAACTGCTAGACCTACATCCACTACAGCTGCTCAACCAGCACCACCATTCACTCGCACCAGGCGCACGACCACGACCAGACCCGCGCCACCAGCTGCTACGGGCCCAGTACAACTCTATGATCAGTGCGGTGGGCAGACATGGCAAGGCTCGACAATTTGCAACCAGGGGCTGGTCTGTTTCAAGGTCGACGAGTACTATTCGCAGTGTCAGAAACCAACCTAGAGAAGTGGAAGTAAACAACATTAGTGTGATGGATCAAAGGCGTTTGTGTTGTTGCTGATAGAGAAGTATCTTCGATCGTACATGTAAGAATTGGTTGGATGTGGAAGTCATAGCAAGCCGGAATACAATGCGATTTTGTCGGACATCAGAAGCGTATCACCCTCGTCCTCCTTGCTCTTGAACTAACTCATAGCTTCGCCTTAACCCCAAAACTCTTCTGCACAGCCTCAACCCCCCTCTTCGCAACATCCTCATCCTGGCTCGGCAGTCCCGTACTACACCCCACAGCCCCAACAACAACCCCATCCTTCACAATCGGGACACCACCCGCAATCGTCATGAATCTGCCCCCATTGCTGTGGTTGATGCCATACGCCGGCCCACCAGGATACACATTGTCTTTGTAAACAGAGGTAGGCGCGCGATGACCTGCAGCTGTGAAAGCCTTGTCGATGGCGATGTTGATGGATGTGAGTTTTGCGCCTTCCATGCGGGCGAATGCTAAGAGATGGCATGCGTTGTCCATGATGGCGATGTTCATTGGTACGTTGATTTCTTTGGAGCGCTGCTCGGCGGCGGCGAGGGCGATGCGCGCGCCATCGAGGGTTAGCGTTGGGATGGATTTTGTGCTCATGATGAATATTGGTAGAGAGGTTTGATAGTCTGATGGTAGCAACGCGCTGCTGGACGCGATGTTATGGTGCTGATGATGGACCTCGGATATTGCAGGATAATGACGTAGGGGTGCTTTGATTGGCCCGTGTTGCGGAAGCGCTTGCTTTCGCGCGGGTCCGCTTCAGAGAAGACAACATCAGCTCACAATGTTCATTAATCATACCTGCTCTCGCATTTATCCTTTGACAGGCCTCCGATACCTTTGCGACTGATGTCATCAGGTTCTATCGCACAACCTGGACTGGTGTTGAGACCACCGAATTCCACACGACAAGCCTCGGAGAAATGAGCAATGCCGAATTCGGGAGCATGCTATCACGGTGACCTGCGAAGACGATAGCCCCATCAACGAGCTTGCTCGGACTATCTTATTCAGAAAATATTCGTCGATGGGTGAAATTTAAGGCTGCCCGGCCATATCTCGTTGTCCTTTTGTTCTGTCATCTGCTCACATCTCGCGGTTCCCTATATCCAAATACTTCATTCTCGTTTCTTTCAAGGATTTCTGGAAGCAGGAACAGACATCCTTTCATTTTCTCATGTCTTGGCAAAAAAATTGTAGGAGTTCAGGGTAGCATCAGTGTCGCCAATGCGAAATTCAACATTGAACGCGTACCTCTACGGGGCGCCATTGATAGGGTGTATTCTCGCCCTCGAAAATGCGTTGGAAAGTCAACCTGGTAGTTTTCAGACACGGACTACGCATTGCTATGGCTTCCTTTCACTCAATGGCGATGGGCAGCATCGGTCCTAGGCGGCCACTGGGCGACATTCACGTGTCTTTTCCACCTTCACTTATCAAACTGCCTAATACGCGAATATGGGTCCGTGTTTACCAGTGCGTCATGTGATACTCACGACACGATTTGCAGTGCCTTTCTTCTCGACTCACCCAACTCTTGCCTCGTTTCACGGACGTCAATCCAGCGTCACGATACCGCGACAGCAACGGAAAAGTTTGCGACCTACTTCGCTATCACCACCATGAAGGAAGAAGATATCCTCGCGCGCCAATCCCGTCCGCAGAAGCACTCGATCTGGGTCCCCAAAAACCGCGACTGGCGATATGCAACCGGCGTTTTCCAACACGATGACAACGGAAACGCGCCCAACAATCGGTCGGCGTGGGATGAAATGGACTATGACTATCAGGTCGCCGAGCCGGGCAAGAGTAGAAGCCGGAGTGGTAGTGGTCCAAGCGATGGCAACGTCAAAGCAGTCGACGTAAACGCCGCGGTATCGGTTACCCCAAAAAGCGCAAGGAAGAGAGCCCTATCGAACATCCCGAAAGCGACCGTAAAGGTCCGAGCATTCAAGAGGAAGTCAAAAACTGCGAGGAAGAACGTATGGATGTCAGTAGCAAGGCGCCAGCGGATCAACCATGATGATGCAGAGGGCGAAAAGCCAGACTACCAGACCTATAGCTTGACCGTCAGGCTGCGCTTTTCAGGCAGGCTCATCATAGAAGATGCGCTTCCGACTGTATCAACACCAGGCCCACTGCATCTCCAACAGATACCAGACACACCTGCGAACTTCAGCATGCCCTTCGATCCTCATACCCCTGCCACAGCTCGTACCGCAGCCTCGCTCTACACACCGCACATGTCGCATTCGGGCGAATCCGTACACACATATCCTCCCTTCCAGCGTCCATGGGTAGACGAAACGAAAGACTTCAACATGCGGGCAGTCCGTGGCGTTCTACAAAAGCCTGGGTTGGTTGGAAAAGACCTCGGAGTTCACTACACATGGTACAACGACGCAGTCCCCGTAGACGCTTTGCTCCCCCCAGGAGTACCCTTATCCGCGAAAGAAATCATGGCCTACTACCCCCATCACGTGCGCTGGAAAAGCATGATGGTCCGACTAGCGAACAATGACTATCGCGGCGCGGATATCGTTGGTATGCAGGTATGTCTTCGTCTGTCTGATTGCCATGAGATAGTTTATAGCTGACAACGCACAGGCATTTTTCCGTGGCCCCCCAACAACGGACATCACAGCCGCAGTCATGAACCAGTTCCAACGCGACTCAGTCAAGAAGATCATCGAGGGTTTCAAGACGGACACTATCAATGGGAAGCACGATGCCAACCTACATACCGACCAGCTGGAGCCAGGCAGATACATCGCGGACAGACGCAGCGGCTATGTGTTGCCGACTTTCGGTGATCTCCTTGGTGGACTGAACCATCTACCGTCTGGGCTTGATGCACGCAGCCTGACAGAGTGTCTGAGCTGGTATCTCCATGTCCGTGACTCTTTTACACCGAAACTAGAGTTCAACGTATTGCATACCCAAGCTTTGATCCGTGCGCTTCGCATCCCGCTCAAGCGTTATGGACCGCAGAATCTGGACTGTAATGCACTCAAAGAGTGGAAAGAGAAGGGGAGATTTGAGGAGCGGAAGGTGTACTACGAGCCGGCCAGACCTACGTCGAGAGAAACAGGAGATACCGCGCAGAAGAGGTCGCAACTGCACATGAACCTAGACAACCACGAAGTCAAGCTCGAGTATCAACTCCAGATCCGCCACGTCCTCACATCCCCTTTCCTCGCCCTTCACCGCGTCATGGGCGAAGCGCTCAAGCTGGGTATCGAGAAAGCCGAGAACCGGATGACTGAGCGGGTGACCGCAGAGGGGAAGAAGATGTTGGAAGCCAAGTGGGCTGCCAGAGTAGCTGCCGATGCGGATCCGGAAAAACAGTCGGAGAACCTGGAAGTGCAACAACCACTTGTGATGGCGGAGAAGGCCGAACCGATCGTTCGAGGAGAAGAGAGCACTGAAAAGCCACATCGCGTTCCCCGAACGAGCCTTACGGCTGAAGCACTGCGTACTCTCGCTCCGGCACCGAGGAGAACATCTGCTTCGCAGCCACCCAATGGTGGGCCACTTGGTCACCATGCACCAACGGTACCATCAACGCAAGCATTTGGTAGACAGCCTCACGGAACGCCCGGACCCGTATACTTCGACCGGGCTTGGGGTACACCATCACCTTCTTCCGCATATGCGCCTCGCTCAGTGTATGGAAGGAGGGAATATGAGTCGCCCAGGCAGACAGATCAAAGGAATGTGATGCACCGTGGTGGATGGGGAGATAATCGTGGTGGATCATATCATCCGAGAGATCGGTAGGGCAACGCACTTGTAGGCGGGCGGGCGGGGATGGGATGAGGACGTCGTAGTCATATAATGATACCGAAATCCATATTAACATGACTTTCAGCAAATCTGTGCTAGAATTTCGGGTTCAGAAAGCGATTGAAAACTTTGAATAGTTGTCAGGAGAGTATAGAGTGAGGTAGGCGTACCCCGCACGTCTGAACGTAGGCAGCAGCCATTACTGTGCCGCTTTACATCGCGACTAATCATCATCTCCAGCCTTCAGATACGATGCACTTACTCTTCACCCACCGGAGTATCGTTGATTCGATTAATCGGGCGACATGTTCAAAATATTGTCTGTCATCGCTGGTGTAATAGCAATCCGGCTTGCCATCTCTTACGCCCAGGCCATCGCAGTTGAGCTCCGGGAAAAGCCCACGTCAAAGTTGCCAGTAGTCGGTATTTCGCTTACTGCAAATCATGCGACAGCAGCAGTTCGATGGCCGGACGGAAGTTTTGAGAACCTGGGTCGAGTAGAGGCATCGAAGGCATATGTGAAGATGATGCGACGTCTCTCCTTGCCTTCTTCGACGCATCTAACGTGGGTCACGGCGTTCCTGTACTTATGCATACAAGTACTGACCATGTATATAATAGCGAACCATACGGCAGCATGGAAGACTTGTGGAATGACGCCCCACGAAGAGCCTGGCGAAGTGCACGAAAGAAGCTCGGTCTGGCCGCCTCTGCCGACGTAGCAGTATTAGCCAAGATGCTAAAAGCAACGGCGAGAATGGCGGAAAGTGAACTTGGATCTCCCGTATCGGCGATACAGAGCTTCCCTGCTTTGCTTGCTTTATACCAGAAGACATCAAGGATGCCGCGGAGCACGCAGGTTTGCGTATGCTGACGACTGATTCCGGGCTACAATTAAACCAGCTCATCGCTGCGTATGCCGGCCATGGGATGGGCCTCTCTGAGAGCGGTTCCGAATGTCAAACATCAGCCGGATTCCCTGGGTGCCACACAGTCATCGTGGAATATACCGAGGATGCTATCTTACTCGATGGTCGACCGCTGGATCGCGCTCACGATATCGCGAACTACGAAGATGATATACGAACAAGTTTCGATCTTGGCAGCCGAAGCTCGGCAACGGAGGAGCAAGTACGCGATTTCGTTCTAGAGTATCTGCGTAAACTGTACATTGGTTACACGAAGAGGCCCTGGGTCTTTCCTGAAGAAATCACTGTCATAATGACGGGAAGTCGAGATAGCGTCGGTCGTGAAGAGATTCGGATGGCAATCGCAGATGCTTTCAGCTTATTTGGAACGCGGGCCAAGATGCTGTATTCTGACCCTGAATACGTAGCAGCGAGGGGCGCGGCTGAGATCGCATGGCGAGCGTTGCTAGAAGCGGGGAAAAAGAAAGAGAAGATAGAATTGTGAATGGATACGTGCGACGACATGCAATCGTTCTTGTAAACCTACAGCCTCACAGTCAGCGAGTCACGAATTCTCCTTTTCGCACCATGCATGCGAATACGTCTGTGCCACCAAGTTGTCAAGATCGTGCTGACCAGGAAGACCCTCGTAGTACGCAACGCCACTTAGCAGATCACCCGAGACCGGAATCAACAGTTTTGCGAAAGAGTTGCCGGAATGGGTAGGTTGGGATCTGAAACTGCACGTTTTGGCGAGTTGGTGATCTCTTCGCTTGGATGAATCGGAACCAAAAAACTGTGTTGTGGGACCGGAACCTGGCATGTAAGACTGGGAACACGTGGATTAATGATAATCAGTAGTCAATTGGTGAACGGATAAGTGTGTAGAGATCATCTGCTGCGCGGAATGCCTCGAGTCAGAAGAGCTGCGGTTGCTTTTTCTGAGATGTTGTCGAATCGTGGGTTGTCTTGGAGAAGACGCTAAGGCGTGTCGGAAACGTGGAGAGCTTACTTCTTGGTACCCCGCTGGCTCATTCGAAGCCTATCTGGAATACTGGAATGATTATCGCGTGTCTGCGAATACTGTTGTTGGTCTAGCGATGTGAGGAGATCTGTAATAGTGATCTGCACAGGGGGTTCGGGCTGGGCACCTCAACGATGACGAAGGCTAGGATGCCGTCGCCAATTCGGCCCTCGCCCGCGCCTGCTTTCCTAGTCGCACGCCCGCCACGCGCTCGTGGCTGCCTCTCCTTATGCAAAGTAGTCGCGACTCTTACTAGCTTCTTAACTTAATGTATGTTGTTTAGTGGTTTATGTATTTACTCCCACCCGACTGTGACTTGAAGGAGCGCACCTCCGCGGCCAGAACGAGATAGGAGAGGTCCAATGCCCGACCAGCAGCGCCGCTCATGGCACCAGCCTGACGTTACTAATCTGCCCCCCAACTCGTACACTGCCCAGAGACTGGTATGCATGGCTGCAGACTATCGTACGCATGTCGCAAGCTAAGAGGAGTAGGAACATGCCACGCCCGAACATCTGCATCTCACGACGAGACGCTACTTCATCGGTCCTATCCCCACGGCATGGCTGACCAAGCACCGTTCCGATTGGTAAGACATATATCTGCAGGAACTGCCTATGCGACATGTACTGACTTCGTACTTTCAGGTACAAGCACCACCTACGAATCAATTACTCGACGCGTACGGCGACCTTCTCCTCAGACCCGCGTGAGGCGCGCCAACGACGACTGAGCGGCCTCGAAGGCCCCAGCTCCTCTGCCCTCTTCCAGCACAGCTTCCCCCAGCCCGAAGAACTTCAAGCAGAGGATGAGGAAGGAGCGCAAGAGCTCGAGGCTAGCGGGGCCAATGGCGCGGCGGATGCGACTGCAGCGACTCCACCCGCCTTGCAAGTCCCGCGCGCTTCAGACCACAAGAGCGATGTCATGGACGATGACGAAAACGACGAGTTCGTAGATGCGCCCTCGGAGCCGGAAGACGACGACATCGAACGCGTTCCCACCAACGAACGGACAGTCCGCCGATCGAGTACGGACAAGACGTATATTACCGCGTCCTCGATACCCGCAGACGAAGATGATGGCGAAGACAAACAAGGATCGGACGAAAGGCCGCTGCAGGAGCAACAACAGCACGCACAGGCAAGTGGCTTACAAGTTCCTTCAGGCCAAGGGTGGGCAGGATCGACGTCACTAGGCAAACGCCCACTGTCGAATGTAGAGAGCCTTGGGAGTCCTGCATCAGCTACCGGAGCAGCCTCTGTAGATGCAAACTCCACATCGTCTTTGCTGCGTAAGGCTGACATGAACAAGGCACCGGCCTCGGCTGATGTCGATTCGAAACCGCCTGCGAAGGGTATAATGGCAAGAGTCAGGAGAAGATCAGGCATGATGTCTTCTTCCGAGCAGCCCCAAGAGACAGATCCTGCCACGGGAGATTTGACGCGCAAGAAGTCGAATCTGCGGAACCTTGTGAAATTCGACATCCCGGAGGACTCCCGACGTGCCACGATCCAGCTCAAGGCGAAGAAGGCGCAAATGACTGTTCAGCGAGCTGGGACCAAGATAAGACGACAGAAGATCAAAGATGGGCTGGTCGTCAAGATGGAACGCATGCTTGTGCGAGTGGATGCCGCCGCAGAAGTTCCCGAAGACTTTGATGAAAACGTCAACCAAAGGGTCGTCTCCCGCGTTAAGGATAAATGGCGGGAGTACATGGTCGTCTGTCGCCACAGCCATACCAATGACGCAGAATTTCTGCTGCAGCTCTACCAGACCCGGGTACGTTTCTCCCGCGATTTCATGTGCGTCAAGCTACTAACTTCGTTCCCAGGTCATCCCGGAAATTGAGAATGCAGGAGCAAGCAAGAAGGCCGCCTACGAAGTTCCGCTAGGGAGGAAGACCTGCAAGGTCAATCTTTACTCATCGTTGGACAAGTCAATGGTCGTATCCTCACCAGGTTCACGCGAGACACTCATCTTTATCATGCAAGCCAGAACTGCGTCCAATGCAGTAGAGTGGTATACCTTTCTCCGGAACGTCCTTGGATGGCAGCGTGCTTCTGAGCTCCAAATCAGCATACCGGACATGAGCTTGAGCATACGGATCGCCAACCCATTCGAGAAATTAGAGGCATCGCAAAACAAAGTCCAAGATGCAGAGAACACCGAGGAGGCTCTGCTGAGGACTATGCAAGAGGAACAAGCGGTTGCTCAAGATCTGATCAGGCGCTGCTTGGATCAACTGCAGGATGCACCGGAGTGGGCTGACGTGCTGGAATCGTGGATCAAGGACCAGCGCATAGGTCTCGCCTGGAAGCGCTATGATCGACTTGAGTGGATACATGGAGCAAACGAGCGGAAGATGTACGGCACGATAGCTATGCTGAAGTCGCACGAACTGGAACTGAGGCCCAAGACACACTATCCTACAACTGCAGTGACAAGGAAGAAGCACAAGACCTTGACCGAGCCGGTTCCAGTCGAAGGCTTCCTCATCAGACTGACAGGGCAGCGAGGACGAGCAAAGCGACTAGGCCTCATGTACCACAAGCAACTCTACTTCGCCAGCCACGACCAGTATCTCGTCTTTTCACGGCCAACGAAAGTCACCCCACCTCCGCCTCCGAGACTACCTGCGTCCGGGAACGCCAACGTACCGACAGCGCAAGCGGTCAAAGACGCGGTGCCAGAGAGCTGGGCTGTCAACCCTTATGGCCTCCAAGATGGGCAGATTGAGTGGCTGATGGAGGGTCACTCAGGCACGACGGAAGCTAGGCGGTTGCATGATGAAGATGCAGCAGATGAAGCTGCCCGCAAAGAGCAGAACCTGCTCAACTGCGACGGCTACATCAGTCTGGCAGACGTCGTCAAAGTCCGCAAAGCCCAGTTGGGCGCCAGTCCCGCTGATGAAGACCTGGAAGAAGGCTCGGATGTGGACTTTGACGAGGAGGTCGACGACTCTATGCGCAATGACGGAGCGACGACTGATCTCGACATCGATCGCACTCTCGAGCTGGTCATGAAGAATGGCCTCATCATCCGCTTACAGGTTGGTATCCTTCCACGCATGTTTGAACCTTTAACTGACACAACGTCCAGGCCGCAGACAAGGCTCATCGGAAAGAGTGGACACAACACCTCCGCGCTCTCGCCAAGTACTGGAAACATCGCACCGCATCCGATATTGCCCTCTATAAAGCCACACGTAGTCGCAACCTCAGCGCCCTTAAGATTGACGAAGAGGCAGAAGCACACGTTGGGCAGTTTGCGAGGAAATGGGAGGTAACCCAATCATTTGCTTCACCAGAGCTCTATAACATGTGTGGTATCGCTTGTTGTCGCAGCGTTCATATGAGCGGAATGTTGTATCGCAAACCGCGCATACATGCGCCCTTCACACGATGTAGCGTTCTGCTGACTGCCGGTACACTGCTCATCTTCCGCGATGTCTTGCGAAGTAGGGTCGGCAAACAACTGGCGCACATCCACCACGAGCGCATCGCGAATCTCGATCTCAAGGACTGCTATGTCTACTCTGGTCTCCTCACAGAAAACGACCTCCTCTACCAGAACCAAACTTTCGATGCGAACAAACCAGGTCACCACGCCCTCCCACGCATATACCTCGAAGACGGCTGGACATCCACAGATGAGGACGTCATGACTACGTTTGTTATCTGGCATGGCAAAGCAAAGAGCTGGTTCCGCGCTGAGGAGGGTGCAGGCGGCGGGGAACAAGTCCGCAAAGAGGGCAAGCGCACGAAGCTCAAGAGGGTAGCTAAGCTTGGAAGTAAAGGCCGTAGCGTGGTCTTTAGGGCGCGATCGCGTGCAGAGCGGGACCATTGGGTACTCGCAATACAAAACGAGATCGAGCGAATCCAAGGCGATAACGCGGACTTCAGGCTCGAAGAGAGTGCTGAGAATGGGACGGCGAATGGGAACGCTACTCGGAGTAATACTAATACATAAGAGGTGGATGGTCAGCGTGCTTATGGAGGTCTGTGTTATACATTGGCGTATTGCTCGACAGGTGTACTGAGTCTTCAGCATTCAGGACCTAGCACGGCGGTGGAGGGTTTGAGCATGTACATCATCGCATGCTTGCTGTTGACAATTGACGACAGCCTTTGAGCTATATACATAGGTGCTCATAATGTAATACTATCGAAGTGTCCAAACTACCTATTTTGCCACACCCTTCTGACATATGGTGGTTCTTCATTCTTGGTTTGCACTATCTCACCTACACTGACGCCACCACCCGGTCGCGTGGTGTCGCTACGCCAACGCGATGGGTAAGTTCCCACGCGAACGCTTTCACATTCACACCCAAGGACAGCGGACGCGTTGCCTCTGCCTAATCGCCTCACCCGCACTGCAGCCTTGGCGCTATCAAAACACGCTCGGCCCACTCCCCACACAAACAAACGCCCGCCTCCGTAGATAAATAGAGCGATACCCCGCCCTCACCTTCTTCTAACCCATCGCTTCTACTCTACACTCGTTTAAAGCAACTCAATCTCTACTCCACCGCCCTTTCGAAGCTCCTCAAGCACTCTCTTCGATCTTCTTACCCACACTCACTTACGCCAAACACCAAATACCAAAAACTGCAATGGCTATCTTCAAGAACTTTCTCGCGGCCACCGCGCTCTTCAACGTCGCTCTCTCGAGCACCGACTTCTCTTCGAACGTCGGATCTGTCGTCACGTCCATCCAGCTCGTGACGTCAGTCACCTTCGTCGACCCGGTCCCGACTTCGTCTAGCACTCACTGCAACACCTTGACTGTTACTGCGTCTGGCCCTCCTAGCACTGTCACGGTCACTGCGCCTCCTGTTGTCAGCGGTACCGGAGTCAAGACGGCGACCGAGTCTTCTTCTACCAAGGACATGACTATCCAGACGTCTATTCCTTCGTCATTGTCCTCAAAGACCGAGACACCTCTCCCGTCTGAGAGCTGCATCAGCGACGTCCACACTGTCACCCATGGCGGCACTCACACCACGACCATCACTGGCTGCATGACGTCCTCAGGCTTTGCCATTGTAAGTACCCCACTCTCTTGATCTGGCCATCACCCAACAGTCAGCTAACACATGGAAAACAGCCTCCTCCCACTTTGACCAAGAGCATGACTTCCACCAAGTCAGTGATCGAGACCGTCGTCGTGCCCTCATCCAGCGCCGCTACCCCCGAGATCAGTGTGCCCATGATCACCGAATCTTCAGCCAAGCCCTCTGAGCACTCCCGCCACGTTCCGTCTGGCTTCTCCACGCCCTCGCACTCATTCCACTACAACAACACCATGACTGCGACCGCGACCGGAACTGGTCGTCCTAGTGCTTCCATGACCAAGCCCGTCCTTCCTCCCTTCACTGACGCTGCTGATGCTAGCAATGTGGGCGCTGCCCTCCTGGCTGGTGGTGTCTTGATGGCTCTCTTTGGCGCTTAAGCGTTTCATTGTTTCACTGATTGGGGTTTGGAGTTTTCGGACTGGGAATCGGTGGGATTGATGATGGATATGCTTTGAGCTAGGCGCATGGCCTGTGATTGATATACATGTTCCGTCTTTGGAATTTAGATGACCGGGGACTACGTGTTTCTCGTCAATAAAATTCATGACCTGATGCTCTTGTTTCTGCTATGTGATTTGTTTGACTTGTTGTTCTCTTATACTTCAACAAGATTGTAATATACTGGCGCGGACGCCTTTACATGCTTTCTGATTATATGACTTTCTCTAAATGTGTCTACGCATGCTCACATTGTAATTATCATACTTACCTGTTTTGCAGGTTTGCTCCAGCGTGAGATCTTTTCTTCTTTAGTACGACGCAAGAAAGTCGAACTACGTTCTCGTGCTGGGATCGCGGGTGTGTGGATGTGGTGAGGTCGGTCGTGGCAGGCGGAACAGCGATGGCGCGTCGCCGAAAGGGGAATGGCGTGCGTTGCCCCACGGCGGCGGGCGATCTCACACAGTGAGTGGGCAAATCTTTGAGTCACTACGAGCCAAACTACTTTGACGCTTCCACTCGGTCCAAGCCCAGCACACCGACGCTTATCCACTCTGCGCAGCAAGAACTTCTTCTCGCTCACCACTACACTCGACTTCTGGAAACTACACCCCAAAAGGAAAGAACAGTCCCAAACACGACCCCACCTCGCGACAGTCGAGCGACGTTATCCAAAACCACACAGGAGAAGAGCAGGAGCACATATCCAACATGTCTCTAACGAATTGCCGATTCTACGAGGAGAAGTATCCGGAGGTGGAGAGCTTCGTCATGGTCAACGTGAAGCAGATCGCCGAGATGGGCGCATACGTCAAGCTGCTAGAATATGGTGGGTTCAGGATATGTTGAAAGCATAGGCGGTAAGGCTAACGACTCAGACAACATCGACGGCATGATTCTGCTTTCCGAACTCTCGCGAAGACGTATTCGATCCATCCAGAAGCTGATCCGAGTTGGCCGCAACGAAGTCGTCGTCGTACTCCGTGTAGACAAGGACAAGGGTTACATTGATCTGTCGAAGCGCCGAGTGTCGCCTGAGGACATTGTCAAGTGCGAGGAGCGATACAACAAGTCAAAGATGGTCCACAGCATCATGCGCCACGTTGCCGAGAAGACGCAAACACCCATCGAGGAGATCTACCAGACCATCGGCTGGCCGCTGAACAAGAAGTACGGACACTCGATCGATGCCTTCAAGCTCAGCATTACGAACCCCGAGGTCTGGAACGATGTCACATTCCCCAACGACGTTGTCAAGGAGGAGTTGCAGAGCTACATTGGCAAGAGGCTGACACCGCAGCCAACCAAGGTCCGGTCAGACATTGAGGGTATGTTGGAGGAGCACAAGTAATTTGGGCGTCTTTGCTAACGTCTATAGTCACCTGCTTCGGATACGAGGGTATCGACGCCGTCAAGACCGCCCTGCGATGCGCCGAGGCGAAGAACACCCCCGAGAACCAGGTTAAGGTCAAGCTCGTATCGCCGCCTCTTTACGGTATGTGATCGCGCTGCATGCATCCCCGTTCTCAACTAACCCTTGCAGTCCTCACCTCGCAATGTCTCGATAAGAGCGCCGGTATCGCATGCCTCGAACAAGCCATCGTCGACATCAAGGAGAACATTTCAAAGGCCGGAGGCGACTGCCAGGTCAAGATGGCACCCAAGGCCGTCACCGAGAATGACGACGCCGAGCTGGCTGCGCTCATGGAGAAGCGTGAGCGCGAGAACCAGGAAGTCAGCGGTGACGAGGACGAGAGCACGAGCGATGAGGGCGGTGTTGCTGAGGCCGATTAAGCGGTTGGGAGAATTTTTGCATACGAGCAACGATGATAATGAAGACCAAGGGTATCTGCAAAAAGTGGGCATGGGCGTTTGAGGCGTCGATATGGTGGTTCACGAGCATGCATCTAAAGGCGTCTCGACATGTACAGCACCTTGTCTTCAGCCACATGCATATATGCGTTTGCGCATAGAGGGTGTGTTAGAACAAGCGGACTCAACAGCAAATCAACAATGAATATGCACTCAAGTCCTCTTTCTATCAAGGTCTCGGGTGCGACGGCTTGGGATTAATTCGGCAGCAGGAGAGAGCTTGGGCCATTGGCAGGGTGGAGCGGGATGACGCTGGCTGGACTGGTGGAGCGCGCCCAGCGTTGTCAGCCAGGTTTTAGCCAACATTAGCCTCGAGAACCCGGTCTATCGTGGGTCCTGCTGCTTTGTTGTCGCGCTGTCACCGCAGCTTCTTCTCTGCTCAGGTCCTTTGCTGAGTGTGCATCTTGTTGTGTTGCGCAGTTTTGCTTTTCCAAGCCTGACGCTACCTCGGTACTTCGCTGCTGGGCCCTTCCAGAGCTCGACATAGCTCTCGTGAAGCTTGACTGACCTGCACGAGACATAGCGCTTACGCATATACACCGCGATCATGGTGCGGTGGAATGAGCTATTCAATGGGGATGGCGATAGGCGACACAGAGTGCAGGATGAGATGAGCGCGCGTACGTTCTCTTATCGTTCTTATCAATCCCAGTACTAACACCTCCCAGTTCTTCCCACGTCGCGTCGCGAACACCTTCCTCCTCCGCCTATCGATCCCAAAGACGTTACCATTGTTGCTCTGCGATTGAAGCACCAGATCGAGCAAGTCGTACCGTGCGAGCTCGAAGAGGAGCAGATCACCAAGGCGCATAGCAGCATCATCACCGACAAGGTGCTCGAGACGGCTAAGCAAGCAGGAGCTCCTGAACACAATGCCTGTGTAGTCTTCTGCCTGTTGCAGGTAAAGAAGTGGTTTAAGAAACAAGCGACCGCAGAGCTATGGGATGCCGACCTCCATGAAGTCCGCGCCGTGGCGGCAGAGATCATGGCCAAGCGCCTGATCGAGGCCGAAGAGGATACCACATACCTGTTCGAGGAAGTGCTACTCAAGCGCTACTCGACACTCATCGACGGAGAGCCAACCACCCCTGCCAACGCCGTAGAGAAGGCTGTCGATCTCCACGCCGTAACGGTCATCGGATCGTCCGGCTACCAAAAGTGCATCAACTACCTGTGGCGCGGCTGGGTAGTCCAAGACGACGAGGACCCCAGTCGCTTCGTCACATACGAGAACAAGACCAACACTAGCTACTGGGCCCATCTCGACCCCGATCGCATGCGCGTCCCCAAGTACCAAAACTGGGTGCAGATTGCCGTGTCCATCATCTTCTTGGGTCTCTACACCGGTGCTATCAACACCATCAATCCCTCTGGTGACCTGGATGTCGTCGAAGGTCTGCTGTACCTCTTCACTCTGGGATTCATCTGCGACGAGGCGAACAAGTTCTGGAAGGTCGGACGCTTTTACATCTCCTTCTGGAACATGTTTAACAGCACCCTGTACTCGCTTCTCACGGTCAGCTTCGTCTTGCGCATGGTGGCTCTTGGACACCCTATCAGTGACGAGAAGGACACACGACGCGAGTATCTGAACAAGATGAGCTACGACTTCCTCGCTTTCACTGCGCCTATGTTCTGGATGCGTCTGTTGCTGTATCTCGACACCTTCCGCTTTTTCGGTGCGATGCTTGTTGTGCTCAAGGTGATGATGCGCGAGTCGCTCATCTTCTTCATGCTACTACTTGTTGTCATGATTGGTTTCTTCCAGGCCTTCATCGGTCTAGACATCGCGGACGATCAGCTTGCTAACGACACTGTCTTCGTGTTCCAAGCCATGTTGAACGCTGTCATGCAATCGCCTGAGTTTGAAGGCTTCGACAACTTCTCGGTATGTCACATCCTACAGTACTAAACTCAAGCTCGAGCTAACAGATAACAGCCCCCCTTCGGTATTATTCTCTACTACATCTTTACCTTCGTCGTCATGGTCATCCTGCTTAACGTCCTCATCGCTCTCTACAACTCTGCCTACGAAGACATCACACAGAACGCTATCGACGAGTACATGGCTCTCTTCTCGCAGAAGACGATGCAGTTTGTTCGCGCTCCCGACGAGAACGTCTTCATCGCTCCTTTCAACCTCATTGAGATGTTCTTCTTGATCCTTCCATTCGAGTGGTGGATGGATGAGAAGCGCTACGACAAGCTCAACGATATGGTATGTGAATCTCACTCGCACAGGCCCTCCCGCTGTTTATATGATGATTTCTATGTATTTGCTACTTCAGAGCTTCGGCTATGAGACAATTATCACCTAGTACTGATCACAGCACCTTCCACATCGCATTTTCAAGTCGCTCTACATCCGCAGAAAGCTGACACCACACAGGTCATGGCAGTAATCTACTCACCCCTCCTCGTCATCACCGCCATGTTCGAACAACAAGAAGCCTGGGTCGTCCGAGACAACCGCCGCCGCGGCGAAGACGACGAAGACACAACCATGGAGTGGGAACAAGTCCTTGATGGCTGTGACTTTGAAGCCGACGGCTGGGAGAAGAAGGTCCAGGCTTCGCGTCCCAATGTCGAGTTCGACACTGCGGTGTTGGAAGTCAGGCAGCTGAGGAAAGAAGTCAGCGAACTCAAGGACATGATGAAGATGCTTATCGAGGGCAAGAAGGAAGGTTGGGGCGGAGACACACTCGGCGAGAGTGGGCTGGCGAAGCTGGACGCAAGCAAATTGGGTATGCAAGGCGAGAGCAGCGAAAACGGGGGTGGAAGGGATGAGTAAGTGCGATTTGCTTTGTGTCTCGCTGTCACCAGTGCTCTTTCTGTTGCCGCTGTTTCCATTTTGTTCGAGTGCTGGTGTGTTGACTTTTTGGTTGTGTAGGCGCTATAGGAGCGAGTTTGGAGAGAGCCAGGCGAGTGATTGGCACTCTGATTGAGAGTGTAACGTCGCTCTTCTGCTCCTCTTCTTCTTGTTCGAGTACATATTACGGAATGTTACGCGATACGATACGATACGATGAACGACATACGACACTGTGCGACGCGATGCGATACTTTGGTTATATACCCCTCCTTTACAACAAAATGCCATGTCTACTTTATGCACGAATATACTCATTCCTCAATGTTCTTGGATCGTCTTACTACACGCTGTTGAGAAATGATCATTTGCTTGTTGTCTTCTGAAATGAAGTTGCTGGCTTGTGCCATTGTCGGTGCTGACAGGACGCGTGGCTCCACCAATCAGCAACGCCTCGGCATCTCCCCCCTTTCGATCTAGCCCACACATGTGTTATCTGCTACGTAGGTACCCGCTTTCCCGGTTCCAGGTTCTCTCCTGCTCCTTTAAGGGACGCTTGGTGGTTCATTATGCCGTTCCGCCCGGTGCGGTTGCACTGCCACAAGGCTTATGTACCTGTCAAGGGGGTCTGGACGGGCCCGAGCCACAGGGTCCCTTTAAGTACCGTGGGAGCTCGCTGTTTCTGTTTGGGGACTTGACACGATAGCGACTTTGTGGGATTATTTGATTTGACCGAACGACAGGTGTGGACTGAGGTCTTTGCTTTAATTGCGAGCAGACGCAAGAGGTGGACATAAGAGTACAAGGATGCGCATCGCCCTCGTTGACGGTTCCTCATTTACGCCTTTCTTGTCTCCTTTCTCTTTATCTCCTTGATCAACCCGGTGGACTCCAGGAAGAGAACCCCTCCAGCAACATCCTCAGCACCCCCAATCCCCCGCCAAAATGTCAACAACCTACCTAACCCCCCTCACAACAAACACGCCAACCAAACGCTCCGCCTCCGCGCCCCCGCCAAGCCGCACACTCTACACCTTCCAAGAAGTCCACCCTTGGCAACGCGACAACGAGTACCTCAAGAACCATTATCGTTGCACCACCAATTCCTACCGCGAATGTCTGAAGAGCTTGTCGTATCTGCACAACCAGACTGGGAATATCTACACGCATCTCATCGGCGCTGTATTCATCCTCTTTTATGCCATCTACGCCTACAGCAATATTAGCAGCCGTTACGAAACTGCTGATATAAACGATTTACTTGCGTTTGGGGTTTTCGTGGGGAGTGCCGTGGTGTGTTTTGGCGTTAGTGCTACGTTTCACATGTTTGGGAATCACAGCAGTAAAGTGTATCATACATGGTTGCAGTTGGACCTTTACGGCATCTTCGTGTTGATCGTAGGCACGGTGTATTCTGGGACGTATTATGGGTTTTATTGTCAGAAACAATACTGGGTGTTGTATTCGGCTGGGATTACTTCGATCGTCACGGGTGCAGCGACGCTTTGTTCGATTCCTCGGTTCCGCACGCCGAAATGGAGGTGGGCGAGGGCGACGCTGTTTTGTGCGATTGGCTGGTCGGGTGCGGTGCCGATGACGCATGCGGCTCAGGCGTTTGGCAAGGAGCAGGCGGATAGGCAGATGGGGTGGCGGTTGATGATTTTTGAGGGGCTGTTTTATATTACGGGGGCTTTTATCTATGCGGTATGTCTTTCGGGAATACATTCGGGTAGAGTGAACATTACTGACATTTTGCACAGATCCGCTTCCCGGAGAGATTTCGGCCGGGACTTTTCGATATCTGGGGTTGCTCGCATCAGATCTTTCATCTTTGTGCTGTTGGGGGTGCGGCGCTGCATTTGGTGGCGCTGTTGAAGGCGTTTGATTATAATCATGACCCGGCGACGCGGATATGCTGAGGGTAGCCCCTTTGGAGCTATCGAGCAAACGACTACTTTACCCTTGCACACTGCATGTTCAAGACTCCATCTTCTCATCCATTCCCCATGCTCGATCTGAATAACGACTTCTGTCGCCCTCTCAGCTTGTCTGTCGCTCAGGGTCTCTAAGCTACCCATTGTCAGCCCACGTGCACTGATTTCAAGACCCAGGGGCCAGCAGAGTTCATCGACCCCGCCCTTGACCCCACCGGCGGAGACATTCCTGGAAGATCGAGCATCGTCTCAACACCCTCGTTCACCTCCAGCGAGGTGACGATATGTCCGCGGAGAACAAGACCACCGTCATCGTAGGCGCGGGATCCATTGGTCTGTGGACTGCCTATCACCTCGCGCACGCAAATCGTCAAGCCGGTCTCTCGAGCAGCAATACCGTCATCGTCATAGAAGCATCAGCGAGCGCATTCGGAGAGACATCCAAGACCTGTACAGGATGCATTCACTACAAATTCAACGATGAGATCATGGACGAATTTGGGAAGTACAACTTTGCAGCCTGGCGTGATTTGGCAGAGAGCAACGACCTCTGTGATACTGCTGGACTCCGCTTCAATTCCATTTTCGGGTTGACCAAGAATGATGGGGTTAATCAAAAGCTTTTGCCGGATTGGCTTCGAACGAGCGCTGAGTGGGGGGTGGACACCAAGTTCTTGGGGGCGGACAACGCAATGATGTAAGCATGTTTTACATGCATCAACTTTCTATGCTGATCAAGTTCGTTGCAGCAACCCAGTATGCCTCGGCAAATGGCTTGAAAGAGCATGTATTGAAATGAATGTTCGCATTGAGACCTCTACAAGAGTCACTGTCGTCGAGTTAGACGAAGAAAATCGAGCCACTGCAGTAACCGTCATTCGAGAAGACTCATCCAAAGTCAAAATTCAATGCGACAACTTCGTTCTAGCCGGGGGCCCATGGACGCCGGTGGTCTACAAAACGCTCTTCCCCTCGTCCCCAATCCAGATCGACGCAGCAACAGAGGCAGGCGACTGGATCATCTTCCGAAATCAGAATCCTGTCGCGAAGAACTTGGTGGCTTTCGTGGGCCTGAATGACATAGTTGGAGAGAAGTTGGAGTTCGCAGGTCGCAACGACGGCACGATCTGGGTTTGCGGAGCAAAAGATCACAAGGGCACGCTACCTCCATTAGGCTCGAGAGGTCCACCAGATGCGGCAGGAATTGCGGAGCTCACAGGTCGAGCCTATCGTTTTCTTCGCGTTCACAACGCGGATGATTCGGACACGTTCGAGAAGTTGGAGGTCGTTGCGCTTGGAAGGGCATTTCGACCCGTTACGCTTTCGGGGCGCCCGATGATGGCTATGGTCGAGTCTGACAAACTCTCGCATCATAATGGCCTTTATCCAGAGGGCAGAGTTGGTAATGTATTTTTGTGCTGGGGGCATGGGTCTTGGGGGCTGACACTTGGACCGGGCACAGGGAAGTTGATGAGTCAATTGATCCTGGGTGAACCGACTGATCTTGATCTTTCGCCATTTCGGATTCCAGAGACTACGTAAAATACGATTTGCATAAACATATCCCACGTCATTGGTCCCAATAGATCATCCAAGAGCGATAAGCCTCTTCCGTGCCGGTTGTGCGATGCTCGCTGTACTCGTGCGGCACGATGTGTTGGTAACATCGCAGACATGGCATCTTGGGCAGACGATTGGGCGCATTCCATGTTTCAAGTAAAAGTATTACAAAGTAGGGTTTCTGTGCCACGGTATAGCCCCAAGTCGTAGCCCCATTTTCCGCCGAACTTGGCTGACATCTCCATCTTCTCCGAGTTTTGATAGATCTTGACAGCATGATGACCTGGGTGCCTGTAGGTATTCGGCCCCTATATGGCGGCACGTACAGCATCCTTTACTTCAAAGTGCTTCGCCCTTCGCTTTTCGCCCCTTGCTAGCTTGCTGCTTCCTACAAAATGAGACATGCAGACATGGTGGGATGTTGCCAAGTCATTCCGCTTCTACCATCTCGCTAGAATCTGCAGACTGTGTGGCTAAACAGATTTCTCACGATCGTGCCCATACTTGTTGTTTTATATGCAGCTGCATGCAGCACATACAATGTCTCATTGGAATCCGCCAGCATTGCGATCATGCGCTGTGTTTTTGGACCACGCTGTGCACCCATCTCTGCACTGGCACGTTCATCAAATCGATGTATCTTATATATGCCGAAACGTCTGAGTGTGTGTAATCGATTGCACAGTTCATTGAAGTCTACCCCAATCCAAGGGGGAGCGGAATGGCAAGAAGGCCTGCAGCGGCTCTTACAGCGGTGCCTAATCTCACGATTGCAACCCTTCACTGAACTTCAATGCTCGCCATGCTAGCTCAGCTGCGCCTCTTGCAGCTTTGAAGCTAGGGTTCTCTTCTAACATCTCAGCTTTTGCGCCTAGCGCCTCGATGACACGTTTCGTAACCCTCCGAGCTTTCCCATCGCTGAGACTTTCGGGACTACCCGTCATCATCACAGTAATTGAGTCGGGAGGATGAGGCGTCGGGTAGTAATACTGGTGATACAAGAAACTTAGGACAAAATCTTGTATGTCCAGTTCGTCGGGCTCACCACCACTGCCCAAGTCGAATGAGGTTGCAAGATCCATATATAGGTACGATGTCTCGATGGGTTCGCGAAGGATGTTATGGTGTAGAAGAAGCGCGGACTCAGTGTGTTCGACCAGTAGCGTATGGCGAGACGTGAAATTCTTCCCCTCTTCACGGCATTTCTCTTCGTTGTGGTAGTCTTTACAGAGACCTAGACCGTTTCCTGCGTATGCGGCGACGTCCTCGTGCGGATGTGTTGCCTCTAGCCACGGACCCAACTTCGCGAGGCCGACATAGTCCGCTGCGTCCCTGATGTCTTCCTGATAGAGGCCTGGCAGTGCGGGAAAGCTAATTAGGGCCGAAATTGGTGAGTCTACATACGTCTTGACTACCTCAACGATCTCTTCGAGGACCTTCGCGATGACTGCTACTTCTGGTGACGCTGGGAGACCCTTTTCTTTCCGCGCGGTTCGCTTCTCTTGTCGGGGCCAGTCATCGAATAGGTCCTTAAGAGAATGATACGGGGGGCTGGTGAAACTATGAGTGTCTGCTCAAAGAGGTGTTTATGGTGTTCGTCGTACCTTGGGTGTTCAGACGACGGATCAGAGAAGTTTCGCATGAGTTCAACATACTCTTCGCATGCATTCAACTCTACTATATCTTCCGTCAAGAGATCGCTGTAACGAACAGAGACAACAGCGCGGTCTA
The DNA here is from genome assembly GCF_023758065.1 of Alternaria ventricosa. Classification (NCBI taxonomy): domain Eukaryota; kingdom Fungi; phylum Ascomycota; class Dothideomycetes; order Pleosporales; family Pleosporaceae; genus Alternaria; species Alternaria ventricosa. The sequence continues at coordinate 782,155 of NW_026055685.1, read as the reverse complement.
CAGTCAGGGCGAAGCCGACCGTCACTGAATTCGATGCTGTCCTGTCGGGAGATATTACAGTCTGCATGCAGACAGCGATGATCGAGAACAAGACGGGTGCGATGATCAGATGCATCTTCTCTGTGGGATGGTTTCTGTTGCACTTCAAGGGTGACAGCGATGACCGGGTATTAAGGAAGATCTTCTTGCAACGCAGATGCGCCTATGTGGCGCTGTGCTGCCGGATGAGCGCGATATTTGAATAGCGGGGGCGGGCTTATGTTGCGCTGCACGCTCTATCATCGGGGACCCATGGACGGCTGGCAGCTTGGTGATGCAGAGTGTGAGCTGCGCACCGATCTTGTCTTGATCTCTCGATCGCTTTTCGTTTTGCGGCGCGGAACACACCACAGTTGTGTGGGTGCACTGAGACACATTCAGAGCGCGGTTGTGGCGTGGCGGCTGCCTAGAGCTTCCCGCCCCAATGCGAAACCTACCCAGGTACCTGCATCATGATTAGCAGTTGACACCTTGTTTTCGATAGACCCCAGCATTTTTAGAGAATCCTGTACTGACGGCGACCCTTTGAAGGTTGGTACTGTTCCACGGCCACGTACGTCAGTTATCCCGTGGCGTGAACCCAATCCCAGCACCGGATACTCTCACTCTTAGGGGCCCATCCTTCACGACACACCTGGGCAGTCACTTCAGAGAGACCCCGAGAAATAAATGACAGACGCGGTATGTGACATAACGATGAATATACCCATTGGTTCAACGGGCACCCGTATCTACGCGTAATCACGAATCTTTTTGTCCGCGCAGTATCGTGAACGACCACAAGGATTACCCCCAGCATGCTAGTCGCTATGCGGCACTGTAGATATGTTGTAAGACGGAGAGGCTTATGAGTGTGAACCACACCCATGATGACGAATGTGCTGACGCGAAAACCTTCCAGTAGCTCGAGTCTGACCTGCCCCAGATTGAGGCAATTCTCACACAGAACCTGGTGCTTCCTTTTGCACCCCGGCACAGTGAACTACGTCCAGACGACGAAGCGATGAGGATGTACTGGCCCCCCATACGCCACTCTCATACATACCAGCCTGGGGGTCACAAGTTGCTACCTGGTCGGTGACGCTGTGTCCAAATTATGACTAATGCAGTATTATCGCTACATGATGGCTTTTGTGAACGGAGGAGAAATAGCCTTGAGTAAGCATATACGACAGCACTCTTTAGCAAAGTAAACGAATTCACGTTACGAGCGATAGGTTGGGAGGGCAGTTCACTCGACAAAACTCCACTGACGCAATCATATAAGACGCAAGCAGAAGATAATCTGTTTGAAAACTTCTGCACGCCTGATGCCCGCATATCAGGTCGTTTCATTTAACGCGTTCAGACTGTACAACCCGACATACCTCATTGCGCGGCGTGGCGATGTCAGTCTTTGTCAGATGATGCATCACTCAAGCAAGAGGTCGGCCTCTTACTCGAACTACGCCATACTCCTACAGATCTGCTGAGAAGTGAATGTCCTGCGAATGTGTCCTTCTGAGGTACGATGGTGTACTTAAGAATTCGGACTGTCGAGTCTTTCCAATGTACGCACTCTCATTCTCTATCATTCTACTACAAGCATTGCCATAACATCAATCGACATCGCAACATGTTCTTTCAGCTATTGATCGTCACAGCAATGGTGGGCAGAGGTCTTTCTGCAGCCCTGTCATTGTCTAGGGTTATCCCACGGGATACTTTCCGAGTGGACCGGTATGCACATCTCGGAGATTCATTCGCGGCGGGACCAGGAGCTGGTAAGAAGTACTTCGATGACATCTGTCATCGATCTCACCAATCCTGGGGAATACGAGTAGCCGAGGACGTACGACTGAGAGGCGAAAGAGATCATATCGACATATTCCAATTCGAGGCCTGTTCCGGCGCTGTGACGAGAAACATCTACGAAGAAGGGCAGCTCCTCAAAAGAGATGGACCTGATTCATTCCCGCCCAAACCTCATCCGCAAGCACAAGTGCTAGCAGCATCACAACCGAATCTTGTAACCATGTCGATTGGTGGCAACGATGTTGGTTTTAGCGACTTGCTTGATCGTGTGAGTGAAAATTGGAATTACTTTGTCGTATAGATCACTCGCTGACACAGACAGTGCATCTATGGATTTCACACCGCTGGTTGTCAGGGGTGTCGTGGTGGTGATCTTGACTGTTCGATTGACTGCGACGAAGCCATGAGTCAACTTGGTTCCAACATCGACCGGGGTGCCTTCGCAGACAGATACAAGCTGACGATAAATGCCATTTTCCAGAACGCCCCAAACACCAATCTGTTCATAACAGGATATCCTCGGTTCTTCAATGAGCTCACTGATCAATGCGACACCACGAGCTTCAAGTTATTCTGCAACCTTAACGGCGTACTCCCACTGACCAAAGACCGCCGTAGAAAGATGAACGAGCTCACAATCAGACTCAACAACAAGATCAAGGCTTTCGTTAACGACAACGCCCCGCAGTCCGGCTCAATCACTTTCGTAGATACAGACCCGTATTTCGAAGGCCATCGCTTCTGCGAGGAAGGCGTTGTTGAACCAAGTTACCGGAACAAGAATATATGGTTTTTTCCACTGGAATTTACTGCACCCGAGGGAGCCACCTTCAATGTTAGCGATAGTACACCTTCTGGAAATTGCCAAGCTAGCTTGGATGCAAGCGGGGATGCTGGACAGTACTACACATGCCTGATCGCAAACTCTATACCCCAAGGAACAACTATCGATTTGCATGAGCAGCCTAACAGCGTCGCAACCAATGACGAAGACGAACCGGATGTCTTGGACTACCCAGTATGGCTCCTGCGAACATTTCATCCAACGATACAAGGTCACGAGGCATATCGAGAAGCGTTCTTCGCTGCGTACTTGGCGCTCAACAGTCCCGCATTTACATCCGAGCTTTCTTGCAATGACCCAGAGAACAAGTACGTTGCGAAAGACGCGCTCCTCGATCTTATCGACAACACCTACTGTCCCAAGCTGGAAGGCGCTACTGGCTCTATCGGTACAGGGCATTATTTCCCAAGCAGCCCCGAGGCAGTCGAAATCGGCGTCACCAGCAGACTCACCGCCGGGCCTGTACCTACCGTGGAGGAATGTAAGACAAATCTTCACAAGATCTTAGACGAGTGCAACAACGACCGATGGAAAAACCCAGTGGGCTGGCAAGCTGGTGGAGAGTTCGAGATCAACGGCTGGAGATTCACCATCACACCCACGGGCCAGCGGCCTTCCACACCGAAAGCATGGTGTAAGATCGAGAACTGCCAAAACGGAGAGAAGTGCACCGCATCTATCTGGGGTGCGGGATGGCTCAGGAACGACTATGGCGAAAAGCTGCGCAGCGCCTTCGCAGCCCAACAAGCCGTATACAGCGAATTGAGATACGAAAATTCATTGGGCGACAGCAAAGGCATCGATATGAGTCACTGGAATTTCAAGTACGAAGCTTTGGATGAGCACGAGTGGCATGCGAGTCTCTTCTTGGATCTAGGTCTTCGCTTGCCATACAAGAAAACCGTTACGGATGCTTTGCATTCTGCCGCTGGTGACGGTCTTGAGATCGGGAATGGCGGCGAATGCGAGTCAGAGGTTAACTACTAAGTGGATGCTTGCTCTTGAGGGGTTTCTTTGCGCATACAGTATTCTTCTGTCGCTTCCAACGTCATATTTCCTTGGTTACTGGGTCCACGTCACGTGTTTCTCCGGTCGCAGGCGGCCGATGTCTTCACTGAACGCTCCACGAGGCTACGCGCTCACTTCGTGTTTCTTTCATTTCCAAGATTTGACGATGTAACATTTCCATATCTCAGTATTACAAGATATCATCACAACTTGCTCGGTCGATCACTCCGTCCCGTGACTGCAGTATCCTGCCACACCTCCGCATGTTCGAGATCGCCGAAAAGGCTCAACAAGAGCGCCTTCATCTCATCCTTGACACTGCAGGGGCTCAGTAAAGCTTTTCTCAACTGTATGGAAAGTTCTTACAATTCGCGGTACTTGAGCTCACCCGAATATAGTGCCGACGAGCAGAGGTTGAACCTTCTATGGAGAAGTCAGCTGAGCTCGACTGAACATGGTATGCTGCTTCAGTGAGACTTACATGCAATACAAAGCGTTCCTGTCTTCGAAGTCTTCTTTGGGTTCTGAAGCCGGGTAGTGCTTGAGATATTCGGCTATATGGACTCCACTGATCTTGTGGCGCTTGAGTCGCCATGGAGCTAGCTCGTCTAATATGCCGTCACCACAGTCAGTGTCTGCCAAATCGAAAACTCATGATACTTACACTCGTGATGCGCAAACGAAGAGCACGCATCAAAGATCACCGGCTTCCCGGTATTTCTGTCAACTCCGGTATTGCCATCCCAAAGATCTCCATGCACCAAGCATGCTGAAATACTCCTTCCTTTGGTCTCTAGAGGCCTCAGCAACCGCGGTATTGCTTTGTTCACGATCAATGTGCGCAGCTGTACCATGTCTTCGTCATGGCCATGCTGTAATTCTTCGAGGTCGAACATCCGCTGTATGCCACGTGTAAAGCTCTCTTCCCAAGTATCGCAAAAAGTGGTGTCTTGAGGAAGTCTACCCCCGTATGTCGTGACGGGAAAGCCAAATCTTCCTGTTGGGGAAAGCACGGTTTTGTGCAGGCGGGCGATCTGGCCAGTGAAGTCGCTAATGCGTTGAAGCTCTTTACTTGATCTACTGTGAGATTCTTCACTGCGATCGACTGCGGTGGATGCCTCGCCAGGTACTTCTCCAGTCATCTCGCGGAATGCGCATATGAAGAAGTAAGTGTTAGCATCTTTTGCGTAGGTACCCCAACCGATTGGCTGCGGGACGAGATCTGGCATGTTTTCGTAAAGAGCTGACATTGAAGTGAACTCTCCAAGCATCATACCCTTACCAACATCACCACAAGAGACCTGGACGGCTGTTGAGCTTAGCAAAGGTGACTATTCATGAGCTTACTGACCTTCAGGAAGTACGACACTTCTTCGCCGACGTCGTTGAGTGTAAGGATTCGAGCAGTTTGATTCCAATTTGAGAAGCCATGAGGTGTGATTCCTTCAATCTTGGACTCAGTAGGAAGTACTGATACTTGTATTAGCAACGCTAAAGAGGTAAAACGCCAAGTCAACTCACATGCTGCAACGCTTGGATCAACGTGTGAGATCACCGTGCGGGGCACGACGGTCTTGATGCGCACAACCTCTGTATCAGCCATCACCCAAACGACAATGCGCATGCGAAACCCTTGATGGCCAGTAATAAACACAGATGAAAAGAGGCAGTTCAAGTGTACAAGGTGTGGCGAGTTCCAACACGGGAGTCATTGTTGGTGTGGCATCCAACAGCGAGCTTGACCCTTGCTTATCACAGTGCCACGTGAGTGCATGAACCTAGCGATGCGGCACTCTAGCCGACCACACCACCACTTTCCAATCTTGAACGTTAGCATGACGACAACAAAAACACGCGTCAAGATGTCCGAAGCGGATACAGTATCAGCGCCACCGTTCACCGTCTTCACTAGCCGTCAGCGCACTTACTTCACCTTCCTCCTCGGCTACTTGACGCTCGCTTCATCTTTGACAGCTACAATCTACCTACCGCTGATTGAGAGCCTAAGCAAGCAGTACAATGCGTCTGTACTTGCAATCGATTTGACCATCACGGTCTATCTCGTCTTCCAGGCAATTTCGCCAGCTTTTTTCGGCCCATTGTCGGATACACTTGGTCGCCGCCCAGTCTTCTTGATGACCTTTGCGATATACCTCGGGGCAAGTCTGGGCCTGGCTTTCAATGAGAACAGCTACGCCGCACTACTAGTCCTTCGGTCCTTGCAGAGCATTGGAGGTTCGGCAGTGATGTCGCTGGCTTATGCGGTCGTCGCCGATATCTCTTTGCCTGCAGAGCGAGGCAGAATCCTCGGACCCATGCTTGCCGCTACGAACTTTGGACCATGTTTCGGACCTATCATCGGTGGCGGTATCGTCTTAGCTACGGGGCAAACGCAGTGGGCTTTCTGGACGCTGGTCATCTTTGGCGCATCTTCTTTGATGCTGATCGGATGGACTATGCCCGAAACCGGAAGAAACATCGTTGGCAGCGGAGAGGTTTGTCCTCGCGCCTTGTGGGAAACATGGTGGTCTGTCATCAGGTCCAGCGGCAGACGAGAAAGACAGGACGACTACGAGTGCTCCAGTAACGTATACTCCGAGAAGAGTGGTAAAGGAGTTTGGAGCTTCCCAAATCCTTTCTCCTCGGTGCGTCTCATTTTCTACACTGACACGTTCCTCATCCTCTGGTCAGCAGGTTCCCCGTACGCTGTGTGGTACTGTATCCAGGCCTCCATACCACTGATCTACGGTCAACGATACGGTTACAACCCATTAGCCGTCAGTCTATGCTTCTTATCCGGAGGCGCAGGAGTCATCGTAGGCGGCTTCGTTGCTGGTCGTCTCATGGATTTCAACTACAAGAAGACGGCCGAACCATATGGTCTCCCAGTAGACCGTGTATCTGGGGACGATATTCGAAATTTCCCCATTGAGGTCGCTCGTTCCCGTGGCTCGTATACGTTGCATGTACTTTCCGTCGGCACTCTCGTTGGCTATGGCTGGGCTATTGAACGTGGCGTTCATGCTAGCATACCACTTATATTGCAATTCTTCATTGGTGCTAGATGTACCATCGTATTGCAGCTGTACAGCGCTTTGATGGTGTACATCTTTCCTGACAAAGCCGGTACTGCGGCGGCCTCGAACAACATCGTCCGGTGTACCCTGTCGGCCGTCGCAGTCGCGATACTCCAGCCACTCAGAGATACCATAGGAGACGGCTGGATGTTTACCTCGATTGGGCTCGTCGATGGCGCACTCGGCGTGTTTGCAGTCGCAGTGTTGAGGAAATGGGGGTGGAATTGGAGGCGAGCAAGAACAGGTCACGACTGATGTAATTTGTTTGCTGATAGCATGGTACTGTCATTCGGATCATGCGATCGGATGAAAGAGGCGGTTGGTAATTCCGTGACGCGTCTGCACGTGTGCCATGACGCGCTAGAAGCTAGTGGATGAAGAAGGCCCGACTGGCCACGCAGCACCATCTCATGTGGAAGGCATCATCGGGAACTGAACAGCAACACTTGATACACAGAGGTTGAAACTGCGCGATACCGGCTTTTGAACACCTTATCAGCCACTATATATGTACCCAAGTACCAGATTAACGTGTGAGGACCACGAGACGTCTCTTGGACTCCCAAACAGCGTTAATCAAATCAATGCAAACTCCTGGGCTTCATCTTCTTTCCAGTTCACTGCCCCTGTATTCCACGGACCCATCCAGTCTTCCAGATAGCAAATGCTGACAACCTCATAAGCGTCTTTCGTAGGTATGTGTCGAAGGGCTACTGGATGCGAGCAGCCATGCAGAATGCAGATCAAGTCGCCTCTTTGAAGCCCGCTTCCTGTCGCGAGATGTCCATCTTGTGTAATATGCAACTGTCGCCCTTGCATGACAGTCTTGATATATTCAGTTACGGTACGCTTTTCCACGTTGTGATCCTGGACCCAAGATTTGTATTCGGCAGGATATGTCGGATTTTTCACTCTGCTCGTTGCAAACCACCAGTATTTGATCTGGAGTTGGCTGGCAAATACAGCGGTATCCTCCGGCTCGTACGTGCAGGGTCCACAATGCCCTTCCGCAAGAAGCGCCGGTAGTATGGACTCAAGCGCTGGTAAAGGTACGTCTGGATCATAATATCGAGAAGTCGTCCAGGCGGTTCTTATTCGCAGCAGCAAAGGAAGGTACGCTGTGTCGATGTCTTCTTCCGACGTTGAGATTCTGTGGTCAACTTCTACGTCTACAGTAGCAACGACCCGACCATGTACCCACAGAGTACGCTCGTCGCATTTACCGTTCCATGAATACATTTCAGTTTGTGCGTTGGAGCTACGTAGCGCATGTAACGGCAAGAAAGGCACGACGAGACGGTGTGCGGTAAAGTTGGGAACCCAAGAGGGTATAGTCTTCGTTGTGGATGATCGTGGCAGAGTCTCGAAGATATCCAGGCTTTTGGTACCCTCGATGATGGAGCGTGCGGTTGCGACCAGGGCGGCCTGCAAAGAAGTCTCATAGGACGGTTTCAGACAAATCCGGTCATCTTGATTCATTCCAAAGAAAGCATAGAGTTGATCATGAACGCTGGAAGTCTTTGCTTCGGCACTCAACGTAGACAGCACCTGGTCTAATGGAATCGGAGATTTGTTTGATGGCTTATGTCTCTCTGCCCACCGATCATGCATCTCTTTCAATACCCCATAACCGGACGGCGTAGACAGGTTGGGCGTTTCCAACTTCCATGCAGTCTTACACAGTTCCCAGAGAGTGGGGAGTACAACCGTTACCCTATTGAAGGGTGGGGTCATGGAGTCTTGTAGGATGAATGTCGACTTTCGTGGCAGAACCACTTCTTGAAATACCCAAGCTCGAGAGAACCACGGGCTCTTCAGGATATTACCGCACAACCCCAAAAGGTCCTTTTGTTTACGCTTGCAATCGACCATATCACTGATAGTATGGTCGGCGTGCTGTTTACTCCAACTGACCCACATGTAGTAGCTCGAGGGTGCATAGTCGAGAGGAACTGAGACTACACTGTCCAACGACGAGCATTGGGCCGCGATGCCGGATTTCAGTCCTTGAACCAGTCCCAGCCACACTAGAACGCGTGAGCAGTTAGAATATATGCTGCCCATGATTGAGACTTGTTGCGCTCTTTCGGACAAATCGTCTTGATTGATGCATATTTGATCGACCCAAAGGTAGCCTGTGGAGCAGGTCATAGCGATGTACGGCAAGGCTTGCTTTAGGCTTTTTGTGATCCGAAGTAACGTGCCGTCCGACAATTCAAGCGCTTCTTTACGGCTAGGAGTACCCCAGACGTACGACAACGCCTCGTACTCTGGAGCATGCTTGGTATTGGTGTTTGACAGCGAGAACTGCCACTGTATTGTACTGTCATGTACCTTCGATGATACAATTTGTAAGAGCCGTATGCTGTGCGCTGTCTACAAGGACTCGTAACGGTAGGCTTCTTTGTCAGAGTGATGTGGGTGCTTCGGCATAGCTGTGCCTTCGTGACAAATGCCAGCTTTGGATCAGCGACAGTGATGCTGCGAGAGGGTTATGAGCAGATCGAGAAGAGACGAAAGTGATTGGCGATGGGAAGAGCTAATGTTCTCAAGGATACGATGCTTTCAGAAGCTTCGAGAGCGATGGTGACGACCTCGCTGTAGCGAGGCGCGTAGCATGTGCCAAGGCAATGACAACCTTGCACCGCGGCATCGCTTCTGCGAGGCTGAGGTGGGGCAGTGTTCAATGGGCGCGCGACAAGTAGATAGCTGCAAATATCACGTATTTCGAATCAGCGCTGCGCATTTCGAACATCGCGACCATTAGAGGTGTGGCCCTGCGGTCAGTGAACCTAGAGTGAGTATTTGCTTAGAGCCTGCTGGCGAATGTGAGCTATTGTGCTAGTGTCGTGTTCCACAACCAGTGGATGTTATTGCGCGTTTCGTGAATATTTGAATTGCATTACAAGATTCGCTAGTCGTCAAATTATGTGTACGTACAGGGTATCGCTTTTGATCGTAAAAGGACTAAGATGCCGGACTCGGACTGCTGCGAGCTGGCGAAAGGAAATTCGAAGAAAGCGCAATCCGATACTTGGGGATGCGGTCAGGAGTAGGAGTAGAGGTCTTCTTGACGCCAATCACAGGTGGATCAGCGATCTCTGCCTTTGCACTGTCGGGGGTGATCTTCGTCGGTGTGCTCTCCGTCTCGATCGTGGAGTCTTTTCTGCGCTGTTGCGGTGTCGGGGTGTCTGGCGTCAACGGCGGGCTGTCTTTCGAGGCCTGCGGTGTAACGCGCTCGCCATTTGTCCCACCCTCTAGAACAAGATTCAGATTCGCTGGCGTGCTCGCTGTAGATGACGCAGCAACGAGGTCATCAGAAGAGCGTTTCGTCTGCGAGAAGGATGGCGACGTGATGATGTGAGCGTGTGGGAAGCCAAAGCCCTCGAGCTTAGCTACCATTGCTTGGTTGTATTCTTGCAGATTGTTGGTCTCGGTGGCCGTTGTGGAGGGGATGCTGAAATCGTCATGGGTCTCATGAATGGTAGTTATTCGCGAATTGCCATTCGCGACAGCTTCGTGCGACACTGTCGGGCCCTTCCATTCGGGATGGGGTATGCGCCCGATGACATTCAACCTTCCTGTCCCAAGTTTCGCCCATTCCCAGATGCCTCGACGAGTCGGTGATCGCTGTGGTGGCTGCACCGGTCCTCCCTCTAGCTCCCTCAATGCTTGGTCTTCAAGCTGGCTATTCTGGGGTGGGTGAGACGCGTCGTCTGAGCTTCGGCGGCGCTCTTCTAGGACTGGGCGTGACCTCTGTATCTCCGTTCCACTGCTTTGAGCCCGCTCCAGGCGTCTTCTCTCCGGTGGCGTCACTTTGCGCAGCTTTTCCCTGTCCTTCTCCCTCTCGCGAATCGCGTCGAGATTGGGTGCTTGACTGGCGACTGCCATCTCGGTCGATGTGCCAACCGTCGAGCTCGCCGGACTTGTCAGGCGACGGCGGAGAGGACCGGCGCTTCCTTCTTGTGGGCGAGCTTGCAGGGGATGAGGCGGGCGAGGCGTCTTCGGGGGAGGAGGGCGGGGAGGGCGGTTGTGCTGGTCGGAGCTTATGTAGGGGACTGGTTTGGCGGATGACAGGCCGGCTTTCTTCTTTGCTGGTTAATGGACGTTATTACGCGTTTTTGACAGCAGTGATATGGCTGATAGGGTGCTGAGAGTGGGCTTGGGAGAGGGCGGAGTCACACACCTTGCTTCCCTTTGCCCTTGCCCTTTGTGTGGCAGTTCGGGCCAGCTTCGTGGTCATGGTATTCGCACTCATGACCCTCATCCGTTGGATCGTCGAACAACATGCCGCCAGTGCCTGACCTGATTGCCTTGACCAAATCGATGGCGAAGTCGGGGTTGTTTTCGAAGCACTCGCGATAAGTCTCGACGTCGCGCTCACTACCAGGATCCATAATCTGGCGGGCCGCGATGCGCGTCATGAGCGTGCGGAAGGGCGACCCTGTCGGACTCTTGCGATAGATGTCATCAATCTCGTCAGCGTCAGGTACTAGCTCGGCCTCATTTAGGCCTTTCCTGTACTGATCCATCGCGACGTTCTTCAGTTGAAGCATGTCAAAGCGATCGCACAGCAGATAGAGTCTGTGACAGCTCACAGCATACTCATACTTCTGGTTGGCGTCGGCCATATCAGAGACATCGTCGAGGCTGCCCTGGTACAGCCACTTGACCAGCAGCTCGAAGCCAGCCGGGTTGTGATCGGGAAGATCGAGGCGATCTTTCCTAGTGTGGCCGTCGGCATCGCCTAGCAGCTCGTTCTCGAGGGTTTCGGAGTGGTGGCATAGCAGATTGCGATGCAGCGACCAGTGGCGCTTGGACTCGCCTACGTAGATGTCGATCATAGGGCCGGAGAGAAGTCTATCGCGTTGCAGCTTAGCTTTGGCCCGCACATGGAGGCGATGAGAGTAGAGACGGTGGGTGAGAGCCGGGCGCACCGCGATGCATCGCGACGGCGCTTCGGGTCTTTGCGCCAGCGCCAATTGCGGTGCATCGGCAGGCGGCGCATTCTCCATGAAGTCATCCTCCTTTTCCAGCGATGTCTGCGACTGCGATGCACCCGCCTCGTCACCGTGGTCGAAGAAAGGATCGTCTACGTACTCAGCAAAAGTCGCGGCAGGCACGTCGCCAATGCTGCCAGAAGCCATCCGTGACCGTTTGGAACCCGGTATGGCGAAATCACGATGGTATTGTCGCAGAGTCTGCCACATGCAGCGCGGAGATAGCGCTCATGGATGCGCGATGGCTTATATGGGGGATAGTACGTGTCGCGATGCGGTTAGGGCTGTGAGGTGTCGTGGTGAGGTGTACCGTCCGTGTAGACGTGCTGGAGTGGAGACATCAAGGATGGCTGGGTGGCTCCTGCCCTGACGTCGTTGGCCCGCCCGGGGTAGCTTCCGCGCATTGTCTAGGCCCAGATCATCGCCGTCACTTCGGACCTGCATTTAACAATCACCAACCCGAGATCTGGAATCTGCTTCCTCAACACCGCATCATGGTAACATCAAGTCTTGTTATTGCGCACGATGGCTGTGCGGAAGCTCATTTTGCGTACTCTCGACATCGCCGCGCTAAGCACATGTGACGTTGCCTTTTTACCATAGCTCCCTATGCTAAAGCGGGCTCGTTAAACAGGGGATGCCCTCCTTGCCGCAGAACCGCTGTTTCCGGCGACGGCAAAGTTCTGCTAATCTGAGCCTGCAATTTGGCTTTTACATATCGGTAAACAATCCGGAGAGTACATATACAAATCGACCCATTGGTACCCTCGGCACAGACGCCACAGCCCCTCATCTTCTGCAAGACAGACCCGTGGTTCATCGCTCCAAGTTCCAAACATCAACATTATCTATTCCTTAGCAATCCACAGATATCTCAATTTCTAACTCGACTTTTCTGCCCCACCAACGTACACGTCAATCGCATCCTATCACACCATGCCACCCATGATCAGAGACAAAACATCGTTCGACGCGATCGTCGACCCTACCTCTTCTCAGAACACCCTTTCACTCAAGCGAATCTGGAGGAAAGCCATGCCACGCGCAAATCCTTCGGCGAAGCGGTCGCCTGATGGGATTTCCAAAAAGCGAAAGCTTGCATTGTACTTGTTGCCGCGGCCTCCGATCAAGTATCTCGTCACGGACCTTGTCACCGACCCCAGGAACAGGATAGCGAAGTAACTCCAATACTGTTAAGGTCGGCTCGCGATCTTCGAAGGATCATCTGAGCCAATGAGAGACACACTGCACATGCCAAGAACAGCAGCCGAGACTGCTGCCTGTTCATGTCTTCTCACATCACAACCACATGCGCTCTATTCCAACCCGACGACATCGAACTCAATGGCCAGTTTGCAGTCATTAGAGCCCTCGTTTGGCTGGGAACCTTCTGATCATTTCCTTCTAGTACGTCGGATTGCACTATACGCGTTCTAGTCAACACAGCGAGCGCGACCAAGCTCTATCGGATGCGGCTGATCTAGAGCAAAAGGAGAAATGGGATCCAGATTCATCTCTACACCAAGACGAGCAAGAACGGAACCTTATCAAAGCCTGGATCCACCTCGGTGAGCGTGGCCGTTCGGTAGGATCTAGCTATCCCATTTCGTGGTTACGTCGAAGTCCAATCACTGACGCGCGTCTTAATCAGCTTTACCACGAGCGATGCGACGATATAGCTCTTCCTCGACACATCCCTTCAACTCTGTCGGTCTTCGAGAAGCGCCGCAAAGTGACAGATTCAGGCGAGTGGAATCGTGCTGCTGGTGCTATATGGATCCGTACATGGTATGGCAATGAAGCATATCTGGGGGACGGATCAGGCGAAGACATTGTCACTCGTGCAAGTGCCGACGAGGCATATCTTCGACTGTGGCGGAAAGCTCTGCATCCTTATCCGTACCATTACCGATTCGATGCGGATATGTTTGGGCCTTTCATCTTCGACGACAACAATACCGCGTATGGAGTGGCGGCACGAGACGCAGACGATGAAGTGGAGCTGATGGATGATATACCCTCTTTCATCTTAAGCGCCCTAATGCGATGCCCTGACGCAATGGAAGGAAGTAGTGAGCAAAAGATGATGGAAGAGGACGATCACACAGAATTGGCACAAAGCTTACTTGTCGTGGTTGCAGACCGCGAGGCATGCGAAGAGGGATGGGTACTGCTGATTGCCCTGAACCATAGAGGGCAGGCGTTGCACTTGCGTGTACGGTGCAAGGCTTACCTGGTTTGGGAGCAGGTCAATCATTTCAGAGATGGAGGCGAGCCGTTGGATATTACGGAGAGCAAAGAGAATCTCATGGACTACCTGGATGGCAATCGATCAGGTGATGGATGGGATGAGGATGAACCCCAGAATTAGCCAATACACACACCGGAGCTTCGAGCTCGTCTTTTGCGCTTACTGGCCGCCAGATACTATGCACTTTTACTCTATATTGAGATGAAGAAGGAGCGCCCTTGATGAAACTGTGGAGGGCAGACTCAGTGGCTGCGGGGCAGCAGAGGACGGAATGTGGACAGGGAGGATGTTGGTGGCCGTGCTTCAGCTACGTCAGACTTGTTACCCGTGGATATGGATTACTACCCCACTACTACGCTGTCACTGGTGACTGTAGTCTAGTATATCATTATACAGCAGCGCTTTTACGTCCTCGATCAACCTGATCATCAGACTCGGTGCCCTTCTTCTAGCAGGCGGCCTTGGGAAACTGGTGCCACCATGCTCACGCCTCTTTCTAACCAAGCTAAGGAAGCACTACCCACAGATTCCCCAAACAGGACAGAAGTTGTTTGGATACCTAAGCCAACGACACAGACAGCGGGTCAAGCTATCGAAGTGGACGAAGCCGTTCTTGGGGGTGAGCCCGCTCTTGAACGCAGTTTAATGCGGCGTTCAGGCTAACCATTCAAAAGCTCTACCCCACGGATGCAGGGAAATCGCAGCAAGACTACATGGCGCCAGTTTCTGGACACAGACCGCGCGTATTGATGTCCAACTAGCCGATGGGACTCCGCAAGCATATTTTCTCAAGACCGCCAGTGGCGAACTTGGCATGAGCATGCTGAGAGGAGAGTACTATGGATGCAAAACATTGCATGCATATACACCTGGCAAGTATTCTCGCCTACCCGATATCAGAAAGAAGCTGACTTTGTACACCACTTAGAAGAAATACCTCGCCCCATCGATTGGGGAACATACAAGTCAGATCCCAACAAACACTTCTACCTAGCCGAGTTCATGGAGATGACCGCAGACCTCCCTGATATCCGCGCATTCTCTGCCATGCTGGCTAAACTGCATCACGACAGCATGACAGACCCAAAATCGCCCAAGAAATTTGGATACGAGGTTATGACGCACTAAGGCAGCATGTACCAGGACACAACGTGGAGCAAAACATGGGAAGAACTGTACAGCCGGCGCTTTCAGTCATTCGTCGACCAAGAGTTAGCATCGCAGGGCCCGAGCGAAGAGATCGAGAAGCTGATGCTTGGTCTGAAAGACAAGGTCATTCCGCGACTGCTTCGGCCTCTAGGAACGCACGGTCGCAAACTGAGACCGGTTGCGCTCCATGGAGATATCTGGTGCGGTAATATAGGTACCAATGCGGTTACTGGTGAGCCGGTGTACTTTGACCCGGCTGTGTTTTGGGGGCATAATGAGTGTAAGTGACAGTGTAATAGAACACTTGGATCGAGGCTGATGTGGTGATTTCGTTTGTAAAGACGACATCGGTAGCATGGCCACTCCTCGTTACAAGCTCGGTCGAGAGTGGATGCAGGAGTATCACAAGTTCTTCCCTATATCAGCACCAGAGTGCGATTATGAAGACCGAAACGTGCTCTATGCGATGTAAGTTAGGTTTCTGTGGCTCATCTTTTTACTGCTGACTCTGCGAAGAAGCGGACACTTTTGCGCTTCCGCGTTATATCCTGAGAAGAGCGACTTTCGCAGAATGTACGCTAAGGGGTTCCTAGTAATGCAAATTCACTGACGTATACTAGGGCTATTGCGGATATGCAGCGACTCCTGCATAAGTATCCAGATGGGTATCAGGGAGAGTGAGGAATTTGTACCGGAGTATCCAAATTCACCATGTATCTCTTCTACTTCACCGTCAATTCGATTTTGACGAGTACAGACTTTCTTGCGTTTTTAATCACTCTTGGCTTGTACATTGACGTCTTGTTGTGAGCTGGCAAAAAGAATTACGAAAGTGCGCCTGTCTGAACAGGGACTGCTCATGGAGAACGGACGCCGAAATTGAAGTCGCATGATCCAAAGCCCTGCCGCATGCTAAACATCTAGCGAAAGTTCGTCCGCTTACCTATGCTGTGGTGTTGCTTGGCATGTGATTTGAAATCCGAGCCTTGGCCCTCGTCTGTAAGTACCTCGACTGCTGCTCAGCAAGCGTGTGGTTTATGTGTTTTCGCGACTTCCCTTAGACGATAATTAGCGTACATCTTACCTAGATAAGACTTGTACGCTGTACTAGCAGTCGCAACCGCGAACACCTCAACACGGAAAGTTGATCACCACAACTCTAACCTGACTCTTCTCCGGTCCTCTACCCTCGCCATGTCTTCACAAACACCTCACGAGATTGTGATTGTCGGCGGCAACTTTGGCGGCGTCAATGTCGCTCACTATCTTTTGCGCAATACCCTCCCGGCCCTCAAGAAAGCCCAGGCAGAATTCACCTATCACATAACCCTGGTCACACCAAATACGCACTTCTTCTTCAAAGTCGCGTCCCCACGCGCCATCGTGAACCAAACTCAAGCTTCACACGACAAGATTTTCAAGTCGCTCGCCGCAGCATTCGAGCAGTACGAGCATGGCGTCTTCACCCTTGTCCAAGGCAAAGCCACCGCCGTGAGGGAATCCGAGAAAAGCGTGGCGGTGCAGACTGACGACGCAACAAAAGACGTCAAATACGACTCGCTCATCATCGCATCTGGGACAACATCCGCCTCCCCTATCTGGACCCTCCACGATGACCACAAGAAAAGTGAGGCAGCCATCACTGCCCTGCACGCCTCTCTCGCGACCGCGACAACTGTCTTGATCGCCGGTGCAGGCCCCGTGGGCGTCGAGACAGCCGGCGAAATCGCCGTCGCACACCCGAAGACTGAAATCACCATCCTCGCACCCGGCACAAGTCTGCTCCTCAGTCTTCCACCCGCGATGGGCACCAAAGCGCAAAAAGCCCTCGAGAAACTGGGCGTCAACATCCGACCCAACACGCGCCTTGAGACAGAAACGAACGGCGTCGTGAAGCTAAGTGATGGCTCCACTGAATCACCAGACGTCTTCATCAACGCCACCGGCCCGCGCATCATCAACACGTCCTGGCTCCCCGAGACCTGGCTCGACGGCAAATCACACGTCGCGACGCGCGACGCCTACTTCCGCGTCTCGAATGCCTCAAACGTATACGTGATCGGCGACGTCGTGTCCGGGAGCCACAAAACGGCCATTGAACTCGACGCCATGACGCCCACCGTTGCATCTAGCGTTGGCGTCGACATTGCCAAGGGCCTCGGAATTACTGAGCCACAGCCTGGGTTTCTGGGTGCCTTGAATCCGTTCGCGGCGGCCTCGCCTCTAAGCCAGAAGGAATACAAGCCGATGAAAGACACGATTGTCATTCCGGTGGGCCCGGGAGGTGGAGTGGGACAGGTTATGGGCTTTGCGATGCCGAGTTTTGTGGTGAAGAAGGGGAAGGCGGAGAACTTTTTGATGGAGTTGATTGAGCCGAGTGTGAGTGGGGAGAAGTGGAAAGGAAAATGATCTTCTTGACAAGTATCCAGATGGGTACCAAGGGGAGTAGTATTTGATACTCTATTCCTAGTGGCAATTTACAAAATTGTATCTTCAACGGCGTTGACTGCCCCACCGTGACAAGCACGCCCTGAACATTATTTGTATATCTTGGGTTGCGCGTACAGGCCATGAATCCTCAACAGAGGTGAAAGGTCCGGATATCGACACCCCTATACTTCAGAGCCTTGGGAGACAATCGCGGATCAAATTCGGGAAGAGCAGTCTGGTCACGCCACTCAAACTCCGCCGATAATGGTCCTAGACGTGGGTCATCCATAACTGCGTCATCCGAGTCTTTCTTGAAGTTTTGAAACATGATGCCTTGATGGCTGCGATAGGCTTGTGCTCGCCAGCCACATGGAAGTCGCCCAAGGATTGCTTCGCCGTTCATTAGACCATGTACATAAGCCTCTCCAATAATTGCATGGTGGCCATTCGCCTTGGGGCGGAGGACCACTGGTGCGTCAAAGCCTAACAATATCGCAATGATGTCGCCTTTCGCTGTTAGTTGGGTCTTCAAGTGTTTTCCAGTGAACGCATCTTACCTTTTGCTATCGATTGGGAGCCGAATCCGATGTAATCCTGGCTCTTGAAGAAGCGTCGCCCATGGGTGAAGTCCTGTACACTACTCTGAAAAGCGTCGAAGCCAGTTTCCGTTCTTCTCAGTCCTCCCCCATCTGCTGACTCCAGGGTTCTTCTGCACTGCGATACGGTCGGCCAATAGATGTGGGATGGGTACATTTCACGAACGCGGTTTCCGCATAGAGTAGCGACGAAAGCATCAAGCTGGACATTGCTCGACTCGTCAAATTTCTCGTCAAACCGTATCACCTCTTTCGAAATGCGCCTCCAATATTCCCACGTTCCATGCCCTTCTCGTTGTTCTGATTCCTCTACCCATGAGATCGCGCCGCAGTGCACCCCAACGACTTCAAGAATCTTGTCGTCGATGATTCGTGCACCTCCAGCACAGCTTTGACCCGAGGCGAAACGGCTGAAGGTCATTGGTTCTCGCGGCAGTGCTTTCGACCAGTCCGGCACCCACGATGGCCCGTTGCAGCCACCTTTTGGCATATCGCAGAATTCGAGGAAGCTTAGCCTATCATATGCCTCAAGCCAGGTTTGACAGGCTCTCTGGTATGTCGCCGCTGGAGTGATGTTGTAATCCGGGTTCACCAGCATGGAGAAGCGCGGCTCTAAAAGCCCCAGAACGGCATAGATCCTGTCGCGACTGTCAAAGCACTGAGCGCGTCGCGTCGCCCAGAGCATCTTTAGCGAAGGCGTGCTTCTGTTATAGAAGACCAGGTTGCTGACTTTAGCAAGTAACGGTAGAGGTAGAAGGGCGTTGAGGTTCTGTTTAACGTCCAGAGCGAGAACCGCTCGGCGAAAGTGATACCAGGAGATTGAATCGCGCCCGCAATACAGTCGAGCTGATTCATTCGCTAACTGAACCTCTTGTGTAATCCAAAGCCTTGAGAACCATGGTCGCTCGAGTAGAAGCCGAATAGCAGTAGCTTCCTGGTCTGCGAGCGGTATCTCCACATCGGGGCGAAACCATCCCTTCTCTTTGGCGGACGGGGCTTCGAGATAGCTTTGATCCTTAGAATACTCGACCTGAGCTCCAATGTAGCCAAGCATTTCCATAGCTCGCCCGCTGTCCTCCTCTTTTGACTCAGGGCCCAACCAGACGTTCACTTGCTTCGCGAACCGATAAATCTGATCCATGCGCTTCACTTGTCTTCCCCGCTCTTGGAGATTACTTTGGTCGATACAGATTGCGTCTATCCAGAGCACCCTTTCCCTATCGGTGTAGCGGAGGTGTTGCAGCGCCGTTGCAAGGTTCGGACGAACTAGAAGGTCTCCGGTTGTTCCAAGGGCGACATCGACAATGTGTATCGGCGTGGTCTCGGTGTCGTTCCCCCATGTGTAGGACAGTGCTTCGAAGGCATACTCCAGGTTGACGTTGTTCCGGCTGCGAGTGTACGTGCCTCTCGGGACGCTATCATCTGGGTGAGTCCAAGAACAGCAGTCGTGGACAGTATTTTCAAACAGGTAATGGCCCTCTAGAGTTTCGTATACTGTCCAGCCGGGAGGCAAAGTTTCCAGTACTTGTGTCAAAGCGCTTGGCATCGGACCAATCTTCAGGCTGTCGCACAAAGGAACGTGCTGTATGTGAAGTTCGATGCCCTCTCCCCGAGACGCAGGCTGCAGTCTGAGCAGGCGCAGCTCTCCTTTGGTCTCATCGAGTGGCCGATACTGATATGGGCCCATGATAGATGCCTCAATGATGAATCGCGTTGACTTGCGGGGTTGTCGGCATGGGCGAGGGCAAGAGACTGATAAGTACCGCAGTAGCGCAGCCTTGTGAGTACGGTCGGCGCATGGCTGAGTGGCGTTATAAGGCTGCCAATGAGTAGTAGATGTATGTCTCTTCGGATGATGGACTTGACGGCACACTGACCAGTCATACACGATATACATACACCACCGAAGTACCGGCCCCCAACATCAAACGCCTCACCATGCAGGCGAGCCACGTGACGCTGCTGCCTGAAAATACTGCGTTATACGCTATATTCATAGTGAAAAGCGCTCGGAGGTGTGTGGAAAGGCGAATGAAGCAGTCGCGGCAGGGCTTGCTGAATGCGCGGCTTCCGTTCCAAGGCTTCGTGATAGAAGCCAAAGATGAGCACGAGATAAGGCGTGGTATCGGGGGAGCGGAACGATCATTCGAAATAAACTCGCACCTAATAGTTGTTCGTTTGCTATAAGAGCTCTGGGTGAGCGCGTGCAAGTAGGATTTCTGTTGTCGATGGGAAACCTTCAGGCGCGTCGTGGGAGAACGAGGACCTTTCAAGCTTGCAGGTCCGGGATCGAGGTGGAAGCCCCACACGGCCACACCGTCGCTACCCACCCGGGCTTCAGCCTTCTCAATAGCACCACACGACACTTTCTGCGACCTGGTTTTACATGGCGTTGGTGGAGCAGGCCAGATGACAGTGTGATCGCATCGAACAAGCGGCCGACTGACCCATATGATATGCACTCCGCAAGAACATAAGCAGAGTCACCAGAGTACTCTGCTCTCCGGTTCGATCCCCAGCGTGGAAGCCGAGACGGCTAAGATGACAACCTTGGTGGGTTCTGATTTTGTGTTCGCATTGTGCCGTGCGATGGACACTAGATGTAAAACTCGAGTGTCATCGGCATCAGGCCTCCCAACTCCTACTGCCACGCGTAGTGCTCGTTGTTCAGCCACAAGGGCCTCTCGTCACTGACACCACCATCTGCATCGTACCAAATAAGGCTAGCAATACTGTCGTTCTTCCGTTCTACAACCTCGAAATCAAGCCCACTTTGAGCAAGTATGTCTAGAACCAAGGGTGTAGGATCCCAGAGCTTGACGACATCGAGTTTCCATTCTTTGGCTTCGGCCTGGGCTGCCTGCAAAACCGCCCGAAGGTATACTGCCTGCTGCTCGTACATGGTAGGCTCAGGCAGTTTCGCTGCATCGGAAGATAGCCTTGTCGCAGTCTCATCGACCTCGACCACTAGCCGAAGTATGTATAGCACGTTGCGTGACGTGCTTGCGTCAGGATGACTGTAGTATCGATGCGTCCAAACTGCCCAGACTTGGCTGCCGGGCGGGCCAGCTATCGCTCCTTTCGCATTAGGTATCCGGTCAAAGAGGTGTTTCGTCGCAAACACCTCTTTGGATATGTGCCAGAGCATATGGTCAAGATCTGGGATGATCGTAAAACGAGTTTTCGCCTCTTGCGTAGGTATTGCCATGCGAGACCGAGCCAAGTCTTCATCCCGCTTGCACAAATCTCCTATCTCTTCCTCGATAACTGATGTAGCCGGCGAAGGCCACGCGATGGCGCAGGGTTGCAGCTCGATGTGCGAATTGGTGGAGGTTGGGAGCCAGCCTAGTTTCGCATAGAATTCTTTCCCAATGTCGGAGTACAGCGTGCTTCCTACACATGGATATCCTTCTGCTTGCCACGTATGCATGGTCTTCGCCAATTCACGCATCATGTGCGCCGCATACCCTCGGCCGCGGTACTCGCTCGGGGAGAAGACGCTGGCCACGCCATGCACAATGTTCTCGCTGATAGCGCCGCTCATATCGCTCGTGAGTGAGCGTTTGGAGAAACTCTCGCAAGAGCATAGTATCTGACGCTCGCCTGGAGCTTTATCCTGGTGAACCAAGATCCATGTTGTCATGCCTCCATCGCGGGCTAAAGGGACCGTGGCGAGCCATTGACCTTCTTTCAAGTATTGTGCGAGTGAAAGCGAGTCTTTCCACTCGATGGAGGTATTGATCGAGATCGTCGTGCACTCTTCTTCGGTAGGGTGCCGAAGGACGAGGTGGGGGCTATTGGAAGGCGGCAGGTCTTCTCTCGAGAGGTCGGCCATGGTAGTGGCTCGTTCGTGCGCGGTGTGAAATATGCAGTCAGGTAGCTTAGTATGGTATACTGGACATGCGCTTGCGATGCAGGCGGGATGCCTTGAGTGAAGGGGTTCCAGCTACGCCCATGTCCAAGGCCATACTTATGGCTGAGAGCGACAGACCCCGGGATGGCCGAATGATTGAATCGGCTCAAGTCAAGTGTTCCATTCCGAAGCAGCACCTAGTTTCGCAGCATGGAGCGTGACTGTAACATTGGGTGTGCGTATGGAGCTCGTCTCGAGAGCGGACCTCGGGGGGTGTTGAGACGCGTGATTGACGCGCTAAGTAAGCACGTGATCATCGTCACTTCCAGGGTCTTGCACGTGTCTCCTGTCGCGTGCGGCACGGCCACCCACGAGTGCGATCTTCTTCTCAACGACACACTCCCTTCCTAAGCACCACAGCATGCATTTAACATACGCGTTGCCTGTATAGTACTCAGACAGCATTGCTCACGTCAAGACGCCATTACCTAGCACCTTTGTATAGGAAGCACACATCGGCGCGCAAGACTGCGCAACGACAACGTTCGCAGCGACAGAGGTCTTGGGACGATTAGACGCATTAGAGACATGTCCCGCATCATGCATGCTAACGTGTAGCATCTAGTCAACCCTGCCGTCCTCTTCACTTGCGAGTCGGTCCCTCTTATACCTGCACCCCCAACCCACGACCGCAGTATACCCAGTTCAAGGGCTCCTCAACGCAATAGCACGCCACCAGTTACCCACACCAGCAAAACAACCCGGCGCGAGCCAGTACAATATCCTAGACCTTTGCTCTCGTCCACGACCCTTCGTTCTATCGATCTCAGCCTGTTGCAGCGCGGTTAAATACACTTCAAGTGCCCCAACTTGCACATACGACCATAGGATCTTGACCCCAGCGCTTCCCGTTCGCTCAGCGGTACTTAAGCAAGATACCGGCCCGCTAGTAGCTTCGTGGGTGACCAGAAGCGAATCCCGGCTGTTGTATGTTTTTGCCAGCGCCATCTTCTTTTTTGCCCATTTTTTCGTACCCGACACGTTATCGATCCAACGATCGCAGAGTGCGATAGCAGCGATCAAAAGTGTACAAGCCTCTATCACATTGCCAATCGCGCATGCCCAAGATGTATCAGGCAGAAGATGTGAAGACTCTTTTTGATACCGCGATCCACAACCACGAACTAGAGCTATTCGAGCAGGTCAGGATCAACGCCCAAGGCAACGCGAAGAGACGCGACGATGAACGAGTCGTAGCCATTGCGATAAAGAAGAACTCGATACCAGCTCTTCGCTATCTTATCAAACACGGCGTCAGCATCAAGCACATCGACATCTCTGGTAAAGAGGTTGAAATTGCAACTCTGGAAGTCTTGCTTGCTCATGGCTGGGACATCAACTGGGCAGGAGAACCTCGATCTTGGCATCATCCGTTCGTGTGGTCTTGTATCCATGACCGCGAAAAGCTCGTATGGTGCTTAAAGCATGGCGCAAAACTTACTACGCCTGGAGAACTACTGTACAAGAGGCCTATACTGCAAAAGGTCGCGGAGACGGGCGACATCGCAACGTTTGAGTTTTTGCGTGCCAAAAGAGCTCCCTTGGGACCCTGTACACTTCATAGGGCGGTTCTCATGGCAGCGTTGGGTCATGATGGGTCGGATGACCCCGAAAAAGACGAGGAATGGCAACGGCGGAGCAGGGCGCGTTACGTCCAACGTATGGCAATGGTGCGCCATCTAGTTGATACCGTGGGCTTGGATGTGAACAAGCTGGACTTTCCGCGCGATACGAAATGGTTGCAAGGAGAAATGGGGACGCCACTAGAATACATCGTTGGCGTTGGCAGACCAGACACAGATGCACGCGAGCTGACATGGTTTCTACTCGACCGAGGCGCGGATCCGGATGCTGCACTCGCTGAAGCGAGAAAATATGACCATCCAACCTTTATAGAGTGGGTGGAGGGTTGGGAGGCACAAGGAGGTCGTGAGGAGTTGGAGCGATTCAAGGAGAAGAAGAGAAACCAGCACCGGTGCTCTGTTCAATGAGTGTTGTAATCCAGGTAATACCATGAACCGATCTTTGATCGCATCGATTAGCTGCGCATCTACTCTCATCCAGAATACCTTACTATCTTAAAATGAACAAATGCAAGCTGATCTCGCACCAAACATCTATCTCAGTGGCTCGGCTCGACGAAGCGTACGCGCCGTCACCGGCCTGCTGGCCCTAATTCTCTGCACCCTGTTACGCCATCGCACTGCAGTCAGTGCAATGATACTGGCAGCTTTCAACTCCCGAGCCTTCTCTATCTTGATGAAATCAATTTCTGCCTGTTGCACGTTGTACTCTTTGCGTATCCTGTCTACCCAGTCCTTGCGAGGTACGGGCTGCTTGTCCACAATCATCATGTCTGCCGGTGTAGTGCGCCACGCCTCCCAGTCAAAGGGCGGTAATAACAGCATCTTGTGATTCTTGTTACAAATGAGAGGGTGCAGGTCGTCGTCCAGAAGTTTCTTGTAACATCCCTGGCATAGCTGGACGTCGAGACAGTGCTTGCACACCCAGCAGTCGGCTATCATGTCTGTCCATTCCGTCCCGCAGCCTCCGTCGCAACTATTTCCTGTGAGGTACGCCTTCGTCGCAGTCGTAGTTGATGGAGATTCTGCTGGACCGTCTTCCAAGTTCTTGTCAGAAGTCACCGGCACACCGTCCGTGTTGGATAGCTCAGATATTGGCTGCGGAAGCTCTCCAGCACCTGGCCCGTTTGCTTTCGCATTCGTCGTGCTCGACGGTTGGTAGGGTCCGATCGCCTGCCACGCTGCAACGGCATCAGCATCTTTATCGAGGACAGTCAAAGTCTGAGCGAGGTTTGAGAACCTTATGGCGAGTGACGCATCGTCAGTAGCCTCAGGCCACTTGTCAAAGACACTGTAAAGCCGAGCCTGCGCCTGCGCGGAGGCTGATGTATGGTTCTGTTTGACGCAATATAATCGAGCCAAACAGAGACGAGGGTCGAAACAACCTTGACGTAGGTAACAGATTATCTTCGTATTTTGATTGACGAGATTCTCCAATCGGATCGTGAAATCTTCGGAACAGCTCGAAGGAGCTTCTTCGAGTTTCGCAACTGCCACGTCAAGAAGAGCCAGAGCTAGCTTGCGAGCCGCATTCCCTGCTGTCACATACGACGCTGGGTTGTCATCAGATCGTAGGACAATGTCTTCCCAGAATTGTATACTCCGGAGGTGATCGTTGTTGGACCCGCTTCCATGGAATATGAGGTCGGCTTGGAAGTACTGCAGTTGTGTGGTTGCTTCGGCAGAAAGGTCCATCCCTGGCTCGCCATCGACAGCAGGTTTATCCAGCGGGTTGTAATCGATGGCCTGCTGGTACAGAGAGATGATCTCTTCTGCGGCACCAACTTGCTTTGCAGCCACAATGATGTATCTATGAAGGGCATGTTCGCGTGATGCTTTTCGCAGCCAGTAGGTCGGTCCACGACCCTTGGATGTCGCATCTTTCCAGCCGCGAATGAGATCAATGATAGATTGAAAGCTCTTCGTTTTGCTCCAGGTTTCAAAGAGCCCCAAAAGTGCGTGTAAGTGGAGCCTGCTCCCAGCGGATGCTTCACTAACATCCTGGCTCAAAAGTTCCTGGTAAGATTGCACGGCCATGTCGTAGTCATCGCACTCCCGATAGCAGTCTCCTTCCCTCTTGAGCGTATCCCAGTAGGCCTCCTTGTACGAATTGTTCGTCTCAAGGAACATCTTGCTGAGCGATTTGAAGTTCTGTATGTATCCAAGTGCCATGCGGTAGTCCTTTTGGTTCTCATGGGCCCTTGCTAGATTGAAAAACAGTCCCCAATTCGTCGGAGAGTGTTGCTCCGCCTTTTCCAACGCAACAATGGCCTCCTTGTAGTGCTGGAAGACGATGTATGTAGCTCCCACGCGGTAATCCCAGGTGGAGCTATCGATGTCGACATTCTTGTGATCTTTTACCCAGCAGATGTACTCCTCAACGTCGGCATTTGAAGGCGGATTCCATTCTTCAAAAGGTCCGTCCGGTTTGAATATCTGGTTTTTGTCATCAGCCAAGCTTTACCATAGTTCAGAGACACTTGCCTTAGCTACAATTCCCCATGAGATCCAAAGATAATCTTCGTTTGACGTTCCAATTGAGCGGCTAAACCAATGTGTGGCTAGCCGCGCTGCGATGCGCTCGAGAACGGAGTAGTTGCTCGCTGCGTCTGAAGTTACAGACTTGACCCACTCACTCTTCTGCTCATCTTTCGAATAGCCTTTGGCCACTTGCGAATGTTGCAACAGCGTCACCAAGGGGTCGATGAACTCGTCCTTATAGAGGAAATCGTACTTCATCGAGACCAAATTCTTGTTGGTGAACCATGTATCGATCATGTTGGAATCGTAAAGCAAGTCGATCAGCTTGCTTCCAATACTGGTCATGAACTCCCTTCTCGGCTCGAATTCATCGAGCACCTTGACTAGGGTATTGACGTATTCATAGAACCACATCGAAGCATACTCGCGCATTGCTTCGAGATTCTTGTCTTTCCGACCGTCGAGCAAAACATTGACGCACATGTCAATGATGGTGACATTCACGGCATTCTCGTCGTCGAGGTGAATGTGTACCTTTTTTGCCATGGCTTCAAAGAATTCATCAAACCCGAACCTGTCGTAATCCACTGTAGCACAGACATTCTTGATGAACCGGCGACAAAGACCGACTTCGCCTTCACTGATTGTTTCGCCACGTAACTGGAAGAGTGCAGATTCGGCTCCTGAGGAAGCGCTCGTCGATAAGATCTCCCTGAGCCCGTCCTTAAATCTCACTCTATTCTCCTCGTCAATCATGAGCACAGGGGAGTAGGTAGTGGTGATCTGATCGGCGAGGAGAAAATCCTCGCCAATGGTAAAGAAGAGAATGCTCTTGAGCAGCTCGATCGATGGTGGGTAGATGCACCCTGCAACCCACACCAGAAGCTCATTGAGTACCCGAGCCTGACGTGAAGTCAGAAGATCGTCTAGAGTCTTGATCCTGTTTCTTTGGACGGCGTTCATGTCAGCGCCCGTGTTATTGATAACTTCCTGGACATTTCCTTTCGTGTCGCAAGCTTTGATCTCCGTGATCTTGGCCTCCAGGTTCCTGTAATTTCCGCGGATGCCTTCGAGCAGAAGCTCGATGTTCGAGTCATCAAGAACAGCCTTCAGGCCGGGTTTATTCTTGCAAACCTCCTCAATCCTAGCTCTTGTGACAGCTCTCAAATCGCTCGCGTTTGGCAGCAAGTCTGAAGCTATGTCTGTGTCGCTGCCTGCACGTCTCATGGATTCTTCAGGGCCTCCACGTTTCCCAAGAAGGATAACGTCGACACCTTTGCTTGCTGGTGAGACGTCAGATAGCGCATCCTCGTTTCCTGATATGAAGAGACGTAGAGAAACCCCATTTGACTTGGCTGAAGAGGAAGCCTGACCTGCGATAGCGGATATCATCATCTCTGCAGTGTCCAGTTGACCACGGCTATCGAAGCCGTCCATGCATATGAAGTACGTCCCTTTCATGACACGCTGCAATCCCCAAACCAGTTTGTTCCATCGATCTTCAGCTCGCGCAACGCTTGCGAGCTGCGCGCATTCCGCTACTACGGTTTGAGCATATGCAACATCCGCAAATGCAAACTGATAGATGATGGATCCAATGCATCGTTCGAGGGAGTCGTCCTTGTCATCTCCGTAGTAATAGTACGCGAGAAAAGCCTGGTCGGGACCACGTGCAGCCCGGCGGTTCTTTTCGAGATGCGAAACGACATGATTGAAGAGATGTGTCTTGCCGAAGCCGGAGTCAGCCTTCAGGAAGAGAACGGTTTTGTCATGCCTGCCTAGATCAGCCCACTGCACGAATGCGGGTTGTTCTTGACTGAGCCATTCTCCCGTCCCCGGTACATGCGTCTTGCAGAGCTCGCTATGTCGCTTGTTCCAAGTCTCCCACTCTCCAGGCTTCTTCAAACCCAGATACTTTGCGATCTTTTCCAGATTCTTTTCTTGCTGATCCTGGCTAGCCCGACCATCCAAAGTCGTCTTCATCTGCTGAGTAACGGTTAGGATCTGATCGCTGACTTTGTACACCGTCTGAAAATGGTCGTTTATCTCATCATGATAGCGAGCTCTCTCCTCATCCGATGCGACAAGGTGCTTTGCAAGCCCTTTGACGTCAAACAGTATATCATCGACCTCGGCTTTAGTGAACTCCTGGATTTGATCCTCCATCAGTTTGAGCGATTCTGCCATATCGTCGGAGTTGAAAAGAACGATTCCAGCCCATCTGTTCCACCGCTCTTTCTTGCTGGTAGCTAGCTTGTATGAAGAACGAAGCACGCTCAAGAACTGAGAGAGAATGTTGTATGCTGGCCTTCGCAGAACACGTGGTAGGTGGGACCCACCTTCGCCGACCTTCTGCTCCATGAAATTCACCAGGCGACGAATAAAAGCCGATGAGCGTTCCATCAGAATGACGAACCCGTCCATCATACCGCTAATGCTCCGAGCTGCTTGAACGACGAAACTGATAGCATTCCAGCATTGCGCAGCGGGCCCGAAGACCACACCCGCCACTTGTGCGACCATGCAACCAAACTGTTCAAGACAATTCCCGATATTGTTCAAAACGATTCTGGCGTTTTGATGGCTTTTCGTCGAAGACTCTCTTATATCGGCGTCAATCTGTAGCTGGAAGCTGTTGAAGGTCGTGTTTGCATCCAGCTTCCTTTTGGTGGTATCCTCATACTGTCGCACAACTTGTGGCCAAACTTCGCTGAGATCTTCATCTTCATCGAAGACCGGATCTGGAGGGGCCGGCTCGTCTTTCTTGTGCCCGAATTTCATGTTGTAGTATACACAAAATCGGTCGGAAGTCTCAGAATGTTGACGCTAAGTCCTTAGGAGGTGCATCGCAAGGGTTGAGCAGGGCATCCGCCAGTTTTATCGTCGCATAGGCGCTCTCACGGCTGTTACTACCGCGCATATCCTGAGAGCAGGATTACCATGCCGGCCCCAAAAACTCAGCCGTGCCCTGTCACACCTCGTGTGCTTGATTGGCTTGTAAGAGCCATTTTCTCATCCCGATCCATGTATGTTGACCGGTCCGGACAGCTTTGCTCTGCTCGTGATACTACTGGACACGCGCAGCTGCATGATATAGGGTGTTGCATGACTACAGCATTGTGGCTGCTGGTGTTGCCTCCGCGGTTTTTGCAGCTGAATGGCGTCCCATCGCACGGTGTGTCAAGATCGAAGGGTGCACGTAGGATCCAGGGCATCGCAGGTATCGAGCGCGAGATGGAGTTGCGGTGGATATACAATGAGATGCGATGCTAGAATGCTATAAGGATCAGTGGGCGCGACTTTACTCCAGAGGCGCGCAATAGGTAGCGTGAGCCGAGGCGCGCCCGCGGGCGATTGCTGACTCAGCTCTGGCCCCACCCATCACTCCTTAGACCAATTCCTCACCACTGTCAGGCACTTCAACATTGAAACCCTCTCAATGTGCTTACCTTTATGCCGCATATGGTGTCATGCCGCGCAAGACTATCTAATGACACCACTGTGTGTTCATCCTGCCTACCAATCAAGTTCTCTTTCGTTGACACGGGGTCCTCTTGGACAACGCGCTGCGTTGTCATCTAACGCGTCAAGCTCGTCTACCTCACTTTCATGCTGGACTGTTCCTGTTGCAATGAGCGCGCAAGGCTGTGCTACCTTCACTGAATGGCACGCGGCGTAGCGGGGTGCTCACCAGATGTCCAGCTTGGTAACGTAACTGATTTCATTGTATCTGTCGTTCATTTTGTCTCGTCTTCATACCTAACCTAATCCTGCAATCCAGTCAAGCGTGATGATGGTGAGCACTCGTCTGTGTTGGCGATGGAATTGTTGTGAGTGCCATGGTGACAACAGTGTGGATAGTGACATCGGGTGTGCATACTGCAAATGTCGTTGAGGATGCCACGATTGCAGGGTCTGCGATAACAACTGTAGGGCAAGAAATACTACCTAGGTACCGGATGCTTCATGCCGATGGCAGCACAGTTACTATCAACAGTTCCGAGGTCGTCGTCCGCATGGCTGATCAGGTCGTGCCTTCCTCGTCGTAGGCCTACCCCACCCACAAGCTTCCTCTCAACGCCCAGCACACAATCGCAACTGTCTCTCCTCTTTCACTCCTTTGCGCAAGGATACCGCCTGTTTGACCGACCTGCCTCTGGGCCCAGACCGTTCGCTGAACTCCTCCTTCACCTCCAGTATACCCAACTCACTCGTGCGGTTTCGAATCACTTTTCGCCATGGATACCTGTTCTTCTATATTGTTGCCTTATGGCCTTAGCAGTCAGTATCAAGACATATTGAGAGGGAGGAAAGATACGTCGGTGCGATGTGGACTGCCGCAATACCGCACTGCAACGCTGCTAGAAATTTCGAGGCTGAATCCGTTTGATCCGCACCAGTCTCTACCCTCCCTCGGTCGTACACCCAACCCCCGTCAAACCATTCGACAGCGCAAGCCTGAATATTCTAGTCAGAAGGAGGATAATATGGGGTTCCAGCGCAACATTAAGAAAATCAACATGGGCCCGGCAACAGGCAAAGAAAAACGCGGTCGGGCGAAGCGAAAACCTCAAATTTCGGTGCGCAAGCTCCCCAAAGCTGGCTCCAAGTTTAGTCCCGGCTTCCGAGTGGGCGCATCGCAGGACTTGCCAATCACGCTCGATAGCGACGATGACGCGCCGACAAGCACTCCCCAGCGGTAATTCAAGACAAACAGCTCTCAAAATACGCCTGTTCAACGCTAACATCAGTAGTCTTGACCCTCGTCGAACACATGTCTCACTCGCCGAGCCCAACCTACGAGGTTTCCGCTACGATGGCACGAGCGAGAGCACGCGCGCGTTACCGAATACGTCGCATGCACCCATAGGCTTCGTCCTACGACGCTCCTCAACAACATCTATCGGGCCCGCAAAGGATCAATTGCATGCTGTACCCCAAGAAACACTACTACGAGATTCTGATGGCGATGAAGAAGCGGCACCGATCCGTAAGCCTGCCAAACGGACCCGCCAACCTCACGCGCTCAATGGATGCCGGAAAGAGAGAAAGCCTGGGACTATCAACATGAGTCTTATGGATATCGACGACTTCGGTCTGAGAAGTAAGGTCGCTCAGCTAATGGCTGTAGCACCCGCGTTACCCATTGTGGACCTCTATCACCTCATCATGGACAGCGAAGGCGATCTACCATTGGCGAAGAAACAAGCCATCAGGATGAGTGAAGCCCCACTGGCACAGTATCAACCAGGCCTGGATGCAGACGGTGGGGAGGTCATGGTCAAGATAGACCCAAATGATCCCGCTTTTGAGTGGGATGACGATGAACCGCAGCCGGAGTCAGCCGCTACAAACGCATCGCGACCACAATCCAAGCCGAAAATCAAAGCGACAAAGTCAAAGAGTCTACACCATCATGCAAAGCCTTCCAAAAGCGCAAAGTCAGGTGCAAAAAACTGCTCAAACACGAGCGCCAAACGAACGAAGTTCTCTTCAATGAACCCTACACACGCAAGAGAGACCAGCAGCGACCGCGAGTTCATCGTCCCCGATAATACTGTCCATTACGATCTCAATTCTGATATCTCTAATCGCTCCGAAGAGTTTCTTGGTGTTGAGGTACGCAGTAGACGTGCAGACAGCGACGTTGAGATGTTGGATGGCGAGGATCCATTAGATCTGGATATAGACATGCAGCCGCGCTTTGCATACAACGCCAGACTATTGGGGAAATGTGCTAGAAATTAAAACATGTAAAGAGTGGTTGGATCGTATTTAACGACGTGTAGATCGAGCGGTATCAATACCCGGCGTTTGGTGTATGTGGAAGAAATGACGGGTCGATTTTGGTTTGCTACATCATTCAGTCAATGCATGCACGCTTCCGCGCATCGACGTAATTTTATAGCACTGCAGCCATCTGGTAGCTACGTGATATTCAATCATACTTTGTGGGATAAGCGCCCTGTCCTGCGATTGCTCGATATGATGCCTCCCCTGTTCGCTCTTTCTTTTACCTTTCAAACGGGCGCTGAGACATTGAAGTCTTACAGGTAAGACAACGAACAACGAAAGCATCTTTAGCACAAACAACATAGATAAACGCCATGCTCTCTCACCTTTGGCAGCGCGCTCTCAGTCACGTCGGTTTTTGAAGTGAGATTGACAGTATATCATCCTTCCCATCCATCACATCTCCGTCCTCTACCCTATCATCCTTCTCACTTCAAGTTCCCGTCATGGCGGTCGACTGCCCTCGATTTTCGTATACGAAACCGAAACGTCTTCCAAAGCAACGGTGCCGCCCCTCCAATGCCGCTTTCCGGGTTGCAGCAGCGCAACTCGACCTGATCAATAGCAAAGCTGGAGGGATCCGTATACCTGCCATCGTAGATTTGAGTGATGAAGAGCCCACCCCAGAGGTAGAATACGAAATGGTGGAATATGCCGTGCAGTAAGTCGAAGGCGTGGGAATGACTAGTCACAGTGCCTAACGAATACACATAGGAAAGCACTGGCAAAAGAACGTGGTCTCCCGAGTGGCAGCACGTTCGAGCCCAAGACCCCAATATCTACAAGTAGTTCCAAGTCACCAATCTCGCAACGAAAGCGACGCTTCATCGTCGACTCGGATGACGAGGATAGCAGTAAGTTACTATGCTTCATGTTCACGCCCATTTTCTGACCTTGCCTAGCATCTTCAACGTCGTCCCCATCATCTAGCCAGAAACATCACCAGAAAGAGCGATCTATCCGTTCCGTTAGTCGCGACACAAAGCGACGAAGAGACAGCTTTCTATCTGACTCCGACGCTCCCGGCGATCAACCGGTCAGAAAGGCGAAGAAGCCGCGACAAGACTTGGCGGCCGAGCTGGACGATCTGGACATCGAGATGGAAGGATGGAGCGCGGCTGAAGAAAAGCCTAGGAGACAGCGGTGTAGAAGATAGCCGCTGAGGTACACGCCCGGGTATCGAGCGTGAGGTACGCTAACTTGCGTGCGGTCAGGAGAGACACTGCAAGATTCTCAGTCTTCACAAACGAGATACACTTGACGCAAAACCAGCACGAGAGCAGGGAATGATAAAGGCATGCAATAGTCTTCTCATCTATCCAACATCTAATTAGATAGATCTATCCCATCATTTAACAACCAAGAAACACCCATCACATCTACATTCTCATCCCAGCGCCTCCACATGTGACACAACTAACCCACCATCATCCGCACTCAATGATGGCACATCTTCACAACAATAAATCCCAGAATAAGCATACCCACAAGAATACCACCGATAATGCCGACTACAGCGATCGTCGACAAACCGCCTTCAGCTCCAGAGCTACTGGACTTCACTTTGAGGTCAAGAGTGGAAGTAGGCTCAGCAGTGATATCTGCTTTGGAGATCTCGTGGAGGATATCTGAGATACTAGACGGAGAGGCCATGGGTGTGTAGGGCGTCGTCGGGGTGACGATGGTCGCTAGCGTGGAGAGCTGGGTGACAAGCGGCATAGCGGGGATGGAGTAGGCGGATGCGGGCTCCGAGTAAAGGGCGTGAATAATGGAAGGGGCTAATGGGGCCATGGTGTTGCGTCTGTTCGTTGAGATTGGGAGATGTGTTGGAAGTCCGGCTTCGAGACTATCGTGAGATGCGATGATGTAGATGGAGCTTGGTGTTGGAAGGTAGTAAGCAGATATGGAAGGTCTTTTGTAGAACGAGTGGCGATGTGGTGTGAATGATAGTGAGACATGATGCTTTCACAATAGCTGTTTAGAGTTTTCTGGTAGAATGTCGTAAGTTGACAATGTTGCGAATTGTGATAATACTGTGGACTACTTACTGCTGGTCTTTCCGAGCCGAAGCAGATGGATGGCACGTGATCATGCTTGTCATCCTGCGACCATCTCCATGATACTCATGTGGAATCCTTCCAGATGACATTCATATGTATGCAGGGTGCCTCATTGCTCTTGGTGGTGCGCGAATGTTCGCGTTGTTCACGCTCGACCCAATGAACTGCTGCATCTGCGTCTCCACCTCTTTAGCAGCTAAGCGCTCTTGCTCTTGTTGCGCCGCCAGAAGCTTCTTGTTCTTGTACCGCGTCACCGTTTGTTGATAGAATACCCAGCATATGAACGAGAGGAAGAAAGGCGCAAAGACACACATGGGGATGAACCATGGTAAAGGAATGGGACCGATCATGCGCTGTTCGGCGTTGATGGGTTCGGCGCGGTGTGAGAACTTTAGTGCAGGCATGTTGTGCGATGAACAGGGGAAAGACTGTATGTATGTTATTTGGATCGGAAAGTTGCGATCGAAAGAATGTAGGTGAGTTGTTGAATGAGTGTGTAGGTAAAGAACGAATGCGCAGGTAAGAATGGCAGGTGGGGACGGGACCTTCACGATAGTTAAACCACAACGGCGGCACAGCCCCCGCCAAATGAAAGAAGTGAAACCAACCCAAAATAACCCCGAAAACCAACGATGTTGCCGGCGCAGAACCAATCTCACTGTATCAGGTAACGAGTCTCGGAATTAAAAAAGCAAAATTGCAGGATACCTATGCGAAACTCTAAACTCCACTAGCTGGAAACGCGTCTGACAGCTGTACCTGTTTGATCTTCAACAACCACACCACATCTTCGCTGTCAATCGCAACATCTACCTGCGATGCTCGCGATGCATTGTGGGCGAATGTAGCGGTGATACGTCGCTGTAATCTCGCATGCGGTTATAATCGTGAGGTGGGCCGTTTGCACTCAACGGCGAGACTGGCTGACCGGCTGGGTACTCCGGATTACGGGCGAGCGCCGGCAGTTCGGTCACAGGATGGGACTTTGGATGCGACCTGCGCGTTGGTATAAAGCTGGGTAATTGCAGCCGATATTCAGCATTATCACCAGTTCCATGCGTTGCGACTGACTGGAAGTTATCAGCGGATGTCCTTCGATCTACGTGATCTCGTGTCGCATACACACCTTTTTCGTCGAAGCCGTCTTGCCAATTCTGGGCGCGAGCAAGATCTACCGGATCCATACCATATCCCTCCGAAATTGGCATGTCAGCATGCTGAGTGCTTTGAGGTGATCCATCACGGCGGCGTCGTCGTCGTCGTTCATGGACGACTTCTTCATAATGTGGATAGCGACGGCGGCTGTCACCCTTTTCCGGATCATGGATCGTGGGAATTAGACCCCTACAGTACTTGATCGCTAGAAAGCATACAAAGACGGCGCCGAGGACCAGTATGATGACGCCGATGATGTGGCCTGGGTTTTTCGCGAAGCGGGGACTGTCTCGCTTGGCGAAGGCTGATAGGGGATCAGACGATGCATCTGCTATTGGCATTATGGAATCGGCCATCTCGAAGGGTGTGCCGCGATCGAAAGCGACTCCGGTGGCTTTGGGCATCAGGGTGGACACCGTGCCGTAATCGACGTAGGATGGTGACGCATCAATCGGCGGTGCTACAT
Source organism: Alternaria ventricosa (assembly GCF_023758065.1). Classification (NCBI taxonomy): domain Eukaryota; kingdom Fungi; phylum Ascomycota; class Dothideomycetes; order Pleosporales; family Pleosporaceae; genus Alternaria; species Alternaria ventricosa. The sequence goes on along the minus strand of NW_026055685.1, from coordinate 746,516 downwards.
TTGGGTTCCAAGGATTGTTCGAGACTGCTTTTGGGAAGGAAGATGCACTGGTGTAAGCACTGGGGGTCGAGGTCGTCTTCGTACAAGCTGTGCATTGATGGCAGCCGATGCTAGAGACGGGAACGTCCGAAGAGAAATATGTGCCTCCATCGGATGCAGTGGAAGTAGACGTAGGGATAACCGACGAGTAGAAGGTACCAGGATCTACTGCTGTTGTAGTACTTGTAGCGGTAACAGTAGTCGTAGAGACGTCCGAAGAGAAGAACGCTCCTCCGTCTGAAGCAGTAGACGTCGATGCAGCGACATCCGATGAGTAGAACACACCAGAATCGACTACAGTCGAAGTGGTAACAGCAGACGAAGTCATCGTACCCGAAGTAGCAGTTGCTTGTGCAGCGTTAGGCCAAGTAAAGGCAGCCATACCGCCGTCTTGTGACATATTGAAATTGAAACAGAAACAGATAATGCGGGTGGTGTTATTTGTTTCGTCTGGTCGCCTTTTAGCTAGTAGTTGGGATGAACGGGACCTGGGAAGATTGCGGGAGATCACTTGTAAACAGTAGCTCTAATCGCGGTGTCCGCACAGATTCAGCACCATATGGTGACTATCACGGAACATAAGGCCTGTGAGCTCACAGTGCCAAGTTCGATGACGCTGAGCGCTAGTCACATCAACGGCGACATTCTAAAAGGTAAACTCCAACACATTGTAGGCTTTCGAATGCATGAGATCGTGAAGGTTCAGCAAACCTGGCGCACAATGCCCGACGAAGCAGAGTCTAGAGTCTGTTCCTCTCCTACTCCAAGTATCAGCACACTGCTAAAAAAGCACACGAACATAGTAGCAACCTTCTCATACCTCAGCGCAGATCAACTTCAGACATGGCGTCTCCTTACACTGTTCCTTACTCCAGCGGCCTCACCGTTGCGGCTACTAACACCACCGATGGTTCGCCACTACAAAACAACATCACCTCCATTTATCCCAGGCCTCTACACCCACCAAACACTTCAAGCGCAGAATACCGTATCTGGCTCGGCTTCTTCATCTTCGGCGCCGTTTCCGCTGCGATCATGGTCATAATGATGCTCTGGCTGTGTGCGCTATCATCTGGTGTCGGTCGTTTGGTTCGTAGAAAGAGCGAAGAGAAAGATGAGCAGAAAAGCTTAGCAAGTGAATATGAGATGCATGAGAGGGTTCGGGAGCCGGAACGTGTTTTCCGGAGGGGTAGATAAGATGGAGGTAGAGAAATGAGGAATGAAGCAGAACAATTCCATCATGTGGTCATGCTGCTGAGATCGAGTTTAGAATATTGGAGTGCATGGTGTAATTCATGGACGATTGTTTTGCTGTGCCGTGACATGTGACAAGCACTCGGTTCGAGACATTCCGTTGCGCCGAGTGATATCGATCTGAGGATCGAGTGAATGTCGCCTCTTCCCAAGTGAAGGTCAGTCATGAGGTTTTCAGATATATCACCAGTCATTAGTTTAGCGTTAACCGAGGGTGCATGAGAATGCAGGGCAGTTGCGGGTGGGATGGCATGACGGAGGCGGAATGGACCGGTTTGGCGCACGAAGACATCCCGCGGCCGGTGGAGCTTTCTTTTTCTGTATCCGAGCTTTGCGCAACCCTCCCGCCGCGACCACCCACCTCGACGACCTGCTACCACCACCGTGTAGCTCCAATTGGGTCGTGACAACATTGAAATACCCTCAACATGTTGGCTGCTCGCTCCTTCGCCGCCCCTGCGCGGCAATGCATGCGCCAGGCTACCCGCGCACGATGGGCGCCCGCGCTGTCCCAGGTGAGCTTCCCGCGGGACACTCGATTCTTGCGCCTCAAGAAGATGTTCGCAGAGGAAGATAAAAAATAGCCTGGAACTCTACTAACACAAATAGATCTCCGCCCGCACATACGCCTCGGAGGTCGCCAAGTTCCACGGAAAGAAGGGCAGCGACGGCAAGTACTCCGTCACTCTAATCGAGGGTGATGGTATCGGCCCCGAGATTGCGCAGTCCGTCAAGGACATCTACTCGGCCGCCAACGTCCCAATCAAGTGGGAGTCGGTCGACGTCACCCCGCGCCTGAACGAGGACGGCAAGACGGTCATCCCCGACGAGTCCATCGCCAGCGTCAAGAAGAACTTGGTCGCTCTCAAGGGTCCCCTCGCGACGCCCATCGGCAAGGGCCACGTCTCGCTCAACCTTACTCTCCGCCGTACCTTCAACCTCTTCGCCAACGTCCGCCCCTGCAGATCCATCGCCGGCTACAAGACGCCCTACGACGACGTCGACACTGTCCTGATCCGCGAGAACACCGAGGGAGAATACTCTGGCATCGAGCACATTGTCGTAGATGGCGTTGTCCAGAGCATCAAGCTCATCACCCGCGAGGCCTCTGAGCGCGTCCTGCGATACGCCTTCCAGCACGCCCGCGACATTGGCAGGAAGAAGGTCCGCGCTGTGCACAAGGCCACCATCATGAAGATGTCCGACGGTCTCTTCCTCAGCACCGCCCGCGAGATCTCCAAGGAGTTCCCCGACATTGAGTTCGACGCCGAGTTGCTGGACAACACCTGCTTGAAGATGGTTACCGACCCTGTCCCCTACAACGACAAGGTCCTCGTCATGCCCAACTTGTACGGAGACATTCTCTCCGACATGTGCGCTGGTCTCATCGGTGGTCTCGGTCTTACTCCCTCCGGCAACATTGGTGACAACTGCTCCATCTTCGAGGCTGTCCACGGTTCCGCGCCCGACATTGCTGGCAAGCAGCTCGCTAACCCCACCGCGCTTCTTCTCAGCTCCATCATGATGCTGCGACACATGGGTCTCACCCAGGAGGCCGCCAACATTGAGCAGGCCATCTTCAAGGTTCTTGCTGAGGGCAAGGTAAGACACGGACACTTTCTTTGTATATGAATACATACTAACGATATTACAGACCATTACCGGTGACCTTGGTGGCAAGGCCAAGACTTTCGAGTACGCCGACGCCGTCATCAAGGCCCTGAAGTAGATTAGGTTATGGATTGACGAGCATTGAACGACCGAATGGTAGCGATTGCGTACTGTGGATATGCATTAGGCCTTGTACTATAGCTGCCATCTAGCTAGATATACCTCTTGAACTTTGCACGTTATGATCGATTCACTATTGCCGGAACTTACGCAAGTACTGGGAACGGTCATTTTAATACGTTGTTTGATATCAGCGCCGCCTGAGCTCGTAGTGACATTAGATGTGTGCCATAGATGCGGTCTTGCAGAAGCGTGGCAGCACCTCCAACGTCCCACGGCGCAACGCGGGCAAGTATTGCCGAGCAACATCGCGTTACCTTGACCAAGACCCGATCACAACCCTAATCTCCCAATGCCACCCAAACCTCCCATCCGGCTTCCTGCGAAACCTCCTACTGCACCGAAAGCGTTCGCGAAGCCCTCACTACCGGTTCGACCCGCAAATCCAGCCCCGCGCACTCCGCATCCATCAAAGCCCGCCCCAGCAACACCATCTCGCACCGCTCCCCCACCACCACCACCCCGATGGCATGAAACCGCACGCGCTCGCACAGGCGGCCGCTACCTAAAATGGGGCACAAACGGCATCGTAGCCATCTGCGCGCTCCTCTGGATCCGCGACCACTTCATTGAAATCCAGCATGTGCGCGGCTCCTCCATGGCACCCACGCTCAGTCCCGATGCGCACGAGACGGGTCGTGAAGATTATGTCATTGTGCGGCCGTATCAGGAGCGGAGAGATGGCAAGAAACGGGCTGTGAAAGGGAAGAAGGGTGAAGATGGAAAGGACGGCGCTATTTTCTGGGGCCTAAAACGAGGCGACGTAGTAACCTTCTGGAAACCGCATAAACCAGGGGAGATGGGGATAAAACGCGTTGTGGCGGTGGAAGGGGATACCGTATATCCTACACGGGGCTACGCGCTTGACCCGCAGTCCTTCCAAAACAGACTGAAGGGTGTACCAGACGGACTACCCTATCACGACGAGGACAGCGTTGTGGGTAGAGATGGGGAGGAGGTGGGCAAGGTTGTTGTGCCGTATGGACATGTGTGGATTGAAGGGGATAATTGGCGGAAGAGTCTCGACAGCAATGATTTTGGGCCGATTAGCAAGGCGTTGATTCAGGGGAAGGCGGTGAGGGTTTGGAGGGATTGGCTGGGGTTGAGGGAGGTGGGGGATGAGAGGGTGAGGGGGGAGAGGGGGAACAGGAGTAGGGTTGTTGAGGGGAGGAGTGAGATTCCGGGGGTATTTTTGGATGGGTGATCGTGAGAGAGGATGGGATGGACGGATACCCAATGAGGATGGGAAGACTGTTGCGGTGGTGGTAGGTTTGTACATGTATATCTACCCCATTCAGTCCCTCTTGAAAAGCGTCTCAATCTCCTTACAGACCGCATCGGTCACACCCTTCGTATTCTCACTCCCACCCAGATCCTTCGTCTTAACCCCCCTCTCCGTAACATTCTCAATCGCCTTCATCAACCCATCAGCCGCCTTCTCCTCCCCAACCCATCTCACCATCTCCGCCGCACTCCAGAACGCGCCCACAGGATTCGCAATGCCCTTCCCCGCGATATCTGGCGCAGATCCATGAATAGGCTCAAACATACTCGGATTCTTCCTCGTCGGATCGAGATTCGACGACGGCGCAATACCAATCGAGCCACTCAGCGCAGCCGCAAGGTCAGACAAGATATCCGCGTGTAGATTTGTCGCAACGATAGTGTCTAGTGAGGAGGGATGCAGCGTCATGCGCACCGTCATGGCATCAACGAGCATCTTGTCTATCTCCACGTCCTCGTACTCTTTTGCGACTTCGTAGAAGACTTTATCCCAGAGGACCATGCCGTGGCGCTGTGCGTTGCTCTTGGTCACCATGGTGAGCTTCTTGCGTGGTCGTGAGCGCGCGGTCTCGAATGCATACCGCATTACGCGCTCGATGCCGACGCGGGTGAAGATGCTGACTTCAGTGGCGATGGTGTGCGGGCTGTCTTCGTGAGATGTGCCACCTTGGCCGGAGTATTCGCCCTCGCTGTTCTCTCGGATGATCATCCAGTCGAGATCGCTGGGTTTACAATTTGACAATGGTGATGTGGTGCCAGGGAGGATGCGCGTAGGACGGACATTGACGTATTGGTTCAGCGACTTTCGGATTGGCAAGATGAGTGACCAGAGGGATATATGGTCTGGCACGTTGGGCCAGCCGACGGCACCGAAGTAGATTGCATCATAGGCTTTCAGTTGCTCGAGACCGTCCGGTGGCATGTACCATCCTCGCTCGAGATAGTTCTTGCTGCTCCAGTCAAAGGTTGTGAAGTCGAATTCGAAGCCGCCGATGGTTTTTGAGAGGACGTTGAGGACTTGTATGGCGGCTTCTGTTATGTCGACACCGATGCCGTCGCCGGGGATGCAGGCTATGCGGTGTATGTTGGTTACAGAGTGGATATGCGATGGCATCTTAGTGGTTGTAGTTGCGGTAGATTCGGAGATGTGTTCAAGCAAGGATCAGAAGGTCCGATTGACAGAGATCGGGATGGCGATATATTACCCTGCAGGTGGTGGTGTTCTCTCGCGATCTGACGACGATAGCAGGCTCATGATATCTTATATTGCAGGCAGGTCACGACTACCGGAGATTCTTTCTCCGCGCAGGACAAACTACTTCCGGACATAATTCTGCGTCCCGACGTCGCTCCCCAAGACAGATGCAGCGCCCATGTGCGCCGTGAGCTAGCCGCTCGCAGTTCCCCTCTCGAGACCCTGTGCGTCGCGCCTTCCCCGCGCTAGCTCACTGCAGCCGCATGCCCCACCAAAGCCACGCGTGTCGAACGCACCAGAGCTCACCGCTTGGGCCGAGACCACCTTTGCCATAACAAACGTCTTTCTGCCTTTCTCGCATCTGAACCTCAATTGCTTTTTCCAACACTACAACAAAACACACCACATATTACCCCACAATGGCTGCTGCGTACCCTCCCGGCGGAACCTTCTTCGAGACGGTCAAGAAGAGCTTCGTGGACGTGCCTGTCGATGAGTCCAAGGACAATGCTATCTCGACGAACGAGTTCCTAGAGGCGGCTGAGAGCACGACTACCCTGTTCGATGTCTTGGGCTCCGTGGCGTTCAAGCCTGTCAAGAACGACATGAGCGGCAACATCAAGGTGAGGACTTGGAATGATGCTGCAGGAACAGCTGTACTAATGCGAGACAGAAAATCCGCGACAGACAGCTCGCAGCACCCGCCCAGTCAGAATCACTCCAAGAGCTTGCCCTGAACGAGCTCAAGGAGAAGAAGCACACCGCCACCGAGGGTCTCGTATGGCTGAACCGGTAAGTCATGCCCTTAAAAGCCTAACGTCCTGTCACTGACTTCTGTACAGTGGCCTCGACTTCACTGCCCAAGCCCTCCGCCACAACATCTCGAACCCCTCCAAGGAGCTCGCCGACTCCTTCCGCGATGCCTACGGCAACACACTTAAGCCCCACCACTCCTTCATGGTCAAGCCCATCTTCAGTGCTGCCATGAGCGCCACACCCTACCGTAAGGACTTCTACGGAAAGTTGGGCGATGACGAAAGCAAGGTACAGGCTGAGCTTGAGAAGTGGCTCGCGGCCTTGGAGAAGCTTGTTGCTATCCTAAACACATTCTTGGCGAAGAAGGAGGCCAAGTGGTAGATGGGGAAAACTGAGCGAATATAGGTACTGGCATGTCCTACGCTATGAATGATGAATATGATCAGCTACATAATGCTGTATGACACAAGCTCTATACTTGGTAGCTGTGACATCTATGCCTTCCTGTCTCCATGCCACCCTCCTACTTCCTCCTCTCAAACACAAACAGCGCCTCGTCCTTGCCCGCAAAACTCGGCAACGGCATTCTTAGCACCAACTCAAACTGCTTAAGATTCTTCTCCACCCACTCATCAACCACCATATCCTGAAACCCCGTAAACCCATTCCCGTTCTGCGTCCCCGCAACCACAATCCTATCTCCAGCGAACGCCTTAAGCAGCGGGCCCGTGAAACCCCCTGTTGCCTGCGGATAAACAAGCAACAATACGCATCCCTTCCCGCCATCATGCCGTTTGAGATACTCCTTCCCATCCATAATAACCGTATCTTTAATCCACGTCACCCGATACTCACTAACCTGATTATCAATAGCCCGTACATCAAGTCCCTTCTCCGTACCAATATGCGAAACAGGGAAGTTGCGGAGCATATACGTCCAATACCCATTTCCACTCCCTACATCCAGGATAGGCAACACATCTTCCTTTGCCGGCCGCGCCGGCTGAGCCAGTTTAGCCAAAACGTGCAAAGCGGCGTAAGACGGGACGACGCAGCCGAAGTGGTGATAGAAGATTGGGAGAATGTGATGCGATATCCGCGTGTTTGTTGTTGATGGTAGAGGACCCGCCCATTCTAGTTCTTCGCAGGAGTAGGCCCACAGATCGAGGTAGGGGTTTTTGTGTTGGCGGGGTGCTTTTTTGGGGTCTCTTCTCGCTGGGAGCAGGGTTTGGGTCGAGGTGTTGAGGAAGCGGGTTGTTAGGTGGTTTCCTATGCGTTTGCGCAATGTGTCGGCTTTTGCGGATTTGGTGAAGTTGTTTAGGGCTGTGGGGAGGTTGTTTTGGGGTGAGAAGAGGGTGGTGTAGGCTTGGATTTCTTCTGGCGTTGGGTATTGGGGCGGGTCGAAGGCCTTTCCTTCGTCGTCATGATACCATCCATGGAGACCATGGGCTCGCTTCGCTTCGATGGCTCTTTGGGTCGCGTGGAGGGTTGTTTCGGCTTGGGCGCGGTAGATGTATTTGTCGGTTGGGGGGATGCCGAAAGATTCTCCTATACATTGTGCTAATGGCTTGTTGCTGTGGGTTGGAGAGTATTCTTCCTCTGTCCAGGCCTCGAAGAATGCATCGGGATTGAAGTTGGTCAATGCCATGGTTGATTTACGGGTAGATGCCGATCCGCGATTACACTTGCAAACCTGCACAACCACCAGTACAGTTGGTAATCCGCACTTCCAACTCTTCCTCGTGTCGGTACGTTAACTCAGAACGGTAGTAAGTAAACAACGCGCGAATCGCAATAGTTTGGTCGTAGTGCTGTGATCGGACCTGTTCCGCAACGCTTTCGGCAAGCGTCCAATGAGGGCTAGCTGAGAAAGAAGCAGGGGTGATTCCGTCATCCATCGGTAATCCGCCTGGTCAGCAAGCGTCTTCTCTCTTCCCCACAAGACGCTGTTACTAACCTGACCGTGCCTTAGTCACTCATTGCAAATGCGATGCGCGAAGTCAATGAAGCTTCGACATGATGCGCGAACTAACCCTCCCCCTACTAACACCTATAAAGAGGCCTCGACGCTCTCGATGCCAGGATTCTTCCTTTCGTGATGACAGACACACCTGGTGAACATCGCTCTACTACAACAGACACATCGTACTCGACAACCACAAAGACACTTACAGTAGTCATTGGTCTTTTCGCAATCATCCTGGCTTTCTCAAGCACTTTCCGCAGTATCTGGTTCCCTGCTGTTCTTACTAAACCCACCACACGCGCAATGTCGACCGCAGGCCCAACCTCAATGAAGCTCACCAAGCGCGGTTGGTCGCAACGCGGACATGCCGACCACGACTGGCTGTACACATACCACACTTTCTCCTTCGCCTCGTACTATGACCCCAGACACGAGAGCTTCGGCCCGCTGAGGGTCATCAACGAAGACAGAGTAAAGGCCGGCACCGGTTTCGGTACGACACGCCATTCCCTATTCACGTTGTAGTCATTTCTAACACTACCAAACAGGAACGCACAGCCACGCCGAGTTCCTCATCTTCAGCTACATCGTCAACGGCGTCCTCGAACACAAAGACAGCATGGGCAACCTCGAAAACCTCAAGCGCGGCGAAGTCCAATTCACCTCCGCCGGCACGGGCATCCGCCACTCGGAATACAACCGCAACACCGACTCCGAAGTCCACTTCCTCCAGATCTGGGCCAAGCCCAACAAGCGCGGTCTGAAGCCGCATTACGAGACGAAGAAGTTTACCGACGAGGAGAAGACGGATAACTTGGTTAGGATAATGGAGTCTACGGATCGGTTGGAGAAGAGCAAAGGCGCAATTGGGCTGCAGGCTGATCTTAGCATGGATGCGTCGATTTTGAGCCCGGGCAAGAAGGTTGTTCATGAGCTTGTTGCTGAGGGGCCGAGGAAGCTGTTTGCTCATGTTGTTATGGGTGGACGGTCGCAGCCTAAGCAGGGTGGAGCGCAGATCAAGATTGGGGATCAGGTGTTTGGGGAGGGCGATGGCGCGTATATTGAGGGTGTGAGCGGGCCTGGCAAGATTGAGATTGAGAGTGTGGGCGAGAAACCCGCTGAGTTTTTGTTGTTTGATATGGGGCCTCAGGATGCGTAGATAGGTTTGATTTCATTCTAGCGACTGACACTTCTCATAGTAATGCGAATGTACATTCTCAATAAAGTCTTGCATCTCATTCCCATGCCGCTGTCCATCCAAATTACTCCGCATCCGACATTTCGCCTGGCGCTCTGACTTCGACCACAGGGGGTCCACATATCACTATTCTCAACTTCTCCAGGATCGTATCAAGCACACTGCTATTTCGCCAGCCGAAAATCTGTGGTGTATTGAAAGTCGCTAGAGGGACTTCGGATATCGTAGCCACGCTGCAGGTGACGGCGACCATGTATATTCCGATGCTGGTAGCATGCGCTCCAATCGACGGCGGTAACACCAGTGGAATATACATTCCGGCGAGATCCTCGTGTGGCTCGAGTTTCATGGTGCTTTCGTGCATGTTGGCCGTTTCACTTGAGTGAGGGTGGGATGGAGGAGAAGTAATTGTTATATACATGATTTTAATTTATCGTTCGGTAGGATGATGGTCTTCTAGCTAACACTAGTAAAACATTTTGTTTTTTTAGAGACTATGCGATCACTCAGCCTCCTGTTCGATGGCTGATCAAACGCCAGAGACAAGATTTCACACAAACGACACAAACGCATCGGCGTACTCCTCTGATCGCCAGCTCATGACCTGCGCACCACCAACGCCTCCAGACACAAACGCTAGAAATCTCATCATTCCCTTGTTCAGTGCCCAGCATCCGACCACCTCACAGGTGTCGCCGCTTTATAATCCGGCTCGATCAACACACGCTGTGTCGATGAAGCGTCACTGCCAATCGACCCGCTTTCGTCATCAGCGTAATACCCCGATGAGCCTTCCGAAGGCGTTCTCCTGAGACCAGGTGTTCTATCTCGTGCAAGGACGACGCCACAGCCATATATTACACAACACAGTGCTGCGATGAGGATGCCTATCAAGACACCTATCGCGAAGTAGGGAAAGTATGGGGGTAAGGTTGGAGGGTGTTGGTTTGGGTTTTAAATTATACCTGCCATGATTCGTGGTCGGGCGAGTGGATGGATGGTGGTTATTTTGTGACTGACTAGAGTTATTGGAAGGGCTAATGTAGCGTAGTAGCAGGGGATTATATATACTTATTCCAGCTTGCCCAGGATATCATGTGGCTGCGTCAGCTTGCCAGATCCGCATAATACGCGCATCTAAGTCCTCCCCCCAGCGTTTGTTTCCCTTATCAGCTTTGCCTTAACGACCTCAAGGCTTTTTATCCCATAGGTCTTCTAGTACATCTTTCCTTTTCGTCTTATTCACCACGTCGTTCGTAAAAGGATTTCCACAGTCATACCTCAAGTCACTGTGCAATACTCGCGCTTCACTACCCTTACTGACAGCATCTACTTCGTGGCTGGGGCTCGGAGACATGTCGTAATGGGACGACGAATTGCTGATGTCTGATCGGACACTGTATCTAGAGCTCGATGGATACGCTGGCCCTGGTACAGTAAGGCGTTGTGCGTCACGATGCGATGGTGGCTGCACTTCTTCCTGTATAGATGTGGCTTGAGGCACATTAGATATATTGCGCAGACCATGCTCTTCATCTCTTCCATGAGATCGGTGGTGGAGGGATAGAAGTAGCCTAAAGGTGAATATGATTTGGATGATGAGGACGAGGAGAATGACTAGGCAAATTACTGCTATGCTTTCGATCTCCATGTCGCTGTTGTTGAAGGATGAGTGATGGGCATGAGATTCAGACGAAGGAATGAGTGAGAGATGTATCTATCGTGAGCACACGTACGCGCTACGCGTTGTTATGATGATATTGACAGCAGATCAGCCAACGCAGGACGAGACGTCTGGAAAGGAAGTCTATTCCAAATCCAAATGTAAATCACACAATGACGTCTCAAGCGCATAGAGTTGACCAATTCTTCATGTTCCCTAACTCCGCGACTTCCTTCCTTTCTTTCTCTCAGCGCCAACACTTCTCACTGCATACGTCCGTGACACACAGGTCCCAACCACCTCGCTCTTCCTATCAGAAACCACCGAAACCATCAAACCCGTTGCTAACCGTAATACACCACCCCCGGATGCGCATTTTCCGCCGTCTGCGTCGGTCTCGGCCGCGTCGTTCTATAATCGTAGTATAAGTCTGACTGAGGATCTTTTTTCTTAGGTCCAGCGTGGTAGTTGCGCGTCCTGATCTTCATGCGTCGAAGCCACTCTTTGAAGAGAATCCAACGCCATATGAGGGGGGTTGGGGAGTTGGGCATATCCAGTAGGTGAGACTTTACTGCTAGGTTGTGGTACCGCGAGCTTGAAAGGTTTTTGGGTGGTGCACAAGATGTGGGGAAGACGATGTCGCGAGAGATATGCAAAGAGATAGATGGTATAACAGGATTAGTGAAGTCATTAGTAGATGACACTTATCGTCACGACTGGTGGGGTGCATGTGTCACTCATCAGACACTTCACATCGTGAGGACGCCCACGTCCACGTTCATGATCATGAAGTAGAATAGAAGAAGAGAGTGACGAATAGACATTCAGTTCCAGGTACACGACCAACTATCTTTTTCGGTGGCATCATTGATAGCTTGAATGCCCGTGTTACTCGGTACACTTGATCGTCTTGTTCCTTCCAACGAGTTGATTGTATGGCATCTTGTGCACAACCGCGGTATGAAATGGGCACGTGTCCCTTGCACGATGGTTATCCTCAGCTGCGCACTGGCATTGGCTCCTTGACGGTGATAAAGATTAGATAAGATACGAACGGGACGGCGAGGCAAAGGCCGAACAGCATGAGGATTTCGTATAACTGATTCATTGCAGGCGCGGATAATGTTCTGGGTGTGCTTGATCGAGATACGCTTACGCGTTGGGTATTTGGTACAGTGTATGAGGTTTTGCGGAAAGAATAGAAGACTAGGTCAGGTAGTTTCCCATCGTGTAAATACCACAGTCGTCCAACCATCACCACCGCTGCCAGCGCATCGCGCCTTCTGGTACCGCAAAGCGCTAGCCACACCACTCCTCCGCATAGTCTTGTGTCACTCTCCGTCCTACCTCTTCCCAGGCCACCGCTCACCCAAGACATAACTATATCGCCCCCTCTTCTCAATCCGCGCATCCTCGTCACACAATTCCCCTTCATCGAACCGCTCATACCGTGGTAAAGCCGAGACTTCACTGCTTCTTCTCGTCACTGCTCGTGATGGCCTCTGCAACCTTATTGCGCCGCCTTCTAAATCAATTCTTGTTGATCCTTGTATCAAATCGGCGAATTCATGTTCACCATCTCGCTGGACCCGTCGATCATGCATTTTCATGCAGACTTTGTAGATGATGCGAAGGACGATTAGACCCGCACTGATGATGACCATAACCCATAGTGCTTTGGCGTTGGGCCAAGTGAAGTCGGAGGCTGAGGTATCGTAGTTGCTGTCTGGGGTTGTCATGGCTGTGACGATGAAGAAGGTAGTATACAGGAGTTTCTAGAAGACATCGTGAATGACAAAAGGGCACATTGCACTTGAAGAACGGTAGAGATAGTTTGAAGATATCCGAACAGCAAGCTGCTTCGCTGGCGAGGAACCGGAAGCCGTGCTGGCAAACGCGCAAACGCAGTTTAAGCGTGGGGAACGACACCTAGCGACACTTTGTCGTGACAACATCTTCACGTTTCTCGGTTCGAGAAGCAAACACTAATTTCTAACTTTGCCATACATTGCATGTAACCATATCGACGTTACATCTCACTATACTAGATCAACCCTCCTTCTCATCAGCATCCGGCTGATCCTCGTCGTGATAATCATTGACTCTCGGTCCCTCAGGTCCTTCAAGCGATTCGTCTACTTCGCGAAAAGCATCTACAAAATCTATTCGCGCTAGGACGATGTCCAGATAGAGTGAGAGAGCAAGAAAGCCTGCGATGAGCCAGGTAGAGGTTTCTGTCATGGTTAGGTGCAAGACGTTGTATTGAGATGTGTTTTGAGAAATCTTTTTGAGAGCGTAAGAAGTGAGATGATGGGGAATAAAACAGCAGGAGTAGGAATAAAGACATACAACCAGTACAGAGGAGGACGGGGAGTACTAGCCAAACGGCCGTACCAGAAACCGAACTCTGATGAGCAAACACCCGAATCGGGTAAGTGACCAAGGCGTCTACGTGTGTTCCAAACATCCTTCATTGCGAACGGGGTACTAGCTTCATCTATCCTAGTAATGTACAATGTCAAGTGTAGGTACTCAAGACAGTGCTCTACACTAGCGTCATTATCAATGACTAGATAGAACACGTCCACGAAAGTGCAGACTTTGTTGACCTTCATAGACATGTTCTATCCAGTCATTGATAACAACGCTGATATAGAGCAACTCACGTAATGATACCTGTGTCTTATGGTCCTTCTTTATCATGTCATCTCCATTTTCCGTTCCCATCATCTCTTGCTGTCCTTCAGATACGCATTCCAATCAGTCTTCTCGCCCTGGACATCAACTCCCGTCACGCCGTCCCCCTCTGTCCAACCCTGCCACTTCTCCAAGCCAAACAGATGACGCATAGTAGGCCGACCATGGGGGCAAGCCCACGGCTTGTCCATACTGCCCATGTGTCGAACAATCTCCCGCATGCGTGGCGTCTGAAGGGTCTTACCAATCATCGCCGAACTTCTGCACGCGCGGCTTGCGAGTAACTTCCTGACCTTGGAGGGGCGTGGTATATGCGACGATGTGGACATGAACGAAGACTGCGGGCTTTCTATGATGAGCGCCAGTAGTTCCTCTAGATCTGTAGGTGTAAAGGTGACTTCTTTTGACATTGGTAATGAGACCAACTGCGCATGGTTATCTGCGCCAGTTTCGTCCTCGGTGTCTAGATCGACAACAAAGCCGTTTGCGGTGAGTGAGGGTTTGTTCGCGCGGATGACTTCCTTCTCCACGGCAGTCAGCTCGAGAGGGTGTGGGTGGACTAGTCGTTGTGGCACTAGCGTTGTCGTGGCCGCGAGACGCTCAAAATTGTACTTCTCGTCACTCGCATGCTGGTCGATGATGAAGAGGTCCGACGTGGGTGATGTGGATGTAGGCGGCCGTACAGCGATGATGAAGCCAAGATTGAATTGACCAATGATGCGCATTTCATTGAAGTCGGCTTTCGTTACTGTAAGGCTGAGACGTTCTTCCGGGTCTTCCTGATTCAACTGGGTGCTTGTCGGTAGCGCAGTCGCCTCATCGATCTCCGCCACCGACGCCTCGATGGATGCCTGCACATTTTGCAGGTGCCTAGCAATAGCATCTACATCTGTCTCGACGACACGCTCAAGATTAATGGTCCAATACTTCTTCTGGGTGACCTTGAACAGTTTGTTGGCCCGCTTCAGGTTCATTTCAGTGGGCCGGGCTGCAGCTTCTTCAGCGTCAGCAATGAGCTGCGCAATCTTCGCTTCTTCTCTCTCTTTCTTTTCGGAATCTTCTATATACTCATCATCATCCGTGATCTCGGCTTCAGCTTCAGCTTGAGGCTGTGCTTCACCATCAGATGAGGATTCCTCTTCTGGAGCTTCTTCGGTAATAACTGTTGCGCGCGGCGGTGGAGCGCTGGATGAGGCAGCGATATCGTCCGTCCGCGGTTCCTCAAAGCCGCGGGACGGCAGGCGCTTATGCGGAGATGGAGAGCGTACAGGTGCATCAGACATAAGACTGTCTTGCACGACTTCAGTCTCGTCCTCCCTCTCGTCCTCGTCATCCTCCTCCTCCTCACTACTTTCAGCTTGGGTACCCGGTGCTGCAAAGCCGCTTAAACCCTTTTTGAATAGACTCCTCTTTGGCGTCTGATTCAGCGGCTTACCAGAGAGAGAGAACTTGGGTGTGTGTATCCTAGAGCGTTTGGCAGCCATCGATTGACTCCCCGTACCGATTGTGGAAACCGTCGTCGTGTCACCAACAGTTATAGTAGCTTGTTGGATTGGCGTCCGCATTGGACGCATGCGATCAAAGGCGTTTTGGATAGTACTTTGTGACCAGGACTTCTGCGGCGTTTGTACTATGGCCGGGATTGGCTGTTGTCCATCGTCATCGTCATCAGTGGGTTCTATCTGCTTTGACGAAATGAGTGGCTCCCGCGTGTGAGGACTCTGAGATGCTATGCGGGCATTGAAATCTTGTACGATTTTCGAAGGTTGTGAAAGCCTGACCGGAACCCCTGCTGCTTCGTCTTCTGGTACAAACAATGGTGACTGTGACCTTGAGCGCGCTAGCTCGACCTGATCCTTCTTCTCAGGTGGAGGGCTGCGTGGAGGGAAATGTGAATCGGACATGGGCTCTTCGGGTGACCCTCTGTTCTTGGGGGAACTGGCTCTTCTAGGTTTTACCATCGGACGGACCGTTCGTTCTTCGGAATCCCTGCCAGCAAAGCGCTCAATGAGACTTGCCTTTACGAAGCCTGGACGGACATTCATATCGGGCGTGTCTTGAGGAGATGGCAATTCACCTCTTTTTGGAGTCCTTTGGGAAGGCTCAACAGCATCTTCCGATTCATTTCGGTCGCCTGCAAATGTCGAGGTAGTGCTTTCCTGGGGTTGTATTGTTGGCGGCTTGAAGGCGGATGTGGGTGTCTTCTTGCCCAAGAGTTGAGCTTGGGGTACACTCTGATCATGGCCCTCAAATAACTCTAGAAGAGCGTCCTTGAGGTTCTCCAATAGGGTAGTCTGGTCGTGGAGCATGATGGTCCGCTTGTCTGGACTCACATTGACATCGTAGGCATTTGTGTCGAGCTGGATGTCTGCAAACACAAAAGCCGACTGCGTGATGTTATAGGATTTGTAGACCTCATTGATCGCCTTGGCAACTTGCGGCAGAGCACAAGGCCGCGAATTCACAAAGAACATCTGTCGGTCTGATGTCTGGCGACCTTCACCTACAACAGGGCGGGAGATATGGCCCACTATCTTGACTGTTTTTGAACCTGTTTCCTCTTGTGTGCTCCAGTTCTTCGCACTCTGTGTGGCACCCGGCCGGCTCGAAGGGTCCATGACGAATTCGAGACTCAGAGGAATCAGGGCAGCAACCGTCTTTGCGCCGTAGACATTAGAGATGTTGTCTCGCGTACTCGCATTCGCGTTGGTCGAAAAGGCCACCGTCTTCTTTCTTGACAGAGTCAGCACGATGGATGGGTGGAGGGTATTGGATCTGCGCTCACGCTTTCGGTATCTGATTGCTCACAGAGAACTTGACGCCTACGCTTATGCAAGCGTATGCGTTCAGCAGCTGCAGCACTTTGTTGTATTCCCGCTTGATGTTCCTCTCGAGCTCCTTCCGCCGTACAGGTAGGTTGTAGAACAGTGTCTCAACCACGACCGTTGTACCCTGCTTGGCTGCTACCACCGACGTCCCCTTCAGCTTCCCCGACTGCTCGAATTCCAGCTTTGTACCCTTTGGACCATCGGAAGGCCGGGCTGTAATGATGTGAAAGTTGGAGAGCGCGCATAGCGACGACAGTGCCTCACCACGGAAGCCGAATGTCTGGAGGGACGAGAGGTCGTCGTAGGTAGCGAGTTTGGAGGTATAGTGCTTGAGTGCGATGGTTTCGTAGTCGTCTGGCGAAATGCCAGAGCCGTTGTCTTGTACTTCTATGGCATCCAGGCCGTAGTTCTTGAAGCGCACCTCTGCGTTCGTTATCAGTCATCGCACGTCACCCAGAAACCGTGGGGCAAACACATACCAACTGATGTGGCGCCTGCATCGATGCTGTTCTCGACAAGCTCTTTGCAGACAGACTCCAGACCAACAATGACCTGACCTGACTGGATCTGATGCACAGAGCGGCCCTCGATGGCCTTGATGGTGGCCATGTCAACCCATGCCGAGGTGACGTCCTGGAGACGATGGAATGCGGACGGCGTGACTACGCGACGCGTTTCGGGCTAGCCAATGGACGTGACGCGCTAAATGTGGGGGTCAACCGGTCGCACTCCGCACTGATGAGCTTCACCCTGCACGTTTCAGACTTGAAAATAAATCGAGTGCGCCTTTGACACATTTCAAACTTCGGGCTTCAGACTTCAAATTTCCTCCCTCTTCGCATGCAAGATGAATGATCCAAATGAGCTTGAACAGCTCCAAGCGGTTGTCCGTCGGATGGCCGTGCAATCGCAATTCGAACAAGATCTGTGAGTGCCAGAAATAACCGCGTCCGTGCCGTAGGCGTCGCATGTCCTAGCTATGACAGGCTTGCACAACGACTCGCACCATTCATTCGAGTAGCTGACGTTCCCGCAGAATCATTAAAAAGAAGCTCGAGCTTGAACAGACCAACAAGGCAGCACGTGCCAATGATGTTGTGTATCAGAAGTATCTACGCTACTACGCAATGAAGGACTGCCTGCGGCTCATGAATCTGATGCATCAAAAGCTCCCCGTAGAGCTGCGCGACTTGGTGTACGAGTTCCTCTGCGTTGAACCTGACCGTCCGATCCCGGTTGGCCCATACTATCACTTCCGCAAATACGATAAGCCTTTTCACGATCCATTACAGAGAGAACATTACCACGGCCTCGTGGGACCAACAATTTCGTTCGGGGGGCCACCACCAGCTCCTTACCGCGCTATCGCTGGCAACAATTCGAACGCCGATGTGAAGACAGGGAAAGCCCATGATAGCAACGATGTGCAATTGAGCCTGGATCTTACAGAGCGCATCGCGAACTTGGAGTTAATCCATCGGGATTATGAACTGAATTTGGTCGACGACGATAATATTACTGTCCTCCCTGACGGCCGAGTCAGAGAAGAACACACACACAAGCCACCGAGGGATATGCCACTTCCATCCAGCCATTTTCTGGACCCCAGATACGTTGGTGCGGAAGCTGCGTATGAGATACAGAAGACATACTACGCGCTTAATACGTTTTCCATATGCAGCGTTGAGCGAGCTATATTCGGCTTTTCCGAGAACCACTCCGGCCAAAACATTGTGGGATACGTTGACGAAGATGGTACCCCCTGGGATGTACCGGAGGCCGTTCAGACCAAACCACTGTTGTACCCCAGGAACCACATTAGAAATCTCCAGGTTCGCGTCAAATTCGAACAGTTCAACGAAGTTATGCACAGAGATCATTTCACGGAGCTTGATAAATACTCCTACGAACGACGCTTCCTCCGCTTCACTGAGCAAAACTTGCAAGGTCTCAGCCAATTTCTGAGAGAGCGATCCAAGCACGATATCAACATCGAATTTGTTGTTATGACTGAACTCCCAGAATTCACAGATCCCGACTTTGGATTGAGCGCTAAATGCAACTACGTGAATTTCCTGCAATCTATCAGGAACTGGGTTTATATCATGAAGTATGACTGTGACAACATCTCTGTCAAGGTCACGCATGATGACCCAGTCGTGTCGGTTTTTCCGCGTGACATCACAGGGATATTCGGATTGACCCAAAAGCAATGGGAGCAAGTAAGTATAGCAATCGCCAACGTCAGGCTAAGTGTCCAAGATTGAGCTAACGGTAATACAGGAGAAAGCCATTCATCAAGATGAAAACACCTGGGTGGCACAATTTTACCTTGCAATCCCATTTATGGATCCGGACGACGTTTCGTTTGGCTATCCCGCTATTGAGGTAGACCTTATGCTTCGCGAGCGATGGGGCATGGACTCGATTACAGCTACCGAGGCCACACTGCCCATCACAGAAGGCAGATATTGGCCCAGTTCCATCAACGCGGTGCCTCTTGATCGCAGGTGGGACTAGAGGGAATGGAGAAAAGTGAATACCCTATAGCTTACATTAACGTGGGATCTTCTATCCTATATCTTCTGTTCCGGTGTAGTCTTCAGATTTGTTCGGGGTTCCCTTGTATGAGGTGCCATCAATAGTACCGACGCTTTCATGTTCATAGATGACGACTACTACTGTCAAACCAGGTATGGCCTTGTCGCTGTTTGACGTTGCAGCGACACTCCCTACCGCGACCTTGGGAACATTGATGTTGGTAGCATGTAATTGGTTGACCCGAATATTAATACGATAGAATGGGCATACTTCACGGGTGGCGTGCTGGACATGCGATGCGCAGGCTCGAATTGGATGCCGTGCTTGCGGCGCGGACGAAGATGCCGATTGGCCGCGTGCCTGAAAACCAGGGCAAGAACTGTATGGGGCGGTCCCCGTGGTCCCTCGATCTCGAGATCTGAGACCTACAGTGGATTTCTAAGACAACGCACGACTTAGGCTTAGTCTCCGAACAACGTTACTGCATGTGCCGACGACACGCATGCGTCGTATGGTCGTATCCGCCGACCACAGATGCCGCGCTCTATACGGCAGCATCATCCATGGGCGTCCACTCGTCGCGCGCCCGGATGTGCTAAATCCGACTCGCCGGGCAGCGCCAGGCCTATAACGCACTAGAGTCCGAAAGTCGATGTGATTGACATGGCTCCTTTTGCAGTGGCCACCGCTCGCGCCAAGCCCTGCAATTAAACAATCAGAGATCCTCTTTTCGGCTTCGTCCTCGCGCGGGAATATAATACGGCGTCGATTGACTCCCCTTGGGTTCTCTACATCTTCCCCTCCGCGACCCTCGCGCCTGCCCCCGTACACAACACAGCGCGGCGCGATCCTAATCTCTTCGATATGGCGGTCAACGCGAGTTTCGTCTCGCCCACGGCGGATGCAAAAGTTGCGCATGTCCTCCAGCAATTCGATACCAACGGTCTCCTATCCTCCGTCTTCTCCGGCTTCAATGCCTGGAAGCTCGCTCTGACGCTTATCATAACGGCGGTGGCGTACGACCAGTGTAGGCATTACATGTGCTACGTTTGCGCCGGACATTGCTGACACTCGCGCAGTCAAATACATCTGGAACAAGGGCTCAATCGTCGGTCCCTCGTGGAAGATACCCTTCATCGGTCCATTCCTCGAGTCTGTCAACCCCGATTTCAAGAAGTACCACGAAAAATGGATGTCCGGTCCTCTCAGCTGCGTATCCGTCTTCCACAAGTACGCCGCCCTGTCACCTGCCATCAGTCTTTGCCTATACTAACCGCTCTCAGATTCGTCGTCATTGCCTCCACCCGCGACATGGCCCGCAAGATCTTCAACTCCCCCGCCTTCGTTAAGCCCTGCGTCGTCGATGTCGCGCAGAAGCTCCTCCGCCCTGAGAACTGGGTCTTCCTCGACGGCCGTGCCCACGTCGACTACCGCAAGGGTCTCAACAGCTTGTTTACTCGTCAAGCGCTCGAACAGTACCTACCGGGTCAGGAGGAAGTCTACAACACATACTTCAAGCGCTTTGTGGAGCTTTCGCAAGTAGAGAACAAGGGCAAGCACATTCCCTGGATGCAAGAGTTCCGCCTCATGATCACTGCGTTGAGCTGCCGTACCTTCGTCGGTCACTACTGCTCTGACGAGGCCGTCAAGAAGATCGCCGACGACTACTACCTGATCACTGCTGCGCTCGAGCTTGTCAACTTCCCTATCATTATCCCCTTCACCAAGACCTGGTACGGAAAGAAGTGCGCTGACATGGTCCTGGATGAGTTCTCCAAGTGTGCCGCAAAGAGCAAGGTCCGCATGGCTGCTGGTGGCAAGAAGGAGTGCATTCTCGACTTCTGGGTAGACAACATGATCGAGTCTGAGAAGTACCGCAAGAGGGTGGAAGCTGGCGAGAAGGTCGATGACTCCGAGAAGCCCGCGACTGTCATTCGCTGGTTCAGCGACCTTGAGATCTCCATGACCATCTTCACCTTCCTCTTCGCTTCCCAGGACGCTACCTCTTCTGCCGCCACATGGCTATTCCAGATCATGGCTGACCGCCCGGAGTACCTCGACAAGATCCGCGAGGAGAACATCAAGGCCAGAAACGGCGATGTCCACGGTACCCTTTCGCTTGACGCCATCGAGAAGTTGCAATGGACCCGCGCTATTGTCAAGGAGACCCTCCGCTACCGTCCCCCAGTCATCATGGTTCCTTACTTGGCCAAGAAGGACTTCCCTGTAACACCTGAATACACCGTTCCCAAGGGCTCCATGGTCATTCCTACCACATACCCGGCACTCCACGATCCTGAAGCATACCCCAACCCAGACTCGTTCGAGCCTGAGCGATGGATCACCGGTAACGCTGATCAACAAACCAAGAACTGGCTCGTATTCGGCACAGGTCCCCACTACTGCCTGGGCCAGACATACGCGCAAGCCAACCTCATGTTGATGATTGGCAAGGCGAGCATGTTGCTTGACTGGGACCACAAGGTCACCGATCAGAGTGAGGTGATCAAGGTGTTTGCCACCATTTTCCCTATGGTAAGTCCTATTGCGCACCATGCACATCTCTTCAGATCATTAGCTAACCGTCTCCAGGATGACTGCCTTCTTACATTCAAGGACCGAACAGCGGCATAAACAGTCAATGTTCTATTCAGCTACGTGATGCGCACATTGAGCGATCTTTTCTTGCATCTGCGTCCGTAGATTTCTGTGTTGAAAATTTGGTTCGTCCAAGGCAGAGGTACACTTGTACTCTGGTCTTGCATCTTTAGACATTAATGATTACGGCCCTTGGCGCTTCTTGAGAAGTAGCCCGTTGGCTTCATGAGTACAGTGTAAGCTGGGATGAATTAATACTGGGACGAGGAGAGGATAAGCTGGGGAGGAGACGGTCTTCTATAGGACGGCAATAATGGCATGGAGAAAGTATGAAGTCAAGAACAATCTTCGCGTGCTGTTGCAAAACGTGGTGGGTGGATTACAAGTTCAATGGTCCACATGTCTACCGCGGGCAAGGACTAAAGCTATGACCATGACCCTTGGAGTCCACTCCACATGCCGATTGTCTTCGTGTTTCCACCGCCTGCTTGCCCGCAGCCACATCTGCCCAGTCGCAGGATCTTCCCACGAATTGTCGTTTGTCGCTTCAACGCCATCATAACAGCGCGGTAGAGGTGAATGCCTGACCGATTGCGCACAGTCACGCTGCTTTCAACCGACACCCCAATACCAACAGTCGCAACGACGCAAGACGTCCAGCACGGATTCTGAGCAAAAGCGCACGTCATGGCGCCCACCGCCTCTCCCTCGGAGCGCGATCCTGAGCGCGTCGGACCACACCCGTCCTACATCGAGATCGCGAAGCCCTACATCCTGCAGTCGCGCATGCAGAAATGTCTCGCAGAGATCCATATGAGCGATGCCAAGGAAGATGCCGTGCGCTTGCAAGGCGTCGCCTGGATAGATCAAGTCCGGCGCGCGCTGCAGCTGCCTATCCGTACCTTCAACACAGCTGTGATCTACTACCATAAGTTCAGGCTATTACACGCGGACAATGAGTACAACTGGGCAGACGCGGCAGCTGCTGCACTCTTCACAGCCTGCAAGATTGAAGATACGTTAAAGAAGAGTAGGGAGATTCTTTGCGCCCATTGGAACCTCAAGGTTGGGCCTGGTGAGAGCCTAAGCAGCGATGATCCGGTATGCACCTACTGTGAGCGAGAGTAATCGCGAGTCCAAAGTTAACACATCAATAGCGCTTCGATAACCACTCCAAGCTTATCATCGGTCTCGAACGACTCATGCTCGAAAGCGCCGGCTTCGATTTCCGCAACCGATACCCCCAAAAGGTCATGGTCAAACTCGCTAGAGCTCTGCGTTTCGACGCGAAAGACGAGGCCAAGACGACCTGGAACCTGAGCATCGATTCATACAGGACCTTCGCGCCGCTGAAGCAGTCTACGCCGACCTTGGCCATTGCATGCTTAGAGCTTGCCGCACGATTGCACGGGAAGGATACCACCAAGTTCGTGGATGCGGGACCTGTGAGATACCACAAGTGGGCTACCAGCCGGGCAGAGGTTATGGAGACGCTCCTCGATATGCTCGATCTGTACACCCATCACCGCAGCGCCACTTCGGTTGGACCATCCTACACACTAGAACACTTCATCAATATCCGCATTGGGCTCAACCAGGAGGCTTCAGCAGCGCACATTCCACGTTATTCGCAGTACAAATCCGAGCAAGTTGCCGACTCAGAAGGCACAGCCAACGGCGCCAAGCCTCGCAATGGCATCGATCCTACAAGTCCACTTACCCCAGCTACTCCAGTCGCACTCTCGCCTGGCGCGGATCAAGCACCTAAGTCTGCAATCGGCATTCGTGGACAAAACGGCACGGTCAGGTTCATGTTGGACGCTGCCCGTGCGCACGGTGAGCGCGCCGAAGTTGAGAAGTTTCACAAGGTCGAAGAGGAGGAGTATGAGGTGGAGGTGCCGAACGATTCTAGGACAGATGAGCGGGAGAGAGATAGGGCAAGAGTCGGAAGAGTGCGTTGAGTATAAACATGGATTTTTGCGTGTGGATTTTGCTGTTTCTATTCTTTGCGCATCGTATTGCGCACGATAGAGGCGAAGCTAAATAATACTGATAGGACTCTATCGGCAGTCCCGATGACTGGTACAGTATTCCAGCCACAGTTGGTGATGCGAGGGATGGTGCGGGCAGTGAACGCGAAGGAGGGTATTGGGAAAGATTTCGCCAACGCTCGGAAGAGGCATCACTCGCTCAGTCGGCTGCTCACGTGGAAGAGAACGTGCATCCATCGAGAAGGGCCGCCAACTTCGACGACATTGACAGAGGCACCATACAACAAACGACCAATGACGATGCCATGACTGAATTCGACGACAGGAAGTCAGAAGACGGAGCACATAGCAAACGATCACGGAAACGCCCTCATGCACAGAAGCGGAAAAAGCTGGCCAAGCGGGGTGATGTCAGTGGTGATGAAGATACTCATCGGATGGAGACAAGCTACGAGAGTCATCCGCGAAAGCCGTCAGATTTATCCCACGACGAAGCAGATCATGAGCGAGGCTTTGACCAGACCGATCGGTTCACACCTCCGCATGACCCCCGAGATGGTCGCCTAAATTTCAGCCACCGAAGCCGCGATGGCACACGCGGAGGCAAGCGCCGCGAAAAGGGAGAACACTACCATGAGGCAGGTTATGGCAGCCGCAACCGGAAAGATCCGACACCTCCCTTTCAAGACCGATACCAGAAGCGCTCCTACTGGAGTGAAGCGCAAGTCGCTGAAGCACAAGGCAATGACGATACGTCACCGCAGAAAACTGTGATGCGCAACACGTCCGAAGAGCGAAATGAACCAGAACGACTAGCACCATTCATTCATCCGGACCGTATGGCGCAAGTCTCGCCAGAACCAGAGCATAGTCGAATTACGAGGCCCCAAGCACGTCATGAAACGCTTCCTACAGTAGATGCTAAGAAGAAGCAGCCGGCTAGCACGGATATGGCACTCTCCGCGAATGATGGGCATCAGTGGGCAGGTACCGGCAACGAGAACAGCAATGCCAGAGGACGAGGAAGAGTGAGGGGCAGAGGCAGAGGCAGAGGCAGAGGTGGAAGGGGTGGCTATCGTGGAGGTAGAAGCAGAGGCAGAGGCGGCAGCTCGGAGGAATGAGTCCACAGCTTGCTTGCTCCTTGTCTTTGTGGTGAAGAGAGATGTCAGGGGCGACGTCCTTGTTCTGGTTACTGGAGATTCTGGTCATGTAGGATAGGCTTTTGGATAGGAAAGCGAATGTACTTCGGCTTTCCAACTGGAGACAATGGTTTCGCTGTCAACACACCTCGTACTTTACTGGTGTTCCAAAACGTTTTTTTGTAGTTCCCTGAGAAAATGAGACGTGACTATGCAGTGGGCCCAAAGGGCTGCGGAATTACCGGGGATAAGCCCAACGTGGTAGCAGCCTCATGAACGTACGCCTCTCGACTGGATTTCAAAGCGTCATCTTGTGAATCGCCTGATTTGGACCCAGTAGATATTTGGCAAAAAAGAGAGAGTCATGATATTGCAGTTCCCTAAGGGCGGGAGGGCACCGAAATTGCTCGATTAGATTGCTGAGGTCATCTATTTCCGGACGGATTCCAGGCAAGGTGCCTCTGAAACATATGCCATGGCGCTGTTGACAAGGAAATCACGAAAGATGGTAATCAGTGTACCAGTGCGTTATGATTCTGGGCTTTGCAAGGCGTAGACTTGCCACAGATACCCAACTGGGGCACATGCAGCCATGCATTTTTCCGCTGCAAGGCCAAATCTAGTAGGTGAAATTACAAGTGACGATATTTCCCCCCGATCATGACCCACACCAGTCGCGGCGCTACCCAATGGTATGTATTGGGCCGCCGCGTTGTAATCCCCAGACGAGTGACTGGCAGTACCAGGAGAGATCAGTGGAGTCATGGCCTCGATTCTGGGGAAATCACAGAATTCAGCACATCGAGTTGTGCGGTACGAAAGCGAAAGGGCGCCGCAGCATGGCCAGTTTGGGCATTACAGGCTACTTCGCGCCACTGGTGGGCCGTGCTTTAGCGAGGAAAGCGCGACTGACCCCACCACTAGCTCTACTAAAAACCTTCGCTCCCCCTCGCAGAACTCTTCTCACCAGACGCACGCCCGCCTCTACGGCTTATAATCAACTCCCGTCTGTCTGACTCTGGTCGACTGCATCGCCAGAGACATCAGCTCAACCCGCGACCTATACACCGAATCCGCGCGCTCAAAGCGGGGTATTCGTCAACTCCCCTCCACTGAATTTTCGTAAAAGAAGAACAGTACCAACACCGCAAAGATGGTCAAGTAAGTTGCCGACGCCATTCACATCTCCCTTTCAGGCTCGGACTTTTCGTCTCTTGTCTGCGGGAACAATTGGACAATCGCTAACATGACGCCAGCTTCACCGTCGAGGAGGTACGTTCCGCGCACACATCACCCCGCACCACACGTCGATATTGGCAACACCGGAAGGATGAATACTGACTGCGCGGCTAGATCCGTGGTCTCATGGACGACCCTAAGAACATTAGGAACATGTCCGTCATTGCCCACGGTAAGCGCTCTCGTGGCAACCCCGCAGCATCGGGCTGGACAGAAAGCTAACATACCCCACCACAGTCGATCACGGAAAGTCCACCCTCACCGACTCGCTCGTCCAGCGTGCCGGTATTATCTCGGCTGCCAAGGCTGGTGAGGCTCGTTTCACTGACACCCGAGCTGACGAGCAGGAGCGTGGTGTCACTATCAAGTCGACTGCCATCTCCCTGTACGCCACCCTCAAGGACGAGGACGACCTCAAGGACATCCCCGTTCCTACCACCAAGAACGACTTCTTGATCAACTTGATCGACTCGCCCGGTCACGTTGACTTCTCATCTGAAGTCACTGCTGCTCTCCGTGTCACCGATGGTGCGCTCGTTGTCGTCGACACCATCGAGGGTGTCTGCGTCCAGACCGAGACTGTCCTTCGTCAGGCTCTTGGTGAGCGTATCAAGCCTGTCGTCATCATCAACAAGGTCGACCGTGCTCTTCTCGAGCTCCAGCTCAGCAAGGAGGACCTGTACCAGAACTTCTCCCGTGTCATCGAGTCCGTCAACGTCGTCATCGCCACCTACTACGACAAGGCCCTCGGTGATGTCCAGGTCTACCCCGAGAAGGGTACCATCGCCTTCGGTTCCGGTCTCCACGGCTGGGCTTTCACCATCCGCCAGTTCGCTTCCAGGTACGCCAAGAAGTTCGGTGTCGACAAGAACAAGATGATGGAGCGTCTCTGGGGTGACTCCTTCTTCAACCCCAAGACCAAGAAGTGGACCAAGGTTGGCACACACGAGGGTCAGCCCCTCGAGCGTGCTTTCAACCAGTTCATCTTGGACCCCATCTTCCGCATCTTCCAGGCGGTCATGAACTTCAAGACCGACGAGATCCCCACTCTCCTCGAGAAGCTCGAGATCAAGCTCACTTCCGATGAGAAGGATCTCGAGGGCAAGCAGCTCCTCAAGGTTGTCATGAGGAAGTTCCTTCCCGCCGCTGACGCTCTCCTCGAGATGATGATTCTCCATCTTCCTTCTCCCGTCACCGCTCAGAAGTACCGTATGGAGACTCTCTACGAGGGTCCCCACGACGATGTCAACGCCATCGGTATCCGGGACTGTGACCACAACGGCCCTCTCATGCTGTACGTCTCCAAGATGGTGCCCACTTCCGACAAGGGTCGTTTCTACGCTTTCGGTCGTGTCTTCTCCGGTACCGTCCGCTCTGGTCTTAAGGTCCGCATTCAGGGACCCAACTACACCCCCGGAAAGAAGGAGGACCTGTTTATTAAGGCCATTCAGCGTACCATCCTCATGATGGGTCGTTTCATCGAGCCCATTGACAACGTCCCCGCCGGTAACATTCTCGGTCTTGTCGGTGTTGACCAGTTCTTGCTCAAGTCTGGTACCCTCACCACCAACGAGACTGCCCACAACCTCAAGGTTATGAAGTTCTCCGTCTCTCCCGTTGTGCAGCGTTCCGTTGAGGTCAAGAACGCCCAGGATCTGCCTAAGCTCGTCGAGGGTCTTAAGCGTCTCTCCAAGTCCGACCCCTGCGTTTTGACCTACATCTCGCCATCTGGTGAGCACGTTGTCGCCGGTGCCGGTGAGTTGCACTTGGAGATCTGCTTGAAGGATCTCGAGGAGGACCACGCCGGTGTTCCTCTCCGTATCTCCGACCCCGTCGTGCAGTACCGTGAGACCGTCAACGCCACTTCCAGCATCACCGCGCTGTCCAAGTCGCCCAACAAGCACAACCGTCTCTACCTCACTGCTCAGCCTTTGGACGAGGAGGTGTCCCGCGCTATCGAGACGGGTGTCATCGCTCCTCGTGATGATATCAAGTCGCGTGCCCGTATCCTTGCTGACGAGCACGGCTGGGACGTCACCGATGCCCGTAAGATTTGGTGCTTCGGTCCCGACACCACCGGTGCCAACTTGCTCGTTGACCAGACCAAGGCCGTCCAGTACCTGAGTGAAATCAAGGACTCCGTCGTCTCTGGTTTCCAGTGGGCTACCAAGGAAGGTCCCATTGCTGAGGAGCCCATGCGCTCCATCCGCTTCAACATCATGGATGTTACCCTCCACGCTGATGCCATTCACCGTGGTGGTGGTCAGATCATCCCCACTGCGCGCCGTGTCCTCTACGCCGCCACTCTCCTTGCCGAGCCCACTCTTCTCGAGCCCGTCTACCTCTGCGAGATCCAGGTTCCCGAGCAGGCTATGGGTGGTATCTACGGTGTCCTCACCCGCAGGAGAGGTCACGTCTTCGAGGAGGCCCAGCGTGTTGGTACCCCTCTCTTCAACGTCAAGGCGTACCTTCCCGTCAACGAGTCCTTCGGTTTCACCGCCGATCTCCGTGCCGCCACTGGTGGACAGGCCTTCCCACAACAAGTCTTCGACCATTGGCAACATCTCACTGGTGGCTCGGCACTTGACCCCTCCACCCTCACCGGAAAGATCGTCTTCGACATGCGCAAGCGCAAGGGTATCAAGACTGAAGTGCCCGACGTTTCCAACGTAAGTTTCCTCCCGCATGGTATTAAAACAACATATGCTAACAAATCTTGCAGTACTACGACAAGCTATAAGGGAATGCTCGCAAAAGCGTTAGATTTCCTTTATTCGCGATTCTGGGTCATCCGACAGTCATGGGCAAGCTCGTGGCCGCTGGTCGATGTATGACGCAAACAGCTCCCCCATGGGACAACCAGAGCTAGTAAATGTCGGTCCGGGCGGTTTCGCCCTTGATATTAGTCAGGTTTTTTGGGGCTTTGCACGAAAGATACGGATGATGACCCTTTTCCTTACATGTTCTCAGTGTAGTATAGTTGGAGAAAATCAAGCTATATCGCACAAATATCTATGCATTCTTCAAGATGTGATATGCTCAGTGAAGATGGCTTAGCTGTGAGTGAATGCATCCAATGTCCAGGCCCTTGTTGGTGCGATTCCTCTCGTCTTGGAACAAGCATAGTTCGAGATGGTGAATGTAGCGGGGCATTGACGTCACGTGCTCACGGGTAAGAGAGCTATGACATTGCCGTCGCGCTAGTAGCAACGCGAAAGATGTACGCTCGGCGCAATCCAAGTCCCACCAGAAACACCACAGCGCAGTACCAGACTGCAACTCGACATTAACGCGATCGCGCAACCTGGCTATGAACGCAATTTGCTCCTAGAATTCGCCATGTTACTCGAGGAGAGAGATCATGCCGTGTTCAAGAGTTGGTTGCTACCGAATGTGGAGAACATGTAAGTCGGAGCTACACATTGCTCTCACCAAAGCTGTCGCGCAGGCGCATACTGATCTGCTCCCTAGCTCCGGTGTGGAAGGCGGAGTGCTCGCTGACTATGTAGCCGCCCTCGTTACCGTCGACGACACGGATGCAAACGTGCAGCGTACTTTGATCGAGTCACTGCAAGACTTTCTTGGCCCGGAAAGTAAGCGCATGCGAAGTCTACGTAAAACTTCGTCGCTAATGGCCCAAAGACACCGAGCCCTTCGCAAAAGACGTTATTGCAGCACTCAAAGCTAAGAGCTATCTTCCGAAGCCGAAAGCGAATGACGCGAAACCACAAGCATCGTCGCAAGCCTCACAATCCGCACCCATACAGTCCATAGTTGGCAGCACCAACTTCGAATACGAACCGCATCCGTCGAACGTCCCATTTGGGGCCCCAAAAGGTCCTGCTGCGAATAGGAACTCAGCATCACAACACCTCCTACCCGACCGACCGACCGCTCAGGGCTTATATCAGGATGGTTCGAATCAGTCGAGGAAGCGCAAGGTGTTGGAGAGGGACAACAGCCAGTTGCAAGAGGGCCAGGATCCACATTATACCCGCAGCGGCGCAGGAGTTAATAGGCCGTTGAAGCAGACAGCTCGCAGAGGCGGCAGGAGTGCCGGGACTGGAGATGCGCGGACACAGAACGGGTTCACGAGTTTTGGCGGTATGCCGAATTTCGCGAATCTTCCGCCGCCGCCGCCAGGCCCTTTACCGTTCGATACCTCAGATCCCATGGCTTTCTTTGCCATGGCAGCAGCGTTCGGGGCGAATCTGCCGGGCATGCCCCAGCTTCCTTTCTCCAATGCGCAGGACGGTGGCTCAAAGCAAGGACAACCCAAGACAAAGTGTGCTGATTACTACGAAAAGGGCTTTTGCGCGCTGGGTAACCTTTGTCCACACGAGCATAGCGACGCCGCCATAGCTGTTTCGCCCGACGAAATCCCCGAGTACGATCCGGAGCAGTCGTTCCTTGCTGTACAGCCATCTAGAGGATTCAACAAGCAAGGAGCGTCCGGTGGCCAGCCTCGTGCAACTAAGGGTAGAAAGGCGCGCGCATCGTTCTCTTTGCCGGGCTACTCGCGCGACAAGACAAATAGGACACTTGTCGTCGAACAGATCCCAGCGGAGCATTTCAACGAGGACAGCATACGGACCTACTTCTCAGAGTTTGGCGATATCGATGAGCTTGAGCTACACTCTAGGAGGCAGTTGGCAGTGATCAAGTTTGCTGATCGCCAGACCGCTAGGCGTGCTTATCATAGTCCCAAAGCCGTCTTTGAGAACCGATTCGTGAAGGTCTACTGGTACGCACCAGAGACAAAGGAAAAGCTGGCCCAAGAGAAGCAAGAAGACGAAGAAGAGAAGCTCGACCTAGAGGCGATCGCAATTAGGCAGGCTGAAGCACAGAAGGCGTTTGAAGAGCGTCGTCGTAAGGCTGCGGAAGCAGACGCGAGAGCTGCAGACATCGAGAGACAGCTGGAAGAAAAGAACAAAGAGATAGAAGAGATTAAGCGACAACTTGCTGAACTATCAGGGGACCCGAACGATGACTTCGCTCAGACTCTTGCAACGCTACAAGCCGAAGCAGCGGAACTTTTCGATCAACACGGTCCTAGCGAACCAGCGACTCATGGCCGTGGCGCCTTCAATCCAGCTTACCGAGGTCGAGGATACGCTCCCTTTGCACGGGGTAGGGGCTTTGCACCTTATCGGGGCGCGTACAGAGGCCGTGCAGGTGGCTTTGCTGGTCGAAGTGTGGTGAATAAGAAGCTCGACAACCGGCCTAGGCGTCTGGCAGTCACGATGATCAAGCCAGATACACCGAGGGATGAGTCTCTGCGGCAACACCTTCTTGTGAGTAGAACTCAACCGTGTATTCAATCATTTCCGCTAACGATATGTACAGAATATACCCGAATGCACAAATATTGAGCGTCACCCCGAGCAAGCCGACACCCTCATCCTAACCTTCAAAGAGCGCTACCAGGCAGAAACCTTCCTCGACCAATCCCTCAATATACCCGACGTTGGCAAACTCGATCTCGCATGGGTTCCAAACGACGCCTTTGGTGGTCTCAAATCCGTGACGACGACAAATGACGCTCCTACAGCTCCTCACGACGATGATGGCGATGACTCTTCCGCTACTATCGGAGAGCAGGAGATCAAGGTCGAAGAAGAAGAGGATCGGCAGATGGGAGGTGTGGATGCGGATATGGATGTTGCGGATGATGTGGATGAGTGGCTGTAAGTGATACCCTTGGCATGTGATGTGCAGTGACAGACTCTGCAATGTCTTTCTATTCTCCTTTATCACTATCATACATCAGCGTGGCGTCATGCTTTTAGGTCCAGGAGCATGGTGTGTTCTCGAGATAGTCTCTTCGCACGAATGCAATGCATCAATATACTATATCTTAAGTCTCACAGCATCACCTTGGCGCAGACATTCAAAAGGCCTCCACGCCCCATCTCATGTTTAATATTACACTCCAGCTCTCCTATTCAATCATTACCAGTTGAGCCTGCCCATATCCCTCCAACTCCGTACACCAGCTCCAACAACATATTCACTTGCCACGTCGTTCCGTACAACATCCTCCCTTGTTCCCAAACTTCTTCCTCCAGGTCTTACAAACCCCACACACTCTTTACAACATAGCCTGAAACCTCTTGACCTCATCCCCCTTCACACCGTCAAACCAACTCACTCTATCCTTAACAAACAGCTCGCGCGTCGGCTTCAACTTCGTCTCGACCAGATTGAAATCATCCACGGTCCCAAGCCGCAAGATGGAACAATCCGGGAAAGCAGCGCCAACGCGGTACATGAGCGTCCCGCACGTCTTGCAAAAGTAGTTGGTCATAGTATGGCCTGAAGCTATCGTCGAGGCCTGACCGTACGACGACAAGTTTACACGGCCACGGAGGTGGCGCAGGTGTCTATTGCATCTCTTGTCAGTCACTGCACTGCCATCTCCCCCACACCCCTGAAGTTCATGGAGACAGGAACAAGAAAGACTTACGAATCCCTAACCGTAAAATTGCTAGCAAACATGCTTGCTGTAATCTTCCTGCAATCCGCACAATTACACACAAACGTCGATACCAAGCCCGGGCCCTCGACCGGAAAAGCGAGTTGAACCGCGCCGCAGAAACACGTCGCAGTCGCTTCTTCCGTGTTGGAGAATCCGTCTTTGGCCTGCCCCGCGAGCGGGAAGTAAGGCAGGGATTTATCGGATGTGCTGACGGACATGGCCATGGATGAGGCTATTGGCGCGGGGTCCTTTGGTGAGGGTATTGCTGGTATGACGGGCGTGGGGGTCTGGGTGGTTCGAGTTGATGTTCTGGTAGACGTGCGCGTTGAGGGTTGCCTTGAGGTTTGCGTGGAAGGCTGTGTTGTTGTTCGCGAGGAGTTCTGCGTCGACGGTCGCGGTGTTGAAAGCGGGGATGATAGTGCGTAGGCGTTTCCTGGGGCTCGTACTGGCGTTCTTGGTAGCGGCGGGGGAAGACTAGTTGTTGATGTTGTTGCCTCGGTAGGCGTGCCGGTGCTTTGAACTGGTGTGTCTCCCCAGTTTGCGAAATCTTGGATGTTAGACCCGCGGCCTAGGAACATGGAACTTGCTTTCTTGCGCAGCGAGGAGTGCGAGGGCGGCGTGGAGAGTTCTTTCCGTTTCTCCGTTACTAGTAGTGTTGTTGAACTCTTTGACTTGCGCAGCACGGCGGGCGGTGGATTGTCGGTGCCGGGGATGTGTAAGTCGGGGTTCAGGCGCTGGGCGATTTGCTTGATGAACTTCATGGCTGCGACTGGCTTTCCTTCTCTTTTTTATGTTCCTCTCCCCTTGCTTGCCTCGCGATATGTTGTGTACCCCAGGATTTGTAATGGTGAGCACTAAAACCTGCGCGGGAGCTGCTAAGTTGGCTGACAGATCAGATAAAGCAGGTCGTGTTTTCCCTTCCGTTCGTTCAGTGGCTATATCGGCTATTGTTGTGGTTGTTGTTATCGACAGTTGCTCAGTAAGCCAATATATCATTTCGTCATCGATGTATTACACACATGGAAAAACGTCGATTTAACCCCGACTCCGCATTTCCTACACTTCCAGCCCCACAAGGTAAGGATTGCAAGAAACAACGACCCCCGGTTCTGGGATCGAATGGATCGAAACAAACGACGAAAGGGGAGGGTTCGTTGCTACGGACTTGTTTTGGTCTTCCAAGCCAGCAAAAACAATTATGGCACGCGTCGCGTACTTTCCGTTGGGACGGCTTCACGCTTGAGGCCTGATCTGCGGTGTTAGTGGCCGATTGGTGGTTCCTGACGATATGCAGGGATCGGTTGCATGCGATTTGGACGGTTTCGGTGATTTGGTAAGCATGTCCGTTGGGTCGTGTTCATGAAAAATGCATAAGCTTTACTGTTCACCCTCGCTTTTGTTGAGCAGGTGCGACATCAAGCTAGGATACCAATGAACCTTGTGTCTGAGACAGTACTGTAAAGTGAACTTTCCCCATGTTACAGCCATGGTAGTTGTTCATTTTCCCAGTTCTCGTTTTCAATAGCTACTCCATGATCTCACTCTGCCTCGCTCCTTCCACTCCATGGACCCAACTGACCCTGTCCTTGACGTAAACCTCTCGCTTGGGTCTCAGTAAGCCCTCCATCAAATTCAGATCGTCGACGGTGCCTGCTGCATTTAGTACACACTTTGCTTGATCGAAGGACATCACATACCAAGTCTCATTATGCTAAATTCGGGATGCCGCTCACTCAGCCGGTACATGAGCGTCCCACATGTATCGCAGAAGTAGTTCGTCATCGCCTGGCCAGAAGCAGTCGTCTGAGACTGTGAGAACTTCTTCAGATTGTCCTGGCCGCGTATGTGCTTGACAGCTGAAGCCGCGACAATGAAAGCTGAAGTAAAAGCCGACGCTGTGATCTTTCGGCAATCGGTGCAGTGGCAGACGAAGATGTCTACGAGGCCTGGGGCGGTGGTTGGCTGCGTGGAGCATTAGATCTGTGTGATAGAGGAAGACTGGAGCTACTGGACCGCGAACTTACGAATGCTAGTTGTACAGCTCCGCAATAGCATGTAGCTGTCGCCTCGCCTTCTTTGGAGTAACCATCCTGCTTTAGACTGTTATGGGGTATATACGGTTTGTCCTTATCCGAGTCTCGTGTAGACATGGTCGTGATATCCTTGCTTGACTATGACGTGACCGTTACAGAAGAGGAGTGAATCTGGATGAAGCAAGAAGAAGATTTTTGGGGGCTCAAAAGCGATGCTATGTAGTCATGCTTATCTGTGTAACCCAACCTCTAACTCCGATGTATTGCCGGAGGGAGTGCATGTCCGACCCTCCTCTCACTCACTCCGCTCACTCCGTTAGTTTCATACAGGCCCGGACAAAGAAACACGGGCGGTCCATATGCGCTCGTCGGGCGCCAGCATAATCCTCATGGTAGCTTTACTGAGATGTAAAGTGTGGCATTCTCGGACAAAAACTTAGGTATCTGAAGAGAGACGCATCGAAGTAACCGATAGACCCTACAACTTACTCGCCTTACCCTGTCCCAGTGTAACAACCAACTTACCAAACTGACTCGCACTCTTCATATCCTCAAACAGGGTATCAATCTTCTCCACATCCAAACCATGCACACTGCGACTAACCACAGGCTTCATCTTCTTCTCCTTGACAAAGCGCACCATATCAGCAAACTCCTTCCTCGAACCCATGGTGGAGCCGCGGACTTCGATGTTGCGCAGCACGGCGGACATAAGGAAGTCCATCTTGGGAGAGACGGTCATGCCGTATATGGAGATGACGCCGCCGGCCTATATGCACAGGTTAGATCGTTATAGGGAGAAATGGAGAGAGGCAGGAAGAAACGAACCTTGAGTATCTTACTCCCCACTTTAACAACATCACCGCCCGCGCCATCAACAATAGCATCGAGATACTTCCTCTCCTTGGGCAGCATAGCCTGAAGTTTCTTATCCCAATCCTTCTCCTTGTAGATAACACCTCCCTTCGCACCCAACTTGACCGCCTTGTCAATCTTCTCCTGGTTCCCGCTTGTCACGTAGACATTGCAACCTTGAGCGACAGCAAACAGCAACACCATAAGCGCAACACCGCCCCCGATACCCGTGACGAGGATATTCCGTCCTGGCATCGCATTCCCGCTCTTGACCCAGAACGCGCGCCACGCCGTCAGCCCGGTAAGGGGCAGCGCAGCAGCCTCCTCGTCGTTGAGATGGTGGGGACATTCCTCCAGCTCACCGGCGTCAAGCGCGCAGACATCTTGTAGTGTGCCCACGGGATTGCTCTTCGTGCCGCCCATTATCGCATACCCCTTGGGATGTTCGGGGCCGTCCATGCTGTCCTTCCAGCCCGTACCGGGGTTCAGCAAGACGCGCTTGTTGAGCCATGATTGTGCGGAGGGGGATGCGCCGGCGGAGGTGACGATGCCGACGCCGTCTGCGAGGAGGGGCACGCCGAAGGTTGTGCCGGGGTAGAGGTGTTGGCGGATGAAGAGGTCGCGGTGGTTGAGCGCGGCGGCGGTGAGGGTTATGAGGGCCTGGGTCATGGGTTAGATTGTGCGCGAGTATCGGGTGGTGGTAGAGGGAGCTTACTTCATCTTCTTTCGGCTTGGGCTCGGGGACGGTTATCTTTTCGAGCGGGTAGTAGACTTGGCCTGGCTTGCCTTCGACATGTCTGATGACGATGGCTGAAGGCATTGTTGCTGATGGCGATTGAGACGTGATGTGGTGACGCGTAGCAATTCAATCAGGTACAAGTAGGCTAGGGAGGATGCGTGATTAGATATGTGCAGCTCAGATGCGCGGAGCGATGACCCGAATAGCTCATCATGGTTGTCGTGCTCGGATGCATGACGAAAGAGTCCCTGGACCGAGGTCGCGTTCGGGCGGTGGGTATGCTTATCGATCGATGCGGGGAATCCGGATGACGGGCATTACTCGGTCTTTGCGATACAACACACATTGGGATTCATCAGGAGCATCTTGTACTGCAGTTGGTATTTCTTCATACAAGAGTCATGGTATTCGTCTCGTATAATACATTAGTGATGCAGGTCCCTTTAGGGTCTCCACCTGAACGACGGATGCCGCCAATCCAGATCCTCGATTTCACCCTGCGACTTGCCAGCCAGCTCCTGGTCAACATCAATGGCATCACGCTGCTTGTTGCTCCTGTTGATCCAGAGCAACAAAAGGATACTCGATATCAAGATCGTACTGCTGGTCGCCAGGTTGAGCCCATTGCCAATGGGATAATTAGGCGCATCTGTGGGGAGGAAACTCCATGTCGAGATCAGGCCGCCTACGTTACCGAACATAACAACAGTACCTAACATTCAGTCAGACTTTGCTTTGATTATGACGTACAGATTCTGGTACTTACCGATAGCGGATGCGCGCGCCGTGTCAGACACAACGTTGGCGGAGCCTTGCGCGTTGCACAGCGCGCCAAACGAGAATGCTCCCGATGCGATGAGGAAGGTAGCACCATATCGAACTTGCCCATCTGTACTGGTTAAGAACATGATATATCCGATCATCATGAGTGGTGCTCCCAGGATGAAGAAAATCATGCGCCTGTCGAATCTCCAGCTCAGGAATGGTAGGAGAAGTGTAAAGAAGGCGCCCACGATGTATGGTGGCACGGTGTGAAGTTGCTGCGAAACAACAGTATCGTTTGGGTATATCGTCTTGACAATCGTGGGCGCGAAGAAAGCCAGACCCTGCACCGTGATGTTGTCGAGAAGAAAGATGAATGAAGTCGCCAGTACCACAGGATTGAAGATACCGCGAAGCGTCTTCTTCTTGTCTAGCTTATCCAGGACCTCGTTCTGGCCGACACGCTCCGACTGGGTCAAAAGTCAGTAGTTGTACTATACATACCGGGTTGTCTAGCCGAATCCACGCTTTACTGTGCTATCTATTTTCCAGAGGAGATGGTGACATACCTTGACACGAGCAATCGCCAAATCTTTCTCTTCTTGCGTCAACCAGCGCGCAGTCTCCGGGCGATCTGTGAGCGTAATGAAGGAGATAAGGGCTAAGCAGCATGTGACAATGCCCTCTATAGCGAAGATCATCCTCCAGCGTGTGAGCGAGCCGAAGGAATCGAGCGTGAGAATCGCTGAAGCCAACAAACCTCCGAAAGCGCCAGCTAGGGGAGACATGACAATGTACAGCGATAGTCTGAACGCGAGCTCAGAGCGTCTATACCATCGAGACATGTAGTATGCAATACCTGGTAGCATACCAGCTTCAAAGATACCCAGCAGAAAGCGTACGCCACAAATGGCATGAATGTTGTGAACAAAAGCCGTGCCAATCGATACGATACCGAAGCATAGTGAGATGATAGGGATGAACCATCCCGGGCCGAGCCATTTACAGCAGATATTGGACGGGATCTCGAAGACAATGTAGCTGACGTAGAACACGGAGAGAACGGTATTGTAGTCGTAACCACTGAGTCCAAGGTCCTTTTCGAGGCCCGCTAGACGAGCGTTTCCGATGTTGGCACGGTCGATGAAGCAGAACAGATAGAGAAGGGCCACTGTCGGGATGATGTACAAATCGATCTTCAGGCGGAGACGAGATTCCGCCTTTTTGTCAAAGTGCATCAAAGCATGGCCGTAGCTGTCGACATTGTCAGCAAAGAAGATCGAGGAGAGTGGCTAGACTCGCATGTCGGTAGCAGTATGGCCGTGTCCCGCAATCTGGTGCGCGTCCTCTGGCTTGAAGTCTTCATGTTGGCTGCTCGGCGTGTCTTTTTCAGCCGCGCAATCCGTCTGGGCTTGGACCATGGTGAAGCGGCGTCCTGAGCGCGTTCAGGTACAGAGAGAAAGAAGGAAGGAACGACCTTTTTCTTAACAACGGCAGGTCGTAACGTCGCAGCCGCACCTCAGCTTTATTTGTACTCCACACCCCCCGGAAGATTCTCCTTCACGCCGGATCGCAGCTGGGTCTGGCCGGTGTCCTTGTCAGCGCCGTTTTTGATGGAGCGCGCGCGCGCCAAGGTAGCTGGCTGTCATTACTAGCTCTCGAAGTGGTGAAGCGCCTGGGGCACGGTCGCCAGCGGAGCCTTTCGGCGTGGAGGCGGCTCTTCCCCGGACTCCACGATGATCGCCGACCCATCTATCTGAAGGCAAACAGCCGTCGCAGTCCTTTCATGTGCCGTCGGGTGTCAGCGTCGGTATATGGCCGTTCTTCGGTAGTAGATAGGGCGTAGGGCTCACTTGCTTGCATCGTCATGGCAGAGACCTCTTCCCGGGTACCCCGCTACGCCACGACTGTTGCCACGACTCTTGGGAGACTGGGACCGATCAAACATTACCATGTGTCAAGCGGCTGATAGGCTGACGGGCCATTGCATGTCCGAAATCGACGGGAGAGTAAGGGGACGTGTGGGTTTTGCGCAAACGTAAAACGAGTCAACGAATTGCACCTGCACGGCCCTTACTAAGCTTTGGGACGCTTGTGGAAGAGCGTTCAACCACTCCATTAGTACGTTCAACTCCCATCAGGCTTCTGATAGGAACAGATGCTATGCACTTTGTAGAAGGCGATGACCAAACTTTTCGATCTTTTCACCGGTCTACAAGTGCTTGTAGACTCTTGACGTGATGTAAAGCTTATCGCCTAATCTCGATTTTCGGAGAGATAGCGTACCAGGGTACCATGTGGTGGAAATGATTGCTCTTAATTGGACGCAAATACGCCATACGCTGCCGATCCTGATAGATATCATACATATAGCGGCCCTTAGAGTAAGCGGTGTATACTCGAGGTTTTAACTTTCAGTCCACACGCTTCTGTATCAAAGTCACCGCCGCAGCCAGCGCACCGATAATGTTACATCCTTACCCTGACTGAACATGCAACGCACTACTGGCATTGCTCAAACTCTCTGTTCATCTTCAATCTGACCTTCTGCCCCTATTGAACTTCTGATTCTTCTTCCATCCAGGGTAGAGCATATCGCACCTTCCAACGACGCAACAGTAGCTCACGGAAACCTTCCATGTCAGCAAGGGCTGCTACAGGAACACAATGGTACAATGCAGCATGCGGATGCCCGAAGTAGCCTGTCTCCCTGGCTCGCGCTTCAATTTGATCCTTTTCCTTCTACAAGTCAGCCTTGATCCTTATCACTGTCGCGTATGTACGTACAGTGCGCCACTCTTCTGCGTCTAGGACAAAGCGAGATGTAATGTCCCACGTTTGAGGCCCCCGAGCCACTTCGTTATAGTCGAGATTGCTCAAAATGACCGTGACACGGACGCCAGAGTCTATCAGATCGCACACAGTTTGCCGAATGCTCTCCATGATATTGACGAAGTGACGCTCGGATTGTTGCACATCAGGGCCGTGCTTGGCGAACGTGGTATGTATCTCGATCTCGATGTGAAGCTCTTCTCGACCTTTCAATCGAGTGAGAGGATAAACCTGAGCCTCTTGTTTCCACACGGTAGCCTGCGCGAATGTGGAGTCGTCATCGAGACCGTATGCTGGTTTGTAGTAGTCACTCATCTTGTCTAGCCCGTAGCGCGTTTCAGATTCCCAATGTTCGCATGCCAGTTCTATCTTCAGATGACGAATTCTCTGCCACGGGCGTACAAACACCCTCCAAAACGGTTTGTCACTAGGCACTGTTCCGTGCAACAGAAATGTGCCCAAACTGTCATCTCGCATGCCAGTACATAAACCGACTGTGATCACGAAACGGTTCTTCGACCAATATGTCTCGGACAGCTCGGTAGGTACGATCTCCGAATTTGACAGGTAGGACACATCCATTAGTTGGCCACCCGATCCAACAACCGACGGGTCTGTCCGAGAACCAGGCTGTCCAGGAAGAGCAACCTGAATGGTGTCTGGATGGACGCAGACATACTCATAGACAAGGTCACGTAACTCTCGAGGCAGCCGAGTGAGGAAAGGCTCCATGAGAGCCGGCGCTTCTTTCAGGATGATGTGTGTCGACGTAGCATCCATTTCCCTAGTGATGTCACTATTGATCCCGGTTGGTAGTTTCGCGCAAGGTTCCTGGGATTAGGAACAACCTCATCATACCTTTCCAAGTTCCCTACTTCTCTCTTGATGGCGTCTTGCTTTTTCTTTAGCTCTTTCATCTCTTGACTGAGCCTCTGCAAATCATCTGAATGAGTTCTCTACACAAGAAACATATGGGTTTAGCGACTACACAATCCAACGTCTGCATGTTTGCGTGCTTACCAGCTTTGCATGGGTCTGGCGCAGGGTAGACCACATTGCCTCGGTGTCAGACGCGTCGGTAGAGCGGCCATTCTGGCCGCTGGGCGACATCACGGCTTCCGGAGGTCTTTGCGATGGTTTGTTGGGTGTTTGAGCGTGTTGGGGAGTAGATGCGGTTGCCTAAAGGTTACGTGAGGCATTTGGAGCTAAGCCACGCTAGCGCG
Source organism: Alternaria ventricosa (assembly GCF_023758065.1). Classification (NCBI taxonomy): domain Eukaryota; kingdom Fungi; phylum Ascomycota; class Dothideomycetes; order Pleosporales; family Pleosporaceae; genus Alternaria; species Alternaria ventricosa. Next base: position 705,415 of record NW_026055685.1, on the reverse strand, counting down.
CATGTTTCATCTCGACATGGGAGGAACGTCCTAGACAAAGGCATCGTGCGGATCGCAAATCCGTCTCGTTTTCATTCTCTTCTTCAAACCTTAGTTATTTATCATAAAGAGAGTCGTGTACTTTGATATTGCCTTTCTGATGAAGGTGGATTACCAGGCTGTTACATTTGATCAGACCGCTGTATCGAACGTTAGCCCAAGCGCATGGAGGAAAAGAGTAAAGAGACGAAGATCTTCATTTTGAGACTTCAAACATGCATGACTGCTATTATTAGGTCAAAAGCGCCCCAATGCCTACTCAGTAACGACCGAAATACCATGGTTCTCCACCGCCATCTCCTCAAGCACCTCGTCAACCCTCTTCTCAGCAGCCAGGACTTCCTTCTTCTCTCCGCCCTCCGCAAGCTCCATCATGGGCTTCGTAAGAGCATGAAACCCTGCTTCTCCATATTCCATCTCCACAAATTTGCCCAACGCGCTATACACTAACTCTCCATGACGCTCTTTATCTGCCATCAACACACCCACAGAACGAGCAACAACATCGGCCGACTGCACGTTGCTATCGCCTAGCGCAGCGATCATGGCACGGGGCACAATCGCTGTATCGGTCCAGGATGGGGCGACGGCGTTGATGCGGATGGGGAGTTTGGGATGAAGTTGGGGCTGTAGAGCGCGTAGAAGACCGAGAACGCCGTGTTTGGCTGTGGCTTTGGGATGTGTCAGCACTCAATCTTGAAATGGGTTGACGAGGCGTACTGTAGTCTTCAGCCGGGAGCCGCGCGAAGCTTGAACCCGATGCTGTCATGACGATGCTGCCACCGCTGGGGTTCTTCTTGAGGTAGTGTATGGCCAGCTTCACGGTATACATTACACCGACTAAGTTGACGTTGATCGTGTTCATCTTCGGCGGTAACAAGTCGCCATTCTCGTCCACGTCTTCTTCTAGGAAGCTTGTTGATTTTCCTATTCCTGCGTTTGCAAAGACATGGTCGATCTTCCCGTACTTCTGTTCTGCTGCTTTGAAGACGTCGAGTTGCTCTTTCCAGGACGTGACGTCGGCTTTCAAGAAGGGGACGGACGATGCTTCGGGCTCGGGAAGGGGAGTGAGGTCGCTAGCAAAGACCTTGCCGCCGTGCTTGATGATCCTTCGGAGTGTCGCAAGTCCTATGCCCGATGATGCTCCTGGTGCGAGTGAGTAGTCGGTAAATGACAGCCGTTTATGTTATCCTACCAATGATGATAGCTACCTGATCCTCCAATCCATCAAGTTGGCCATCCGAGATAGTGAAGCTCGTCATTGTGTTGAGTGGGACAGTGTATTTGTGGTGGAATTCAAAGTACTGAGATTGGAAAGGGCGACTTGAATACAAGTAGACAAGCAAGGTCTTGGCAGATGCAGGATTGCGTGAACAGAACAGTGAAAGAACAGAACAACTTCTTGAGGGACTTGGAAGGAGGCATATCAGGGAGGCGCACGTGTACTATAATTAGCGCAGATGGAGAGTCGCCAAAGCAGACGCCTACGCCGCATTGTAGCTCGGGACCACGGCAGACCCCGCATCAACGTACGACTACGCTAATCACCAAGGTGTTCGGTACCTAGGTAACTTGTGTCACTGGGAGGCACAGAGATAAAACCAACAGTTATGTGCCCATTATAACAAGGGTTCCTTTTGGCTAATTTGCTGGCGCCTATTCGTGTTAGGCGGCTAACTTTGGAAATGTGCCCCAGACAGCGGGCGTTCTGTTGTGCTCACCTCGCAGAGGAGCCTCAGATGCTCAGTATGAACGTACGACCGGTCCGGGAGGGTTGCGCTACTCTTGCGAAGGTCGACACTTGGGTAGGTTATGCCCCGATGCAGCCTTCAAAGAAGCCTGTCCAACGTGACAGTCTGCAGTAGTGCTCTTTCGCTCCTCTGTATTCTTGCTTCATAGTCAACGACCGCACATGAACCCGCCAAGATTTTTACAAGCGACGCGCGCGCTGACTGCCGTTGCATTTGGGTATATGTCCGCCTCTCAAGCACCACCGCCGCCTCCTCCTCTTCCACGACCGCGTCCTCGGCCCCTCATGCCTCTGCCTCCACCACGATCGCCCCGGTGGTCTCCTCGTCCATGCATGCCTCCTCCTCGGCCGCCCCGGTTCGCTTGGTCCTTGGCTTGCTGTTCCTTTACAACGTCGACGATCTCGTCCGGCACCCGAAGGTACTTTATCTGGATACTGGTCAGTAGAGTGTATCGTGAGGGACAAGATGATCGCCTACTGTGCTTCCGCGAACGTAAATCTCTGGTAATCTCATGAACTTGTCACCGTCGGCGCTCGTTTGCACAACCTCCTTCAGTGTAAGGTTCATCCATGTGTCGCAGTTGACGAGCAGTCCGTTTAGGGTTTCGCCGCTCTTCAGTTCGACGAGCATGGGGTGGCCGGTCGCGGCGGTCAGGAGGCCCAATGGCAGCTGTGTCGAGAGTCAGTTGAAAGGCGTGAGCTGCTGGTGAGTGAGGTGACGTACCATATTGGCGACCGGTGGGGGCTCGCAGATAGACTGAGTTCTACGTATCGAATATTGTAGATTCGACGGGAATGTCGCGACGCAGTTGGAGAGGTTCCTAGGATTGCGTGGAATCGAGGGCGGGATATGCAGTCGGGTTAGTGATGATCTCCCTCATTGCATCGCAGGTCGCGAGAGCTCGGACCATCTTGCCTTGGCGAGCCAGCCCTACGAGATGCGACCGAACACCATCCCTCTACTCCGTATATCCACTCCTCTAGGACACAACCAATGTAGTCGACTTACTTCCGAGGCCACCAGTAACAGATGGCCGGTCCGAATGGGTTTGCACCATCTACTCACCGAGACCTCTAACTTGCACGTGCACGTATGGCAGCTGTGCGTAGACTATGCATGTTCTTCAACTGCTTTGATTATCATGATACCAGAGACATGTAATACACTGATAGAGCGAATTCGTAAGGCAAGAGATTGTCATGGGCGCAAGTCAGCAGGTGCGCAGTCGCATGGACGAGAACCGCACCAATGATGCTGCCACATGGCCTCAGCGATCATGGATTTCATCGCAACCACATTTGCATTTACAAAACTACACACTTTTGCATCCTCCCGTATCCCAGTGTTTCATCACACTGCATTATGCATAGTGCTGCCAGCTGAATCGTGAGCCGACGTCTAAGCCACGCTCACGCTGACGGCAGCCACTAGCAGCTCTGCGCCTTTATTATTATACACCGAAACGCCCTTCGACTGGTGCCTGATCGAACCCTGGGAACATCTGTCCCATAACCCGCCAAACCTCGCTCTCTTTGCGGGTCGGTGTTCGTGTGCGCTGTTTGCACACTCGCTCTGCTGTACAACTCGTGTTCTTTTTTGCTTTCAATATGCGTTCCTTCAAGTCCAAA